>NC_141386.1:21840817-22501424 GCF_017979445.1 Akebia trifoliata
ATACTTGGCAGATCACCCTGTAGTAAAAGGAATAAAGCCTGTTGATCAATTCCCAGATGAGAACATCTTGCACGTTAAGGAAGAATCACAGAACCAAACATGGCAGTTGTACTTTGATGGAGCCGCCAATCAAAATGGGTATGGAATAGGGGCAGTCATATTTTCTCCGGAAGGATGCCACATTCCTATTGCTATTAAATTAGCCTTTTCAAACACTAATAACACGGCTGAATACGAGGCATGCATCGCGGGGCTTGAAGTTGCTTTGAACCTGGGCATTTCAGAAATTGAAATTTTTGGGGATTCGGCCTTAGTCATACATCAGTCATTAGAAGAATGGAAGACTAGGGATGAAAAATTGAAACCTTATCATGAGTATCTGTTAAACTTAGTCAGTAAGTTTAAAGCTATCCTATTCCAACACTTGTCAATGGAGGATAACAGATTTGCTGACTCCTTAGCAACTTTATCTTCAATGATCCATTTACCCCCTGGCATGGAATTGAGGCCGATCACTGTTGAAGTCAAAAACAAACCCGCATACTGCCATCAGATCAACATTACTACTCGACTACCCGATGGAAAGCTATGGTACAACGATATAAAAAGAGTGTTGGAAAAACAAGAATTCCCAGAAGAAGCATCGAGGAAGAAACGACAAACCCTACTAAGATTAGCATCTCAATTCATCCTGTGCGCAGGAAGTTTATACAAAAGGTCTTATGATGGGATTCATTTGTCATATGTTGATGAAGATCACGCTGAACAAATAATGATTGAACTACAATCAGGAGAATGTGGCCTTCACATGAGTGGAAAAATATTAGCTAAGAAGATTATAAGACAAGGATACTACTGGCCCACGATGGAAACAAATTGTCATCACATGGTCAAAACCTGTCATAAGTGCCAAATACATGCGGACCTTATACATGTGCCACCATCTCAATTAGTAGGTTTGACTTCACCATGGCCATTCTCAGTCTGGGGAATTGACATTATTGGTAAAATATCGCCTAAGGCGCCAAACGGGCATGAATACATTCTAGTTGCCATCGATTATTTTACCAAATGGGTCGAAGCTGCCTCTTATACTGTCCTCACTGCGTCTCGAGTTGCAAAGTTCATTCAAACAAACATCATCAGTCGATACGGGATACCTTCAGAGTTGATCTCTGATAACGAGTCGTACTTCAAGGCTGAGGTTATTAAATTCTGTTCAAAGTTCAAAATCTCACACCATATATCATCTCCTTACCGCCCTCAAACTAATGGAGCAGTCAAAGCAGCTAATAAGAATATTAAGACTATCCTCAGGAAAATGTGTCAATCACATCGAGATTGGTCAGAAAAACTGTCATTTGCATTATGGACATATCGAACCTCAATTCGATCCACCACTAGAGCTACTCCTTACTCCCTAGTGTATGGCATGGAAGCAATCTTGCCAGTTGAAATGGAAATTCCGTCTCTCAGGGTCTTATTAGAAAGTCAGTTGTCAGAAGCAGATTTGGTTCGTCAACGGTATGAAGAAGTGAATTTGATCGAAGAAAAATGATTAAGAGTGTTGTACCACGTGCAAGCTTATCAAAGAAGAGTTGCCCGCACATTTGACAAAAAGATCAACGCCCGTCACTTACAAGTCGGGGATTTAGTACTCAAAGAGAATCGGACACCTATTTTTGACCCTAGAGGGAAGTTCAAACCAAATTGGGGAGGTCCGTTCATCGTCAAGAAAATATTACCAGGAAAAACTGTCAAACTTCAACATCATGATGGAATTGAATTACCAGAACCAACCAACCTTGACCAAATCAAACGGTACTACATTTAAAGAGGCCATCTTTGGCCGAATCAATCCTCATATTACCCAGCTACCTGGTTCAACATATCATTTCTCAACCCCTTTGCAGTCTTTTCAAAAAGAAAAATTATAACTTTTTTTCTTTCTCAGCCCGATCACCTAACCTAGGGAAGGGAAGCTTCGAACTACGTTTTGGTCTGATCCCAAAATTCTAGGGTACGTAGGCAACCTGAGAAGTTACTTCAGGCCCGACCACAAAAAAAAAATCTATTTCCCCACACAATGAAAAATCAAGAAAAAATTCAAAAGAAAAGAAAAATATCTTCAAAATGGGGAAGAAAATTTAAGGCAAAGTAAAAGAAATGCCACAAGGGGCATTCGGGTTTTTGAGCCTCAAAATCCCTTTCTTTTTATACCCAGTCATAAGCTTACCTATAAAAGTCCTCCTAAGTACCGTGCGAAAAGTCAAGTAAAATAGCAAAGCATGATCAGACAATAACTCTAGAAGTTCAGAGGAGAAGAAAAAGAAAAAAATGATGAAGCCTGCTAAGTTGAAAACCCGAAAAGGGCGACTTAGGCAAAAATTAAGGCAAGCTCGCAAGGTTGAAAATCCGAAAGGACAACTTTGACAACAATCAGAGTAAAAAAAAAAAAAGAAAAGTTCGCTAGATCGAAAACCTGAAAAGGCAATCTAGGCAAAAGCTAGAGGAAGCTCGATCGATTGAAAACCTGAAAAGGTGATCTAGGCGAAAGTTAGAGCAACAAAGAAAAACAGAAGAAAATCTCAAGCTAAGAGCGGTCCGAACTAAAACATCAGAAGTCCGAATGATCAAGTTCAATACTTAGCTTAAACCAGGCATAGACTCAGAAGCCACAAGTATTTTGTCTATGATCGATCTGAAAATTCTTACTTCCCTAAATGAACCAAGGGAGATAAGGGTGAATTCTATGATGAGTCTCAAAAAGAAATAATTTCGTTATCTTGAGCCTGACTCAAAACCTTCAATAAAATTAATCAAAATTAAAAGTTAAGTTTTTATTGCGCTTGTGGTAATCAAATATTTCAAACCGTCATATAAGGGGCATTTTCTTTTTTTTTTTAATGTAATTTTTCCCCCTTATACTAGGGGTATTTTTTTTTTTTTTTTTGCATGATGTGTTCAATTATTTTCAAGGCCATGTTCATTGAAAAACTATGGGCATTTTATTTTTGAGTAATGTTAATCCTAAAAGATAATGAGAACCCCAAACTTAAGGTTGCCCTCTTGATAACAGTTTTTCGAAAAACTCTTGAGGTTCAAAAGAAATAAAAACTCAGGTTTTTAATTCATAAAACTTTTTGATAAATCCTTGAGGTTCAAACAAAAGCATTTTGGATTTCACATAGGAGATATGGCATTCTTTCATTCTCTAGATTCTTTTCCAGATTCAATCATTCTTGGAATCGATCATTTCTATTCCAGATTCATTATCTTCCAGATTTATTCGTTCTCCGATTCGTTCTAATCAGTTTTCTCTAAATTCGTTCATTCTTTCCCAAAATTCATTCATTCCTCTGCCAGTTTTGCTCAATTGCCGCCAAGGGTTATCTTGGATTTTGCTCAGTCGCCGCCAAAGGTTATCTTGAATTTGCTCAGCTGCCGCCAAGGGTTATCTTGGATTTTCCTCAAATGCCGCCAATGGTTATCTTGGATTTTGCTCAGTTGCCGCCAAGGGTTATCTTGGATTTTGCTCAATTGCCGCCAAGGGTTATCTTGGATTTTGCTCAGCTACCGTCTTGGATTTTGCTCAATTGCCGCCAAGGGTTATCTTGGATTTTGCTCAGTTGCAGCCAAGGGTTAACTTGGATTTTCCTCAGATGCCGCCAAGGGTTATCTTGGATTTTGCTCAATCGCCGCCAAGGGTTATCTTGGATTTTGCTCAGTTACCACCAAGGGTTATCTTGGATTTTGCTCAGTCGCCGCCAAGGGTTAACTTGGATTTTGCTCAGTCGCCGCCAAGGGTTATCTTGGATTTTGCTCAGATGCCGCCAAGGGTTATCTTGGATTTTGCTCAGTTGCCACCGAGGGTTTTCTCGGAATTATGCTCAGTTTATGCCTAATTTATATTCACTTTGGGCTCAGATTTTACTCAAATTTATCTCAGATTTTAAGTCCACACACTTGCACAGTTGTTACATCAGTCAAGGAGAATTTTCTAAAATTCAAGGATCTGGCACCGTCAGTGAGAGTTGCGCTCAAGGACCTAACAACCTTTTAGTTCGGGGAGAGTTTTACCCTCAAGGATCCGAACACCCCGACGAACTGCTAAATCAGGTTGTAAAATGAACTGTCACTAGCTTTGGCATTCAGATATCGCACTATCTACCAAAATAGATTTGCTATCTAGTTTGCTTCAACCCTCTGTCAAAGAGGGGCATCTGTAGACACCTCATTTTTGCACTCGCCTGATTAATCAACTCGTCAACCAGATTACAATGATTCCCAATGATGAATGTTATTTCCATTATTTTATTTTGTTACTAGAAATATTTCAAAAATCCAGATGAGGTATCTCGAACTGATAAAGCCTTAGAAATCATGCTACGCTAGGAAAAACGATTCCAGAAACATAGAAATCATCATCTTGCAAATCTAAAAAGAAACTTCACGATAAAATTACTAAAAATTGACCAAATTATCAAAATACCCCTAACATCAAAACAACCTTAGAGCCTACGTTACGATTAGGAAAATCCTTTCGAACACATAAAACAACAAATCGAAATCAAATAAATCATTTCGCCAATTTTAACAGAATTTGATAAAATTACGAAAATGCCCCTCATAAAGTTCACAATTATTTCACATAAAAAATTTCATCAATGACACAAACTAATATTTTCATTGAATTCCTTATGAAAAATCGATTCTAAAACATCCTAGAACATTAAAAACTGACTTAAAACGTGAAAAGTCCTCTCCGGGGGCAAAACGATAATTTCACAATTTTCATAATTAAAATTTTTGAAATTACTAAATAAAATATTAAATAATTAAAGTGAAATATTAATGAAATTAATTTAAAATTTTAAACTGAAAAAATTGATCAATCGGACTCTCAGGTAAAATTGTTGAGGGTTCATGAGATATTTCTTTAAGGACCCCTCCTTTGGGGGTCCAAAGAATTAAAGATATAATAGATGAGGGTTCTCCAAAAAATTAAAGTCAATCAAGCAAGACTAAGGTCAAGGTATTAAAGTCAATCAAGTGAGACTAAAGTCAAAATTAAAGTCAATTAAGCAAGACTAAAGTCAAAATTAAAGTCAATCAATTAAGACTAAAGTCAAAATATTAAAAGTCAATCAAATAAGACCAAAAGTTAAAATCATAATAGAGTTCTAATTAAATAATAACTATATCTAATAGAGTTCTAACTAAAACACAACTCCACCTAAAACAATTCTAATTAAAACACTCTACCTAAAACAAGTCTAACTAAAACACAACTCTAACTAAAAGAATTACAATCAAACACTAATTCTATCTAAATCAACCCTTAAAAATATCTATAAATAGGGGTCCTCACACTCTATTTTCATATCAAATCATAAACCCTAAGAGAAGTAGGTCTAAAAACCCCCTAGCCTCCCATAAACCCTAGTTTTGGAGTCCGAACTCCTTACCTAACATCCCTTCTTCAATTTTAGCCTAAAAAAGTCCTAAAAGTCTTTCAAAAATATCCCAAAATCCACAACAAACTCGAAGGATCCAGATCGAAAAAAAAGAGATACCTTGCCTCGGAGATCAGAAATCGAATCCGGAGATAGAACGAAGCAAGGAGTACGGTACAAGGAGCAATTTTTGTCGGATCTGAAGAAACAAGATCTTTGCTATCAAAAAGGTATAATTTCTTATTTTTTATTATCTAGGTTTTTTTAGCAATGTAACTTATTTGGGAAGTTAGTAGAGACCGACTTTGGCCCGGCGGGGTTGGTGCCTAACACCTTCCAAACCCATAATATGATCCCCGAATTCAATTTTTTTTCCTGTTATAGATTAGTTTTTTATCCGTTTAGAGTCATTGATCGGTTCCTAGACCGTAATAACTAGGTGGCGACTCCCAAACCTCAAGGGTCAAAAGCGGATCCGCACACCCCGCGGATCGAGGGCGCTTTCAGTTATACCAAATCGTTGTTCTGATTAGGAAAACTAATCTCATTAGTAATCCAATCAAATTAATTAAAATCAATTAAACTTGACTATAGTGCCCATAAGCCCGATAGGAGAAATCATTTTCAAGTTGCATCGATTATGTTTCTTGGTCACCTTTGGTATCTAGTAAGATCTTGCCCTTGGAGGGGATAGACTCAATCTATTTAAGATAGGAATATGGTTTAAGAATACCTTTGTTTATGCATTGCGTGCCACCCCAATCTGGAGATCCGAATTTAATTTCAAGAATCAAGCTAGAGACTAGTTGCGCTATTTCTACCCAATTAGGAATTGTCTAGAGTTAGGCAACCTATCTAGGTCCAGTGTTTTCTTTTCTTGATTGTTTGACTAATTTTGTGATTTGCTTTTTGGTAGATGTTCAAGGAGTGATGTATTAGAACCATTTAATCTTGACATCGAATATACCATTTGTAGAATTCGTAGAAAACCACTAGTAACTATGATGAGTGGTCGATAACAAATTCTCAATGAGCTCTTCGCTCTAGTTTCTGTATCCCTATCTACTTGTATTGTGTTACCATTAAATAATGCTGCTTCATTTGAAATTAGGGAAACTACCATAAATATGTTCCTTAACTTTCACAGTCTAGAACGTGAACAACCTTACACTCACCTTAATCAATTCTTAACCATATATCAAACCTTTATATATTAGAATCTAGATGAGGGAGAATGTCAAACTTATTTTGTTCTCGTTATCTTTGGAAGATCACACAACTGCATGGTTGAACACCCTATCACCTAATTTAATAGCTTTGTGTGATGTTCTATCCAAGAAATTCATAGCTAAATTTTACCCTGCAGCCGCAACCGAGAGAATGAAGGACACCATTAGAAATTTAGAGGTCATCCTGATGAAGAATTTTTCCAAACTTGGTAAAGATTTAACGATCTATTAGTCAAATGCCCATACCATGACATTGACAAAGCACAGTTAGTGCAAAGTTTTTATAAAGGATTAATCATGAATCGACGTACCTTAATTGAGTTTAAATGGGCCCATGGGCCACATCAGATCACCAAAGTATGGATATCAAAATCAAGAAATATAAAAATGTCCATACCATCAAGATCATGCACATCAAATATATATATATCAATCATAATCATGACATGTCAGATATGATCAATCAAGGTAGTACAAAAGAGAACAACAACAATCAATCAATCATGATAGCACTTAAAAAAAATTAATCATCGATCGATCATGTGCATAAGAACAACCAACAATTTTTCCCTTTTTTTACCAAGTAGACTTGTTGCATTTTTAGCACAACAATTCCATTATTTAATCAAGTTTGTTACCTAAGAAAACTTTGGGTGAGGACTAAACTAGCTCGACTATTACAATAAAGTTTCAAAATTTTGCTAAGGGTCATTAAACCAATGTAGTTCATCATGTCGGCAATCCAATGTCACAACCTTCTAGATTTAATAGAAAAGTTTGGATCTAAAAATGAAATTCACATTTTTTAACTTTGATCCAATGTTTTGAAAAATGAGTGGCTATAAAATAAAATTTAAAATCAAAATGAAATTTAATTTTTAAGAATTTTCTTTAAAAAATATTTCTTTTAAAAATTCTTAGAATTTTGTCCGCCACAAGCATGTGGGATTGAATCATGCTCTTAGATGCCACGTGGAGAGATTAAAAGAGAAATGTCGTGCCAGAAGAACTGAGATTGATAAGACATTGATAGAGAGGCCAAGCAAGCAGCATGTCCTTCTTGATGATGAGTGTAGACACCCCATTTTTTGCATCCACCTGACTTGGTGATTCGTCACCCGGTTATTGTGGATTCCTAATGATGAGAGCAAATAATTCAAAGGCTTATGAGAAATTTCCTTCCAATTCTTTTCATCTTCTAATTTTATTCTATTCTTTTTCCTTATCACACGACATATAATTATGCACGCTTAGGTTCGCTACACATTTGGATAACTTAGAGACCTCGCTATGCTAGAAAAACATGACCTCGAGACTGAGAAATAATCACGTTGCG
Source organism: Akebia trifoliata (assembly GCF_017979445.1). Taxonomy (NCBI): domain Eukaryota; kingdom Viridiplantae; phylum Streptophyta; class Magnoliopsida; order Ranunculales; family Lardizabalaceae; genus Akebia; species Akebia trifoliata. The sequence continues at coordinate 21,848,839 of NC_141386.1, forward strand.
ATTGAAAGAAACTTTACGCCAAAATTCACCAAAATGGACAAAAATCGATAAAATGATGAAAATACCCCTAATAAATTTTGAACTTCCGAAAAATCTCGAAAGTACCTTCATTGCATTCAAAATATGATTTTGAGTCTAACGAGATCCAAATCAATGAAATCGAATAAATTTATGAAAAATCGCAAAATGACCAAAACGCCCATCGATGTTTGACTCTTAGAAACTTTGACTCTTAGGAAAACGCAATTAAAGAATTAAAAAAATTTCAAGAAAAAACCTCGAATAATCAAAATTAAATTAAAATTTAAAATTAAATCTATTAAAATTTATACTCAAATAAAAAAAATTCAAATTGAAAATAATCATTAAATTAAAATTATAATTTAATCGACAATTTAAAATTTAATATCAACTTAAAATTCAAATTAAATTTAAAATTAAATCAAAAATAAATTTTAAAATCAAGTTAAAAGCTAATTAACCAATCCTAATTAAAAGCAAAACCCAACTAAAGTCAATCAACGAATTAAAAAATAAAATAAAATCCAATCAAATTAAATAATACAATTCAAATTAAAAATTACACAATTAAAATTAAAATTAAACAATTCAAATTAACAATTAAAAATTAAAATTAAAATCAAATGGCCAATTAACAATTAAAACTCAAACCAAAAATTAAAATCAAATTAAATTTTTTAACCAAACTCAAAATTAAAAACTAATCAACAGATTAAACAAAATCTGAAATTGGCCAACCATGACTTGACAACAAGGAGCTACCAATAAGGTGAGTAGCATGAGATCGCTACTCCCATTCTCCCAAAAGAAAGAAGGAAGTAGAAAACGTGTTAAAAAAAAAACAAAAAGAATTAAAAACAAAAGACCAAAAATAGAAACAAAGTTTCTATATAGAGAGCCAACTCCTTTTCTTTAAGGACTCTCTCTGACATGGCTGCTCTTCTACTTTGACTCCCTGATTCTCTTCTTTCCTATTGGATGTAACAGTAGCCTTCATCTCTCACAGCCCTCGCAGTTCATCTTCTTATTTCTCTGGCTTGATCTGCAACATAATCCACTGTAGTCACGTCTGCAACGCACCCTACTACTGCGACTTCTCTCTTGCTGTCCTACCTCTTTCTCCTCTTGATTTCTCAGCCACAACACTGAAAGCGCCCTCGATCCGCGGGAGGCGCGGATCCGCTTTTAACCCTTGAGGTTTGGGAGTCACCACCTAGTTGATAAGGTCTAGGAACCAAACTGCCTCTAAAAAAGGTAAACTAATCTACGAAATAGAAAAAGATTCCGGGGATCACGTTACGGGGTTGGAAGGTGTTAGGCACCAACCCCGTCCGACCAAAGCCGGTCTCTACTAACTTCCCCAATAAATCACATTACAAAAAACCTAGATAAAAATAAAAATAAAAATTTTTATACCTTTCCGATAGCAAGGATTTTGCTCCTTCAGATCTAACAAAAACAGCTCCTTGTACCGTACTCTCTTGCTTCATTTTGTCTCCAGATTTGATTTCGGATCTCCGAGGTAAGGTATCTCCTTATTTTTGGATTTGAACTCTTCAAGTTTGTTGTAGATTTTGGGATGTTTTTGGAAGGCTTTTAAGTGTTTTCTAGGCTAAAATTGAAGGAGGGATGTTAGGTAAGGAGTTGGGGCTCCAAAACTAGGGTTTATGGAATGCTATGGGGGCTTCTAGACCTACTTCTCTTACGGTTTATGATTTGATACGAAAATAAAATGTGAGCACCTCTATTTATAGATTTTTTTAGGCGTTGATTTTGATAGAGTTAGTGTTTAATTAGAGTTCTTTTAATTAGAGTTGTGTTTTAGTTAGACTTGTTTTAGGTAGAATTATGTTTTAATTAGAATTATTTTAGGTAGAATTGTTTTTAAGTTAGAACTCTATTAGATAGAGTTATTATTTAATTAGAATTCTATTATGACTTTTGACTTTTGGTCATTTTTGATTGACTTTTAATGTTTTGACTTTAGTCTTAATTGATTGACTTTCAATATTTTGACTTCAGTCTTGCTTAATTGACTTTAACTTTGACTTCAGTTTCACATAATTGACTTTAATACCTTGACTTCAGTCTTGCTTGATTTACTTTTAATTTTTGGAGAACCCCCCTCCATTATTTCTTTAATTCTTTGGACCCCCAAATGGAGGGGTCCTTAAAGAAATATCTCACGAACCCTCAACAATTTTACTTGAAAGCCCGATTGATCGATTTTTTAATTCAAAATTTTAAATTAATTTCATCAATGTTTCACTTTAATTATTTAATATTTTATTTATTAATTTCAGAATTTTTAATTATGAAAAATGTGAAATTACCGTTTTACCCCCGAAGAGGACTTTTCACGTTTTAAGTCGGTTTTTAATGTTCTAGGATGTTTTAGAATCAATTTTTCATAAGGAATTCAATGGAAATATTAGTTTTTGTTATTTATGAAATTTTTTGTGTGAAATGGTTGTGAACTTTATGAGAGGCATTTTCGTAATTTCGTCAAATTTTGTTAAAATTAGTGAAATGATTTATTTAGTTCCAATTTGTTATTTTATGTGTTTGAGAGAGTTTTCCTAAGCGTAACGTAGGCTTTAAGGTTGTTTTGAGGTTAGGGGTATTTTGGTAATTTGGTCAATTTTTAGTGATTTTTATCGTGAAGCTTCTTTTTGGTCTACAAGATGATGATTTCTATGTTTTTGTGGTCATATTTTCCTAGCGTAGCGTGGTTTCTAAGGTTTTGTCAATTCGAGATACCTCATCCGGATTTTTGAAACATATCTGGTAACAAAATAAAGCAAGGAATACACATCCATCATTGGGAATCATTGTGATCGGGTTGACGAGTTGATTAATCAGGCGAGTGCAAAAATGGGGTGTCTACAGATGCCCCTCTTTGGCAGAGGGTTGAAGCAAACTAGATAACAAATCTATTTTGGTAGATAGTGCGATATCTGAATGCCAAAGCTAGTGACAGTTAATTTTGCAGCCTGATTTAGCAATTCGTCGAGGTATTCGGATCCTTGAGGGTAAAGCTCTCCCCGAATTAAAAGGTTGTCAGGTCCTTGAGCGCAAACTCTCACTGACAGTGTCAGATCCTTGAATTTTAGAAAATTCTCCTTGACTGATATAACAACTGTGCAAGTGTGTGATTTAAAATCTGTGATAAATTGCAAAGAGTTTAAGTTGGAACTGAGTAAAATCTGAGCATAATTTGAGCATAATCTGCGCATAATCTGAGCATAAACTGAGCTTAAACTGAGCACAAACTGAGCATAATTCCGAGCATAACTGAGCATAACAAGATGAATCTGAGCAAGATAACCCTTGGCGGAAACTGAGCAAAATCCAAGATAACCCTTGGCGGCAACTGAGCAAATCCAAGATAACCCTTGGCGGCATCTGAGCAAATCCAAGATAACCCTTGGCGGCAACTGAGCAAAATCCAAGATAACCCATTGGCGGCAACTGAGCAAAATCCAAGATAACCCTTGGCGGAAACTGAGCAAAATCCAAGATAACCCTTGGCGGCAACTGAGCAAAATCCAAGATAACCCTTGGCGGCAACTAAGAAAAATTCAAGATAACCCTTGGCGGTAACTGAGCAAAATCCAAGTTAACCCTTGGCGGCAACTGAGCAAAATCCAAGATAACCCTTGGCGGCAACTGAGCAAAATCCAAGACAACCCTTGACGACAACTGAGCAAAATCCAAGATAACCCTTGGCGGAAACTGAGCAAAATCCAAGATAACCCTTGGCAGCATCTGAGCAAAATCCAAGATAACCCTTGGCGGAAACTGAGAAAAATCCAAGATAACCCTTGGCGAAAACTGAGCAAAACTGGTAGAGGAATGAATTTTGGAAAGAATGAATGAATTTGCAGAAGACTGATTGGAATGAATCGGAGAATGAATAAATCCGAAAGATAATGAATCTGGAAGAGAAATGATCGAATCTAAGAATGATTGGATCTGAAAAAAAATCTGGAGAACGAAAAAATGCCATATCTCCTATGTGAGATCCAAAATACTTTTGTTTGAACCTCAAGGATTTATCAAAAAGTTTTAAAACCTGAGTTTTTATTTCTTTTGAACCTCAAGAGTTTTTTGAAAAATTGTTATCAAGAGGGTTACCTTAAATTTGGGGTTCTCATTATCTCTTAGGATTAATATTGCTCAAAAGCAAAATGCCTCTAGTTTGACAATGACCATGGCCTTGAAAATAATTGAACACATCATAAAAAAAATGCCCCTAGTATAAGGGGGAAAGTTACATTAAAAAAGAAAGAAAATGCCCCTTGTATGAAGGTTTGAAATAATTGATTACCACAAGCGCAATAAAGACTCAACTTTTAATTTTGATTAATTTTATTGAAGGTTTTTGAGTCAGGCTCAAGAGTACAAAATTATTTCCTTTCGAGTTTCATCATAGAATTCACCCTTATCTCTCTTGGCTCACTTGGGGGAGTAAAAATTTTCAAATCGATTGTAGACAAGATACTTGTGGCTTCTAAGTCTATGCCTGATTTAAGCTAAGTATTGAACTTGATTATTTGGACTTCTGATGTTTCAGCTCGGACCGTTCTTAGCTTGGGATTTTCTTCTATTTTTCTTTGTTGCTCTAACTTTTGCCTAGATCACCTTTTCAAGTTTTCAATCTAGCGAGTTTGCTCTAGCTTTTGCCTAGATCGCCTTTTCAGGTTTTCGATCTAGCGAGCTCTTCTCGTTTTTCTTTGCTCTGATTGTTGTCAAAGTTGTCCTTTCAGATTTTCAACCTTGCGAGTTTGCCTTAATTTTTGCCTAAGTCGCCCTTTTCGGGTTTTCAACTTAGCAGGCTTTATCATTTTTTATCTTCTTTTTCTCCTCTGAACTTCTAGAGTTACTATCTGATCATGCTTTGCTATCTTCCTTGACTTTTCATGCGGTACTTAGGAGGACTTTTATAGGTAGGCTTAGGACTGGGTATAAAAAAGAAAGGAATTTTGAGGCTCAAAAACCCAAATGTCCCTTGTGTGACATTTCCTTTTTAAATTATTTTTCTTTTCTTAAATTTTCTTCCCCATTTTGAAGATATTTTTCTTTTCTTTTAAATTTTTTCTTGATTTTTTTTATTGTGTGGGAACTATATTTTTTTTATTTTGATGTGGTCGGGCCTGAAGTAACTTCTCAGGTTGCCTATGTACCCCAGAATTTTGGGATCAGACCAAAACGTAGTTCGAAACTTCCCTCCCCTAGGTTAGGTGATCGGGCTGAGAAAGAAAAAGGCATAATTTTTCTTTTTGAAAAGGCTACAAAGGGGTTGAAAAAGGATATGTTGGACTAGGTAACTGGGTAATATGAGGATTGATTCGACCAAAGATGGCCTCCTTAAATGTAGTACCGTTTGATTTGGTCAAGGTTGGTTGGTTCTGGTAATTCGATTCCATCATGATCTTGAAGTCTGACAGCTTTTCCTGGTAATATTTCTTTGACGATGAACGGACCTCCCCAATTTGGTTTGAACTTCCCTCTGGGATCAAAAATAGGTGCTCGATTTTCTTTGAAATCTGATGGTTTTCCAAAGTAGTGTTTTCTTGCTAATAGATTAATTTCTCCAATTAAGTTTAGACTTCCTCCTATGGTCGATGAGGAGTACTTAGTTTTCTTTGAAGTCTGATGGTTAAATCCTTGACTTGTAAGTAGCAAACTTTAACCTTCATGTCAAACGTGCGAGCGATTCTTCTTTGATAAGTTTGCACCCAAAGTTGTTTTTCTTCATTCAAGTTTAACTCTTCATACCCAATGACGAGTCTAGTCTGTTTCTAGCAATTGACTTTCCATCAAGACCTTGAAATACAGGATTTTCAATTTAACTAGCAAAACTGCTTCCATATCATATACTAGAGAGTAGGGAATAGCTCCAATAGAGGACTGCATTGAAGTATGATGTGCCCCTAATGTGAATGGTAACTTCTCTAACTAATCCCGGTGTGATTGACACATTTCCTTGATGATTGTTTTGAGATATTTTATTGGCTGTTTCAATCTTTCCATTAACCTGAGGACGGTAGAGAGATAATGTGATGTCGAATCTCGAGCTTCGAACACAGAATGATAATTTAAGCTTTGATGTACAACCCATTATTAGAAACCAATACCGCTTCAACTATTTCATTAATCTGAGAATGGTAATCTATTCTGGGAGCTCTACCATGTTGAGAAGTCTAGCACTGATACATTTTGTAAGATCTTCTTTGATCCCATTTTATCAATTCAATATCTAATCCGTGTCAGACAACACCCAAGCCTGTACCTAACATATCCTCATAGGCTCACGTGAACAAGTCTTTGAAATTTCTGAGAAAATTCATTATCCCCTTGTGTTCCTCTAGGGATAGGATGGTTTTTATTTAACTCTCTTTAGGAATTTATTTCTGTTCCGAGGTCAATGACTTCTGCTTTCTTGAGCCCGACTCTTATCTTCTTGTCCTTGAAGCTAGATTATTAGTTAATTCGTTAATGTGCTCGAGATATTCAAAAATTTCTTTTGTCCGATCAATTTCAGATGGGGCGACAGACACCTCTATAGACTTGACAAATTAACTTGACTCAGTAGAAAAAGAGTAGACTCGATCTAAAGAAAATATGACATTGAAAAATTGGACTCGAGCTAACTCAAATAACTCATGAAAACTCAATACAATTACCCACAACAGGCTTGATTAGGACTGAGGACTGAGACATTGCTTACAACCGGTAGGATTGAAGCACTATGATCTTCAAAGAACAACTGGATGATGTTGAGAAATTTTGAGGTCATTTCTGACTGTTGACTTGATATTAACGTTTACTCTAACTGACCGGATTTACAATCCTAGCTAGACGATGGACGATTGAGCTTAGATACAATGATAATCTTTAAACCTCTTTGAAGGTAAATTTAACCAATTTCAGTGTCACCCCCTTGATAACATTTTAAATGAACCCCAAGATTTTATTGAATTTTGTGCACCAATCCATAAAAAAGAATTCATCCATTCAATGATTATTCAGAAGAAAAATAATTATGTTGCACTCTTGAAAATTATTGAATTTTTTTTATTTTTATTGAATAATAAATTTCACAAATCTAATTTCAATAATTTTTCATGCAAAAATAGATCTTTTGTAAATCAATTTTTTTGAAAAATATTTTTCTTCCTCTTCTTTTTTTAGAAAATATTTTCTTTTAGAAAACATTTTTTTTTTGGAAAACATTTCCTTTTGGAAAATCTTTCACTTCTGGAAAATACTTTCATTTTGTAAACCATTTTTCTTCTTTGAAGATGGGTTGGAATCCGAATTTAGAACATAATTTAATTTCCATTTGAATTTAAATGGCTCGGCCCATCATAATTGTTGGATCGAAATGGACTGGGTCATTATTGTAAAATGATGGATTCTTTATTGGGTCAGTGCACCCATTTTAATTTTCAAAACAAAATTTTTGATCCTTGAGGACAACCATGCATTCCTGATCTCATCATTCACATACATCCATATATATTCATCGATCCAAAGGTTCCATTCAATAAACAACCCGGGAACACCCACGATAAGCTCGAGTCGTGACCTACAGGGAAGGTTTCTAGACTCTAAGCTTACTACGTGCAATGCATTTTTATCTGGCCACCCTTGCCCAAGCACACCTATATACCTTTCGATACGTGGTGACTTGGTTTGATATACCGTATATGTGATAATCTAAAACCTCAACTCACTTCTTTGAAGCAAAAAACAGCCAGTTCGATCTCCAGTTGAGAGGTGGCGCACAATACTGAGCAAGGGCCCACTTAAATACCTCTCGTCTAGAGTAGATGTAGTCTATCCCCCTCGTACAGTAGGGTACAGCGGGGCAAGATCTTGCTTAGGCACCGATTTTGACCAAGAAGTGCAATTGATATACTTACATTATCTTTTACACCTATGGGTACGAGTCAAAAGTTGTAGCTTTCATAAATGGTTTGGCATCCCACGAGGGGACCGACCACGTACTAGTACTACGTTGGCAATCGGGACATGTGACTGCGTGGTTCACAATAGGTAAAAGGCTCAGGTCGCTCCAGCCTGGGTGCATCAATACATCTCTCAGAATCACCTGATTAGACGGTATTGATGCCCCAGTTTGATATACCCTAAGGTACGTGACTGGAGTTGTGGTTTTCATGAATGACGTCGCATCTCCGAAGAGATCGGGCCACGCACTAGTGTCACGTTGGTTATATAGGACGTGTAAGTGTGCAAAACAGTAAACATGTATGTGGTGTGTGCAAAACAGGGTGGGGTGTGCCCGGGGCCTTTTTCAAACACATGGGCCCATGGGCCAGATTATGTCATCACATATGGATATCAAATGAATATTAATCAAGAAAATAATATAAAACCCATCACATCGAAATTAAGATGAAAGCAAACACATCACAAATATATCTGTAGAGATCATGGCACATTATATGGGCATATAACACAAATAATAATTAATCTGATCCAACATTAAAAAGACCCACAAATTTGTTGTCTATGGTCTAATCAAGGGTTACTTTTGGGTGATCCAAAATAAATCGAGATTCCAATAGATGTTACATTGATGATAGAATGACAATGGTCGAGATGAGCTCACTCTCAGGAACATTAATTGTGCTAACATTAGATAAATTCGGATTTTCTGTAAATTTGGAAAATACAATCCGAACTTACATCGATGATATCTAAGGCTCCCGATAACGAAATCGAGTGAACTCAAGTTCTAAATTAATCTACTCGATGAGATCTACATTTTATTAATAGGTGCCTAGACTTAATTCTCACCAAAAAGTTCTGTAAAAACGTTTTAACGTTGCTATCCCAACCTTCATTCAGAAATAATTCCAGATTTACAGATTGAACTTGCATCGATGATATCTAAGGCTTTTGATAATGAAATTGAATGAACTCAGGTTCTAAATTAATCTACTCGATGAGATCTATGTTTTACTAAGAGGTTTCCAGACTTAATTCTCACTAGAATATTCTGTGAAAACGTTTTAATATTGCTGTCCCAACTTTCATTCAGCAACAATTCCAGATTTACAGATTGAACTTTCATCGATGATATCTAAGGTCTCCGATAATGAAATTGAGTGAACTCAGGTTCTAAATTAATCTACTCGATGAGATCTAAGTTTTATTAAAAGTTCCCAGATTTAATTCTCACTAGAATATTCTGTAAAAAAGTTTTAACATTGCTATCCCAACTTTCATTCAACAACAATTCCAGATTTACAAATTGAACTTGCATCGATGATATCTAAGGCTTCCGATAACGAAATTGAGTGAACTCAAGTTCTAAATTAATCTAATCGATGAGATCTACGTTTTATTAAGAGGTTCCCAGACTTAATTCTCACTAGAATGTTTTGTAAAAATGTTTGAACATTACTGTCCCAACCTTCATCATTCCATCATTTTCATATGTCAATTTGAATCTTTCATTATTTAGGGGTCATAAAAAAGCGATCCTTAACTGAAAAAAAAAAAGCAATACCCAAAATCATCTACAATCAAGACAAAAAAAAATAAATAAACAGAATAAATAAATAAAATAAATCCAACTAAATAATAAAAAAAAACTAGGTCATCTTGGCAATGCTCCCATACTTGGGATTTTTCAAGTTTGATCCTCAATAGTCCCCAGTGGAGTTGCCACTGAAAGCGCCCTCGACCGTGGGGTGCGCGGATCCGCTTTTGACCCTTGAGGTTTGGGAGTTGCCACCTAGTTGTTAAGGTCTAGGAATCAAACTGACTCTAAAAAAGGTAAACTAATCTACGAAAGAGAAAAAGAGTCCGGGGATCACGTTACGGGGTTGGAAGGTGTTAGGCACCAACCCCGCCCGGCCAAAGTCGGTCTTTACTAACTTCCCAAATAAATCACATTGCTAAAAACCTAGATAAAAATAAAAATAAAAATTTTTATACCTTTCCGATAGCAAGGATTTTGCTCCCTCAGATCTGACAAAAACAACTCCTTGTACCGTACTCTCTTGCTTCGTTTTGTCTCCGGATTTGATTTCGGATCTTCGAGGCAAGGTATCTCCTTATTTTTGGATTTGAACTCTTCAAGTTTGTTGTAGATTTTGGGATGTTTTTGGAAAGCTTTTAGGTGTTTTCTAGGCTAAAATTGAAGGAGGGATGTTAGGTAAGGAGTTGGGGCTCCAAAACTAGGGTTTATGGGATGCTATGGGGGCTTCTAGACCTACTTCTCTTAGGGTTTATGATTTGATACGAAAATAAGGTGTGAGCACCTCTATTTATAGATTTTTTTTAGGGGTTGATTTTGATAGAGTTAGTGTTTAATTAGAGTTCTTTTAATTAGAGTTGTGTTTTAGTTAGACTTGTTTTAGGTAGAATTATGTTTTAATTAGAATTATTTTAGGTAGAATTGTTTTTAAGTTAGAACTCTATTAGATAGAGTTATTATTTAATTAGAATTCTATTATGACTTTTGACTTTTGGTCATTTTTGATTGACTTTTAATGTTTTGACTTTAGTCTTAATTGATTGACTTTTAATATCTTGACTTCAGTCTTGCTTAATTGACTTTAATTTTGACTTCAGTTTCACATAATTGACTTTAATACCTTGACTTCAGTCTTGCTTGATTTACTTTTAATTTTTGGAGAACCCCCCTCCATTATTTCTTTAATTCTTTGGACCCCCAAATGGAGGGGTCCTTAAAGAAATATCTCACGAACCCTCAACAATTTTACTTGGAAGCCCGATTGATCGATTTTTTAATTCAAAATTTTAAATTAATTTTATCAATGTTTCATTTTAATTATTTAATGTTTTATTTATTAATTTCGGAATTTTTAATTATGAAAATTGTGAAATTATCGTTTTACCCCCGGAGAGGACTTTTCACGTTTTAAGTCGGTTTTTAATGTTCTAGGATGTTTTAGAATCGATTTTTCATAAGGAATTTAATGAAAATATTAGTTTGTGTAATTTATAAAATTTTTTGTGTGAAATGATCATGAACTTTATGAGGGGCATTTTCGTAATTTCGTCAAATTTTGTTAAAATTGGTGAAATGATTTATTTGATTCCGATTTGTTATTTTATGTGTTCGAAAGAGTTTTCCTAAGCGTAACGTAGGCTCTAGGGTTGTTTTGAGGTTAGGGGTATTTTGGTAATTTGGTCAATTTTTAGTGATTTTTATCGTGAAGCTTCTTTTTGGTCTACAAGATGATGATTTCTATGTTTCTGGGGTCGTATTTTCCTAGCGTAGCGTGGTTTCTAAGGTTTTGTCAATTCGAGATACCTCATCCGGATTTTTGAAACATATCTGGTAACAAAATAAAGTAATGGAATACACATCCATCATTGGGAATCATTGCGATCGGGTTGACGAGTTGATTAATCAGGCGAGTGCAAAAATGGGGTGTCTACACTACTATATCAGCACACCATCTCATCATTTTGGTCTCACAACTCCTCTCTTAACACCCCAACGTAGCAGCCCAACAATATTTTTCCTTGCTATCTTTGACACCCCAATCACCCTCCACTGACAGCCCCATTAGAGCCCAAAACTAGTCAGAAAAATAGCCTCATCGTCGCCTTCCCTATCTTCTCTTTCCATCTATTTCAATACATATATCCCTTGGTGCAGCATCTATTTTGTTTATTTCTTACGTTCAGGCAACGAGTAGGCAAATAATTCTGAAGGGATCCCACGATAGTCGAATCCTTGCAAGTGGTGAGTTTATTTATTTTTTCATTATTTTCTTACTTTCGTTTAATCTTTATTTCACGTGTGGACTTTCTTTATGAGTGTTAATTCGAGTATTTGCATGAATCGAATCACTGATTTTTGTGTACATTAGACATTTAAAATCAATTTTTTTATAAAGTGGACACGAGATCGACTCGCTGACTTCTGTGCATATAGGAGGTTCAAAATCAATTTTTTTAATATGGGCGTGAGTCAACTAACTGAGTTTTTGTGCATATAGAAGGTTTAAAATCGGATTTTTTATATATATTATTAATCACTTGCCATATGAGTCGACTCACTGATTTTTTGTGTATGTGGGGGTTCAAGGTTGATTCTTTCCATACAATTGGCACGTGGCACTCGTAGCGATCCTTTGTTTTCCAAAATAAAAGTGAAAATTGCATACTCATAGTTCTTTTAGAAAATTCATATTTGTGAGTTACCAAATTTGAAAAGTCCATGTTCATAATTTCTATCCTGAAAAAATCTTTGCTCATAACTTTCTATTTTGGAAAAATTCGTATTCGTGAATTGCTAATTTCTGAATTTATAATATGTGGTAATTTTCTATTTTGGGAAATCATTTTTAGAAATTTCTAATTTGGAATTCATTATATTTGGAAATTTCCATTTTGAGAAGTTTATTTTTCCAAGTTTCCAATTCGGGAGCTTCTCATATTTTATAAACTCTCAATTTAGGAAATTTCTAATTTCTAGTTTAGAAACTCCATGAATTTCCAAATTAGAATTTTCATATTCCCAACTTTCCATTTTAGAAAATTTTCGCAAATTTCTATTTTAGTCAATTTAAAAAATCTTTACATATTTGAATTTGTAATTGAAATGTTGCCATGTGGACTTTGGAGCATAGGTTGGAATTAAGGTTTTTTCAAATATTTTCCTTTTTATGCGGAATTCGAGAAATTATATGATATTTGGGGAATATTGGCATTGAGATTTGTTTAGCACATTCGATATAATTTGATGATGATTGGACCATAATCTTGACTTTAGTCTCTATCCGTTGACTGTAGAATAGTTTGGATCGTAGTAAAGACCGATCATCTCGATTGGGCTGGTTCGGTGCCTAACACCTTCCGAAACCCGTAATCTGACCCCTTGCCCATTTCTCTGATCCGTGGACCGACTCGATCCATTTTGGAGTCATTTATGGTTCCTAGACCTAAACTAGGTGGCGATTCCTTATTCCCTAAAAATCCCTAATTTACCAATCGGATCCCAATTCGCTATTTAACAAAAAACGGGTCGAGGTGATTTCAATGAGGATTCAGCATCCGCACCCAATCTGCCACACATGCAATAGATGAAAGTCGCAATACAACAATCTAGAGTTGAAGAATGGGAGCATGACCAAAGGAAAGGAGACAAAGGCAGATTTGGAGATTCTCGATATTAGATCGGAAGTGGATCTAGTGGTTTTGGAGGCTCTCGTGGAACAAACAAGATCTTTGTTGGTAGGTACAAAATGGAAATGTTTGCTAAAAATGTCCAACAACATTTTCAGTAAAAAACAAAGAGTAAATGTCCGAATATAAGGGATATCCGGATAGAGACTTTAAGTAACAAAAATTATTTGAGTGTTGGTTTAGAAAGGAGAAAAAAATGGATTTAGGAAGATCAATTGCAAAATTCTTCACGTTCTATGGTATCTCGGCTAACTCTACATCAACACCATATTATAGGACCATGGTAAGTATTGCTCAAAAAGGTCGTAATGGTATCCAACCTCTTATTCCATTTGAGATCACATGACCTCTATTGGATGCAGAGGTTGCTGAATTGAGACAATATCTTGATTTCATGAAGAAAAAATGGAAAACATATGGAGTGACATTGATGCATGATGGATGGGCTGGACCATAGAGTTTAAGCATCATAAATTTGTTAATATATTGTGAGGGAAGACGTTTTTTCCACAAATCTGTTGATGCATCTATGCATATACAAGATGTAGTTTATCTTTTCAACTTGATGCAGGATACAATAGATGAGATTGGTGCAGAATCCATTGTACAAATTGTCACTGATAATGGGGCAACTTTTAAGAAAGCAGGTGAGATGGTGAAAATGGCTAGAGGAAACATTTTTTGGACGCCGTGCGTAACACATTGCATCGATCTTATGTTAGAAGAGATCAGTGCCACAACCACATCCCGTAGCTGTTATACCTATTTTTCCCTAGTGTGATCCATGGTAATACCAAGAATTTTTAAAGTAATACACACTGCACTACCAAGAACATATGAGCTGGGTTGAATATTGCCATTACATACAACAAAAATATCATGTACGGTTTTGAGAACCATAAAACGACCATAACCACTTCAAGGCCCTCGAAATCCACATTTTACTGATGATGTATGCTAATGAGTTATTAATATTTCAACTTGAACCCTCACTTTGTATGTTCTTAGTAACTTTAATTTATATTGCATTGTAATGGGAAAATTTTTATTCTACAATGGTATTGGCTATTGCTTTTAACTTAATAATAATTTTTTTTAATATTTATTATCAAATAGACAAGTATACCTAGTGGGAGTCAAACCCACAATTAAATAATTAAAATTCACTTAGCTTACCATTAGGCTACAAGTATGTTGTTCTTGATGTTCATCTAATTATTTTAAAAAATAATCTTACTAATAGTATGTAATAATGAAATGTTTTAAGATACATAAATTCATTTTAGGATGTTTTGAAAGTATATAAATGTGAAAAAGATTTTTTATTTTTTATTATTTTTTTTAAATTTAAAGTATAATTTTAACACTTTAAATATCATTTTATATATTTATTTGTGAAAAAATAAATCTTGGTTATTTATTGTGAATGTTGTAGAATGTTTCGGTTTCATTTTGGATTTTTAATAAACCGAAACATTGGATCAAAACTAGATTTAAAGCATGATTCTAATCCCCTTCAAGTTATATAGTTTACCAAAGCATGTACTTTAAAATGCTTTGGTTCGTGTTACTTTCAAATCCTACAACTTTTTTCTAAGTTCATATCTATACGAACGTTTAAGATCCATTCTTATTGTTTTAGATGCAAATATAATAGACTCTAGAGAGCATTGCTTATTTGTGTCATATATTATGGTGTCCATTACATATGGTAAGACAATCATGCTAGGGATAAACAAATTAGCTGATACTTGAATAATCTCTTTAGGGCTAGAGAAATAATTTCAACTTCCCTTCTAAAGAGTATAGGGTGGACTTTATTGCCTTCTTTCTCTTTAGGGGTGTCAATGGATAGATATCCAATCGAATAGTGTTATATTCGAATTCGAATCCGAATAAATTATCGGATATCCGATATTATCCAATTCGAATATGAAATCTACAATTCAAAAATTATTCGAAAATATCCGAAAAAAAAACAAATAAAATCAAAATGGGTTTTGAGAGAGAGAGAAAGAGATTTCGATTGATTCGACCTGTCAATGGACGCCGATGCCGAAGGTGAGCCACTGAGAGAGATTCCGACAGTGATTGCGAGGGGTTGAGATTGTGGAAAATGATGAGGGCAAAGGGCTGAAGACGATGAGGTTTTACCCTATGTGTGAGAGTAAAATTCCACCTATTCGAATCTATAAAAAAAAATTGATTTTCTTATTTTTTCAACTCCATTTGAATCTGAATAAAAAAAATGGGGTTTTATTCTACGTGTGTGTGTGTGTGTGTGTGTGTGTGTGTGTGTGTGAGAGAGAGTATCGTTGATGCTCTTCGGCCGGAGAAGACGATGGTTATGGAGTTCTAGCGTCGAAAAAATGGGTTTTACCGAGAGAGAGAGAGAGAGAGAGAGAGAGAGAGAGAGTGAGAGAGAGAGAGAGAGTGAGAGAGAGTGAGAGAGAGAAAATACATACCTGCATGCTCGCCTGCCGGAGAAGGAGCTCGTAACCCCGCACTATCGAAACCCCACTCTCGTTCCATTTACTTTGACTGGTTCGTGTGGTAGGTTCAGAGAAGATAAAGCAAATTAAGTTTTTATTGTAAAACATGAATACATAGTATATATATACATATATAAATGTTTTGTTGTAAAACATGAATACAGAATACATATATTATATCGGAGCAGATATTATTGAATTGGATATCGCAATATTCGAATTCGTATCCGAAATTCATTCGAATATTAAAATAGCATCTGAATCCGAATCCGATTTCCAAAATTTTTGGATAATATCCGATTTTTCGAATTCGAATTCGAATTCGGATTCGAATTTCGGCTATCCATTGACACCCTATTTCTCTTATCTCTATTCCAATAATACCCCAAATTTTATAATTTTCTTCATTTTTCAATAATACTCTTCCAATTTTATTTCTTTTACTCTTTTATCTTTTTTTTTTCTTGATAATACCCTAATAAATTTATTATCTTTCCTCTTTTACCTCCTTAACTATACCTTAAGGAGGATGATCATGCATTAACAAACTCTAGTAATTCAAAAAGTTTCAAAAGTTTTATAACCACAACAAGGATGGTATTGAAAAGGAACATCTATTTTCAAATCAAGTCAATCATAAAAATTGGATTTTTATGGATAAATGATTAAAATACTTAAAAAGCCCTATATCTTTCGTATCTATTCAAATCCAAGTAAATTTTCCTCGATAGAACTTTTATCAAACTTGGTCGCATATCTCCAACTCCAACCAAATGACAGCTCTTTAATGACGATTTGATAACGGAATTGAGGTAGTTCTCTTGGAAATAGTGGTGAGTTCGTGACGGGTAGTTTTGAAAGTTTAGTAGCAAAAAAAATGGAGGGAATGAGGTTCCAGATCAGTTAGAAAATAAAAAAATGTCCGGCCAAGTGCCAAGCTACCGTCGAAAACCTAGGGTTATTTAGAAAGAAATCCCTCCACAAGGGTATTTTAAGTAATTTTATTCCCCTTCTTTATCTCTACATAAATAAAAAGGAAAGCAAATCCAAAAAAGTTCTCAACAGAGAGAGAAAGCAGTCTGCGAGAGAGGGTTTAGATGGAGACAAACGAAGCATCAACGTCGTTTGGTGGTTTCTATCAAAGAGAGAGAGGTGCTGGTGGGAAGTTCAGGAAGCCAAATGTACGGAAATCATCATCGACTCCATATGATCGTCCAGCGACTCATACCCAAACCCGGACCCACCAAAGGGGAGAAGGAGAAGTTGGTGGTTGGTGGTTCTCGAAGCTTGTCGACCCTGCTACACGCCTCATCTCTGGTGGTGCCACTAGACTCTTTCCTTCTTTCTTCTCCAAACCCTCATCCGATGTTCAACATCTCGGTGAGTTCTCTCTTTTTCTTTTCTTCCGCTTTTGAACATATCTCAATTAGGGTTCTTGGTGATTATTATTATTTTTTTTTAATAGATGCATTTGGTATTATTGCGGTAAAAATTGAAGATTCTGTCACTGTGATTTCTTTCGAGTGATGATGCGCATTATGTATTAAAAATGCACGGTACAAAATCACGTAGGCATTTGAATTTAGAACCTGTTGTTATCTTTGAATTTGAACTCTCACACCTTGTATTTTGCAATTGGTTGAAGATATGTGATTTTGTTTTTTCAATTGGTAAGCCTGTTATTAATGAGACCAGTAACTCAGTGATGGAGGGAATTGAGCCCCCAGGTCTATTGTTATTATCACCATATATTTTACCTACTAAGCTAGCTGGAACCTTCGAAGATATGTGATGTTGAGTTAGGGATTTTGGTAAGAAGGGTAGCTCACAATTTAGGAATTCGACTTGTAAAGATGGACTCAAGGTTCTCATGTTGGCCCCTCTAATCACATTTGATCATTGAGGTAATTGGAGAGTTGCTGGGAATAGCCTGGTAATAAGTCTTTGCTAGGCAGGAAGGGGTTAGTGGTCAATATGAATATGGGTTCAAATAGTTTTGAACCTTGGTCATGGAATCAACTCTCAACACGCCTTACCAACTTATAGCAAAGTTGGCACCTTCTAATGCCCACTACACTATATTTTGCATACATGTTTTCATTTTAAACAGTTTGTGATGTTTTGAATGGTGAAGATATGGAGCAAGAACTGAATGGCCTAAAGAGTGAGCAGTATTAACACTTTTCTTCTATTAATAACAAGGTATAAATAAAAAAAAGGTAAATTAGGAAACAAAATTTTGTAAGGATACATTTTACTCGTTGTTGACACACAATTTTTGCACTCCTTTAATTAATCAATTTATCAACTTGATTGCGGTGGTTCCCGATGATGGATGAATTTTCTAAAGGTTTTTATTTGTTACTCGATACGTTTCTAGAGCTTAGATGAGTTATTCCATGTGAAAAAACCTTAGAAACCACACTGCGCAAGGAAAATAGGATCCAAAACATAGAAATCATTACTTTGGGAATAAAAGAAATTTTATGAGAATTTTTTTCAAAAAAATGGACCAAATTATCAAAATACCCTAGATGCCAAAAAACCCTAGAAACCATATTACACTTAGGAAAGCTCTTTTGAAAACACAAAATGACAACCTAGAACCAAATAAATTGTTTTGTAAATTTCACAAAATTTGATAAAATTTCCAAAATGTCCCTTGTGGTCCCTTCACTCATTTCACATCAAAAAGTCCTAAATGACACAAATTGACATTTCCAATCAGTTCCTTTTGAGAAATCGATTATGAAACATCCTAAAATGTTGAAAAATGACCTCCCAAAAAAAAAAAATCCCTCTTCTAGGGCAAGATGGTAATTTTCTAGCTCTAAAAGTTGAAATCTGAAATCAATAATTAAAAAATTTAATAATGTAAAGTGGAATTTTAATAAATCAAACTAAAAAATTTTAAACAGATAAATGCAATTAATTAAGCCCATGGGCCTATTTCAAGTGGTGACACATTTATTCAAGTGGGGTCAACAAAATATTTAATTAAAGAACTTTCCATGGGAGGTCTCAAAGAATTTCAAACAATTAAATAAAGAACCCTCCATGAGGGTCAGACAATTAAACCAAATTGAAATTAAAATCACTCGAAATCTTATAAAAAATCATCGGAGGACTAGTTAGAGATATGATTATCTGAAAAAGACTTGATCTAGCTCAAACCTTATCAGAAAAACACTTTAAAAAGGCAACGCTACCACCAAATCACGTATGTCTTCAGAAATTTTAAGAAAAATAGTTTAAAGTCTCTCTAGAATTCTCCCAAAACCCTAAATTTGAAGCCAACTCAATACCCATACCCAATCCTAGATTTTCAACTCGAAAACACCTAGAAAATCACAAAAGCACTTATATTTAGTAAAAAAAAGCACTCAAGAATCCTCATCTTGGAGTTCAGGAGTAGATCTAGAAGCGGTTGCAAATCGAGAAAATTCGCATGAGGAACGCTCACCACCAACAATCAATTGTCAATCGCATCTAAAGGTAATCACTCTTAACATTAGAAATTAAGATTTTTGGCAATTAAATTTTAGGTATTTGTAGAGATCGGCTTTCGTTTGACGGGATTGGTGTCTAACACCTTCTAATCTTGTAAGCTGATCCTCGTACCCGTAGTCTATTCGTAGATTTTTTACTTTATCTGTTGAAAGTCATTTTTTTGTTCCTAGAACATAAAACTAGGGGGCGACTTCGTAAATTCCCATAAAAAAGGAATTTTCCCCCAAAAATTTTAAAGTGGCTCCGCATGCGCGGATTGAATCGCTTTCACTTGTTTCCTATTCTAGCTTGACCTAAATTCACCACCTAATATTGAAGGCAAACTTAAAATTGACTAATTAGTTTCTATTGCACCGATTTTAACTGAAAATCTAAGATAGTTCTCCAACTTCTTTCCAAATCAATTATTAAATGGTTTACAACCATGTGGATTGGCATTCTCTTGATTAGGTTATTTAAAGGAAAAAGAGGATTTTGTGATGGAGAAATTGAAAACAAAGGCATCTAAGTTTGAGCAAGCCTAACATTCACAAGAAAGATAGTTTGAGAGATTTGCTAACATTTTGGATTGTGAAGAGGAGAAATCACTTTCAAGAAAAAGGAAAAAAGTTCAAGCGTATTTAACTTGGGTAATTTTAGGCCTTTACAATTGTCATTTTTTATTCTTTGCTTGTCGTATACTCTTTGTGGATGCTTGTTTGCGTGCTCCGAGTGTTTAAGATGCTAGATCTTATTGTCACACAAAGGAAAATTACCACTTCAGATGAAATATGAGCCGTTGAGTATCGAATGTGGGAAGATATTAATATTTTTTCTATTAAGTGGTCACTGTGTAATGAATATGTTTGAACACTGTAAAGGTAATAAACAAAGGAACCACTATTTTGTGTAAACAAATCTTATGTGAAATGAAGCTTCATTACAAATTCTTCGCGAAATCTTTACTGTGGCATGATTTCTCAGGAATCTACACATGTTAATATTTGTGCCACAAGCAACTCATACTGACCTTTTTCGTCAATTGGCAGTAGACGCCATTCTGGTGCCTGCCTAAGACCCTTGATACTTATTTTAGGATCACAAAGTTTCATTAATGTGAATCCAATGACCCAACCAATTAAAACTTACATTTATTTTACTTATCAAAAAAAAAAAAAAAACTTACATTTATTTATAGATTCAATCCTCACTCCATTCTTTAGGAGCTTTCTTTACATATTTCTTTTCATTATGATCATGCCAATCATAATTTCCATTATTGTTGGGTATCATGCTTATTCCTCTTTGCATTTCACTCCTTCAGTTATGTTTCTGAGGTGGGTTTCCTGACTAGCACCTTCCTAGATACTCGATCTGTCTGCTAGGACCATCCTCCTGTAACATCACGCCTCTCATTTCTTTGGAAATTCAACAAGATCCTGCTTGGGAGATGGGATCTTGTTGGCGAAATGAAATGATTTTTACATCATTCCATCTTCTTGCTCTAGATCTTAAGCAATATTGCATTGCAATTATCTGATGGTATGGATCTTCAGAAGACAAGTATAAGACCTTGGTATTGGATTTTTAACTGCTAACCGGGGTTCCTATTTCTGGCACTAGGTTCTCAGAGGCCAATCCCCTACTGCTAGGATGCTTTCTTGCTTGTCAAGAGATATAGAAATATTGTTGAGATGATTATGTATTTCTGCCCCTGCAACTACCCCTGCTTTTGAATCATTGCATCCTTAGCATGAATGACCACTAAAAACATTAATCTTGATGTTGCCCCTTTTGAAATTGCCGCATCAAGGAGCCCTTGCCCTCATTCATTTGATTTGATACATGTGGTGGCACTTCATTTTCCCACCAATTTCCATTCCCTTTATACATAGTCTTGGTACTTCTAAATCTTTTTTTATTATTTGTTTTATTTATTTATTCTACAATTCTTTCTTGGTGGGTGTGATTTTTGGCAACTCTTGCTAGCTTTCATTTTCTCTACTCCCAAGGTAATTTGCATCCTTATTTGTTCCGATCGATTGATGGCTTCCAAAATATTTGAAAACCTTAGAAAATAGTTACAAGATCACTATCTGAGTTCACTTCCATTGATTATTGACATTAATGAAAATGTGGCCAACAAAATTTTCCTCTATCGTGGCCAAACATAATTTTCATTTATTGTGGCTAGTTAAATGTTGAATTGACCTGTTATTGGTGAAAAGTGTCCAGCGACAATTTGTCAGTTTTTCTGCGAAGACACAAAAATGGTTGAAGAGGGTCAGGAATGCATTATGAAAAAGTTTGGTGACTGGTAGAGCAATAACTAACGTTTTTCAAAGCAGGTGCATCTCTAGTCGGAGTGGTAATTATGGATGGGGCAAAAATTGGGGCATTCTGAATACTTGAACAATTTCAAATAATGCGAACATTATGAATGTAACAGAATTTTCATGCAGGGTGGAATTCTGGGCAAAGGAAAATTTCAAGTTCTGCACGACACAATAATTTCATTAGCCTAGTTAGAAAAAAACTTGCATTAGCCTAGTTAGCAACTGGAATTTTTGTGTTATGTAAGGAATCATTTTACTTGTATTTGTGTGTTGGGTGGATTTGTAATCATTTGGGGGGGGGGTTATTTTGTAAATTATTGTAATTTTGTAGGAAGGTGGATGCATGTAAAGGTTTTTGTTTCTCCCTATAAATAGGGAGAGCTCCATGTTTTCACAGATTTGGAGTTATTATCATTTATTTTTATTTAATAAACAAAGAGAACTCTGAATCATGAAGAAATATCTGGTAAACTTGTTCCATTTTATAATTTTCTATAATGTTATTTATTTTCTTCCAACTTTTCTTCACAAGATTTTATTTGATCTTTGAGCTAACTCCAAAATCGGGAGAACTTACCTGGAGTGGATCCCCACATCCATCCATTTTAGTGAATGAAGTCATCATAACTCAAATCTCCTGTAACACCTTCCTGATACACTTGTTTGGGAACTTATTTGTTTTTTTCAACCTGCCCAGGGTAAATGAACACGAAATTTTATCAGATACCCTACAAAACTATAGAGTTGAATAGCCAAGGGGTCAGAAACATCATTGTAGATACTGCGGAGGCTTGTTACCATCTTAAGATGTACCCACACGAGCCACACTTTTTGGCCCTTTTGCTTTGGTGAATTACCTATACTTGCATGACTTTGGCAAGAGTTGATACAAAATCATCTCATTGTTTATGGGGATTGGGAATATGGCATGGATTAGGGTCACGATCATTATTGTTCTATTTTTTGAGGGTTGTCAAATTGTGACAGTAATATTTTTTTCTTCCTCACTTTTCCAGATAAATCTCTTTTTTTGCTGGTAATGATTCTATATATTTTCCTTGTAGTTGCTTTATCTCCAAGAAAAGCATCTCGCAAAATCATTTTATTCTCATCCTAGCTCTTCTTTAGATCAACAAGTTATGATTGCATTAGGGCTCTAGTTCTTGCTCTTCTTCTCATTCTTTTGAGTGAAACCTTCTTGAGTCTACCAAACCTTCCAACCAATATATGGTCATTAATCTTTCTAACTTTATTCTTTGCCCTTCATGCACGATCCCTAGATTGGTTCCTCTAGTCAATTTTCCTTCTTCACGTTACAAGGGTTCCAGATAAGAGTCAAGTGCTCCTTCGGCCAAATGGGCTAGGACTGGTCCGCCCCCACCTCTCCCCTTGTTACTCCAAGCGCCCTGCTTCCTTTGCAACTACCATTACTTTTCTTCAGTAGCAATAATTTGTTTATTGGGAATCATCATTTTACTCGCCCCAACTGGCTGGGAAGTGGTGGTTCTTAATGGACAAGAGTTTGGTCTCCCCACATCATGTTCTTCCATGGTCTCGAGTTGACATATGTTGTCTTTTGTAGGAAGGGGAAGGATCATATGGAGACTGTTTTGCAATCTGTTTGGGCCTGTAGAAGGAGAGAAATAGGAGAATCTTTGATCAAAGGAAATTTCAGGACTTCCTCATTAATATCAAAGCACTGGTTTTTTTTGTCCAACTCCATAGTGAGATTATCTTAACAGAGGCAGTTTGATAGAATATCATGTTTTAACCATGTATTTATCTTTCATCTTCTATTTGGCCATGCATGCATTATGATAGGTGGGTCTTCTCGATCTCTTGACTACTTTGTATTTGTGTGTGCATTTTATCTTAGAATGAAAGATTTTTCTACACAAAAAAAAAAGGTACTCAAAGTATATCTTTTGGTGTAGGCAATAAATTACCTGAAAGTCTGAGACTCGCAGATTATCTCCTTTTCTGGGGTTTGGTTGGTCTTACACTTTTTATCACTGCCTGACATTGGCATGTATCCAGAACTTGGTTGCATAGGGTAAAACCTATTTCAATTAATTAACGTTCAAAAGGATAAACGAAAAAAAAATACTGCAAAATGGAGAAACCTAAGATTTTGAGAGAAAAAGCAAAAGAAATATCTAAATTAATCACTGCCAGTCAAGTTAAGATTGATGGATGATTCTTGGCATGGACTTTGCTACAAAAATGCAGTAGTAAAGATATCCTGTCATCTTCTTTACTGATTTCAGGAACCATGAATCCTATACTCCTTTTAGTTTAATCAATTGGATGTTGTTTTTTGTTTTTAGTACTTTATTTTGCAAAATTATTTTACACTACGCAGTGCATAAGGTGTACACACATATGTTGTAGCTCATTGCATGCTTGATGCAGGATGGTGAGGGAAGAAGATGAAAATAGGGGGTTTAGGGAAATCTGGTTGGGGATTGGGTTAAGGATTTGGGTGGCAATAGGAAAAATGGTTTCCAAAATATCAATTGGCTATACGTTGAAATGTAAAACACAAAGTTTTCCAATTATAACATTTTGAAATAAGCCCAAAAAACATGGAAATAAAGTCTTAAAAACATAAAAATAAAGCCCTAAAACAACTCAAAACTAAAAAAAAATAATTAATCTAAAATAATCCCGAAGGATAAAACAATAAATCTAGACTCAAATAAGTGAAAACCTAAATAATTACAAAATTTTCATCGGAACCCTTGACCGTTGACTTGATTTGCATTTCACATTAATGCTTTAGGGTATCTTTGTGATGCCTAACTTGAGGCGCACTCCTTGTACACCTTTAGAAGCATTGGGTGCATGTACGTCTATATATCTTGAATATAGTGTGTTGCTTGATTTTCTCATCCAAGCATTACACTTTTCTTCCACTATTGTATTTTAACAAACAAAAATTGTTCAACAAAGTTTGAATGTTCCCCACTCTTTTGTTAATCCAGGATTGCAGTTGCATTTACTGTCTAAGTTGAATTCAAATGGGTTGCGAAAGAGCGTATGTATGACTTTTGTTTGTTTAATTTGTTATGATAGTTGTGTTGGAACTTTTACTTCACTGTATATGTTTCTCCGTGCAAAAGTTTCTATCTTCTTATGGAGCATGATTTTACTACCTAAAGTTGGATAATAAAATTGTTTCAAATCCAATTTCTTTCTTTATAGATTTTTATTTCGTCTAAAATTGTTTATGTGGTAAGTTATGAATAATTTAATTAATGTGAAGTCGGTACTTAGTAGTCATAAGAGTATTATCTAACTAGGAATGGGAACTTTGCTCCTTTCTAATAGGGTGTTATTTTCTAGGAGTTATGTTTCATTAGTGGCTGTCCTAATTATATTTTCATCTATTTCTTTCTTTCTTCTTATTTTGACTTTCCGAATATTCAAGGGTAATCTAGTCCTCTCTTCTTTTCCAGCATATATGCATCTAATGTGATACTTCTTCATTATTTCTAGCATTTAGTTGTCTTTTGTCTCTGCGGTACTCTGTCTCTAGAATTAAGGACTTCGTTAACAACGGAATTCATTTTCTTAGCATTTTTATGTCTTCTAACTAATTGGTTTCTGTCAAATTATACATGGTGTGCAGAGGAGAAGCGAGATGCTGGTAATGAAGAACCAGAGCAGATTTCCAATGTAAAGGCTTCTTTCCTTGATTTTTAGTGTAAAAGTATTTACAATATTTGTTTGCTTATAAATTAGATGCTCTTTTGTATACCTTTCTTAGGTTAAAATTTGTGTAATTCATCTGTCCAATGTCTAGCGGATATTAATGTACTATCAATTTCATTTGTGAAAATCTTGAAATATATCATCTCCACTTGATTCTTATTTTGTATGGTCATTGTATTGCAGGTCTAGATTTTTTTGTCCTACATTGGGTGTTTAAGAATTGGTTTTGGGATCATCTTGTGCCATTTGTTAATATTGTACTTGATTCTTAGTTGCAGGAGTCTTCTACCCCAAATACTTGTCCCCACCTTGGAATCTTGTTCTTGCTTTCTGGCTCCTCTTCAAATTCCTCTCTAAATTATCTCCTCTTTGTATTTTGAGCTTTGATGAAGTAGGCTTGTTTAGGCTTACTGTAGAAAATATTACTAAACACTCTACTTAAAAGGGAATATTTTAAAGTTAGAAGGAAGGGTTTCCTTATGTACAAAAAGAAATCTCTACCTACACAACATTAGGGAATTTCCATCACCTCATGATGAACAACCGTGATAACTATTCTAATATGATGCAATTGAGATCAAGCAACATATTACAATGAAGAATAAAGAATATAAAATAATGCTAAAACTATTCAGAAATAATTAGGAGTGTCTAATAAGAACCTAAAAGATAAGTTCAAGGTTTAAATCACAATCCTAACATGCTGGATCTCAAAATAGAGTGAGAAATTCGATGTTTTTTTTCCTTGCACTTTCTCTGGTCTATAAGAGGTTCAAACCAATGCACAACTACATTCATTGAGTGAAAAGTCTTGGCTTAAGTGTTAGCAGTAAATAAATTGTAGTAGGGTTTAAACTAAGAAAATATTCACAAGTTTAGAAGCAATTTTTAGTGGCAAATATCAATTTAAAACGGCATAATGGGGCAGTCATCTGAGATTTATGGGGTGGGAATGAGATCCGGCTTGGCTATTAAGGGTTGGGAGTGTTTGGTTAGGGTAGATATGGCTAGGTAGGGATGTTATGCTCTTGAAAAAAGATTTCAGTAGATTCAATGGGCTAGAGTAGGATTTTGCTGGTATAAATGATGTCACACCTCATAATCCTAACACGCATCCCCATGATTAATTGTTAGAATCTTGAGATGTGAGATATTTCTCATACAATTATTAACCCATATAACTCAATAATTTCAGACAATGATATCATATATTGTAGCGGAAGCATATAATTACATACGATAAATAAACAAAATTAACAATCCTCTTTCACAACTCTTTTTTATTTATGTATAACAGAAAGAAATAATGGCACCTACTGCCAATAATATACTAACATACTCTCTCAACATCAACTAACTTACTATCTACTAACGCTCACAACACACAAACTTGCTGATCTCGAAACTGCAACAATCATAAAGCTGACCATCGATCATTGGAACTTTCTGAAACTGAGATGATAGGTAGGGCGAGTAACAGGGGAGTTACCTAGTAGGAAATGTATATTTCACAATCATAGTCCTAACATGCAGATTAATCACACTAAAAGCTGTTTTAAAAATATGCAGGTTTTATTTCAAATAATATCAATTATGAAAACAATCGAATTGACATGTTGAACTAACTGTATTTAAATAATTTAATTGAAATACTGTAAATGTAAACATCCTTAAATCATCTCGACATCCACATAATATTCAATCAATGATAATGTGTTAAAATAGAGGTTGAGGATCATGGTTGATGCGAACATCTCAACAAGATATATATATATGCTCCAATATTTCATCGGTGTGGAATCCTACCGTTAGTTCCTGAATTTTGTGGCCAGCAAGGCAAACCATTGTTTATCCATCTCAGGTTATCCATTTGACCAAGATAATAGTGAAACATGCTTGCATAACGTGGGTCAAATCCGTTCGACTACTAATAATCATTGGCTAGCCAACTTCGTCTATACTCATCGGTCATGCGAACCTCAAATAATTCTAGTCTTATACAGACACTACCTTTACACCTTATTCTTTGTTAAAGATAGAAGAGAATTTCTCGGATATGGAGAGGTGTTGATATCCAAAGCATCCCATATTACTTGGGAGATTAGACATCTCGATCTATATCCTAGAGTAGGGTGTCGCTCTGGAAAGTTACGACCAACTATTCTTTATAAGTATTCTTTAACCCTTAAATAGATCAATAAAATATATACAAGTATAATTATTCTTTTTGTTTTCAAAACGTTGGATATTCTTTTTTAAATATGAAACTATTTTTTTTTCAAAACATAAATTAAGCTTAAAATTAACACTCAGTATGAGTATGAATACCCATTCCTTCTGTGAAATACCAAATCGTCACAATATCAACCTCGCGATCTCATGGGCTAAAACTAGGAAAATAAATAACACCCCACAATTGTGTGAGCTATATTTAGGATAATGAAGCACGCCTCGCTGTCATGCGAGCTAAATTTAGGAATATAAAGCACACCTTGCTATCACGCGAGCTAATCTAATGAATTGGGTATTCATATACCATACACATCAATAACTACAATAATACCAACAATAACATACAACCAGGATCTCATTTGAAATACGATTTTTATTCCACCAATCCAAACCTTGAAATTCTTTTACAAAATTTATAAATCATTCTTGACATCACAATAAAATTTCTTTCAAAATAAATTTTAAAGAACACCTTTTAAAATTAATTTTTTTTTGCTATAGATCCAAATTCTAAACTAACATGCACGAATGTTTGCCAAAATACCTACATGGAACATAAATTTTGAAAGGTCATTACATTGAAATAAAAACAGTCTTCTAAAACAAATCTAGGACTACAATTAACAAATTGGAAGTTCCCTACCTCTTTAGACTCAATTCTTAGCTTTTGAACTCGGCGTCTTGAATCTTTTATCAACTAGTCCATCTTTTTATTGACTTTCACTTCTTAACGAGATTAACACCTAAACTAAAAGTCAAGAGATAAACAACATTAAGAGTTGAATTCTTTTAATAGGTTTACAGAAATGAATATGAATTAACTCTTTATATTCATAAATATTCTTCTAAAATATCATTTTGGAACAACTAACTTAAATCATGAAATCAAAATTCATGCAAAATTATGTTTCTTGACAATTTTAAACCTATAAACAATAGCTATTTGACTCACAAAATATCCCATCATATCTTTGATTAGTAATCAACACATTTCGTAAAATTTATCCTCGAGATATGTAATAATTTTTTTAGGGCATTACAAGGGATGTAGGACTATGATGACTACCCTAGGATGATGGTTCTGAGATAATATTTATTACTGTAAGTAATGCAAATACAAGTTAAAAGATCAAGTAACCATAGGCCAGTAAGAAACTCTAATAGATATTCAAGTAAGATCCTATGCTAATCAGAATCCCTTAATGATAAACCTTTGAGTATTCAATGAAGGAGTAGCAATGGAAGATGATTCTTCCTTTAGCTTAAATAATTGATGGATCATTGTTATGGAATTGTGATCGGTCGTATGATCTTACTTGAATATCTATTAAATTTTCTTATTCACCTATTGTTGCTTGAGCTTTTAACTTGTGCACACATGCTCAGAGCCACTATCCTAGGGCAGTCATCCTAGTACTATATCAGCTTTGGTATACGAGCTTAGGTTTTGCCTGGTGCTTCATTGTCATGTATTTAGAATAAGATTCATGTAGGTTAGCTCGTGCATCACATTTAGTAGGTTAGGAATCTAGAGTTTACTAGGGCATGACAACATGTAGCATTAGGCCTTTTCTGTCTGCCATGGATGCCAATCAACTTGCCCAAGCAGTACAAGATCTCACTACTCGTCTAGTGAGTTTGGAACAATGAATGGATGAGTAATACACTGCCATTCAAGCCCCCGTCTAAATGGTTTAGAGGCTTCCCTCCTACATGACCTAGATGCCCTAACAATTGAAGTACCCACAACTTAAGCAAAGGTCGAGGCCGAGACAAAAAATCTATTGAGTATCATATCATTCTCATTGCTAAATGACATTTTTGAGGTCATCATATCATTCTGTATCTCCTCACTGTTCTCGTCATTAGTTTGACATATGTCACAAGGCCACAATAAATCTCTTCAGTTCTAGACTTGTTTGGAATACCATGGATCAACCATTTTCATTTTTCATCTACATTTTTTTTTTTATGATATAGAATTGGCTGTCATGAATGCAAAATTTCTATTTGGGCCTTTCGTGGTGACTAACATTATATTATCATTTCTACACTGGTTGCTATCTCTTGAATATAAAACTTGCTTCTTGTGATGTTCTTCATCTAAAGTGAATAATGGAACTCAAACTCATGAAGGACCACGTTTCCATTTTCCTTTTTGTTAAGTTGAAAAATAAACTATTTTTTTTCTTCTGAAATCCCTGTTCCTTTGCCTTGTTATGACAAGGTTACTTAGCAAAGAATAATCATCACCAACAAAGGCTTATCATTGTCTTTTGCTACTTATAAAAAAGAAGAAAGGCAAAGTTGATATTTTTTGTTGTTCGAACTGGTGTCTCTTCATTGTGTGAACAAAATTTTAGGCTGCTTTCTCTCAGATTTGTAATGTGGGCAATCATTTCCTTCTTGTTGCGAACAAAAGTTTTCTGGCTGTTTCCTTTCAGTAGCTAATAATTTTGGCAATAATTGTCATGCAGATTGAGATACCCAGATCAATGGAAGGAGGACAAGGTCCCAAAGAAGCAGACAGATCCAAATGTTGCTCTGACATTTATGAGCATGCTGGAAACAAATTAGGCAACTCATCTGATGGTCATGGGCTTTTTGTAATTGAGCAAATGATGAAAGAAAAAACATTTTCTAGGTATGTTAGTGTTGCATAGTTTTGTGTGATTCTCTTGCATTCAATGCCTTTGTTGTGTTTTGTTTCCTTGAGACTTTCAGACATGACTTCAACAATTAACATATGTCTAAATAATTGTTTTTCCCTAAAGATATGCATGAAGAATTATCCAGGAGAATTTATTAATACTTATGGATGCAAATATCTAGAGACTAGCTGTCGATTGCCTCAGGAATCATGTACCAGGACCAAAAAAATTGCATGGTTGCAAGGAAAATGGAATGATAGAAGATACATGGATATTACATAGTTTGGTGCCAAGGTCAGCAACTATGTATACGGGCTCGGAGAGCTGACTCTTAGTGTCAGGGTAAATTTACCCCCTCTCCTCTCTCCCTCACCCCCAAAGGAAAAATACCCCTTGCCAGAACACAGTCAGGCTATGTGTGGTGTTAAAAATCTTTATTACAGCAGAGGGTCCACTTCTATTTCTAAGGTGGCAGATTTGCTGAAGATTGCTTACCAAGGTACAAGTCTTGTAGGTATCTTCTAGGAGTTACTTGTTTGAGCTGAAGTCTCAGATGGTGCTTTGATTTGAAGTGCTCATCATGTGCCTCCTATGATCGTATGGTTGTGCATGTGACTCGGTGAATTTTAGTGATGTCGTATGATTGGGCATGTTAGGTCTATCTTGCTCATAACTGAAACAGAGGGTGGGATTGTTGGATAAAATAGACCTTGCTCGCTTTGGCAAGTCTCGAGTTTAGTCCCATGAGTCCTTTTTGGTTACTGTGGGTGCTTCATGATGTGTACATTGAATGACATGTAGACGGTATTGAGGCAGAGCCTTTTTTTCTTTCACCCACACAGACTGGTTTAAGCCTTTTTTTTCTTCTCAACTGCACCAACGTTTCACTAATAATGCATACATGACTCGATAAAAAATATAATGCATACATGACTACGTAAACCTCTTATCTTATAGCTGTCGCTTTTTATGCAGAGATGACCTTAATCGCCTGACAGAGATACTACATTCAAGGATTGCTGATCAGTCTGATGCTGATGAACAGGGAAAGAGAACTCCAAATGTATCTATAGGAGTAGAACCTACAGATGGTTCGTTGGGGCGGGATAATCTTAACATAGTTGAAGGAAAGCAACCAATGCATTTTGATAGAGTTACTGGAGCGATCTCAAACTCTTCTCTTCAAGCAACTGTAAGTACACGCTAGTATTTGTTGTGACCTGGTTCTTGATTCTTGCATATGACTTGGGGGTAATTTTTTGTGCATATTCATTCATGTTGTTTCTTCAAATGTGTTCCAATATTTCAAGACACTTTGCTAATTGGCTGTCCAATTTGTAGACACGAAATCAAGTTGAGGCTTCACCAGTAGAAATTGCTAAAGCTTACATGGGAGCCCGAACATTGGATGTAGGTGTTGGTTCTCAGAGTGTAATAGTAAGGGATGAAAGAAACCCTCTACAGGCTGATGGGTTTTCTTCAAAATCATATATTTCATCACCTTCACCCAAGCCATCCATCTGCTGGCCCGGTGCCATGGTACATGAGCAGAATGTTTATCTAACCCCACAAACTCAAAGAGGCAGGGTTGGGCTTCATAATCTGCCGCGAACCCCGTATTCTCGAGGTGTTCATTCACGGTCTACGTTTAAGGTATGTGGAGTTTTATCGAGATGTCATTTGATTCATTATATTGAAGGCATATTCTTTAGCATTTGGGATGACCATTTTCTTCCTTTTCACGCTGTAGTTACAAGGCGGTGGTGACAGGTCCCTCAACATTTCAACTCACTCTAAGATTTTACAAACTCCTGTTTATGGTGATGGTCAGGTGATATCTCATGCTAGTGATCCTCATACGAGTAGCTACCTTTATGTTGATGTAACCAGTTATGATGGGAATTGTTTCTTTTGAATCATTCCTCAACACCGATCAAAAAAAAAAAAATCATTCCTCAACACTTCAATACTTGCACTTTCACATCAATTGGCGTTTTACATCAGTTATAGTACAAATCTATCTATGTATATTGTATAATTGAGCAAGCAATAAGCAAAAACCATAAGGTTATCCAAGGAGAGAGTTTAATTGAACATCATAGGCTTGTGGTTTTAGATGTTTACATCAAAAGATGGGAGTGATGGGGTGAAAATAAAGGATGTCAATAAACGATGTGGTAGAAACCCAAGGAGAAAAATTGGCTTGTGAGAATAAATTGATAAAGTAAAAAAAGTGGATGGGAAAGTGGCGAGGAACGAGGCGCTATAGGGTGTGGAAGGGCATTTTTTAGAGAATTCTAGCTTTCCTTAAGTGAGTAAAGTTCAAAGTGGGAAGGGGCTATAGAATACATTTCTAGGAAGATAAGTGGTGTGTGGAGACTCCTTTGAAAAGAGCAATTTCCCGATTTTTTTGCGATATCTACTAGAAAGGGAAGACCGATAGCTGATTTCCTAGTGGGGGATAGTGGGTCAAGGCCTTGGGACTTTGGTTTTAGGTGGAACTTCAATGATTGGGAACTCACTAGTGTAGGAAGGCTAGTAGAATTGGTTGAGACTACTTCCATATGCCAGGATAGACATGACTATTTGCATTGGGATGATACAAGGGAGGGGGTCTACTTGGTGAGGTCCATGTACGCTTCGGAGTTACCTCTGTCTAACTTCACCTTTCCCGTTTCTTTTGTTCGGGGTGTCAAGGTTCCCTCCAAGGTTTCTGTCTTTATGTAGTAAGCTTCACTGGAGAAAATTACCACGATGGATCAGTTAATCAAGAGGGATTTTCAAACCCCTAACGGATGCTTGTTATGCTTAAGGAATGGGGGGACGACGAATCATGTGCTCATTCATTGTCACCTTGCTCACGAGGTTTGGTCACACTTCCTCAATCTATTCGGAATTAAGGGTTGTTTTCCGTGGTCTATCAAAGAGCTTCTGGAAACTTGGGGATCATGGGACAACTCATTTAGCCTTGAAACGGATCCTTTGGATTCTTATTCCATTTTCCATCTGTTGGAGTATTTGGAGGGAGAGAAATAGGCGCATCTTCGAGGGGAAGGAGCTCATGATTCATGGTCTATTATTGTCTATTTTGGGTCTTTTGTTCTTTTGGAGTAAGTTGTATAGAGTGTTCAAAGGAATTTTCTTTGAGGATTTCGGGGCTAGGTGGGACATGGTTTGTAATCTTGAGGAGGCCTGAGTGGCACTATCATCTCTTTGATAAGTTTGTATTTTGGGGTCATCTCGTCTCCTTTTTTAATAAAATTTTAACTTACCAAAAAAAAATGTGGAATGCAGAGGATGAGACTACAATATGTGGTATGAATTAGTTAAAGGCATTACGATAGTAGCGGAAAAGTTTCTTAGGGAGTCTATGGGAAAAACAAGTAATGGAATATTGATGTCCAAAATGTCATTAGAGAAAAAGGAGCTGTTGCAAGTCATGGTAGATTACTTTTTTGATCGATAAGTCATGGTAGATTATTACAATTGAAGAAATATCGTTTCTTATGACAAAATGGATAATAAGGGTTTTGTTGATCCCACTCCTTACCAAAACCTAAAAGACGCCGGTTCAGTGGTCGTTACATTAGCCAATGGGAAGAAGATGAAGGTAATGGAGGAGGGTTCCTT
Organism: Akebia trifoliata; assembly: GCF_017979445.1. Lineage (NCBI taxonomy): Eukaryota > Viridiplantae > Streptophyta > Magnoliopsida > Ranunculales > Lardizabalaceae > Akebia > Akebia trifoliata. The sequence continues at coordinate 21,882,607 of NC_141386.1, forward strand.
GAGAGGTAAAAGGGAAAAAGAGGATGAGAGAGTGTATGCATTGTGATCTGTGAAATGATGAATAGGGCTAAAATGGGCACTCCATATTCTTATTTTTTTGACAACCAAAAGTTTTATTGATAAAGAGGGCAATGAGCACTCCATATTCTGGCCTACTCTTACAACCCTTTCATAGGAAAAATAAATAGTAAATTACTAAAATGACCTCTTATATGAAGGCTCATAAATAGCTATGAATTATTAGATGAAGGATGCATGTGGGTTTTAATAACCTATTGGTCTCCAGACTTAAGTCTTGTTTATACCCCACTTTGATTGTACTTTTTTAGCCCAATTCATGGTCAGTCCACATGCAATATGTGGACCGATTTATTTTGCACTTAGCCTCTTGGATGGCATGAAGGTTATGATGATTGTGGTAGACAATCCCTAATGCAAATCTTGGTGGCATATGGTGGTAGTTTACTCATAGAATGCGTTGCATTATAGTGAGAAGCAATGGCAGTATGTGTAATCATGTGTTGCTTGAGTAGCGAATCAGAAGCGATATCAATGGTCAATAAGCATCAAAGCAAGGAAAACAAAACCTTGGTGATAAGTGTCTCAGAGAGTGAAAAGATCTCGATGATCAATATTCATTCTGAAGGGGCTATCGCAATTTTTGAACAAATTAATCACCAAGTGCGATACATGAGTGAGGTAGCCCAGTGATTGTATTTTGTGCTTATGGATACAATTTGGAATGTGCGCATCATGTGTATCCATAGTTTGTTTCATTTTCTTTGACCATGATTTAGTAATGTATTTGTAGGCTTCAAAGTTAATATCCAGTATGCAACATAAATTAGTAAAGTTACTCCTTTCCTTCTATCAGAGTAGTATGTTAAGGGGTGTCCGCTTTGTAATTTGTTTTTCTTATCGATACAATTCACATGCTTAGCAAAAAATAAAAATAAATATATAGTGAAGTTATACGTAAAATTCGTGTGATGTTGTGAATGTGATATTGAAATTCCCCTTTTATTTTGGTTTCTTATATGAAGTTGAAGGGCACAACTTGATGACACAATGCACTGGTGGTGCTTTGAATTTCTGGCTGGCTCTTCATGTCATAAAAACTTGCATATACCAATCATTGAACTGACAACTTCATTTCTTGTGGTCTTTATTCATAGGTTCTGAGGTCAAGCATTTCTTCTTATGGTGATGGCTTTGGATCTGTGGGACCCATTCGTAGGATGCATTGTAAGATTGGTGACACCACTCCTTTCAAAGGAACTAATTCATCTCATCCTGTTAGTTCTGGTCCTTTGTGGGAGGAACCTGGAGCATCAACTAGGAGCAATATAAAAGTCCAAACTGTAGACAGTAGGGCACCAAGCTCTAGCGTTGGCATCTCTACTGTCCATCCTCAGTCTAGTGAGATGGCTAGGAAAATATTGGAGCACCTTGACAGAACAATTCCAACTCCCCAAAAAAAGTCTGCTGAGTTAAGGCTGGCTACTTCATGGAGGAAAACCCCTGCTTCTGACTTCACTGCTGTCACACTGAATGATCGAGGGAAAGATATTATTGGAAGCTCTCTGCCTAAAGTTTATGCTGAGCAGAGAGAAACTGCTGATGCAAATACAGACACTTCGGCCAGTAAGGCATTTTTTAGCGTGGCTGGTTCTGGGCATGATGGTGTGGGGTTCAATGCAAGGTCGTCCATAGATTTCAAGAAGACTCACAATTCTCTTCTTAATACAAATGAGGTATGTCATTATTATTACAATTTTTTTCTACACTTTTTGCATTATCTACTTCAGTTTTGGCTAACACAGACTGATGTTGCATGGACATAGTCACTTTCCTTACGTTGTAGCTCGTCTTCTTTTGGTTTTTTTTTTCCAGTAGATGATATTATGCATATACTATTGACAAAATATAATGGATGTTAGGTCCACCATCATTGTGAGTGATTTTGCTTATAGATGCTTGTGGGCATGCATGTTTGTTGCACTATGCATGTTTATTTCTGATAAGAGAAGTTACGGTGACAATATTGACAAAATATGTGACCAAGATTTCATCATCCTACTGAAAAATACTCATACATGTGGCTAGCTATTGATCTGGACTATAAAACCAGAGGACTAACTCTTGGATTATGTACAGAGATCATGTGGAAAATTTTTATTGTTTAATTCGTAAATTACTCCTGATCATTAACCTTTTAGGTCCTTGACGATTAATTAAGATGGCCTTCTTCAAGGCCTATAAAGAAGCCAAGCGATTATGACTGATGTCCAAATAGTTCCTTTCTTGTTTCATTTTAAGATAAAATCTTTATATTTGACCGGCCTTTCCATTATGCCCCATGGGGGGAGACGGACTGCATAAATTATGCTAATATATATACAGGTTTAAGTAAGAAGGCAGGGTCTTTATTGTAGGCCTGTGTTCTTACCACACACAGACCACCACCTCACAAAGGTGGCTCCTTATAGCATTTATGTGGATTATTGCTTTTCCACAAGCTTTTTTCCCCTGCATATGCATGCACATGTTTAAATGTTTTGAGCATGCACATTGCAGAAATTGGATTATATCATAACCTTCTTAGTCATACGCTATCTAACGAGGACATCATTTATTGGATTTTTGTCATGCTGGATGTGCATTGAAACATGAACACACCCCAACACACATTCTCCACCATAGTGTCACATGATTTCCTGTAAAAAGTTATTCGAAGATAGGATTGGTGTGATCCATCTTCCATACAGCAATTTATTAAGTTGTTAAACTCAACCATGATTGGATATTAGAAATCTATTTTTATGAAGTTAGGTGGACAAAACGTTTTCTTTTGCTTTTCATAAATTTATTTCCTTACGGTTATTTTCAAAAGTAATAATAATCACCACCTCATCAAAGCCTTATCCAGAAAATTTGGGGTTGGCTGAATGCATTTTATTCCTCTTTGAGTTCTTTTTTATATGTTCATCTTTTATTAGTTCTATTGTCTTCATATCCGCTCTCACTACCTCCATCTATGTTCTTTTTGTCCCTCTTTCACTTTTTAGAAACTTCAACTAGTACATTCCTTCTAATTGAGTTATAATCTGCCTACTTTATTCTGTCGATTGTATTCAATCTAGGCATATGTGTAGATGCTGATTAGGGCTTACGTCGATCTACTTTGCTGCTGTTCCAAAGATGCTCCTCGATCTTGCAAGCACCGATGTGGTACCTACCAATGGTTCTTTGACGATCAAGTTAGTAATCAAGAAAAGATGTTTTTCCTCTTTTTCTCTTAATCTCTAGACATTCAAAAAAAGGTCCTCTCTCCCTCAATCCTACCTCTATTATATATCCCACCTTCAAGATCAGGGTCTTTCCCTGATTTCTGGATTTGATCTTGCAAGATCCCACAATCATGGGGATCTTACTTAGTAAATGGAACCTTCCTTAATGTATTCCAAGAATCATGAGATTCTTCCTAGAAATTCCGATCTTGATGAGCGAGGTAAAGAATTGCACGAAAACTCAGATTTGTTTTGCCTTGCTAGTTAGGGCAGATTTTGATCCATGCCTTGTTCTTTTGATGGGTAAAGCTGGACTATTGGCTTATCCTATGTACCACTTGCTCTTCGAAATCTCTTTTATCCTCCAATTCCCGTTCTCAACAGGACACGTGTAAGGTCTCGATGAGTTACCGATTTTATCCTTTATAATTAACTCCTCTCGAGAAGACACGAAGTTCCGTCGTCATTTTGAGAAACGTTCCCTCTCTTGAATGGGTGTCATTAAAGAATAATTTTAGAAGAGAAGAGTCAAGTCTCATAATAAGAGCTGGACATATATTTATAACCAATAATAAGTGAATGGACATAAAGGCCCTTCCAGAGAAATAATAGAAATAAACTAATATTAGTCAAACTCGAACTAACTATTTTTAATATTTTCAATACTCCCCCTCAAGCTGGGGCAAATATATCAACTAGGTCCAGTTTGGCAAGATGAGAGTTTGTGACAGAAGGTCCAACAGACTTTGTAAGCATATCAACTAGTTGATCTGAAGAAGAAACACAGACTGTTTCAAGTGCACCAGATTAAACTTTCCCCCCGAGAAAGTGAACATCAACCTCGATGTGCTTAGTCCTTTCATGAAGGATTGAGTCAGATGAAAACATGATATCAGATTTGTTATCATAGAACAACGAGGAGGAACCAATAGTAGGAAATCTCAACTCTGTCAGTAAAGATCTAAGCCAAAGAAGCTCACGTGCCAAGAGAGAGCCATATCATGATACTCAGCTTCAACAGAAGAACGAGAAACCATATTCTATTTCTTACTTTTCCACAAGATAATGTTAGCACCATAAAAAGTACAGAAACGAGAGGTAGATCTCCTATTTGTAAGAGGACCTGCATAATTAGCATCAGTGAAACATTACAAATGTGGTTGAGCAGTAGATGAATAAAATAGGTCTTTGACCAGGACGAGACTTCAAGTAGCGAAGGATACGATACATGACATCAAGATGAGAGGTACGTGGAATATGCATAAACTAACTTACTATGCTAACCATGAAGGTCAAATCCGGTTTAGTGTTAATCAGATAAATCAAACAACTTATGACTCTTTAGTAAGATGAAGGATCAAATAAAAGTTATCTAGATTCGGCATAAAGATGATTTTGATCCATTGGGGAAGAGGTAGGATGACAATCAAGCATACCAGTGTCTTGAAGAAGATGCAATGTGTATTTGCATTGAGATAACAAAATATCACAGTGTGAGTGGACTACCTCTATCCCAAAAAAATACTTGAGGGGACCTAAGTCTTTAACCTCAAAATGACTATCCAATTGCCTCTTAACTCTGTCAATCCACTGTGCATTATCTCCAATTACTATAATATCATTCACATAAACCAAGACAATGGTATTGTGGCCATCTACTCCTCATTGAATAAAGCAAGTATGGTCAGAGTGGCATATGGAAAACTCCATAGATACAATGACCTTAGAGAAATGCTGGAACTAGGCTTGCGGAGACTGCTTTAGGCCATACAGAGATTTGAGAAGGCGACATACTTTTCTAGAATACTCCTCCTGAAGACGAAATCCAGGAGGAGATTCATATAAATGACCTTTGTCAAATCACCGTTTAGAAATGCATTCTTCACATCAAGCTGGTGAAGAGGCCATGAATGACATGCCGCTAAAGAGATTAGAAGGCGGACAATAGAAATTTTGGCTACAGGGGCAAATGTGGCATCAAAGTCCATTCCTAGAGTTCACATAAATCCCTTAGCAACGAGGCGAGCCTTGTGGCGATCAAAAATATCGTCTATGAGATATTTGACCGTGAAAACCCATTTACAGCCAATAGTTCGCTCTCTAGAGGGAATAAAAACAAGTTCCCAGGTGTGATTCTTCTGCATGCATCCATCTTAGTAGTCATGTCTCTAGTCCACTTAGGATCGTGTAAAGCCTCGGATATAGACCGAGGAACCTGAATAGAATCTGTGGTGGCAAGATAGACTTGATAGGAAGGAGAGAGACCCTGATAAGAAACAAACTGGACGATAGGGTGATCAGTAACACACCCTCGCTTACCTTTGCGAAATACAATAGGTAAGTGAGAGTCAAAAATAGAAGAAACATGCGTAAATGTAGAAAGGGGTATACCTGAGTCTAAGGAGGAGGTTGGCAAGGTTAGGGAGGGGGGAGGGCGGCGAGAGTAATCCTGCAGTGGTGGTGAAGATGAAGATGGAGAGAAACTAGAGATGGTAGCATTATAGGAGAGGAATCCTGCAAAGGAAAAGAGTCCTGCAAAGGAAAAGAGTCCTGCAAAAAAGATGAAACACGAAAATATGGAACATTTTCAAAAAATGTGACATCCAGGGAATGAATAATACGATGAGAGAGGGGATCATTAGCATCGATACCCCTTTGACATAAATGAGTAACCCAAGAAAACACAACGAATAACTTTATCATCTAGTTTGGTACGATTAGGAGTTCTATCCTAAACAAAGTGGGTACATCAAAAACTCTCGATGTAATGGGGAAGAGTGTTATCAGGTCGAAGAACATGAAAATACACCTATTCCCCCTAAGGTGGTTCAGAATACGATTTAGGAGGAATGCAACAGTAAGAATTGCCATATTCCAATATGACTTAGGAACATGCATCGTTTGCAAATGGCAACGGACAATGTTCATGAGGTGGCGATTCTTGCGTTCTGCCATCCCGTCTTGCTCAGGAGTGTATGGGCAAGTTAACTGATGAAGCATACCACGCTCGTGGAGATGGGATCGAATTCCATCATAAATATATTCCTCTTTATTATCTGTTCTAAGAGATTTGACAGTAATGTTGTACTGAGTCTGAATTATTTTAAGGAAATTAACAAAAATAGGGAGTACCTCAGACCGAGAGCGCATTAAATAAATCCAAGTACAATGAAAATAGTCATCAATAAATGTAACATAATATCTATGACCATTAAAAACATTAAGAGGGGAAGGTTCCCACACATCAGAATGAACTAAATAAAAAATAACGTTAAATCTATGCTTGCGAGGAATATAAGAGGTACGTGTGTTTAGAAAACTCACACACAGAGCATCGAGATTTTTGTTCACTACAATAAGTTTTTAAAGCAGAAATAAAGAACATAAATGTTGAAAATTAGCATGTCTTAAGCGAGCATGTCATAAATCTAAAGTCTGAGAAGAAAAAATATGATTCTCAGTGAGTGAGAGGACGGAAGCTAGAACAACAATAGGTGGAGCTCCGAACATGTACAACCTATCCCTTTTATACCCCTTGCCAAAAATCCTCCTCGAAGTCAGGTCCTAAAAGATACAGTGAGTAGGAAAAAATGTTATAAAACAATTTAGAGATTTGGTAATACTACTCATAGACATAAGGTTAAGAGATAGGTGAGGAACATAGATAATAGAATCAAGAGGAAAACCAGGGGATAAGGAGATGGTACCCTTATTATAAATAGGGGTAAGAGACCCATCAGCAAGGCGAACCTCCTTACGAGTAGTAGGAAAAATAGAATAAATAAAATGATTGGACTCACCAATCATGTGATAAGAGACACCAGAATTAATAACCTAGGTTAGAGGAGTAGAGTCAGACTTCAGAGGATCAGAGCCAGACTAAGTGACTTGAAATGCAGAAGAGGTACCTGGAGGTGTGGTAATAGATGTGACTGTTGAGGATGAGGAATCTGAGCCTGGAGCTGATCCTGTATAATAGTTGTAATCCATGTATGGAGATGTTACAAATCAATAGTTCCAAGGAAAATAGAATCAATGGAGATAGATTCCACAACGACAACACATGGTTGTCCCTCATAAGATCTCAACAGGTGAGGATAGAGTTGAAAGCAGCGGGCCTTCTCATGGCCAATCTTCCCATAGTGACTACACGTAAGACCACTTACTTTATAACGTCTACGGCTTCCACGACCTCGATTCCCAGATCCTTGAGTACGAGAGTTAGAGAAATCCGAATTGGCTGCAAGAGCCATCTGATCTGTGTCTGGAGCAGAGATAATGACAGGACTGAGTCTGAGAGGTACATGGTGACAATGCTTATTGCTATCAATGGTCGCAAATGTCTCAAATAAAGAAGGTAGAGGAGTGATATTAAGGATTTGGGTTTGCAGCACCTCAAACTCAGGGCATGGACCTATGAGGAACTGATATGTTTGATGTCGAGCAATCTTCTTGACCACATACCCGGTTGCCTCTACAGACAACTCAGCCATAGACTCATAGTACGAGAGCCCCTCCCAACGAAATTGAAGGAATCTAAAGTAATCTGTAACACTTTGATTTCCTTGGGTAATCTAAGCAATGCTCCGGTAATGGTCATAAATTCTTAAGTCATTTGGAGCATGTGCATATGTCTAAGTGAGAGCAGATTACAAAGAAAAGACAGTCTCATGATATATAAACATAGTGTAGATGCGTTGCTCCATGAAATTAAATAACCATCCGAGAATGGTGCAATTATTGATTTCCCATTGTTCAAATTTGAGATCAATGAAGGGTGGCTTAGGAATAACGCCTAACAGCCAAAACAACCAGTCAAAATTTCTTCTACTACCTAAATAAAGTCATACAGACCAGGACTAGGACTGAAAGTTACGACCATTTAGTGAGGCATTGGTTATACGTTGGATTGAGAAATTAGCCCCAAGGGGGCTGGTAGAGTTCTTAGTCTTGTGAGTCGTCATCATTGCACACGATGAACAGGAAGAAACTTTGGATTGAAGAGAGATCCTTGATAATAGTACTGTCAAAGGCGAGAGAAAAAAATAATACTACTGAGTGCTGTCGGCAACACCAGAAAGATCCCCTTGCTGTTGAAGTTCACAAAAATAACACCTTGTGTTGTCGTAAATTATAGAGACTCCACCTAGCTAATGTACCAGGGTTAAACCAACCAAAAAAAAAAATTATCGTAGGTCACAAAGTTGGACTCTGCTACTGTCATAGGGTTAAATTAACCCAAGAAGAGATGTCGTAGGTCACAAAAACAGCTTCTGTTACTGTCGTAGGTCTTCGCACAACCTTAGAGGTGTTGTATGGTTGATCGTAAGGCACCCAACAACTGTTTATTGCTGTTGCAAGGCAGTTTAGAGCCTATAGGGCTGATCGAAGTGTACACAACACCACTTTGCTGTTATCTATGTTGTATGGCTTATTGCAAGGCACCCAACAACTGTTTGCTTCTGTCGCAGGGCAGTTTAAAGCCTGGAGGGTTGATCGAAGTGTACACAACAACACTTTGCTGCTATCACAAGTTAGATTGGGGCATGTAGTGCTGATCGAAGTTCACCCAACAACTGTCTACTGCTATTGCAAGTCAGATTGGGTCCAGTAGGTTTGATCGCAAGGTAGGTAGGGGCCTGTAAAGCAGATCGTAGGACTGGTAGGGATCTGTAGCGGGCAACGAAGGCCTATAGGGATGATCGAAGTTCACCCAACAACACAATGGCTGATCGCAAAGAAAAACCCTAATGTGGGGCAAAAAGCACAGCACAAATTTCTAGTGTAGCATGCGGAGCTAATAAAATCTCCATCGCAACATGCGATTAAGAGAATATGAATCAAAAGGAAGAAAAGAGCCCCCCAAAGGGGAGAAACTCTGGATGAGGCTGCTGCTAGGTGATTGGGGTTAAAGTGTAGTGGGATTAGTGAGGGAAGGAAGAAGGGAGGAGGAGAAATGAGGAGGGAGGGCCAATAAGGGTTGCGTTAGGTTTGTTTTTGGCTCTGATACCAAGAAGAATTTTACAAGAGAAAAGTCAAGTCTCATAATGAGAGCTTGACATGTATTTATAACCAATAATAAGTGAATGAACATAAATGCTCTTACAGAGAAATAATAGAAATAAACTAATATTAGTCAAACTAGAATTAACTATTCTAATATTTCCAATAATTAATAACACGTCATTTTTAACTTTAATCATTTCATTTGCCCTTAACACCTTATCGCATTAAATAGAATGCCGTTTCAAGTTGTTGACGACTGAGATGCTCTGTTTTCTATTGTTGGCTGTATATGCGTCCCATTTAGTGTCGTAATGGGTGTACGTGTTCTACATCTAGGCTATAAATAGATCGTCACTTCGAAACTTCTCTCTTTTTATTGCCTACTTCTGGAATTCTGTCTCTCTGTCTCTGAACTTTCTGAGCCTTCCAAGTTTTGAGTTTTTCTCATTCCTTGTTTAGAGGTAACTTCTTCCCTTCTTTGCTTGTTACGAATTTTAGATCCCAATGGTCATTAACCTCGCCAAACTTCACAAAAATTACTGAATCCCTTCGTCAGTATCTCTTAGGGTTTGTAATGATCCTAAAGATTCTAATGAGTGTTGTCATGGGGAAATAATGGTCTATGCTGGTCGGATCAAACCTGGCCTGAGTTTTCCCTTTTTCCCCCTTTCTAAGAGAGATCCTTAGCTAAATAAACCGGGCCACTAGCCAGATGTCAAGTTACTTTTTCCATCTGGTTGATTGAGTGGAGGAGTTGGAGGTAATCCCCAATGATTTCCTTTCCAGGTATAACCTAAAGTCCAACTTCCACTAACTTGGTCATTATTCCATGTCGGCTAAAACTGCAGTACTATTCCTAGTGCCTGCCCTTCCTAGTGCTGATAAGGAAGGACACAAAGACCCCTTAATCGTTTCTAGGGATTGAGAGTTTGGTCCATGCGTTCATCATGAGGGGTTCAGAGTGCCCCAAACGTTTCAGGGTAAGCAGCGTTCTTTGCACTTGAACTTTTATTGTTTGATTTCTTCTTGATATTTTCTCTGTTTTCTTTTCCTGACCGTCAAACTCTTCTGCTCTTTTATCGTTTAGGCAAGGAGGGAGCAAAGACAACTTGAGAAGAAAAAGGCCAACAAGGAATAGTTTGTGGTCAGAGTTGCTCAACTTGCTCTACCCTCGCTCGCTACCATTTCTCTTTTGACCCAATCACCTCTCCTCATCCATCCACTACCAGCTCATCTTGCAGAGCAAGTTGCGGAAAGCCATTTTCTACAACTAGCTTGCACTCTAACTTTTCCCCTCTTCTAGCCAATCAGGTTAAACAACTTGCTTCTCCTTCCCCCCAGCTCTCATGCCGTTGTGGACACCCTTCAATTCAACATCATGAACATTGACTTTTAGAATTTTCCCTTTCATCTCTTAACCCCTCTCGAAATGCACTTCCCCGTGTCCCAAATCACTCTCCCCATATGAGTGTGTAGAGCATGGGGCGCCGTGCGTAGGACCCTTAGGAGGGGCAAGTTCTTGGTGAAGTTGTCCCAGAAGTCCCTTTGGACATGTTGAACAGCGATGGGCTGCCTTGCCCGTGTAGGCATCTGCTCAGGTTGAGTAGGCCTAAGATGACGAGGTTTTGCAGGTTGTCTCCTCCGAAGAGCCACCAAGGCCCAGGTTGTAGAGGCTGTGCGGGAAGAAGGAACCTGTCCCCTAGGGTAGTGATGGGGTAAAAGAAGGGGGTCTAGGGGGGGGGGGTTGCTGACTTCAAAACAGACATCGAGGACATATCCTTCTGTTGGCTCAGATGGGATGAGCTCCTTACAGAGGAGAACGAATGTGGGTACTGGCGCCCCACTTTCGATCTAGGCACCAACTTGGTCTACAACCGAAATAGCAGTCTGAAAGACCCGTTGGTGGTCACCTCACTCCTATCTTACTCTCTCCCTCCCGACATGGAGATTGTAGATTAGGCCAATCCTGATATGGAATTTGGGAAGTTCTACCAAGGCCTTTTCTAAATAAGTTTTCAATTTTTCCCTTCCCAAGTCTTATTCTGCTAAGGAAGGATTTTTGACTTGATTTTTAATTTTCTTAGCTATTCAAGCTAATACTTATGGAGCCTATGCCTTCCTCAAGTAGCGTGATACCCAGAATGAAATTGTCATCACTGCTAGGGAGTATGAGGAGAAAATGAATCAGCTCATTGCTGAATTTTCCTCTGTTCTTACTTCCAAAGAAACTATCACAGAGTTGGAAGCTAATATGGCAGAGTAAACTAAGGCCAACGACGCTCTGGTTGCTAAGCACCAAAAGTTGGAGCTGGTCTATCACAACCTTCTGTTGGAACACGAGGGTTTCAAAGAGCGTGTCTAGGGAAAAAATGTTGAGCTGGACGATCTAAGGGAAGAGCTCAGGGGGAAGGACCTGGAGTTGAGCTTCCTCAAGACCAATTTCGAGGAGTGCGTACACGCAGCCTCCAATTCTGCTTTTACTGCTCAACTCGAGTCTGCCGTTCAGGAAGCTAAGGTCAAGCAGGCCGAGGAAGACGAAGTAGCAACGAAGAAGCTATTGAGCCAACTGAAAGCTCAGTATGCGCAAACCATGGAGGAGTCTTCCAACAAGGCTTACAATTATGGTTTCGAAGCTACTCTTTTCCAGTATATAGAGGTGGAAGAGGGGGAGTCAGACGAGGGGTCTGTGATTCTGGCCCTTGGGAGTCGTCCAAAATGGCAAGGCCGATTTGGACGATTCCCTCCCCCTCTTAATCTAGAGGAAGATGATCAGGTTGCCCCAACATTTGCAGCCTCTCCTTCTCTCCCCCCTGCTTGGCTTGAGCTTCTAGAGTAGTAGACTAAAGCTCTTCAACAGACTAAACAAGCTGATCCTTCTGCTTCCTAATCAACAAATTATGTTCCTTAGCTTTTTCTTTTTATAGCTTGTACTTTTTCTTCTTTCCTTTTGTGATTTATCAATGTAATTACTTTGTATGAATGAAAATGGTTTACCTTCTTTCATTTTTCCACTCTTAATCTCCTTATTTTATGTGTTTTGCTTTAGTGTACTCTTCCCCCCTAGGTGTCATCTTTGGTGTTCTCCTCCTAGGATGACACCTTTTTTTGGTTAAAGAACAAACTATAGTTCTAATTCACAGAACTTTAAATCCTTAAAATATTTTTAAGTGTTGATCTTTTATATAGGGCAACAAAAGTTTCTCATTTTCTTGGGTTAAAAACTAACTTCAATCTATAAACTCATTAAATTATAAACCCTTAAAAACAAAAATTTTAAGTGTTGATCGTCTACTCTGGACAACAAAAGTTTCTCATTGCCCTTAACCGCATGAGGATTGACTAATCATTTTCCACAAGCTCTAACTACCACACCAGATAAGTGTTAAGTTATCAGTACCTTAAGCCACGAAGGGCAAAGTTACTTTATAGTAACAAGGGCTACATTGGTATTTAGGACAACAAGGGTCACTGAAGACCTTTAGCCACAAATCAATTATCATTAGTCATGGCCGTATTGCTACTCAGGACAACAAAGATCACTCATGACCCTGAGCCACATAGGGTTGAACTACACAATAGCCACGGGGGCTGCACTTCCACTCAGAACAACAAAGGTTACTTAGGACCCTGAGCCACATAGGGTTGAACTACACAATAGCCACAAGGGTTGCATTGCCATTCAGAACAACAAAGGTCACTCAAGACCTTGAGCCATGCAGGGCTGAGTTACACAATGAAGGAATCATTGTTTTATTTATAGTATTTCTTGAGGTTACAAGTATTCCAAGATCTAGGCAAGTCTTGACTTGACATTGTTGCAAGGTAGTAAACTTTTTTCATTCTAACTGTTGCTATTAAGTAGGGACCTTCTCAATTTGGTCATAATTTTCCACTGTTCAGCTCTTCTGTATTTTGAAAGACTTCAAATAACCAAATCTCTTTCTCTGAATTCTCTATTTCGGACCTTCTTGTTATAGTGTTTTTGTAGCCTTTTATGATAACTTTCCAATCTTACTCGTGTTGCCTCACATTTTTCTTCTAACATGTCTAGCTCGGCCACCAACTGTTTGTCATTCTATTTGGATTGTACTATCCTTGAACGTGTAGTTGGGAAACAATTTTCTGTTGTGATTACTGCTTCTACTCCATACATCATAGCGAATGGGGATGATCGAGTTGAAACTCTTACAGTTGTCCTATATGCCCAAAGTACCCCATGTAGTATTGATGTCCATCTCCCGTTTGCCTCTCCTAGTCTTCTCTTCAATATATCGATCAAGACTTTGTTCATTGATCATTTTGGGGTCCAACTCAAGACCAATTGGCAATGGGTGGAGAGGCCCAAGAGCTTATAAGGAGAGAGACAAGGCAATTTGTGTTCGATGTGGGACTAAATTCAACACGCCCCCGCATATGTGGGCTGAACTAGGTCAAAACACTTGGAAATATGAACTGGGTGATGTGGAGGAAAGAAATGCTCGCTTTGATACCATGATAATTTTGGGGTCCAACTCAAAACCAATTGGCAATGGGTGGAGAGGCCCAAGAGCTTATAAGGAGAGAGACAAGGCAATTTGTCTTTGATGTGGGACTAAACTCAAACATTTGTGACATCTGCCTGTCCATTCCCTTGGGGGTATTGAGGAAAGACAAAAGTTGGGTTATGCCATGTTCTTTGTAAAAGGCTTTGATCTGCTTTCCTGAGAACTGTCTTCCATTGTTTGATACGATCATATGTGGTACACCAAATCGGTAGATTATGTTTTCCCATATGAAATTCTGCACTTCTTGCTGATGAATCCTAGTTAGTGGGCGTGTTTGTGCCCATTTGGTAAAGTAGTCTGTTGCCACAAGTAGAAATAGTAGATTTCTTGGTGTTTTAGGCAATGGTCGACTAAATCCATCCCCCACTAGGCAAAAGGCCATGGTCAGTTTGGGAGTATGTGGAGCAATTCACGACTTTGTTAGTCGACATCACAGATATAAGCGAGAAGGATAAACTATTCATCGTAATGGATTGGCTTATCATGAGCAAAATACTTGCACAAGAGAGGATTTACAAATTGGGCTTTGACTATTACGACAATCACTTCTTGATTGAGGCAACAAGGGTGAACTTTCAGAGAAGAACATGTCAACTTCAGGATAGGGTGGGGTGAGGTTCAACGGTGGGGAGTTTACAAGGTCAACAATGAGGGTTAAAGGGCCAAAGAGAGAGGAAGGCACACTAGGAAAGACTATGATCCCCTAGAAGTTATTGAGGATGCTTCATATGTGGTGGAGATCCCAAGGCAATGGTATTCAAAGGAGATGAGATCTTTTATAGTTGAGGAAACCTTTGGTGAAGAGTATAGGTGCATAAAAGGGGAAGACTCTAAGGCTGCTCAACACAATTCATGAACACTTGCATTGGTGGGCACTTAGGAGGAAAGGCTAGGTCTTTGATTGGTGAAGGACTTCAGGAAGGTTAAGGCAGCTAATGCAGATGCAATGACTATTACAAGGTCGCAAAGGTGGTCTGGCACAACCAACTTTATCACAATGCCCTTGGATGATTAATAGGTGGTTTTGGGTATGGCATTCCTTAAGGATGCTAAGGCAACACCAATCCCACACCTTAATGTGATGATGAATTGATGATATTGGCTGATGGACTGGCATACATGGCCCTTAAGATGAGAAGTTGGTGGGGGAAGATCCTATCAAATCTTCGGTTAATTGAAGATAAAAGCTCCCTAGGGCCAAGAGGGCAAGGTGGATGCAATAGTTGGGCTAGGGTATTGGAAAACTCAAGGAGGTAGCACACGATGGCGATGAACACAGGGATACAAAGCACATCTGAGTTGGGCAAGGGATTGAAGACCTTGGGAAGTGGCTTGGAGATGCGTAGGATGACGACACACGACAAGAGTGACGATGCAAAGTGGTGTGGGAGTATTGTTTTGGGCTTACCGTGCAAGCTGAGATTTTCCCATTTAAACAGGTTGTGGAGAACAAAGCTAGAATAGTGGTAGAACATTGTGGTCTACTTTGGAGGAGTTTAAGAAGGGGTTTAAAGGAATTATTTGTACATAACATAATGTTTTAGAGGGCCTAGATATTTTGTCGTATATTTGTAGAGTGAATTAGCTATCCTAGAGTGAAGAAAGCTGTAGGACCTTCTAGGGAATTCTTGTAACTGTTGGATCTGTATTAAGGAGTTTGTTCCTAGCCATCCATATCACCTCCTTCAAGCCTATATAAGGAGAATGGTGCCTCATCTGTACATATGCTTGAAGAGTAAGTAGAACTTCCAAGTTAAGCGCAAGTATGTCCTTCGTCAATATATTCACTTGGATTTCCTTTCTCCAGTACCTACGAAATTAACCATGTAGATACTTTGTCATACGCTTTCTATAAGTCAATAAAAACATGTGGAGATTCTTTCCCTTTCCCTAAATTCTCCATCATTTGTATGAGTAAAAAGATTGCCTTCATAGTTGGTTTCTGTCATAAAATCAAATTTCTTATTTGATTTCTTTGGTTTTTGTCTTAATCTTTGTTAAATCACTTTTTCTTATAATATCGTGTGCGACTCATTACTTCGATGCCCTGATAGCTCTATGTACCATTTGTTCTTATGTATAGGTATTATGGTACTTTTTCTCCATTTCTCGGCATCTTGAAAGCATGACTGAATAAGTTAGTTGACCAAAAAAATAAATAAAAATTCTGATACTTCCTATGCTTTTCCTTAGTTCTATCATGATATGATTTGGTTGCAAAGTTCAAACATTTTCTACCAACGTAACATAACCATATTTTATCCAGGCTTGGGACCGGCAATGCACTGTAAAGGAATGCCTATGCACGCAGAGTTTTTGAAATATTTAAAATATTAGTTAAATATAGCTAAAATATTATAGATGAATATTTTTATGAACGTGCCTGTTGGCGTCACAAGGTAATGTGTCTGATTCCTTGAACCTTAAATACCTGTCGTCATGTTAGTCACGCCAAATATTGCTGTGTGACACATTTGTCGGACTCACTTATCCTGTGAATGGTTACCCCCCTACCCGTTGGTGAACCAACATAAAACAACCAACCTGATAGCTGATTTCTAGCCATTGGATTGGGCATTTCTTATAAGGGCTTGGAACCCTTGCATCATGTGACGAGGATTCTGGTTTATGATGAAACTTGCTGAAATCCAGTGACTGGAAATATTGAACCAGGGCAATTTTAGGTGTGTTAGTCCACCAAGGGTGCACAGAAAGTTAAAGCGTCAAAAGACACCCAAAAGAGCATCCCACATAAATGTTTGACATGGCCAACACACGAGATAGAAATTTGTGACACCTCAGCTTTCCTCTAGTTATAAAACTCGGGAGTTCTTGTGAGTCTACATAACGTGGAACTTGGTCAAAGACCTTGCTTGCAATTATTATTTAAATTCCAAGTCGCGAGGCATGTCTTGTGTGAGATGTCTTGACCAAGAGTCGAAATCGAGACACCTTGGATGTGACATTGTTAGAGGGAATGGAACTTTGAACCATATGCTCAAAATCACTAAATTAGCAAAATATTAAGACAACAAAATCTGTTTCTGTTGCTTGTAAATCGGTCTGATTAACAAGTTCAATGCTTTTAATCACTACATACAAATCAACTAATATTATGTTTCCCATTTTATCCTTTAGGCTCCGGTTGGTCTGGATCAATCTTTGCAGAGTGAGAAGAATCAGTCATTATCACTCCACAGTCGAAATGATGGGCTGGACGTTTCAAGGTTTGCTCACAGTGATGCTCTCTCTGATGCAATAAGTCTGCAAAAGAAGCCTCCAAGACAGATTTTTGGAAGTAAACCAGCTTTAACCCATATCTCCATTGCCAAGCCTCACTCAAGACGTAATGTTCCTCTTGATAATGGTTCTGGTTTTACTTTTCCCGTGTCTGCATCTTCTGGTGTTCTCAGTGAACCTCCAACGCCTTCCGTCATGCCGTCACAAGAAAAAACTACAGTCCCATTGTACAGTTTTGGCTCGAATGCTGGTCGGGCCCTTGTTTTCTCTTTCCCTTCTACAAGTTCTTCCACTCCTGGTGATGGTTCTACGCCAAAGTTTAATTTTGGATCAAGGAGGGCCAGACTATCATTCAGTTTAGTTGGCAAAGATGCCATCTGTTTTTGACAGAAATGATGTTCATTATATGTTTCTTGGAGATTCCTTTCATAAACACCCTGAAAAAGTTGAAGATGCTGTTATTTCTTTTGAATTTTATGTGATTCGTATCTCATAAGCTGAAGAATTGTAGTTGTTGCCTATTTTACTTTTTATTTTGTACTATTTTACAAGTTCTGGATTTTAGTTGTATTTTATTACTCTCTGTGAACTTAATTCTTTAATGGCCGCTGCTGCGTAAGTAATGCAGTTGATGCTATGGTTTCTGGTCAAAAGTGTCTGCCACAAACAATTGTAGCAGTCAAGTTTCCAAGTTGAATAGGTGCTGAGACTACTCTGAGATAGAGAAATTCCTCCTTTTCATTTAAGGTTTTGAGTTTTTCGAACATTCAAAATCGAAGGCTGTGCGAGAACTAGGAGGATGTGAGTGAATGGCATATAATTTATTTATTTATATTTTTTGGTGGTGGGGGGTGAACACAATTTTCACAATTAATTGTTACAGGAAGCAAAAGAAATCCAACAAGATATGTATATGTATATTTTTTTTGTTCTTGTGGGGCCTTAGAATGGCTAATCTATCAAAAAGACATCGTGGAACTCTTGTTTTGGGGATGATCTGGTTTAATTTTTTATTCCCTTTCAGCCTCATTTGAAGTTGAACAATCCGAGCAACTAATTTAAGGATTGCAAGGGTGTAACCTGAATGTGCATTATTGATGAGATCACCTGTGCAGATTAGCCACTATGAAAGCAAAAGCAATTTTTAAAAGGTTCGACCGTACGGACATAGAGTCCAACTGTTATCAAGATCGGATTATTATTACTAGTATTTGAGTTTTAAGTTGCAAAGTTTTTGCATGGGGGACTTTTCGGTCCTTTTTGTTTTTTTTTGTTTTTTTTTTAGCTTAACGTGGGTGGGCCTAATCTCACTGTCACGCACACACCAGTTGAGTCGAGTGTCAATAGGACCTTGGAAGGTGGCCCCAAGGAATTCAATTTCTTGGTTCTTTCCGGTGCTCTAATAGATGGCAAACGCTGGACACCCAAAGAGTACAAATTTTTTTTTTAGGACAATGGATTTCTGCAATACTACCAAGTAGGGTTTTTGTTGGTGAACTGCTTACATCATTTAATTTCAGGGTATTTTTTTAACCTGTGTCTTATAAGATTACAGAGGAGGCTGTGATTAACAATCTTCTTAAGAAGCATTTTTATGTTATAAATGAAATGAAGTTAGTCAGAGCATGAAGTACCAAAGGATGTGTAGATGGGCATTGGGCTTCATCGATCCATATTAAGTGATTGATTTTGGAATGGGTAAATTAGGTCCATCCATCGTTTGCTCCTAGTTGCAAGAGTGGGGATTCATGTGCAAAATGTTGGAATTTATGCTCGGAAGACAGATGCGCGAGAATTATACCATGAGTGGTCGAGTATGTCGTCTCGTCTCGTCTCAACATTTGAAATCAACAAGTGATTGATTTGGAATGGGTGAACTAAGAGCTTGGCAACAAGGTTTCAGATTCGATAATTATTTGGTAGGGATTCAATTATGATAAATATGGGTAACTTTCTTTGTAAAAAAAAAAAAATCAGAAATATATATAAATGAAGTTTTTGGGTTTCTCAAAAAAAAAAAAAACCCATGCCATCATCTTAAACATCCCTAAAATCCATATATTGAAGAAAACAAAATTGAGGTCACACATTAATTTTTCAGCTATTCTCTATTTGGAAAATTTTACGAATTTTTTTAAAAAATTCAGAAACTTTCGTGATGCATTTGGTTTGGATTGTAGATCCTGATTCTTGATTTTAATTGTGGATTGTTAAAATCAAATTATAGAAATTAATTTCTAGACTATAAAATCTTGATTGGCTAACATTGTTTTAAAAACTGATCTTGTGGAAAAAAATTACCCAATTACATTTTTTGAGATTAAAAATATGAGTAAAAATACATGTTCCAGAAATTGAAGATAATGAAGTTCTAAGAGAAAAAATAATTTTTTTTGGAAAGAGTTGAAAAAGACAATTAGGTCATTTTCTATTAGTTTCAAGTGAATTATATGTTTAGGAGCATGTTAAGATTAAGATTACCCAAAAATTATGATGATTTTGAATTTTTATTTTAAAATCTATTATTATTATTATTATTGATAATAACTATAATTATATATTAATATTAATTATTATTACAATGATTGTTGATTTTGTTATTATTACTATTACTATTGTTATTAATTATAATTGTCATTACATTGATATTATTATTAGTTATTAATTAGTTATTAATATCATTATTGTTAAAATAATAATAATAATTTTATTATTATTATTGTTGTTGTTATTGTTGTAAGATGTATTTTAAGATTATCATAAGTGGATAGTTTGCGAGAATCAAGAGAAACAGTCTAAGATAATCCTTATTATTACAATGACATAAGGCGGAAGAGAAGTGGTTTGACACTAAAATTTGAATGTCCATAAATGCTCCAAGTTTTATATTTAAATTTAATATAACCAAGGCCATTTTCATAAAAAAAACAATAAAATTACAAGTTAATTTATAACCCGCACGACATGCTGGTTAATTTTTCAAAATTACAAAAATATTATTTTTACTATTGTAATATTCAAAAATTCTTTAATCAATATTTTAAATTAAAAAGAAATAAACCATTTTTTTTTTTTGACGGGTTGCACTAACCAACCACCTTGTAAATGTACAATAGTTAAATATACCCACTTTATGTGGAGGGACATATAGAGATTCGAACGCGTGACTTGGGGAGCAAACCCAATTGCCCTTATCATTTTAGCTTAACCCCTGGTGAGCACAAATAAATTAACTCTTTTGATACATGTGCGTTCCCAATAATTACACCTGGGAAATTGAATTTTGTACCAAAATACCCTTAAAAAATCTTTTATTTTAGTAAAATACCCCCTCAGGCTTACTCCTTAGGTGTGTTTGTTGCACTTCAGTATGTGCCCTTATGCCATTTATAGTCAGGGCGGACCTAGAGAACTTCACTTGCTTGGCTGAACTAATAGTATGACAAGGAAATTAGATATGAAATTTGTGTGCTCAAAGAGACCCCCCAAGTAAAAGAAAATCCTTTTTTCCCCACTACAAGAAAGCAACATGATCAGATTTATAGAGAAAAATGTCACATTGGGTAAAAAATTAATCATCTATGTCAGTAAAATTTCACATTGGGTAAAAACACTAACAATCTCAGGCCATTTTGGCTAAAATACCGTTTATTAACACACACACAAACACACACACACCCCAAAAGATATATATGGGTGGCGTTCGAAGGCCCTAAAGAGAGTTAAACATTGTGCCAAACATTTTTCAATGTATGGGTTAGAGGTTTCAGAATGGGCTGATTTTTTGTGAGGATAATCTTTATGATGAGGAGATCATCATCACCAAAAATCAGTTCATTGTGAAACTTCTAACATTATCAAAAGTGATTTATAAAAATCGGACAGTCCACGATTCTTCAACTTGTTAACTTAGATTAGAAGTTTCGGATTAAGCTGATTTTTGGTAAGGATGATCTCTTCATCATAGAGATCATCCTCACAAAAAATCAGCCCATTCTAAAATTTATAACCCCTATTTTAAAAAATGTTTGGCTCTCTTTAAGGCCTCTGAACGCTTTCCTATATATATATATATACACACAACTCGTTGAAGCTGATAACAAGTTAGTGAGACCGTGAAGGAAGATACTTTCCAATCTTACTAAGGGTTGTTGAACTCAAATAATTACTAAATTGGCAAAATACAGCACCACAGCCCCCTAGATTTTATGGAAAAACTCATATCCAAGAAAATAATATTTCTTTTTGTTGGATCAAATATTTTGAACTCCCAAATTTGATCTTAAAATTTAAGGATGAAAATAACCCTTTTTAAATTTTTTTCCATTGAAAAATCATGGAATTTTGTAATCTACATCCATGTGTCATCAGATCATGTTTTTAGATGCCATAGGGTGAGCTCACGAACCTTAGTAAGATTTGAGATCTTACTAGGTTGGAAAGGTTAGCCTTACTCAACTGTGAAAGTCATTTTCTTTCCAAGGTTTTCTATATAAAAAATATTTTTAAAATTTTTTGTGGGGCATGGCCTCCCCTTTTGTAACGGAGTTCCGCCCGTCTCCAGTGCTTACCCGAAACCGTCATTTTTTAATTCTTATTTTGTTATTCACACTTTTTTTATCAGTACTCTTCTACTCCTCCCCTCACTCACCATTCTCCGAAAATTTAATTTTTTCTTTTTGAAATTCTATATTTTATGAACTTAATTATGTATTTTCATTCTTCTATTTTGTTAATTTTATCCTTAAACAATGGATTATGATTATCTAATGTTTGAGGATTTTCTAAATTTGGAGGAATCTCACAAAGTTAAAATAATTTAACAAAGTGGTCGTATTTGTAATAAATCCTTTGGTATGGTGGGATAAACAAATTTGGATGAAAAATAAAAGAAACCTATTTTTTTATAATGTAAGAATTTTTAAAAGAGGTTTGAATAAAAAGTAGAATTTTTCATTAGACAGATCCATATCAAAGGAAACTTTTACTCAAATTAGAGTCATGGCCAGCGGTGCTTTATATAATATAAAATAGTCATGATAATCTGACTACCCTACATAGCATACTTAATTGACTACCTAACATGACAAGTTTGGAACTGTAGATCTGTGCTTCTTGGGATATATGGTTCTCTCGAGATATATTTTTTTTATGGGGAAGTTGCAGTCATGTTTCTCGAAGAGTGCAGATCTACAATTCCTGAACTTGTCACATCAGGGTAGTCGATTGAGTTTGCCACGTGAGGTAGTTAGATTATAATGATTCTATAAAATATTTACAAACAACTTTCTTAAGTGCAAAGTCCTAACTCAGTTTGCTGAAATTATGAATTTTGAAAAATCCGACATGGAGAAATAGAGAGTGCCACATGGCATTTAAAGAGGGCTGCGAAGAACATTTTGTGTCTTGATGCATGAAAGTTTGGGGTCTGATTCGTTAAACGAAATAAATGGAAATACTTCTATGGTTCTATGCACAGAATGCTGAGGGCAGTGTTATTTAAAAACGAGCTTAGCATTTTTTAAGCTTTTATACTCTTAAAAAGTTACGATCAAGCAACGTTACCTTTCATCCTTAGTTCCTTACCATCTCCCCCTCATGTGACATACGCTCATAAATTCATGATCCGTCCCTTGGAGCCTTTGATACAAGAGAAATTATGATCGTGAATCAAAAGGACGGGTTAAAAATAAAAAATGGGGTTGAAAAGCCATTTGCAAAATGATCAAATCCAATAACAGAATTTCTAAATACTATTATTATTATTTTAGATGCAAAAAGTTGCACTACCGTGAGATCTGTGACAAAGTCTTGTGATCTCCTTTCCTCTTACCCTTGGGTGTGCCTGCAACAACACCGCTTTGACGCTCAAGTCAAGATTTAGTACAATAAATAGTGTATCGTATTTTAAGAGAAAATTGTATACCTTTTAGTACCCTACACCTACATATTTATAGGGACTTCCTCCCTTAGATCTTCCTAGATTTTTTCTTTGATTTCCGTTTGAATGGTTCCATTCTTTTGGGGCTTCCCTTGATTTCCACGAATGTGGTTAAACTCCCTATTTTAAGGGATTTGAAACTTCTGTGCTTTTATCGTAGACACAACGGCCGACCTTTCTTCCTTTTTTACTGATTCGGACGCTCAACTAGGTCGTCTCATGATTGCTATGTATCATTTTTTTCCGAAAAATATCCTTTACAATACCCCCTCTTGGTGATTCGAATTTGATTTGAGGCTTCGAGATAACTTAATAAATAAATGACACGTGGCAGCTTCCTATTGGATTGTTGTTGGTTAGTTTCCTGTCAGTCTTCTACCCATGGTATTAAATTCGAAGTTCGACCGTTCGAACTTCAATGGTGATGCTTTAAATGGCTTTTTCGTACGGCGCCTTGTCGATTGTTTTGTGTTGCGGTATATTGATGCGTTGAATACACATATCGCCCTTGCGTGGTTAATAGTGCACGTGTGTTCGTACCATTTCAATGCGTTGACAGCTCACTATTGCTTCGTTCTTCAAGTCTATCACAACCCTTCGTTTGTTACGCATCTTGATATTTTTGAATTCTATAAATATCCCTTTTCCCTTTACTCTTTCTTTTTTACATTTTTTTATACTCTTCTCGCTTTCTCATTATCTACTGCGAGGTTTTTATCGCCTGCCTCCACATTCATCTTTGCTTAGTGTTAGCAAGCTCCAACCAATGTTTTATTTCTATCAAGAGGATAGAAAATAACATTCATTTTACTCAAATCTTATTTAAACCTTTCCCCTTTTTTTCTTTTTCTTTCATGGTCAGGGGAAAACTTATTCTCCCGCGTGCCCTCCTCTATCAGAGATTAGGGTTACTTGAGCTATCCCTGATGATGTGGGCACTTCTTTCCCAGAAGAGCCCTCATCCTCTCAAAGCCACCCCTATGGCGCAATTGTAGTGTACTGGGGGTAGTTTAAGGTTGGCCTTCGAGTCACTCTCAATAGGTTAACTCGGGAAGTATTAAACTTCTATAGGAGGGTTCCTAAACAAATGTGTGGTAATTTTTACCATCTCATCTATGCCATCGAACATATGAATGCTCGGTTGGAAGAAAGTCTTCAACTCGGGCTTCTTGATATAAGAGCCTAGTTCTTTTTGAAGAGGTACCGTAAAAATAGGGGTACTTTTATCTAACTAAGATGATAGGGAAACCTTCCTTGTTTGAGCTTTCGGACTCAGACAAGGATTTGTTCTTGTTCACGATCAAACTGTTCGACTGGTGGGAGAACACACCTCAAGACAAATTTACCCCACTTGCCTTCAACTCATTTAATAGAGTTGGTGAGTCTCTTTGTTTAGTTCTTTCATAGTTTTCCCTTTTTTAATTTGGGATCTAAGTTCCGATCTCTCATGACTTTGCAGATCTAGGCAAAGATAAAAGAGTCTCTAACTCAGTGATTATAACCCACATTCTTTCCAACTTGGAGCTATATCACCTGGTCACCGACTTCCTTGCCCCCACTGATTTTCTCATGGAGGGAGAACAAGTAAGGCACACGAGCACCAAGTCGCGTACCTTCTAGGGGTTTCGTGAGGCACTTGAAGATGACCTTGGGGACATGTGTTTTTGCTTCAAACGCCTCGTTCTCATCGATTCCTATGATGTACTGATAGAAGTGCAACCCTCTCTTCCTTGGGAAGTAGAGGAAAAAGAAGAACAATCTCTTCTGAAGAGGCATAAAAGGTGTACCAATCCCCGTCCTACTCTCGTTGGCCTACCCGAGGCCCCATCTACTCCTCCCCCTACTCCCATTCAGGCATTGACTTCTGCTTCTAGGTTGGGGTCCAGGGGAGGCGACCCTCTAGGCATTCCCTGGGTTGTCTCTTCGTCTGTGGCTGGCTACCTAGTCAAGGACCAATGTGTCATGCTCTCCAACTATCGGATTGCGCAGACGATATTTGAGTCACTCTGTCTTCCCAAGGACAAGGCATTCACAAATAAACACTTCATAGAAAATCCAACTCGATTCTTTTACAATATTTTCCAAGCCATGGTCGTGATAAATTTTTTCATTCTCTTTCAATTTTTTATTTATCCGTCGATGCCTAATATTTTATTTTCATTTTAGGTTCAACATGGGGTCTTGAAGCTTAGACAATTTAAGAATGCGGCTATCAATGATAGTGATGCTGCCGAGACAGTTGCAAAGTGAGATGGATGGCCACCACATTCCACAGTCTCAAGATCCAGAGTGATTTGGGTACCTTGAGATTTGAGCTCCAAAATTCAGAGTAACAATTAGAGTACGTGAAGAAGGATCTCACCTCGATTGAAGAAGAACTTGCCTTGGCTTAGGGACAATTGGAGGCCAAGGATGTAGACAAGGAAAAGACACTCCATGACCAGCTCAACTTCTTTCAAGCTCATCTCGATGATTCGGAGTTGGCTTGGGAGAATGCTTATAACAAACTAAAAGCCAAGTTGAAGAAGGTGGAGCTAGCTTGGGAGGAGAAGGTTGCCCCAACTCCAGTCGACCTTGCTGGGGGATCCAAAAATGTTGAGTAAGCTTTTCTTCCTCCTTTCAACCCTACTGATCTCATCCCCAGTGGTTAGGGTGTTTTTTTGTAATGGAGAAGTTGTCTGTAATAGAATTTTTTCTCTTAATGAAAAAATATTTGTTTAATTTTTTAGTCTTTAAAAAGTAATTATTTCGAATTTCAGAATGATCATGCTTCAGTAGTGACTTTAGAAATTTTCATTCCCTAACAATAAAGCTATTTTTCCAAACAGTTGGGCTTAGCTCCCCCAATGAGCAAAGAGTTGCCAATCCCAAACGGTCGAGCTTGGTTCCCACAATAAGCCTTGGTCAACCCCAAACAGTAGGAATTGGCTCCCACAATAAGCCAAGACTTGCCAACCCTAACTGGTCGGGCTTGGCTCTCATAATGAGTCAATACTTGATAATCCCAAATAGTTGGGCTTGGTTTCTGCAATGAGTCAAGATTGTCCAATCTCAAACGGTCGGGCTTGTTTGGGGTTGACTTGGCTCCTGCAATGAGCAAAGACTTTCCAACTCCAAACGGTCGGGTTTGACTTTGTAGACACCCCATTTTTGCACTCACTTGATTAATCAACTCGTCAACTCGATCGCGACGATTCCCAATGATGGATGATTATTCTAATGCTTTATTTGTTACTAGATATGTTTCAGAAATTTGGATGGGGTATTTCAAACTAACAAAACTGTAGAAACCACGTTACGCTAGGAAAATATAACCCCAAAAATATATAAATCATCATTTTGTAAACAAAAAGAAGCTTTATGATAAAAGTCACTAAAAATGATCAAATTACCAAAATATCCCTAACATCAAAACATCCTTAGAGCCTACATTATGATTAGGAAAACCCTTTCAAATACATAAAATAATAAAGTGAAATCAAATAAATCATTTCGTCAATTTTCACCAAATTCGATAAAATTATGAAAATACCCCTCATAAGGTTCACAATCGTTTCATGAAAAAATTCGTAAATGACATAAACCCATAATCCCATTAAATTCCTTACAAAAAATTGATTTCAAAACATCCCGAAATATCGAAAAATGACATGAAACACAAAAGTTTCTTCGGGGGCAAAACAATAATTTTTTAATTTAAAAAATTTTTAATTTTAAAATTAATAAATAAAACATTAATTAACATAAAATGAAACTTTAATAAAATTAGTTTAAAAATTTGACTAAGAAAATTAATCAATCAAGCCCTCACGCAAAATTGTTGATGGTTGCTCACTTATTTAAGTGGAGCCCCCTTGATATTTATTAAAAGACCTTTCCATTTGGGGGTCCAAATAATTAAAGATATAATTAGGGGGTTTTTCCACAAAACTTAAAAATATATTCTTTCATTGTACGCAAGATTAAAAAATCTAATTTAAAAGAAACCTAGTCAATCAAAAAAGACTTAAGTCAAAACCCTAATTAAACCTTAATTCACTTTATCTAAAAGGAGACCTAGTCAAACCCTAATTCTTCCAAAAAATCTATAAATAAAAGTCTCCACAATCCAATCTCGTAGGTCAAAATAAATCCTAGAAAAAGTAGGTCAAAAAATCTCGTAACCTTCTTTAAACCCTAATTTTGAAGTCCTAACTTCCTACCTATCATCCAAATCCCAGCTTTTACTAAAAAAATATCAAGAAACCTTTCAAAAATATTCAAAAATCCTTAAAAAAATACAGAAAATACTTAGATCTAGATACCTTAACTTAGAGATGAAAAACAGATTTAGGGACATAAACAAAGTAAGGAATCTCATACAAGGAGTCTCTCTGTCAGTTCTGAGGGAACAAATCGTTGCGATCATCCTAGGTATTCTTCTTATTTTTTATTTATTAGTTTTAGGTCTTTTAGCAATGTAATCCTTTTTAGAAAATAGTAGAGATCGACGTTTGTTGGACGGGATTGGTGCCTAACACCTTCCAACCCCGTAACATAATCCCTGGATCATAATTTCTTTTTATTTGTAGATTAGTTATTTTTATTTATTTAGAGTCAATGCTTGGTTCCTAGACCGTAATAACTAGGTGGCGACTCCCAAATCTCAAAAATCAAAAGCTGATCTGCATATCCCGTGGATCGAGGGCACTTTCAAACTCCCGTAATGAGTCAAGACTTGCCAACACCAAATGGTTGGACTTGACTCCTACAATGAGCCAAGACTTTGGGACTAAAAAAATCATATTGCTGGGAAGTTGAAATTTTATTGATAATATTTTCTAGGATTATAAATATTCCATGGAGCCATAATTACATTACTTGTTCTAGTTTTCAAATAATAAATCTTGGCTTCCCCTTGTTTATACATAATATAAGGTCCTTCCTAGTTTGCTTGAGTTTCTACTGTTCGTTTTTTGTGTGTTTTGGAAAAAAATTTCCAATACCAGGTCTCCTTCTTTGAATACCCTCATTTGGACTTTTTGATCATATGATCTTTTTAATTGTTGCTGATATCTATCGAGTCTCTCCATTACCCGCTCCCAAGTTTCTTCTGCCAATCAATATTCCATGCTAATAATTCCTCATTGATGTGAGTCTCAACTACTTGCATTATAGTCGTAAGTACATGCATTTCGGTCGGGATCATAACTTCTTTTCCATAAGCTAGTGAAAATGGTGTCATTTTGGTAACCTGTCTCGATGTAGTTCGGTATGCCTATAACACACTGTGTAGTTCATCCACCATCTTCCCTTATGCTTTGTCAACTATTTTTTAAGTTATCCAAGATCATTTTTTTTAAGCTTTAGCTTTCCCATTGCCTTGAGGATACCTGAGCAACGATTGGAGTATGCATATCCCATATGTCTTATATTAATCGAAGACTTGGTTTCTCTTGAATTGAGTCCCATTATCTGAAACTACTACGTAGGAGATCCCAAACCATGTTATGATGTGCTCCTACATGAACTTAATGACTTCCCTTTCTTTGATCCAAGCCAAAGAGACTACTTCTATCCATTTAGTGAAATAGTCGGTAGCAACTATTATGAAACTTCTACTCCTGGATCCCTGTGGTAATGGTTCGACGATGTCTATTCTCCATATTGCGAATGGCCAGGGGTTACCATCAGATGCAGTTCCTTGATAAATTGGTGACTCATCTTTGCATGTCTCTAGTACTTATCGCACGATCTCGTTACCGTTTGCAATCCTCTAGCATCATCAACTAGTAATATTCCTGCATTATTATTTTGTTTCCTAACGATCATCTCCCCGAGTGATTTCTACATATTTTTTCATGAATCTAACTATTACCAATTTTGAATCTTCTAAGTTGATGCATTTCAATAGCGGCCCCCAAATGACATTCTATACAGCTCCCCCTCGACTAATGTATACCTTCCAACTTTAAAAAGCATGCTCTTTGCCTTATTTCTATCCTCATGGACTATTATTGTCTTTAGGTATTTGACGAAATTGTCCATACAGGTTCATGTCGTTTGCTCAATGCTCGACCTACATTGATACTCCACAAGAATCATTCTTGATTTCAAGTCTCTAAGCATATATGATATATAGGATAATGAGTTTGCATGCCTATTTTCATCATCGGGATCCTACCTTAATAAACTTCTTGAGTTCTACTTTTAGCATGACTAGATACTATGACATTTGCTCATCCTTTGCTTAGTACTCACCGTTGTATTGATTAACAATAAGCTGCAAGTCAATAAAAATCGTTGTCTTGACGATTTTTTATTTGTTAGCCATTTTTAGCCCATTCAAGATTGCTTCATATTTGACTTTGTATTCAAGGTACATAACCTAGTTTTAACATCTTCTTTAACTTGTCATTGCTTGGTGTTACCAAAACTACCCTAATTCCCGATCCAATATAATATGATGACTCGTCTACGGACATTCTCCAACCTAAATGAGAGTCCCACACACCTAGTTCCTCTATTTTCTCTATTGTTATGTCTTCATTATCTTTCCAGTTCGGACTGTCGATGGGGAAGTCGACCAAGAAGTTCACCAATACCTATCTTTTCACTATTGTTCGACTTTCGAACTATTAATCACGTTCTCCAAGCATAAGCGCCCATATCACCATTCTCCTAGACTTATCTATTTTTTTAGTATTTTCCACAAAGGATAATCAGTAACTACTCAGATTCAATAAGACTGGAAATATGGTTGAAGCTTTTGAGCCGAATACACCATCGCTAGAACAATTTTGTTTTGTTTTGTTGTACTTGACCTCTAACTATCTGAGAGCTTTTTTTATGAAGTATATGGGGTAATCTCATCCAAGATCTATTTTGACCAAGGTCGAGCTTATCGATAGTGCTATTACTGCTAGATAGATTCCTAATTTGTCGTCCTCTTCTGGTGTATTGATAATGGTTGGTTCCCTAAGGTATTTCTTCAGATTATGGAAAGTTATTTCGCATTCCTCGATTCACTCGAATCTCTTTTCTGTCTTGAATAATTCGAGCAACAATTGGCATCTATCTGAAACTCTTGAGATGAATCTATTTAGGACTGTTATCCTTCTAGTCAAAGTCTGCACCTGCTTTAAGTTCTTTTGGCTCGACATTTTTATTAATGATTGGATTTTTTTGGATTAGCTTCTATCCCCCTTCGTGTAACCATGTATCTAAGAAACATTCCAGATAAGACTCCGAAGGTACATTTATTTGGATTTAACTTCATTTGATACTCTCTGATCCGTATAAATGTTTCACCAAAGTCTTTAAGGTGGTCTTTCACCAACTAGCTTTTTACCAATATATCATTTGTAGACATGAAATGTTCGCCATGAACCTTAATGCTACATTGTTTGGAGTCGCCACCATTCTTTTTTGAAAATGGGTGTGAATGGGCACCCGAATCAAATTTTTTGAAAATCATTTTTTTTCATGGCATTGTAGTGACTTTTATTTTTTGAAAAGAGCAAGGTCTACCTAAGATCTAGGTAAGGAGGTCCGGTTAAGGATGGGAAAGGTGTTAGGCGCCCCACCCTCTCCACCAAAGGTAGTTACCTTGCTTGGCCATTTTATCTTGTAAAACTTAAGAAAATAAACATTAAAATGCATGAGAATGCATGATGAGGGTGGTGTGTGCATTAGAGTGAAATGTCTCATTTTCAAAGGGTTTTTGATTTCAAAGTGACATTAAGGGCATTCTATGGAAGAGAATGACCCATGTAGTCACATTAAATTTATGAATATGAATATAGGTTTGAGTTCTTAGAGAGATTCCATGATAAAGTTCCCTTGAAGTCACAACCTTGATGCATGTATGCATGACTAGAAACTTAGTGTTTCACCCCATCAAAAGGGTGATACATTTCTTCATCATTGTCATGCATATGTGAGTGTGTGCATTGTGTACAATATGATGCATGAAACTAAGGTAAAAAGGGCTTCAACCCCCATTCTTTCGATCGACCCTTAGTCCAATCTACCGGGCATGGGAGAGGGTATGCATTACATCCTAAAGGATTCTCTAAAAGGAAGTAAATTAGAGGGTTAGAAGAAGAAGATGCAAGCTTTAAAATAAATAAACTACATCTTAACCCCACCTTGTCTATTGGTGGTCTTGAATCTTGAGAAGTAGACTTGAGAGTTGAGTGAGATGGTTGAGGGTTGAATTGAAATTTAGAAGATGAGAGAATGAGTAAGAATTTTTACAGAATTTTAGGTTGAGAGATGGGGGCTTGAGAGCATGAGTTGTTCATAGAAAATGAGGGTATTTATAGAGTTTTTGGAGAACTTTTGAGGATAAAGTGATCCAATCCTAAAAATAAAGAAAATGGACATACAGTTTAGATTATTTCTTTTTGAATTTTTCATTTGTATGAGGGCAAATATGACATTTGTGAAGAAACCTTAAAAGTATTCTTTGATATTTGATTTTTGGTAATAGAGGGGAGAGAATAATAGTACTTTTGAGAGGATGAATAACAGAGTGACATGTATAAAGGTGGAGTGATAGGTGAAAAGTAGACCTTGGTTCATTTGTAAATAACTTATAAAACAAGGGTGGAAGGATATTTTTTGAAATGAACCAATGGAAGAACAAAGTACTTTTTGGGAGGGTAAGTAGGAAAATGACATGTGTAAAGGTGAAGTGGTAGGTGAAAAGTAGATTTTGGTTCATTTGTAAATAACTCATAAAGCAAGAGTGGCTGTATGTTTTTGAAATGAACTAATGGAAGAACTCCATGTATGTACTTGAAGATTTCCACATTTTGAGGGTATGATTGGAAGTTCTCTCAACTTTATGAATTATTACCAAAGACCAAAGTATCTTTTTAGTTTGACCAACCTTTTTGAGAAGGGCATTCTTGAATTTTCACAAGGGGGAGTTGACTATCCAATTAGGTGATGCATTGAGTATTGGGGGCTTATGGGAGATCAACATGTGTCATCTTTTGAAGGAGTGTGAGAGAATGGGCTTAGTGTTGGGTTTAGGATATGGACTTGGGTTTGGGCTTAGAATGGACTTGGCTTGGGCTTAGGATATAGACTTGGGCTTGGACTTAGAATGGACTTGGTTTTGGGTTTAGGAAAGACTTGGCTTGGACTTATAATGGACTTGGTTTTGGGTTTGGGATATAGACTTGGGCTTGGGCTTAGAATGGACTTGGTTTTGGGTTTAGGATATGGACTTGGGTTTGGATTGGATCATGGAAGTGAATGAAATTGGCTTTGATTTGGGACAAGGTATGGGCATGCAATAATATGAGATGCAATAAGTATGGATATATGCATGAATAATGATGCCAAGTGGTAATGCGGGCCCGTTGAGAGGCTTAAGTCTAACTCATAATCAATTCGAGAAAATTTAAGTTTTCCTTGCGGGTTCGTGCAAATTGGGGTGTCTATAGCTGCCCCTCTTTGTAGGAGTTGCTTGGAAAGAACTGCATGAATAAATTAGACCCTTTATTTGCACGAATTTGAAATAATTTATTGCATGATGATTAAAAACATCGGATGAATTGAAGATTTTTTTTTGTAGAATGTGGCTACCCAAGCATAGGGTTTGATAAGATTAACCTTTTTGAAATCCTTGACTTCGTGGCACGGAACTCGTTTGAAATCTTGGATTGATTTTTGATGAGTTTTGGAAAATGATTGACGTTTTAAATCATGCAATGCAATTTTGAGATATTTTTTTCTTTTTTCCTTATTGATTTTGCATTTCGAACTTAGTTTCCCTTTCATGGAAGTTACGGGATCGTCTTGAGAGGGCTTAGCGTAGCATGACCGTTCTCGAGAGAGACTTGCTTTGAAAATGCATGACGACTTGATATTTGAGTATTCGGTGAGTCATTTTACCTCGGATGCGAAGAGAATCATCATTGACCAGTCTTCTCAAATCAAAGTCTTAGAGGATAGATTTGGTGCCTACTATGTTCCTCAAGGGGATATATGAGTGGTTCCTTGCCCGTTGTTCCTTTTCGTACCTATTTTTGAGAAGATGATGTAGTACTATTTGAAATGAATGAAATAGGTTTTTATGTAGTGTCCTCAGATATATCTATTGCTTTCGAAAACTCTTGATTTTAATAAAAATCCTAGATTTTTCGTCATAGGCCAAAAATAGTAATTTTGATGATGCATTTTTTTATATTTTAGGTTTTAAAAGATTGCCTTTGTCGAATAATCTGTGACAAACTAGTGTTGGATGACTCTAAATGCCAATGATCGTGGTGCTTTTGCCAAATGCCAAGGATACAAGTGTCAGCTAATCCTTAGCATCTTCATAGTCATCCCCGAGACTGAGGATTTTGACTGAGTTACCTTTATTGAAACATTGAGGATTTCCAAATTTTTGCCATTCACAGTTTATACTCTTGCGGGCTAGGAGTTGTTTTTTTTTTTTTTTTTTTTTTTTTTTTTTTTATTTTTTCCCATGGCGCCAGTTACGATTTTCACCAGACCCGATTTCCACATTTTTGCGCATCGACGCCCTTTTTAGGTTTTCATCATGCCGGTGGTTTTGATCTTGCCATAGACTGATTTTTTTATTCATAGTGCCCTTGCAGGTTTTCACTATGCCCTTTCAGTCTATGCTTACTTTATAGATTTTTTGCTTTGAATACCTTCTCGATTTCTTTATGCCCCTTGTGGCTTGGTGACTCAAGTTGAGCTGAGAGATCGAACACTCTACTCTTCTAGTGGCGCTCTTTCTTGAGTAATAGATCTGGACTCCCCTCTCGAATTCTTCCGACGATTTGCATGGTGCGGTGACTCAAGTTGAGTTTCAAGATCAATGACTCTACACTTCAAGTCGCTTTTTTTTTTCAAATATTTAACTTGACCTCCCCTCTCGAGTTTTCCAACGACTTTGATGGCTTGAAATCGGAGTTAAGTAGCAAAATCAACTATACTCTGACGATGTTTTTCATGACATGCTTTTACCGTGATTGAGTTGTCTTGAGCCATTCCTTGATCTGAGAGGACTTTAAATAGGACGAAACGTAGGCTTAGGCTAGGGTTGTGAAATGATGTAAGGAATGTTGAGTCTGGATTTATTGAGGGGTATATTGGACACGGGGTTTGTTTATTTTTGTTTCAAAAATATGATTTATGTCTCCTCCCAATGTCACCCGAACTTGTTTAGGTAGGAGATTTGGGTCGAGCTTGAGATCAGACATTTGAGATTTTTGAATTTTGATTTTTTTGTACTTTTAGCCGTTCACAGTTTATCCTCATGCGGGTCAGGAGTATACTTTGGTATTTTTGTTCTGACTTTTGATTGTTTTTTTTTTTTGATTCTCTTGATAGCGGTGACTTGCCCCGGTCCTGGGTTAAGAAATGAATGTAATGGCTCAAAAAGGATTAACTAAGGGTAGATATTTGTTTAGGTAGTAGAAAGATGGCTTCTCTTCATTTCAAGGAATGACTTTAGGCGTAATATTTTTTTACGGTATCAGCGTTGATCGATTGTGGAAAGACTTCCCCATCCATCTTTGTAAGGATTATTGCCCCTCTGGATAATACATTTTGGACGACAAATGGCCTTTCGTAATTCAGACGAAATTTCCCTCTCGCATCTTCTTCTATCGGCAAAATCTTCTTTAGAACTAAGTCTCTTGGTATAAATCCTCGATGTCGAACCTTCTTGTTATATGCACGTGCTATTATCCGTTGATAAGTTTGACCATGACAGATTGCTGAAAGTCGTTTATCCTCTATTAAGTTCAACTGATCGAATCGGGCTTGGACCCATTATGCCTCATCCAATTCAACTTCTTTTAAGATTCGAAGGGAGGGAATCTCAACCTCAACGGACAGGACTGTTTCCGTTCCATAGACTAGTGAATAAGGCGTTGTCCCAGTCGAAGTTCGGATTAACGTTCATAAGCATGTAGAGCGAAGGGTAACATCTCGTGCCAATCCTTGTAAGTAACAACCATTTTCTCGATGATCTTTTTGATGTTTTTGTTAGCGGCTTCAACTGTTCCAGTTATTTTTGGTTTGTAAATGACTAAGTTGTGTGGGTGATCTAAAAATCCTTGCACATCTTACATATATCTTTGTTCTTGAGATTTTTGGCGTTATCGGTCACTATCCCGCTTGAGAGGCCATACCGACATATGATGTTGTTCTTCACAAACTTTAAGACATTACCCCTTGTAACATTGGCATAGGATGCTGCTTTTACCTATTTCGTAAAGTAGTCGATGGCGACTAAGATGAAGCGATGCCCATTAGAAGCTTGATGATTGATCTGCCCGATGACATCCATGCCCCAGAGTGAGAAGGGCCAAGGAGAAGTCATATTGTGTAGTTCTGAAGGTGGTGCATTAATTTTGTTGGCATAGATTTGACACAAATGACACTTCTGAACATGTTGGTATCCGTCGTTCTCCATAGTCATCCAGTAGTAACCCATTCTCATAATCTTCTTTGCGAGCATATGTCCATTCATGTGAGGTCCACAAACTCCTCCATGCACAGTTTCGATTAAGCGTTGAGCTTCTGTCTGTGTTACACACCTGAGGAGGACCTCGTGATGCAACTTTTCGTACAAGACTCCGCTACTTAAGAAGAACTGTCCTGCCAATCTCTGAATAGTCTTTCGGTCCGTCGTTGTGGCATCGGGTGGAAAAGTTCGATCCTCTAAGAGTGCCTTGATGTCTGCATACCATGATTTTTCCTCAGGTTCT
Source organism: Akebia trifoliata (assembly GCF_017979445.1). Taxonomy (NCBI): domain Eukaryota; kingdom Viridiplantae; phylum Streptophyta; class Magnoliopsida; order Ranunculales; family Lardizabalaceae; genus Akebia; species Akebia trifoliata. The sequence goes on from NC_141386.1 coordinate 21,918,353, forward strand.
TCAACTCCCACAGGTAAGCAATACGCAGGCTCTTATTGAATACCAATCTTAAGAGGGTCGACTATTGTGTCTTCGGAGATGTTGACCATTGAGGCCAGAGTAGCCAATGCATCTGCAAACTGATTTTAGCCCTCGACATATAAGTAAAAGAGATTCGGGTAAAGTTTGAACTTAGATCTTTGAGATACTCGGGTCTTCCATTCTCCCGTTGTTTGGTAGACTACTAGACTTGAGTCTCCAAATACATCTATTTTATCTACTTCGAGGTCGATCGCTGCTTTCAACCCCACAATGCATGCTTCGTACTCGGCTTCGTTGTTTGAACACTGAAACTTTAATCTGACTGCAATGGGGATATGCGTTCTGTTTGGCTTAACCAAGACTGCCCCAATTCCGTTTCCCTTTTGGTTTACTACTCCATCAAAGTACATTTTCCAACTAAATTCTTCATCATCGCTCTCAGTTTCAGCAAATAAAATGGCTTCATCAGGAAAATTTGTCTTTAGTGGCTCGTAGTCGGGCAGAGGGTGTTCCGCTAAATGGTCAGCAATAACTTGTCCTTTGATGGCTTTTTGAGTGACATAGGTGATGTCAAACTCAGATAATTGTAGCTGTCATTTTGCGGTGCATCCCATTAGTGCTGACTTCTCAAAGAGATACTTCAAGGGGTCCATCTGAGCAATGAGCATAGTCGAGTAACTGAGCAAGTAGTGACATAGCCGTTGTGATGCCCATACGAGGGTACAACATGTCTTTTTAAGGATCGAATAGTTTGCCTCATAACTTGTGAACTTCTTACAAAGATAATAGATGGCTCGCTCTTTCCGGCCCGTTTATTCATGTTGTCATAATATACAGCCCATGAAGTTTTTTTGCACGGAGAGATACATCAGTAGAGGTTGACCTGGTGTAGGTGGAACTAAGACTGGTAGATTAATCAAGTATCTCTTAATCTTGTCGAAAGCTTCTTGACAGTCTTCATTCCATTCTTTCGGCTCATTTTTTTTAGTAGTTTGAATACTGGCTCACAGATCGGAGTTAATTGTGCGATGAACCGACTAATGTACTGAATTCTCCCTAGGAATCCCTTGATCTCTTTCTCTGATTTGGGTGGCTCCATATTTATGATGTACTTTTTTTAGTTGGATCGATTTCGATGCCTCTTCTACTAACAATGAACCCCAATAGCTTTCCTGACGTGACCCCAAATACACACTTTGCCGGATTAAGTTTTAAACTGTACTTCCTCAATCGATTAACAATTTCTTCAATTTTACCAGATGATCTTCGTCGAGATCTGATTTAGCTATCATGTCGTTCATGTATACTTCTATCTCCTTGTGGATCATAACCTTGTAGTGAAAGGTACCCTAAGGTGTAATGAATGCAGTCTTCTTTTGATCTTTTTCAGCCCTTTTTATCTGGTTGTAACCTGAGAATTCATCCATGAATGAGAACATGTCGTGCCTAGCTGTATTATCTACCAGAGTGTCGATGTGCGGTAATGGAAAGTCATCTTTAGGACTGGCTCTATTCAGATCATGGTAGTCCACACACATGCGTACCTTTCCATCTTTCTTTGGTACAGGAACGATATTAACGAGTCACTTAGGGTAGGTGGATACTACGAGAAACCCTACTTGGAACTGCTTCATTACTTCATCCTTGACCTTAAGTGTCAATTCTGGTTTCAATCTTTGTAATTTTTGCTTGATTGGCTTGCTTCCCAATTTGATAGCTAACTTGTGGACGACTAGACCTATGTCTAAACCAGGCATGTCTTGATAGGACCATGTGAATACATCTTGGTACTATTGTAAGAACTTTGTCATCTTTTCTTTCTGCTCAATCGTTAATAGGGCTCCGATTTTGACGATCCATGGGTCCTCTTCGGTGCCTAGGTTTACTAAGTTTGTATCCTCTATATTTGGTTGAACACCCTTCTCGTGACGTTCTATGAGTTCTTTGATTTTTTTTGGAGGATACTCAACCTTTTCTTCTGACTCTTTTTCGATTCCCATGAGATCAAAGTCGAGCTCGAGGTCAAAGTCGTATTCATCTCTTTTGTACTCTGTTCTGTCACAAGACTTATTCAACTGAGGAAATTTTTGAAAAATTTTGGTATTTTGAAGATTTCTGATTTTTTAGATTTTTTTAAAATATTTGATTTTTTTGAAATTTGTAAAGTTTTTGATTTTTTTGAATTTTGAAGGATTTTTTATTTTTTGAATTTTGAAAATTTTTTGATTTTTTTGGATTTTGTGGATTATCTGTATTCCTGAAACAAGATAAAGAAAAATTATACAAATTCATTAGCAATGAAAGTGAGTCCCCAAAACAGTCTTGTTCCGAGGACGAGGGCTCATTACGGTCCTCGAACAAATGAGATTCCACTAATGGCATTTTTTTAGGCCGTAGGGACTCTGGACCCCATGGTGGCCTCGTAAGTGATTGGGTACTCCTCCCAATTTTTGAGGATTTGTCCCTCCTCTACAAAATAGATAGGTTGAGAGAGTAGCTCCCTTGATGATTCAGATATGGCCATCACTTCCGGGTGTAGGCATTTGTAGGGTGGGTGGAATTACGACAGATCCCCAATCAATTTGAAAGGGGAACAATGATTTTCCTTCTTCGCATATCGCGACTTCCGCCTTGGCAGGCTCTCTTTCTTCTTTTTGACTTCCTTTAGAATCCCCTCCAAACAAGATGTCCATGCCATATGTAAAGAAATATGGGAACTCAACGAATGAGTATTCTTACGATTGAACGGACTCGATATTTACAACACCTAGTTCTCCTGTATGATTTGTCGGTGGTAGTTTTGATAAGTCATCTGGCCTTTTCAAGGATTGTGGGAAGCTGATGCTGATGTGTGGTACTTTGCTCAAGTTCCATACATTAGGCTCTCGGTTCTATCTTCGTGCAAGTTGAAGCTCCCTCTTTTTATCATTCATATCAGAGATGTCCTTCTTTGTAGGCCTGAACCCAAGTCCAAAGTAGGGAGTGTGCTTTTGGGCATTGATTAGAGTGACCCTGCCTCTTTCTTTAGGTCCTAACCTTTGTTTCGGATGATATCCCACCTTCTTCATTACTCGTCCGACCATCAGATTTATTTTTGACAACTCTGCCCTTGTCTTCTCTTTTCCTTTTGGGATATGATTGACAGATGTGAACTGAAAGGAATGGTACCCTGAATTTAGTTGAGATTGGATTTTTTGTCAGCACAGAGATGGGGTTCGTCGGCACGGAGCCAGATATTGATCAGCACAGAACTGGGGTTTGTCAGCATGGAGCTGAAGGTTTATTGGCGCAGAGTCAGAGGTTTGTCAACACAGAGTTGGAGGTTCATCGACACGGAGTTGGAGGTTTGTCAACATAGAATTGGAAGTTTGTCGGCACGGGGCCGGAGTTTTGTCAGCACGGAGCTAAAGGTTTATCAGCGCGGAGCCGGAGGTTCGTCAGCACGGAAGGTTTGTCAGCACGGAGCTAGAGGTTTGTTAGCATGAAACTAGAGGTTCGTCAGCGCAGAGCCAGATGTTCGTCAGCATGGAGCTGGAAGTTTGTCCGCACGAAGTTGGAGTCTAGGGTTCATCAGCACGGAGCTGGAAGTTTGTCAGCACGGGGTTGAAAGGTCATCGGCACGGAGCTGGAGGTTTGTCAGCACGGGGCTGAAAGGTCATCGGCACGGAGCAGGAGGTTTGTCAGCATGGGGCTGAAGGACATCAGCACGGAATCGAAGGTTTGTCAGCACGGAGCTGGGGGGTTATCGACGCGAAGCCGGAAGTTTATCGACATGGAACCGGAGGTTTATCGACGCAAAGCCGAAGGTTTGTTAGCACGAAACTGGAGGTTTGTCGGCACGGAGCCGGAGGTTCGTCAGCACGGAGTTGTGGGTTTATCGACAAGAAGCAGAAGGTTTGTCAGCACAAAACTGTAGGTTTATCGACACGAAGTCAGAGGTTCATCAGCACGAAGCTAGAGGTTTATCGGCACGGAGCCGAATGTTTGTTAGCACGAAGTTGGAAGTTCATCGGCACGGAGCCGGAGGTTTGTCAGCACGGAGTTAGAGGTTTATGGGTACGGAGCCGAAAATTTGTCAGCACGAAGTTGGAGGTTCGTCTACACGGAACCAATGGTTTGTCAGCACGGAGCTGGAAGGTTATCGACAAGGAGCCAGGGAACACATTTTGTAGAAACTGATTACTGTCGAAAGATTGAGTCGAAAAACCATTTTGTTAGCCCCTTAATTCAATTATCTGAAATCAAGATCAGCCAGTTAAATCCCCAAGGAAAAGGTGGCGCACAATGGCATTCTTAAATCACCTTATTTCCTTAAATAGACGTAGTCTATCCCCTTCGTATCAATAGGGTAAGATTGTTTTCAGGCACCGACTTTGATCAAGAATTGCAATTGGTGCTTTAAACTTTTTTTTTTTTTCAAATCTAATTTGTTGAAAAATGATTGGATTTATTTGAATTGATCGACCAATTATTGATCTTGATGGTTCACACATGGATTATGGACATGGTTGAGATTGAAGGATAGATCTGGTTTGGGTTGGGTACGGGTTGTGGATCCGACTCGAAATGGATATGGATCGTGAACCTATCTGAAAGTGGATATGGGTCGTGGACTCATTTTGGAAATGAATATGAGTCGAAGATCCATTATGGGTCGTGGACCCATTTGAAGTGGATATAGGTCGTAGACCCATTCGAAAGTGGGTATGGGTCGTGGACCCATTTGGAAGTGGGTATGGGTCGTAGACCCATTTGGAAGTGGATATGGGTAGTGGACCCATTTGGGAGTGGGTATGGATCGTGGATCCATTTGAAAATGGATATGGGTCGTAGATTCAGTTTGAAGTGGATATGGGTCGTGGACCCATTTTGGTGTGGATACGGGTCACAAACCCGATTCAGAGTGGCTATGGGTTGTGGACCTGATTTAAGTTAATACTCGATGATGGATGATGGTAAGATTGATAGTATGCCACATTGGGCTGGGATCAATTTCGATAGGTAGAGTGTAGGCGAGCTCTGTTTGGATCAAACACAAAGTAGCGAGTGGTAGGCCCTAAGTTTAACGAAAAACAATAGTGTATTTAATCATTTTTAAGCCTTAAAACTCAAAAGAAAAATAAAGTTCAAGAAAAAAGTTGTCAAGACTGGTGTAATGGACGAAATAAGCAATTTTTTTTTTGGGTCCGTTTTTAATGAGCGGACCGAAGTGTTTTTGTACTGGTTCGCTCTTTAAAAACGGACCAGAACCTTAATTTTTGCCAATTTTTTTTTTTTTGAGATTTTGAGGCACATAACCTTTTTGGGGTACAAAATTTTTTATTTTTATTTTTTTATGATGCAAAGCATAAAAAAAAAGATTTTCCCCTTTACCTAGAGGGACATGTATGGAAACAAAGGAGAAAAAAAGGCCTAAAATCTATACAACTTTGCCTTCAAGGGCTAAAAAAAAAAAGATTACATGATACCCAAGGGTTGATACATCTTGATATTTGTGTCCTATGCCTCTAATCGTATTTTGATGCATGCGACTATAGGTGGTTTGATGTTACTCAATCTTCAAACCTCCATGCACATTAGAATGTACACTTCTTAGGTTAGTGATTGAGGTATATATTCTCCTCCCTGCCTCCCCAAATGAACGATCCAGGGGGTTTGAGAGTACCGGCATCCGGGGTTAGATTTTAAAATAGGAGAAGGTGGTTTGTACAATGAGCTATGAATCGAACGTGCACAAGTACATTACAAATGTATATCAACCTTTATAACTTTGAATCACACAAAATAAGAAAATAAATATTACATGCATTCTCACAAAGAAAATAAAATCATAAACACAACAAAGTGAATCAACCAAAAAAATATGTTAGTACCAAAAATAAAGCTAAGAAAGAAAGTTGAATATTTTTTTTGAAAGAAAAAAGAAAGAAAAAGAAAATGGTCAAGTCAAATTGGTTTGGACCTACTACTATCCCCAATGGAGTTGCCAAGTTGTAAACATGAAATGTTCGCTATGAACTTCAATGCTACATTGTTTGGAGTCGCCACAATTCTTTTTTGGAAATGGGTGTGAATGGACACCCAAATCAAATTTTTGAAAACCATTTTTTTTCATGGCATTGTAGTGACTCTCATTTGTTGGAAAGGGCAAGGTCTACCTAAGATCTAGGTAAGGAGGTCCGATTAGAGGATGGGGAAGGTATTAGGCACCCCACCCTCTCCACCAAAGGTAGTTACCTTGCTTGACCATTTTATCTTGTAAAACTTAAGAAAATAAATATTAAAATGCATGAGAATGTATGATGAGGGTGGTGTGTGCATTAGAGTGAAATGTCCTTTTTTCAAAGGATTTTTGATTTCAAAATGACATTAAGGGCATTCTATTGAAGAGAATGACTCATGTAGTCACATTAAATTTATGAATGTGAATGTAGGTTTGAGCTCTTAGAGAGATTTCATGATGGAATTCCCTTGAAGCCATAACCTTGATGCATGTATGCATGACTAGAAACTTAGAGGGTGATACATTTCTTCATCATGGTCATGCATAGGTGGGTGTGTGCATTGTGTACAATATGATGCATGAAACTAAGGTAAAAAGGGCTTCAACCCCCATCCTTTCGATCGAACCTTAGTCCAATCTACCGGGGATGGGAGAGGGTATGCATTACATCCTTAAGGATTCTCTAAAAGGAAAATAAAGTAGAGGGTTAGAAGAAGAAGATGCAAGCTTTAAAATAAATAAACTACATCTTAACCCCACCTTGTCCCTTGGTGGTCTTGAACCTTGAGAAGTAGACTTGAGAGTTGAGTGAGATGGTTGATGGTTGAGTTGAAGTTTAGAAGATGAGAGAATGAGTAAGAATTTTTGTAGAGTTTTAGATTGAGAGATGGGAGCTTGAGAGTATGAGTTATTCATAGAAAATGAGGGTATTTATAGAGTTTTTGGAGAACTTTTGAGGATAAAGTGGTCAAACCCTAAAAATAAAGAAAATAGACATACGATTTAGGTTATTTCTTTTTGAATTTTTCATTTGTATGAAGGCAAATATGACATTTGTGAAGAAACCTTAAAAGTATTTTTTGATCTTTGATTTTTTGGTAAATAGAGGAAAGAGAATAAAAGTACTTTTGGGAGGATGAATAGGGGAGTGACATGTGTAAAGGTGGAATGGTAGGTGAAAAGTAGTCATTGGTTCATTTGTAAATAACTTATAAATAAGGGTGGAAGGATATTTTAAGAAATGGACCAATGGGAGAACAAAATACTTTTTGGGAGGGTGAGTAGGAGAATGATATGTGTAAAGGTGAAGTGGTAGGTGAAAAGTAAATCTTGGTTCATTTGTAAATAACTAATAAAGCAAGGGTAGATGCATGTTTTTTAAATGGACTAATGGAAAAACTCCATGTATGTATTTGAAGATTCCCACCTTTTGAGGGTATGATTGGAAGTTCTCTCAACTTTATAAATTATTATCAAAGACCAAAGTATCTTTTTAGTTTGATCAATTTTTTTGCGAAGGGTATTTTTGAATTTTCACAAGGGGGAGTTGACTCTCAAATTAGGTGATACGTTGGGTATTGGGGGCTTATGGGAGATCAACATGTGTCATCTTTTGAAGGAGTGTGAGAGAATGAGCTTGGAATGGGCTTGGTGTGGGGTTTAGGATATGGATTTGGGTTTGGACTTAGAATAGACTTGGCTTGGGCTTAGAATGGACTTGGTTTTGGGTTTAGGATATAGGCTTAGGCTTGGGCTTAGAATGAACTTGGTTTTGGGTTTAGGATGGACCTGGCTTGAGCTTAGAATGGACTTTGTTTGGGTTTGGGATATGGACTTGGGCTTGGGCTTATAATGGACTTGGGTTTGGATTGGATCATGGAAGTAAGTTAAATTGGCTTGGATTAGGGACAAGGTATAGGCATGCAATAATATGAGATGTAATAAGCATGCATATATGCATGAATAATGATGCTAAGTGGCAATGTGGGTCCGTTGAAAGGCTTAAGTCTAACTCGGAATTAATTCGAGGAAATTTGAGTTTTCCTAGCAGGTTCGTGCAAATTGGGGTGTTTACATCATTAATATATATTTCCATTGTCTTCCCAATCATGTCTTCGTACATTTTTGTCAGCAAACGTTGGTAAGTTGCTCTTCTATTTTTTAGTTTAAGTGGCATGACTATGTAACAGAAAAATCTTTATTCGGTAACGAATAATATTTTTTCCTAGTCTTCGGGAGCTAGGGGGATCTGTTTGTATCTTGAGTAATCGTCCATAAAGTACATCATTTTCTGTCGCGAGGTTGAATCCACCAGTCTATCAATTTTAAGGATTGGAAAAGCTGTCTTTCAGACAAACCTTATTCGGATTAATGAAGTTGATGAAAACTCTGACTTTTTCATTTTTCTCTGGTACTGTCACGATGTTTGCTATCTATTCTAGATATTTGACCTTCCTAATAAACCCCTATTTGAGCAATTTGCTAATCTTTTCGTTGACCGCCTGCCTTAGGTGGGAAGATAGCTTTCTTGGTTTCTGTAGGATTCGCTTGGCTATTGCTTCCACATTTAGCTAGTGGTTTACAATGAGAGGACCTATTCCTGGTATTTCTTCGAATGACCACACAAAAATGTCTTTATTGTCTCTAAAAAATTGCACCAATTCTTTTCGTTGTTCGTTGGACATACTCGCCCCGATATTCATTTTTCTTTTTCCCTAGAGGTCCACTTCCACAATTTTTTCTATTGTAGTTACTCTTTCCTTCCATGGCTCCATCTATAATTGTGTAGACACCCCATTTTTGCATCTGCCTAATTCGACAATTCGTCACCCGGTTACCGTGAATTCCTAATGATGATCACAAAAACTTAAAGGCTTGTGAGTATTGTCCTTGATTCCTTCTGTTTTCACTCTTTTCATCTCTCCTACTCGTTACGACTCGACATAGAAATTTACGCATGCTTAGGATCGCTACACGTTTCACCCAATTTAGCAAGCACATACGTTTATGATTCACTACACAGTTCGATAACCAAGAGACTTCGCTACGCGAGGAAAATACGACTTTGAAACATAGAAATAATCATGTTGGAACCGAAAGAAACCTCACGCTAAAATTCATAAAAATTTACAAAATTGACAAAATGACGAAAATACCCTTCATGAATTTCGGACCTCTGAAAGACCTTGAAAGTACCTCCATTGCACTCAGAACATAATTTCGAGTCTAAAGGGACCAAAACTGACGAAACAGAGAAATTTAGGAAAAATCATAAAAATGACCAAAATACCCCTCGACCTCCAAACTCAACTTAGAGATCTCGATCCTTAGGAAAATGTAAGAAGAATCAAAATCAAATTTAAAATCTAATTTAATAAAAATTAAAATCAAATTAAAAATTGAACAAGTAAAACTTAAAATCAAATTCAAAATTAAACAATTAAAATCAAATTAAAAATTAAACAATTAAAATCAAATTAAAAATTAAACAATTAAAATTAAAATCAAACAACAATTAAAATTAAATAATTAAACAATTAAAATTAAAATCAAACAACCAATCATATCAAAATTAAAACGTAATCAACAAATTAAATACAATAAATAAAAAAAATTTAAAAATTGATCAACCAATAAATTTTTTTTAGTTAATTAACCAACCAATAAAAAATGTCAAATTCAATCGATCAACCAAATAAAACCTAAATCAAATGGCCAATTAAAAATCAAATTAAAAGATTAAAATCAAATTAAATTTTTAACTAAACCCAAAAATTTAAAATAATAAAACTCAAAATTAAAAAATCAACCAATAAAAATTCGAAACAAAACCAATTGATCGACCAATCGCTATTGGCCAATAAGAGACCACTAACGTGGTACGAGTAGCGGGGGATCAACCCACCTCTATTCTCTTCAAAGAAGGAAAGTGAAAAACGTGTAAAAGAAAAAATTAGAAAGAAAACGAAAAATAGAAATTCGATTTCTATTAAAGAGAATGAGGACGTCTTCTTTAGAGGTTCTTCTCTTCCTCTGTTCTCTCTTGGGCGTACAGACCAGCTGCCCCACCTCTCCTTGACCTGTAACACCCCGAATTTTTAATTCGTATCTCGAGGAAAATAAATAGTGGAATTTTAAGAAAATCTTGAAAGTGGGACTTAGGGTAAAACTGTGGGACCTTGTTTTGATCATTTTTAATAGAATCTGACCTCACCATTAGATTCAAAATGATCGAAAAACATAGTTTAGCCTGTAAGCACGCTCAAATGCGAGTCCGAATATAAAAGTTGCAAAATCCTCGATTATCGGGTCGGACCAGGCTAAAACAGTGATTTTTTGTTAGAGTAATAATTTTTAAAATTCGATCACACCATTAGGTTCATAACGAAAAATTATTCAAGATGGACTATTTATTTGTCATTTTTGGAGATCAGGAAGTTGAATTATCGCCAAAAACGAAAACGACATCAAGTTTATGGGTCACGTCAGGTCAAAAATGTAAATTTTTGATGGAGACATAATTTGTAGAAATTGACTATACCATTAGATCCGGAATGAAAAATTAGGCGAAATAGAGTATTCGTTTGTCAGTTTTGGAGACCGAATGACCAAGTTATCGTCGATCAAAACAATAGGCGAAATATCGAATTCGTCCCAAATATTATATAAATAATAATAAATTTTTTATTTTAATCTCATCTTCCCCACTCGTTCAAACGGTGCGAAAAAAAAAACGAAAAAAAAGAAATTTGTTTTTCCTCAAATTTTTCCACTTCAGATCTCTCGCAAACGGTCCACTTTCGACGATCGCCGCAGAAGAGAAAAAGGTCCGCAGCTTCGTTCTCTACAAAACACACCCAACCTATCTTCATTTCACTTTCTATTTCACCCGATATCGTCAAAAATCAGCCGTATTTGGATACGGAAATTTCGAAACTTTGACCTCGGATTTCGTCCGTTTCGGGGTCAAATCGCTTTCCGACGCAGAAGGGAGAAACGTCTGCAGCCTCATTCTCTACATAACCCAACCAAGTTCCTTCCGTTTTCTCGTCTTTTTCACCCCGTATAGTCAAAAATCAGCCGTATTTTTATACGGAGATTTTCGTAACTTCGACCTCGGTTTTCATCGATTTCGGGGTCAAACCGTCTTTCGCCGTAGAAGGGAGAAGAGACGAGTACATCGAGATCTTCGAAACCACCAAGCCAGTTTCAAAAATCAGCCACTTCGAAGTTCGGTCCGCCTCGATTTTCGTGCCAATCGTCTTCATTTTCGCGCACGTGCTTCAATTCCATCGCCTAGTGATTGTAAGGAACTCTCAATTTCTATTAGTAATCATAGATTGTGAAAATTGCATTTAGGAATTTATCTAAAATTTTTTGATGTATTTCCAAAATATAGAATTCTTTCATTATTTCAAAATTCACGTCAGAAAATGCATGTTTGATATGTTTAATTGTAATTTTTAACAAATCATACGTGGGTAGGATATTTTAACGGGTTATTTCCATCAATTGGGTCTTGTGCACTGCTCGGATCCCGTTTTGATATAAAATTTGTTTTCTTTTTCAATATTATTGATAAAAATAAATTCGTTAGTTGGAAAATGTGATTTAATATTTAATGAACTCATATTGAGTTGATGAATATCAAAAAATGGATGTTTTATTAAAGAGATTGAAAATTGTAAAAAAAAATAAAAAAAAAAAATGGAAAAAGGGTATGAAACGGTAAAATGTCAGAGTCACACCCGAGGGGTGATGTCTGCATTTTACGTTGTTGTGCTGTGTGTAGGTTGGTGAACAGATATCCAGTGATAATATTATTGGTTGCATGTTTATTTCCTTTCTGTTGGCGCGAGGCGCTCCGTTATGTTATTTATTTTAGGCCGGGTGGCCACACTTGCATGGTAGGAAACTGGATATCTATTCTCAACCTTGTATTGTTAATTTCTCTTTTGTTTTCAAATGAAAATAATATATATATGTGACTATTTTGTGAGCTGTTAAAGAGTTTGTGAATGCCTGAAGGGATAGTGCGTCATATCATCCGGAGTGGTGTACTATCCTGGGATGTACGGTAGGGACTACCAAGCTCATACGTGGTATGGGACGCGTATGAGAGTGGAGTCACAACTGGAATCCGGGTTTATTCCTCTCTATCTTTACCAGTGAACTTGTAATGTAAAGGTGGTCGTATACGAATGGTTTGTATATTTGGGAATCACATGTACGCCTGATAGGCATAGACGAAGATGATTGGTCAGTGATCACTAACAATCTATAGTAGTCGAACGTTCTGACACATCGAAAAGAGACCCATTGCTTACGGTCACGTCAAACGGCCAGCCTGAGCTGGATAAATGGTCAACCAAACGTGGTAAGGGCAGCGACCGGCCACAAAATCAGAAACTAAAAGCCAGAGAGAAATTGTAACATCATGTCTCGACTGGGAGCGATCCAGTCGTGAATCCCAACTCTCTAATTCCAATACTCCACCATTGTGTATTATGTATCTGTTGCTTATTTTGATATATAAAATGAATTGCATGTTTAATGTTTCTATTTGATCAATTAGATTTGTATAAAAGGAGAATGTTATAGTGAGTAATGCTGATTGATGTAATGTCAGTTTTAAAATGTTTAGTTGCTCATCCCTGGCTATATGTACCAGTTAATCGTAGTTTCTTTTGTAAAATTTTGTTTATTTTAAAATGATTCAGTATGTTTATTCTTTCATGTTAGAAGAGGTTATTGGCAGAAATTGTTGCTTCCTTACTGGGTAACCATTGTTACTCACCCTTTCCTTCTCCATTTTTTAGTCTCAGATTCAGAGCTTGGCGAGGCAGGTATAGAGCACGAGTGAAGATCATCTGGTCGGTCAGATAGACAATCAGAGTTCGTTACCTGGTGAGTATTGGGGCTACACCCTCTAGTGGGTCGATTTGTCTAGGAGTATTATAGATTTGTATTGAGCGTTAGGACTCCTGTTAGAGTGAGAAATTTTTGTATAATCCCGTAAATTTCTTCTTCCGCACTCTGATATACCGTATATTATTTGATGTATATAGGCTTCCGCTAGTATTCTATTTTGTTTGTTTATATGCAGGATTGTATGTCGTCTATCAGGTGCAGGTTGAACGCCTTGGAATGCTAACATAAACAGAGGAGACCATGCCGAAATTTCGAGGTGCCACCTACTACCTCGAGATCTGACATGGGGAATTGTGTTAGTGTTCGGCGGGGCGCCACATGACCTCTCTCTGCCGGTAACGCCTAGCCTTCCCCTCTTCACACCTTCTTGTCACAGCCCTCTCTCCAAACAAACGTGAAATTGTTGCAATAGATTCTAACTCCCTGCAACTTCGTTGGAGAAGAGACGTGGAAAGAGAGGCCACGTTCAACCTTTTAGCAGCCAAGAGAAGAGCCGAGAGAGAGAGAATCGAAGGAGAGAAACAGAGATGTTCGTTCAGCCTTATTCAACCCTTTGAGCATCCCCAAATACCTCCTCCCCTCTTCGTTTTTCTGTCATTAAAACCACCCACATACCTCCCTTCTTTCTCCATCATTGAAACCAGCACAAAGACTCATAGTTTAGCCTCCCATTAATCTGTTCACCTAATGGTTTTAGTCTCTTTTTAACGTCCCCACAGCTGCCCTCTCCATTATCTCCATGAACCTGCAACCCAGACTCCTCTCTCTCACGTTCTAACATCACCAACTCCTTCTTTTCCTCCTTCACAACCCCAATATAGCCACGTTTTGGCTGAACTAGGATGCCCCCATTGCATTCACGTCACAGGCAGTCAGCCATTACCTTCATCGCATCGAGCACCATCACCTCTTTGTTTAGACCTTTCAAGTTGCTGCTGTAGTGTCAGTGCATCTTAGAACATCTATCTCTCCATCCTCGTCTCTTGGCATCTCTCCATCCTCGTCTCTTGGCAGCAGATACTCACAAACTTTGGAGGTCCTATCTGAAGGAATTGGCCCTCATCGTCTTTCTCTTTAGGTAAGCTTTGTTTCTTTTTTATTTTTTAGTTTATATTTTTATTTTTATGTCAATAGGATTAGGAATATATTTATTTTATGTATTTTTAAAATATTTTTTATGTAGTGTTTTTATATTTTTCATATCGATAAGGTTAGGATATTTTCTTTTTATATTCTTCTCTATGTTTTTTTGTATTTTTATTATTAGGAGAATTTTTTCTTTTGTATTATTTTTTATTGTTTATTCGTCTTTGAATATCAATAGGGTTAGCCAAATATTCATTGTGTATATTTTCTTAATTTTTTTAATTCATTTTTGTATTGTTTTTGCATATTAATAGGTTAGGGAAATATTTTTAGGTCTGATATTGCTTGTTTTTATTTGTTAGTCTTTATTTTATTTTATTTTTATTTTTGCATGTTGATAGGATTATAGGATTTTTTTTATCATGGTTATTATGATTGAGTTGGATGTGCATGATCTATGATGATGTTCGAGTTCTTTGTATTATTTTAATATTTTTTCATGTGATCAATGTACTCCTTGAATTAATAGTTATGCATGTTATTGAATGATAACTATTTTGGAAAGATCGAAAATCATGAATGCATGTCCGTTTGATTATTTTGAGAATTGGTTGAATATGAGATTCTTTATTATTATTTTGTTAATTTCCAATTTGAGGATTCATCATAAATTCATAATTCCCTGATTTGGAAACTCCTATTTGTAATCCCATTGGAAAATTCATATTTGGAATTTTCTGATATAGAAATTGCATAATTGTCTATTTAAGGAAGGAATATATTTATAAATTTCTATTTTAGGAATTTCACATCTTATCAATTTTTAATTTAGATGATTTTGCAATTTCATATTTAGAAAATTCATGAATTTAGAAGTTTCTAACTCAAAATTGTGATCTTTGAAAAATTTCTATTTTGAGAATATTTCATTTTTTTAAGACATTTCTAATTTGGGAATTCAGCATTTATCTCTTGAATTCTGATTTAGGAAATTTTATGCTCCTAATTTGGAAATATTATAAGTCCCAATTTGACAGGTTTCTATTTGTAAGCTTTCTATTCAGAATATTCTCATGATTTTCTATTTTGGACAGTTTAAGGAATACTTGCAGGTGGAGTTTCTTAATTGATCTCAGGTCATAAAGCTAATTAGGACTTTTTCAAACCCTTCCATATTTTGTGGAATTCAAAGAAGGATCATGTGATAATTGGGATAATTTTTAGCCATAGGATTTGGTTGGAAAACCCAACATAAATTGATGATGATGACTGGACTGTAGCCTTGAATGTAATCTTTGTATGTTGACCATAGGATGATTTTGGATAGTAGTAGAGACCGATCATCTTGATCGGGCGGATTCGGTGCCTAACACCTTTCGAAACCCGTAATCTGACCCTTTACCCATCTCTTTGATCCGTGGATCGACCTATATCCGCTTGGAGTTATTTATGGTTCCTAGACCTAAACTAGGTGGCGACTCCCATTTTTCAAAAGTCCCCCATTGATAAATAGGACCCTTATCCACTATTTAGTGAAAAAAGAGTCGAGACGATTTCAAATTGCTATTGCTCTCAATTTTTCGTTGGTGCTTCCTTTATCTTTTTTCTCATTCTTGACATGGCAACTCGTTAAGCCTTGAGCGATTTTGTAAGACATCTTTGTGTCATCACATGATTCCCTCTAACCTCCATCGATCAGTTTTCATTTAAAAATCCTATCACTTGGTGATATGTTGATGGGATAGCCTTCATGTCGTGTATCCACCTTCCCAAGATTATGTTGAAAGTTGAGTTTGCATCAATCACAATAAAACTTGTCATGACGACCTTTGTCCTGGTAGTGACTGGAAGCGTAATCTCTCTAACATGGATGCTTGGAGCACCGTTGAATCCATACAGAGTTGCTCTAACTAGCTCAAGGCTTTTTGATACCCCCATCTTTTTTGAGGCCTCCAAGAAAAAGATACGTACGACACTGCTAGTGTTAATCAAAATTCTCCGTAATTCCATATTTCCCATCGGAAGTGTTACCACCAAGGCATCATAATTGGGAGTGGCTATTCTTCAAAGATCGTCTTGTGTGAACACCGATGCCTTGTCCCCCCATACGGACTTTGGCATTTGTGCTACGCGTACCCCTGCTATCACTTTCCACAAATCTTTTGAGCTTCTCGTCTTATATCATATCCAGAATGAAATACCTCAATTTGTAACAATCGTTAGTCGAATGATCTTCAATACAATGATGGTCATAATAAGGTTTTTTAGGCTTTCCTCGGTAGTCTCGGGGTGGTGGCTTGAACCTTGGATCATTTTGTATGTCTCAAGATTTAACACATTTTTTGCATTTAATGGGGTGTAATTTCGTTTTGTCTTCCACCCTGATATCCCTTTTGTTTCCCTTCGTCTCTTCTTCCTATCATTTTCTTCTTCGTTCTGACTTCCTAGGAACTTCTAGTTCTATCGTGCTGATGGTTGTCTCTTGTATTGATTGCCCCCTATTCTTCATTGATTTTTATACCAAGGTGTACTTATCTACTTTAGTGTACAAGTCCTCCAATCGCGATGGGTTGGTCTTGATTAGTGATTCATGCAGCCACATCCCAGGAATTATTGCCGCTACGTAAGTTGTACATGTAGTCGCTTTATTTATATTTTTTACTACTAATCCAAAATCGTAATATGAAGGCTCGGATGCTCTCTCCATTCTCCTGATGCAGGTGGAAGAGTATATTCACTCTGACCTTCGTCTTTCTCAAATGTATGAATTGTCCGATGAAAACTTTCTCCAGCTTGGAGAGACTTCTTATTGATTTTGAAGGCAGCTCTTAAAACCAAGATATAGTTCTATGCCTTAATGTTGCTGGAAAAAGTTTGCAGAGCAATGAGTTATCATTTTGGTACAACAGCATCTGATTTCTGTAGTGAAGGATATGTTCCATTGTGTTCTTTGTCCCATCCAACGTCTCGAACTTCTGGGGATGGAACACTCTTGGAAGGTTAGATGCCATTATTGTTGGTGAAAATGGAAACCCTCTAAGTTCCCGGATGATATTCCAAGTATGTCGCCCTGAATCCCTTCCCCTGATATACTCCTCGTCCCTCTTCCGCAGTAACTCTTCCATCTTCTCTAGAGTCATAGGATTTCAGGCTTCTGAACTCCCCTGTTGAGTTTTAATTCTTATCGAATTTATCATCAGGTCAATCTCAATTTGATCTACTATAGGGGGGGGGGAGGTTTCTGTCCTGCCCCCGTTTCTCCTCAAGTTTTAGTTCCTTCATTCAACCTCTATCTGAGTTATTTGTTTTTCATTTTTATCGTCTGAATTTCATTATTCTGACATTGCATCTCCACTATCATTTTCGTCAGCAAACGATGCACCGCCTACAGAGTATCCTATGGTACTTGTGATGGATTTGTTAGTTCATCAATTCCTTCTCGTTTTGTTTTCACCATTTTGGTCATTTTTTCTTTGTAATGTTTCCCACGGACATCGCCAAATAGTAGATGCAAAAAGTTGCACTACCGTGAGATCTGTGACGAAGTCTTGCGATCTCCTCTCCTCCTACCCCTGGGTGTGCCTGCAATAACATTGCTCCAACGCCCAAGTTAGAATTTAGTATAAGAAATAGCATAATGTATTTTCAGAAAAAATTGCATACCTTTTAGTGCCTTGCACTTACGTATATAGGGACTTCCTCCTTAAGATCTTCCTAGATTTTCTCTTGATTTCTGTTTGAAAGATTCCATTATCTTAGGGGCTTCCCTTGATTTTCACGAATGTGGTTAAAATCCCTATTTTAAGGGATTCGAAACTTCTGTGCTTCCATTGTAGACACAACGACCAACCTATCTTCCTCTTCTGCTGATTCGGACACTCAACTAGGTCGTCTCGTGATTGCTACATGTCACTTTTCTGAAAAATATCCTCCTCAATTATTATTAGAGAAATACTTTCCTTGGTAAGATTTCAAATCTTACTAAGAGCCATTGAGCTCAAATGTATTACCAAATTGGCAATCCAACACCACAACCATAGATAAATGAAGATCAAAATTTTTTTTTTTTTTTTAAACACTTGTTTTTTGGGTTTGATCTAAGGTTTTAAAAATGAACGGCTATTGAACTCCCATCGAAATCCCAAATTTAAAATTAAAATTTACACTGAAAAATAATTTTTTTTTTTTTTAATTCATAGAATTTTGTCCTCTACATCTTGTGGCATCGGTTCATGTTTTTGGACGGCACAAGGTGAGGTCAATGACTTAATAAGATTTGAAACCTTTCTAAGTCAGTGGGGCCAGGATTACCCTTATGTTATTAGTATCATGAGTGACAGCCACTGGAAAGAGAGAGAGAGAGAAAGAGAGAGTGTGCGTGAAGATGCAACTCGGTGACGGCGATTGCTGATAGAGGTTGGATTTAATGAAAATGTGTAGTACATGGAGCCTATAACTCACATGGAGCGCCAGTGTATTCGAAACAATCCCAACATTCATTCCTTGGTGTGTACTTTAATTAGCATCTACCGTACAATCTCTGCAACTTTCGTTTTACAAAGCTGCAGCTCCAAATTATTGCTTTTCTTTCGTCCACAAAATGTTGAACTTCTGCCACAAGATATGAAGCAAAGCAATGACCACGATATCCAATAAAAGATGCCAATAAAGACCCTAATGTAAGATCTCACTTCAATACAGCGAGGAGGGGGGGACCTTGGTGAAGTCCCTACTAAAAAATAGACGTTTGTAACTCAACTTTTTATTAGCTTAGCCCACTTGGGAGTGCGTACAAGATTCTCTTTTAAATGCTGTTCCTATCATCAGATTAAGCTTCTTAGTTTTTAATTTAAAATAAAAAAAAAACAACTATATTTTGAGTGGTACGACGCATATGGTTGTCCAATTTTGGAGTGTATTGTTATCTAAAATAAATAAGGTATAATTGGGATTACGTTATTGAGTCGTAACCCGTTCCTATAGTAGCATGCACTATCTAGGTGCCAACTTTTGGTTGGAGATTAAATACATTGGGATGTGTGCAAATGTAGAAAATGGCTTGGTTAGCGGGCCAATGTATTTTTAACCCCAGCATGCCATGTATACACAATTCCCATAATATAGGAATGGGACGCCATTCTAGATCTTGATTCTACGTTATTTAGCAATCAAATAGTGCTTTCATGTCTATTATGGGTTGTGGTTTCCCCTACAAATGAGAAAAGCATTTTTGTGCAAAAATACAACTTTAGATGGAGTTTTTTTCATAAACTTCAATCTATTTCGTTTTGGGCAGCAATGTTAAATTGTTTTTTTATTATTATTATCGGTGAGTTGGGTATTTAAGGGACCTCACCCATTTTATTAAGAAACACTAGTATTTTGTGTAATGACAAGGAAGAATTAAAGCGCAAGTGGTTGAAGCTATCAACAGATCCACATGATCAAAGTCCATCTCTATCGAGGGAAATCCGATTAAATTGTTATAATGTCTATTATAATGTGGAACGTTAGAGGTTTAAATTATGTTGAGATTATAACTTGAGCCAAACTTGGTACTCTTTTTATTTGTGCTAGATTTCTCTTCATTTTTGGGTTTAGTATTTTATATGAGCTTAATCATAATTGTAACTGACTGCTGAAATTATTTGCACAATTGTTATATTATTTTGTAATGTTGGGTTATAATTGGAGCCAAACCTTTGTAATGCTTCAAGAGTATGCTTTAATCTTCTATTGGCAACGCAACTCTTACTTATCAAACCCCAAATAAAAATATAAGTAAAAGTTGAGGTGCCAATACGTGTTCTTCCATTTTTTTTTTTGTCTGGCTTTTATTTTATATTTATTTGTACTGTTTAGGATTTTATATGACCCTAATCATAATTGCAACCAGCTATTGGAATTGCTCGCACAAGGGTTATAGTAGTCAAACCTTTGTAATGCTTGAAGAATGTGCTTTAATCTATAATGGGGTTTATAAATAATTTAAGAAAATGTTTGAGCAAAGTCTTTGCAATGTTTGAAGAGTCTTTTAATCTTTTAAACATTTCTATCAACTTTTATTTGCTTTAATCTTTTAATTTCATTTTTTAAACTTTTGTTTGACCACAATTCTTCAACTTTGTAGACCACTTTTGATAGGGTTAGAAGTTTCAGATTGGATTGATTTTTTTGTGAGGATGATCTCCTTACTATAGATATTATCCGCACAGAAAATTAGCCAATCCCAAACTTTTAAGTCATATAGGACAAATTTTATCTCCCAATTGGGTTGAATGTAAGTTCGTTGGTAGGGTAAATAAGTAAATAGAAAATTTGATAGTCCAATATATAACCATTTTGGTAAAAAAAAAGTATAAATAATTACAAAATTAGAAAAATAGCTAGCTGGTTTCATAGATATTACAAAGAAATTGTTGGTTCATTAATTTTTGAAAAATACTCACTATGTGAAAAAAACCCTTATTTGATGGTCGTAGCCCATCAAATTTTGAGAAATTTGACGGACCATTCCGTCAAATATTTTCTTGTAGAATTATTTTTGACGGCTATGAACTTTCAAATTATTGGAGAATGAGCTTTAATAAAAACAAAAAAAAAACATCCATAGAGTATGACTGTTGAATATGGAGAGTTAACAAATAATAGGACGATCCTCTAATTCACTAATCACAATAAACGAAATAGTAATAAAAAATTTAGAAATATAAAAAATCAAAGAAAAATCATAAAACAAGCTCCAAATTAAACTAAACAATTCAAAATTTATATCATATATTGAAATTCCATTACTAAACAATTTCTAATTGAAACAATTGGGCACTTACAAATGAAAGAAAAAAAAATCTACATTTCCAATGTTCTCAAAGAAAAGAAAACCTTCGCCATGCCAAATGTCATGGACCCAAATAAGAAGGTTATTAAAGATAAAATCACAAAAATTAGTAATCAGAAATGATAAATTCACACACTTGAAAGTTCATCGTAACACTAACATTAGAGCAATCTGCACACTTGGAAAAAGCTCTCAATAACAAAAAAGAAGGCACTAATATCCCCACAGAAATTCATTCTCCGCAACTAAAACAACAGACAGTCATCCATCCCCAACTTTTTGGAGAAAGTTCCTGCACATCTACACTCAAAAAGTTTCAATAACTTTAATATTTATTCAATGGCTGTTTAAAAGTTGACCAAAAACTAAAAATGAAATTAGGCATCACATACGTAAGATGGTAAAAATGAGTTACCATGGGGGTTTTCCTCATTGAGTTGTGAATTTTTGTTACTCTTGATTTTTTTAAGTTGTTATATTTTTATGGAAAAGTGTCCACTCCACAAAGTGAGTGAATAAAAGTTCAAAATGTTTGGATTCTGCTTTTGTCGAGAGGGAATTATTCATTGATTGATTCCAAAAGATTCAATGTTTCTGGAATAGTTTAGATTGTTACAGCATATTTAAAGTTTTTTAAAATGCTTTGGTCGAGACAATATTGATTTTTCTCATGACAAAGATATTACCTCGAGATGATTGAACTATATAGCTTTTAATCCTTGGTTTTGATACTATATCAAAGAATGCAAACAAGAAAAGTGTCCACTCCCACCAAGGGACCAAATCAAAAATCCTATTTAATAACTAAAAGAGAAACTTATAGCAATAAATAATCAAATACAAGGGGAAGTAATGGCGAGCACATAGAAAGTGTAATTTACCCTTTGTGGAGCTAGTTCTAGTGCAATGAATAAATATTTAATGTTGGGTTAGTGGACTCTAAAAGTTTCATTCAAAATGGTTGTTTTGGTCAAAAATTTCATTACAAATGGTCTTAACAAGGGCAATGTCCAAGAAAGCGAAGTGTTTCTAGTATTTTGAGAACATAATTTCTTCTCAAACTAAAGTAGTTTTTGAACTAACACAATGATAAGAATCTAAACAGCAATGTTGCCGATCCAATGCAACTCACAAAAGCATGAATCAATTACTTCAATTAAATCTATGCAACAATCATATATCCAATTATCCTACAAGAACCAGCTCATTAGGAGAAAATTTAATCAACACAGAGCACATGGCAACACTGCAGAGGAGAGAAAAATAGCTCACATCACCGATAGTAGCCCCCTTGGTATTGTTAAGTACACCAGCAACATAACCACCAACAAAGCTGATACCCAACTGCAGCGATTTACTGCACTGCTCCTTCGGTGTCGGGATAGTGTACTTGTACAACATCCCACAATGGTCTCAAAAGATGCAAATTTCATCATGGTATCTTAAAAATCACAGTAATTAGTAGAAGGAAAGTACAAACAGACTTGTTGCTAGGGGTGTGACACAAAATTCAGAACCAAACACAAGACAAGTAATTGGTTTATGAAATGTAATAATCTGACAACCTCCTCTAACATGAGCTCCCATCACAAAACCATAGATCATTTTCCTCGAGATACACAAGAAAAGATTTATGATTCTATGTATCTCGACGTAAATGATATACGGTTCTGTGATGGGGGCGTCTGTTAGAGGGGGCCATCAGAAAATCATTATTCTTGGTTTATTGCAAAAAGGACGAACACTATCTTTTCAATAGACATGCTTCTCTTTTAAAATCTTTGTGGTTTTTTTTTGAAAGACCTAAGATGAAGTCGTCAAATAAAGGAAGTCTCTAAGGCCAAAGAACAACACTATTGGAGGTCTGCTTTCTCCCTAAAATATGGATATTTACCTCATTGTCTAAAAAGTAAGTAAATTGGATGCTCATATCAATTCGGTAATGACCATAAAATATCCTTCAATTGAAGCCACAACATTCATTACACCTTACAATCACTTTTTTCTCTAGAAAATACTCATTTAGCTTACAGTTTATGAAAATATTTAAATTGTTTGGACTATGAACAAACCTTCCTTGTATGAAAATGGGAGGCATGCCAATGATAAAGGTAATGGCACGTGAGTCACATAAAGAAATAATTCTATTAACTAGGAACTGACAAGCATCACACAACTATCTTAAGCGAATAGGGTTGAGGAACAAAAAAAAACTATAGCTCATCATAGGAATAAGCTAAATTTATGTGAGACGAAAAAACATAGTAGAACAAAATGTGTCTCATTACATCAAAACAAAGTATACAAAGCAGGGGGAAAACAAGGAAAGTCATACATTGCATGAAGATAAATACCCAAGCAAACTAAACACAAACTTAATAGTCAAGTCCCCACATCACAAAACCAAAAACTTAACAATGCCAATTCAAACAAATAAATGAGGAAATTGAATAAAATCAGAGAAAGCTAAATTATATAGTCACCACTAGTACTAGCTCTGGAGAAAATAGATTCTACAGAAAAGAAACTTACTAATCAGTGGAATAAACAAGAAATAGCTTATGGAAATATTTTTAGCTTACATGGAATTTGACATCCCCAAAGAGGAACAATCCCTCTGTACAATCTATAAATATTTGACAACAAATTAGAAAGAAACTACTTGCCTTTACATTGTAGAAACCTACCACTAGATCACTGAAGCCAAAACTAAAAATGGATATAACCACAATACCCAAGATAGCCTTCATATCTGACAAACTTGGGAAGCCCATCGTACAGCCCTCTAGCAAATCCATGCTAAGTTTGGAGCCAGACCTTCACTACCTCCATAAGACAAAGGGCAATATCAGCAATCACTTCCACCAATACAGAACCAGCAAGGTAAATCAAGGTCTTGTATTTGGTTGCATATTCAGACCCAGCAATGTCAGAGTAGTACTTCTTAAAGAACTTATAGAAATAGGCTCTAACAATGAAATATAAAACAAAAATAAAGATGAGAGAAAATATAGCTAGTAACTCAAAAACATACCTCTTGATGGCCTATTATAAAAAGTTGTTGGGTCATTCTTTTCCCCCCTTTTTTATTCGGGTTTGGGACCGGTAATGTAAAAGATTTAATTTTTTCATTGGCGGAGTTAAAATAATTTACGTAAAAAGTAAAAACTATTAGTTACTAATTAAATAATATAAAATAATTTTAAAGTCTTAGAAGACGATAAATGAGTCAATAAAAACTAGTATCAAGTCTACCATTGGAATATGTAATTAACCAATCAAAGTCATATAGAAATGCATATGTAGTAAGTATCCAAAGATAATAGAAATGTAATACAAGTCCAAAAGATAGGAATGGATCATGATATGATATATGTCATCATACAAGGCCACCTAATGATGGAGCTCATTGTGTTAATGCATTACAAAGGAAGATAAAATAATATAAAAACATAATTATTCGTGTCGTGTACTACCATGGTGGTAGGTTTCACATAGTGAGGTAATGGTTGATGGATCATATTCTAAAAATTCATTCCAATATGAGTTCAATGCGACTAAACAAATTCAAATCAGATCTATGTGAAATATACAATAATTAATTATTATATCATTACCACACATCTCATTTCATTAATTTACATATATTGTTTTGATTGAAAATATGTCGTACATATTTATTTCTCACTACTTACTTATCGATAAAAATGGAAAGCCATATGCACATAGGATGGGACCGAGCTCAATGACACGATACAATAACGATCTTTGGCTTGAAGATTTGGATTCTGGCTAAAAGCCTGAAAAACAAAATTTGGTCCGATAAACCTAAAGCTTCTCACAAGGATAAGGCTTTAAAGGTTCATTATCACGAACCTAATCCTTCATCGTGTATAGCACCCATGCAATTTAAATTCTTAAACTAATCTCCTTAGTGAAGCTCAAGTCAATCTTATGTCCCAAAATGAATTACAAGTTACTCATTAGCCCAACTCTCTTAGGCAATCGGACACACATAAGAAAACACGTACAAACAAACAAAGTGTTAGAATCTTAAAGGTTTTACTCACTCAAGCCTATGTACAAATGAGACAATCATCCCCTTATATAGGAAGGAGAAGGCGAACAACTAAGATCAAAGCACATAAGATGGGCTTAGACCCGTAGCTCAGTTGATTTGTCACAATGCAAAACAACTTTGAGGTCATAGGTTCAAGTCCAGCTAACTTATTAAAACACATGCACACACACAGGATCAATCCAATGGTAGACAAACACTAGAATTCTCTATAAAAAATCATCGAAAAAAATTTCTATACTCAACTTATAAATAGCTTCTCTATTTATGTACAACATAGAATTCTTTAGAAACAATGGTGCAATTGAAGAACCCTCCACACTCATCTTGAATAGTCCACTTAACTCTAGTATTCTCCAAGCTCTTCTAAATCATTTTAGGTTCTCCACAACTTGTCGAAATGGGTAAATCTCGTGGCAAAAAGCCAAAGTTAATTTATTCACAATTTCATATTTGTATTTTAATGTCCAAATCCAAATTCCAAACTCATTCAAATCAAATTACATGCTTCAAAATATAGGAATTTATCGGTATCGAGATTGATATGAAATATTGAATTTATCGAAATGTATGCAATACCGTTTCTTTCCTTGATTGAAACATTCCTCCAAAACGATATTTTAAATCTTGTAGAATTAGAACTCAACTACATCCATAGTTTCACTCTTGCAACTTTAGGAGATCTTGCTTCATTTGAACTAAACAATTCATCGTCTCTCCTATGTAATTTTCTTCATATATTTTTTTTTTCTGGTTGCATAATTCATAGTAAAACCTCTATGTAATCAAAGGATTATATCAGATTGGTCAGAACACCCTTATGTTGTGAACCAATTTGGAAAAACCCAATCAATATTCAATATACATGAGAAAAATGAAATTAGTACAGATTTGACTTGCATTAGGATTTTGATGCACGACTTCACTTTGGGTTTGAAGTTTACAAGTTTACAAAATTTTAAAGTCTATAAGGGCTTCCCATTTTTCATATATAAATACTCTTAGTTGTTTCCATTGTTGCAAGTTTCAATCATTTCGACAGCGTAAAAGAACTTGTTTGTGACTTTAAAAAAATAAAAAAGCTCACTTATGTTGGGTCCACGTGTCAAAATTCAGAAATGAAGCTATGGAGGTTCTTCCATCAAACAAGTGGAAGAGTATAGCCTTGAACAAGTTAAACATTGACGTGGACTGTGAACAATAATGAAGTTGGTTGTTAAATTAGCATTCACATTAGGTGGTCTAAAGTCTTGAGACCATCATTCTGTTAGGCAATTTTTTCTCTTAACACACACCAAAATTAGCCTTGCATTGTGCCATGCCATCACAACACCATTAACAATTACTTTTTTCTATCTACCACCTTCAATAGGTATCAATGTACACAATATGACTACAAGGTGGAGAGATGAACACCACTTTCAATGTAGCAAAACCCTGCCATGGATTACAATTTTTTGCATTTAGCTTATGTTGAGAACATGTAGACAAGGTTGCCAATTTTTATCTGCTCACAATCTAAGGTGTTGATAGTTTTGTCATCATTATCCAAATTACAATAGACTAAAATAAGAAATTTGTAATTAGTTCCATTGAGGTTAAACATTGATATAACAAAATTGGGCCATTTCTAACCCGAATCAATGAATCCAAACCGATATCAACACCTGCCAAGTCCCATTCTTAGAAAACTAAAATCTTATCTCAAATACTGTGATCCCCAACATGAATTATACCATGAACACAGAGCTTGTATGCATACAATACTCAAATTCCACTATAGTATTCTCAACATTTATAAAATTTCATTTTGGAGCTTACAGAACCAACCAAAGTGATTGGTCAAGATGAAAATGCAATGAAAGAAGGAAAAAAATGATGGATCAACCTATCAAACCTAAATCTTCAATCCAAATCTAAATATACCTATATAAAGAAAAAAGGGATTAGAAAGAGTACCTAGCCCGAAGTTGCAATGATTCCTGGCTTATTGCATGAGGTGATGCAGCAGGTGACCGTGCTTTTGTGGTCAATGTGATCACTTCTAGCTATCAGAGACAAGTAGCGAGATTGATAGATCACTTCAAGCTATCAGAGACAGGTAGCGAGATCGGTATATCATTTCAAGAAATGAGAGATGAGATACAGAGAGAACGATGTCAATTCTAGATCAAGATTGATCGATTAAAAAAAGTGGGAGATGAGATTTATTGAGGAAGACAAATCGAGAGAGAGAGAGAGAGAGAGAGAGAGAGAGAGAGAGAGAGAGAGAGAGAGAGAGAGAGAGGGATATAAGATCGATCGAGGGAGATAGAGAAAGAGAGATAGAGGGGTCGATCAAGAGAGAGAGAGGAGAGGTCAATTGAGAGAGATAGTGAGAGAAAGAGAGAGAGACAGTGAGAGAGATCAATAAAGAGATTGAAAACATAGTTGAAAGGCCGCAGAATTTTGGATTTTAAAATTTGTTAGGCCAGGCCCAACAAATTTTTTGATTAAAATTTGGGATTTTCACGTAGTGACTAAGCCGTATTTCTAAAACAGTGCCCAAGAAAATAATTAAGCTAGCACATGCATTTGTTTGTGGACAATTACACAATACAAATTCTTAGAAGATAAACACAACTAAATTGTGTAAAGAAGATTAAATCATAAGCTTCATAAAACAATCACTAATTGGTACTGCTCAAGCCATAGAGATGCATGGCCATGCAAGACTTCTATAAAGACAGAAATATGAACTTTTGCATTGCAAACTAGAAATGCATTATTTTCCTGACAATTTCGACTATGGTACTAATAAACCAAATCAGTTATGACAATATACTCATCTCATTCATTTAGAATGTGCAGGTTTGATGACGGCTAAAGGAACAAGCTTACTTTGCATCACTAAATACAATCTCTTAATCGACTTATGACAAATATATCAAAGATCATATAAAGTTCTCATGTTCTTCTACAAACAAATTACTTAGAAAGCAAGGGTACTTTCACTTCTAGGACTTGGATATAATTGAACAAGTCTACCAAATTCAAGTGTCTTTATGCATCCTTTGTCATTAGGTTCTTCTCAGATCCCTGCACGTGTTAAACTCCATAGAATTAGATCAGGAATCCATTGGTAAGAATCCATAAGAAGTTGTACATGCATCATATTCCATAGTTACTACTACACATGATTAGAATCTAGATTCTTCGATTACATAATGAGTAGCAACAAAATTAAAATTAATTAGATAAGACCAAGAATATTATTAATAGAGTGTATCAATTTTTTTTATTGAGTAAATAGAGTTTATCAATTACTAGAGGATTTGGATAGAGAATTTCATGTCCGTAATTAGGAAGAGAATCCTAGCTAGACAATCTAACCTGAATGAAAACCGAATTGATACTAAGTCTAAATAAACAGTTTATTTTACTATATAATTTTCCTTTCATACCATAATTGAGCTGGTCTTTCCCCCTATAAAACTTTTCTTAGTAGTAAGAGGTAGAATTTACGTTATTTTTCCTAAGCAACCAAGGGTATCATGCCTCCTATGTTACAAGTCTGGGAATCTAAAGTTGGGCAAGCCCTCAAAGTCTCCCATGAAAACACTTTAAATGAGCAAGGGTATGATGCCCGTCGAAGAGCATTGGAAACAAATATCAAATCTTTCTCCAAGTAAATGCCCGTTCAATAGAATGGAATTAACTTCACTCTTTCTAAAAAAGCTCACTTCAACCTCATTATTCATTATTGAATGCCCCAGAAATTTAATGAAGCCAACAAAAAGCTCTACTTTGTTATTTCTAATCAAACCACCTTGTCCCCCAATAACCGGGTTCCCTAGAGTGGCCCCATCAATATTTAGCTTCATAATTGCAGATCTAGGAGGCAACCAACAAACCTGGCAAATTGGAGCGCCCGAAACCATGTTTGGCTTTGATGCATAATTTCTGAAGAATACAAACGTCTTACCCCAACACCTTTCTTTGGATATGTCAGTAAATCCAATTTCTCAACTATCTACAAACTTTTTGCAATATCAACAAAGAGGATATAGAAGGATTCTCGAATATGGAAACTTTACTGGAAAGCCAATTCTCTCAAAGCGTCACCCATTGAACTACTTTTGCTAGGCCATTCACCTGACCCTTTTCATTACCTCAGCACCGACAACTTAGCATTGAACTCATAGATAAACAAACCTTCTTCTCATAAAACATAACAAAGAGAGGACCAAACCTCAATAGCTATTGGGAATTCAAAGAGGATAAATAAAAGGTTTTTTCCTCCTTTTTCACAAGTATAGCAGACATCTAGACACAAATGTGTGACTCTCCTCCTCCAACAGACATCATCAACCAGGCAAGAGTGGTGCATCACCTTCCAAACAAAAGATTTCTTTTTGATTGGAACTATACATAGAATTGGATATCACCATTCATTTCTCATGTTCAATGCCTTGCCTTCATGAAGAATTCCGTGGGGATGCAATATGAAAAGTTTCATTACTAGTTGGCTGCCATATTAATCATTCCATTCTTCCTGATCAGTATCCATGGTGCATCAATTCTCTTACTACCACATCATCAATTTTAATCTAGCCAGAAAAACAATCCCAGTTACCATTCACTATGGATTTTCTAATCGTCATATCATCCATGACGTCTATAAAATTTTCTATCGAAGGACCGTTAATAGTTCAATTACCGTATAGAAGTGGAGTATCTTTGTTGCAAACGTTTCCTATTTTAACGTATTTTCTCCATAGAAATTCAGTTCACAATTGTTTTTCATTAAGCCACCTCCAACATATTTTCATGATCCTGACCTTATGAATTTCCTTTAGCTTCAGAGTCCCCAATCTGCCCTCGAAGAACCAAAAAAATACACTCTTCAAGATTAGTAAAGTTACCACATCAAGGTATTGGGACCTGGTTCAATCCGAACCAATATGAGTCAGATCAAATATTTAATGGGTAAGTCCCTAGGCCAATCTAATTAATTTGTGCCTTAATGATACATGGTTCAGCCAAACAGGCCAACCCCTCAACTTAATGTGCTCTATATTAGGTGGTTCGGCAAACTAGGTCAACTACTCATCTTAACGTGGTCTATGCTACATGGTTCGGCCAAGCACACCCCTTCTACTTGGTTCGGCCAAATGTGCCTTGCTTACATTATTCGGGAAAACATGCCCTTTCACACTACATGTTTAGGCTAAACGTGCCCTTTGACCCTTAAAAGGCTCGGTCAATGAATCCCCTCACGTTAGGTGGTTCAACCACCAGGTCAAGGAAAAACCCACGAGGTAACTAAAGTGCCAACCTTATGCCAAGCTACCCAAGTAACACAAATTACACATGGTGTCCAAAGGAACCATAACTACATAATTTGACTAAGTCAACTTGAGAATTGAGTAGTTACCGGGTTAAGACAGTTACATATTTAAGATCATTCATCATGTAAGTTACAAGAACCATGAGTAGTGGATCTTCATTGTCATCAATACATCATTAGCATTAATTTTCATAAATGCTAGATAACATGGGAGAGTAGTTACAACTAAGTTTAGTATCTCCTTTAATGAGTCCAATCTATAAATAAGGAGGCTTCTCCCACTTAAGCTTAAGGGCACAAGCCACACAAAAATTCTTGTATTTCATTCTCTTCTCTTTGCTTTGCAATTTTTATCAAGTTCTAACTTGATCGTCGAAGGCTCCTTGATTGATACTATACTGATGTCTTTTTCAAATTAATGAGGAAGAAGAATATGATTGAAAACTTTGAAGCTATACCCTAGAAGACAACCTGAATTCATACATTTCACCGAAGACGAAGATCGGAGTTAAGCATTTATTGTAGCACGTATCTCGAGGAGTGAGAGATTCGAAAAATCCCCCACATGCCCATCTCTTTCATTTTGTTATTTTTTCCCAACTCACCCAATAGGCATTATGAATAAAAAACTTCTTTAATGGAGAACATCAGATGCTTTGGATAAAGAGAGATTGATCTGATATCTTTTATTGATTTATCTTATTTCACTACAATTATAGAGAATTGCAAGCACATAATGAATGACAAATGTCTTGTCTTGCCATCCTCTAGTTACAACTACTTGTCCTACATGGGAAATGTCACACCATACACGAGTGAGAGGAGTTACAAGAAGTTAGAGTAACTACTTAGGTAGTGCATTCTCCATTCTCAAGAGTGTCAAAGTGGTTAGTGACATACCATGTATGCACAAGTACATTATTATGATTTCTATTCCTTCCAACCAGAAAAAGTATAGTGAATTCTGCTAAAAAAATGCTCAAATATTTTCCAAAGACTTTTTCAATGCCTTCATGAATGTCACTAAGTTGAATGTTTTGGGGGAGAGGTTTACTCCGCAAGAGTTATGGAATATTTTATTTCATGATGTAATTACCTATAACTATATTCGATAATTTTTAATAAAAGGGTGTGGCCGCTTAAATCTCCTGCTTAGAGATAAAAAATAAAATAAAATAAAATGAAGTCATCCCCAAATAAAGAATGACTAGGAGCCATATTGTCTTAGCACACTAAATTTTACCAATGTGCTTGTTTTCACTAATCATCTCAATCCTCTACTCAACGAGTCTGGCTATGCAAGCTTTTAAAATACCCATTTGGGGTTTGGTTGTGATTAAATCGAAATCCATGCCAAAGAAATTAAACCTTAGATCAACTGAACACACTTCTCTACAAAACCCAACCTCTTAAAAAACTTCAATCAGGAATCCCCACTGAACCTTTTCATAGACCTTTGAAATATCTATCTTCATAACAATATTCCTCACCCCATATCTTTTTAAAAAACAGAATATTCTTCATCCCATAAGGAATTTGGTTGAATAGAATCGAAAACCATGCTGAAGAAATACAACCTTAGATCAATGAACCTACTTCTCTAAATATCCCAACCTCTTGAAAACTTCAATCCGGAATTACCCCCCCCCCAACACACACACACACACGCACACTTTCTTCATCTCATAAGGAATTTGCTTGAATCGAATCAAAAACCATGCTGAAGAAATACAACCTTAGATCAATGAACCTACTTCTCTAAATATCCCAACCTCTTCAAAACTTCAATCCGGAATAACACCCAGCCCCCCCCCCCCCCCCCACACACACACACACACACACACACACACACTTTCTTGTTAAGCTTATCTACAATCCCATGAGCTAGTAAATATTTCTACCCTTAACAACTTCCCTTGCTCTTTAGAAATTATATATACTTCGAAACACACATCCCAATCTATTAGCTAAAATTCTTGAAATATTTTTGTCAAGAAAATTGTACAAGCTAATTAGTCTAAAATGAAGAACTTAGTAGCTACCTCCATCATGACTGAGAGCCAGCACGGTAGAGTTGATTACAAGGATTATTCCTTCCCTGAAGAAGTTGATCATTCTGCCATCATTTGTTCTTTGATAATGTCCCAATTTCTTGAAAGAATACTCCGGAAAACCCATAGGGAGACAGAATACCATCATCTTTTATGTACCATATGCAAAAAGAACTTATGGAGGAAATCTCACGTGCATATCATTTGATCTGCCGTAACTAACGCTAGGATGTTCTCTGCTTAATGTTCTAATTTTCAATAATTTTAAAATCATGATCTATCAAGACTCGATTGGGATAGTCTGAGTAAATCCATTAGCCTATATCTTCACCTTGTTGCTTGATCAATCAATGGCTAATAACTCCCACCCCACAGATTCTAGCTACATGGTTCAAAACTTTTCTTCAAAATAGAAGAGGGGTGTGTTAAGTAGTCGAATAAAAGTTTGGTCAAATTACGTAATCAGATATGATTTGGAAATGAATGATGATTTTCTAACTAGAAAGTCTTCACACGGTCAATACTCGGCTGACATGGTATGGACACGGAACCATAGATCTTTTTCCTCGGGATACACAACTGCACATCCCCACTGGGAAGGGAATGAATGATTCTTCTCTATCTCACTATATCTCCCCTATCATAGTTATGGGCGAACTCTCATTAAAGCTGAAAATTGTTTGAAGAAAATTTGTCTGGGAAGACACAGATTAGATGAGATTACAAGGGAATCCTTTGAACCCAAGAAGATGTATTTGAGCTTCAGAAGAAGATTTGAAATGAAGAAATCAAAATGTTGCATCAATCAACTCAATTGGCTATGTTCAACCAATTACATCGGTTCCATTCAATTGAATGAGTCGATTCTTCTCAACAAATTTAATCATATTTGTTCTTGAAAACCTGATTGGATCTAGGCAACCAATCATGTTGGTTCTTCTCAATCGATCACTGTACTCATGTTAATTTCATCTGAAATGGTCTCTAACACTTGAACATGCTCGCCTTTTCTGAGATTATTTTCATAAGATTAGTTGTTACCCCAAGAATAGATCATGGTGAACAAAGTTGTTTTCTTCTATTCCTTGATTTGGTCTTTGGCAAAAGACCATCAAGGGGATTCTATTGTTATAGGAGAAAATTGTTGGAAGGAAAACTTTCAGAGAAAGATTTAGTCAAGATTACAAGGGATTGCTTTGAACCCAAGAAGATGGCTTTGAAGGTCAAAAGATAGATTTGAGATGAAGAAACCAAAATGGGGATCGATTATCTCAAACGGCTAGATTCAACCAATTGCATCTGTTCCATCCATGCAAAATGGGGATTCGATTATCTCGAACTTGGCTAATGATAACTCAGAAAAAATTCTGATTTTATCTCCCATAATCACGCACAATCGTCAGAGCTTTTTTTCAAAACTATCCATATCTAGGATTCATATGGTTTCCAATAGAGTTATTACTACAAGAGGAAATTTTTGTAGAAGCCCATGGGCATAACTCATCTTCACAAAACTGGCTTGCAAGGTGAGGATTGCCCCAGGTTTATATACAGCCCAAAGTCATGATACCTGGGCGACGTGGGACTATCTCTCACATTCCCCCTCGTGTGTGACGTGTCTCCTACATCCCTGTGGTTACCCGTTCTGATACCATGTAGAAGACCATGGGTCTAACTCATCCTGACAAAATTGGCTTGAAAGATGAGGAATTCCCCAGGTTTATATACAGCCCAAAGTCATGATACCTAGGCAATGTGTGTCTATCTGTTACAGTTTTCATTTAATGGTCATACTCCAAAGGAACTCAACCAACGTAATTCAATGGCCAACAACTTTTGGTCAAGTTATTGGAGGCACCCAATGAATAAGTAAATAAAAAAAAATTAGACAATTTATAAAACAAAGAAAAATTTAAAAGCTAAATTCTAACATTTTTTTTTTCACGTTCACAACATACTGACACCTATTTGTTTGTTAATGGTTTAGTGGCTAAAATTCCTCATCTAAGATACTTTTGTTTTCTGTTTTTTTTTTTTTTTGTTTCTTTGTTTTTTTTATTGACAAGCTAGGGTTGAGGGGACCCCTCCACAAAAGCA
Source organism: Akebia trifoliata (assembly GCF_017979445.1). Taxonomy (NCBI): domain Eukaryota; kingdom Viridiplantae; phylum Streptophyta; class Magnoliopsida; order Ranunculales; family Lardizabalaceae; genus Akebia; species Akebia trifoliata. Next base: position 21,952,787 of record NC_141386.1, read on the forward strand.
TACACTTCTAACAAGTGTAATTACAGGTAAGATCTTCCTCAAAAACCAATATACTTAGGGTAAAATGCAATCAAAATGGAAATGATGGGATATCTCTTCTCCCAGTGGGTCCAAATCATGTTCATTTAAGAATAAGATAACTATCAATTAGATAGGCTTGGTTTGCTTAGCAAAAACAAAAGAAAAGGAAGTGAAAACTTGGATTACTTTGAGTTTAGTTGTATTTCTATATTTGGAAGGTTGTGAGTTTATATTAGCCCAATGGGTTAAAGCAATCAATCATCCAGCTCTATAAATAAACTAATTTATTATCAGTGCTCATACCTCATCCAGTTTAGCTTGATTGTTGGTCTCCAACTTCAACCCAAAATGAATATGGGGGAAGTGTGCCCACTAGTAAAGAAAGGTTAAAAGTCAGCTCAAGATAAATTTGGAGCCATTAAACTCAAAGTAACTTCATATGTTATCATATTTACTAACATTTTTGGCTGCAGTGCTGAAAGCTTCCCTATGGCTGATATCAGGATTATTGGCTTTGATCCTCTGAATCTCTTCTCTGCACTCCAAGTTTATACAAACAACTGTTATAAAGTTATTATTTAAACTTTCATTACTAAGGCTACAAAATATTCAAGTGGTCACCAACTGTTTCATTACTTTATGAACTGATTATATGCAGAAGGCACACGTTGCTTCTTCGCAGGAGCTGCAAAGACAGATAAGAAAAGAAAAATAGCCCTTATATTAAATTTTCTTAGAAAGCATACAAATTAGTCTCATTACTCACGTCGATTTGCTACTCTACCTTTGTTATTTGTATTCAATGTGTCCATTGAGATCATGCTGCATTTGGAAGAGGAGCCAAAGTCGATCTTATAATCCGGAGAAGTGAAGTTGGGTTTCTGAAAATAGTTGACAAGAGAAAGGAGATCAAGGTATATATAGGCTATATCTATACTATTATAATGAGATAAGGTATGCATTGCTTATAGAAATCATCATTAAATGAAACTTTAAATTGCAAAATTACCTTGGATAAAAATATTAGTGCATCTGAAAGAATCTATCGAGATAAAACAAAATAGGCAAATAACAAAATATGCAACAAACGGCTTTACAAGTAGATTCTTTGTAAATCAAAGGGGTATGCCCAAGTTAATTTATTTTCTCTCTATAATATAAAATTTTAGCTTTCCTAGCAAAAAAAAAAAAAGCTTTAAAACTAAATAAATGAATGTCATCCCTTCCCTATCAATGCTAGAGATTGGGAGTGATGCAATCTAATATGGTGCATTAAATACAAAATATCATTGTTGGTTTATCTCTTCTGCAATGATTTGAATTTAAGAATTCTATTTAGTAGGGTTACTAATCAGGATCAATTAATATTTAGTCATAAAATTATTTATATTTTTTATTTTAATTTTTTTGTAATTAGAAATTCTTAATTATTTGAGTAGAATTTTTTTTTGTGAGTTATCTAATTATTTATATAAATCCACTTAGGGTTACTGTTATTGTATAGGTTTTAGGAAAGCAGCTATTTACCAAAGTAAAGACAAAAGATAAACGCATGTACTGCAGGAGAGAGAGAGAGGGTTCTATGATGTAATAATATTTGAGTGAGAGAAGAGAGAGAGAGAGAGAGAGAGAGAGAGGGGGAGGGTTCTATGATGTAATAATATTTTCCATAACATTAGAAGATATCTTCCCAATGTTATGGGAGAGAGGTTAAGTTTTGTATGGTGTTATAATATTTTTCCCTAGAACTAAAGATATCTTCCTAATGTTGAGAGAGAGAGGAAGCAGTGTCTTAGGGTGAAGTTAAGGTTTGTAAGATGTAATAATATTTTCCATAAAACTAGAAAGTATATTCACAACGTGAAAGAGAAGCATAGAGTGAAAGCGAAATAGCTAGGCTATGAGCATGAGGTGACTGAATCGTTAAGAATGAAGAGCATGAAAAAGAAAATCTGATCGACAGTTGGAAAGTAAATCTGCTCCCTAATGCCTGGTATTTCAGACCTGTTTCTTTGTTATAGGACAAAGATGCTAAAACGAGATCCAAGGCATAACCTCTCAACTTCATAAATTATCAATCAAATCAAATAAAAAAGAACAAAATAAATAAACCCTAGAAAATAGGCCCCGACTCAAACACACACCTATGAGCAAAACATGGCTACACAAGAAACAAAAAATAGGTTTTTATTACGGTAGCTACTAGGGTTACAGTGTTGCGCTGCTTCGAAAGACTCGATCAAGGTTTACTCTCCTCAAAAGTATAAGAATGAGAGAAAGCTTCTGAGAAATAATTTTTTTAAAAAAATAGAAGTTCTAGTTTTCAGAAGCTACGTTCTAGAAGCAAGATCCCTAAAAGAAAAAAACTAAAAACAAGCTTCTAATCAAAATAAAATTTGATTTCACCTGGAGATCTTGCCATGAAAGCGACTGTAGTGCCGCTGCCATGTTCACGGACCATAGATTGGAGCAATGCCCGCATCGAATGGTCACGATATCGAACAAGCTGCTACATGGAACACTAACCTACAAAAGAAAAAGTAAAACCCAAGAGATTAAGGCAAGGTAACAGAAGACCAGATCAGGGTTTTGGTTAAAATTCTCAATCTTTTCGTGGGGTTTCGAGGGTTTCTTTCCTTCTTATTAATTTTCTTTTTCCCTCTGTAAGAACATGGGTACCTGATTTTGCTCTCAAATTTTCAAGAATAAAAGGCAACTATAATTAACAAAAAAACAAGAAAAACCTTACAATTGCTCTTTCTAAAGAGAAAATTACATAGAACAGTTTTTATTTTTTATTTTTTATGAATGTGAAGTATGAATAAATGTCTTCATTTGATTTTTGAGAGAAGAATTCTTGAAAGAAAGCACAAGTAAGCTTTAGCTAGCTCAGGAGGCTAATTATGAAAGCTTAGAGTACTTTTTTTTGTCTCTGATGAGGAGTTGTCACCTTCAATTTATCATCTAAAGCTTTCTTCTTAACGATAAAAAAAGATGTAATCTCTCTCTCACACGCATTACACTTACACAGGCATGACTTTTCCTTGACAGCAAAATGAGAAAAAGAAAAAACTAATGATGGAGACTTGACTATTATGAGAACAAGAACCCAGAAGGAAATATTATTAAAATAACTGAAACCAAGATCATTTATTTTGAAAAGAAAACCCAGATCTTATTTGCAAGGATCTAATATGATATATTCTTGTTATATTATATTGCAACGAAATAGGAAAGAAGACAAGAAAACAATGGAAAGATGGAACAGTAAAGCCCCCTTGTTGAGATTTGAGATCAAATACCGCCAGAATTATGTTGCAAAACTTGCAAGGGATATAGCAGAGTTGCTCGGGCATGACGATGATAGAGCTAGACATGTCTTTCAAGAAATTTAACTTCCCCAAACAAAAAAATAAAGAAGAAAAGCTTCTTTATTATAACAGCAAGGGAGAAAGCAAGAAAGAGTGAAGATCAATGATCTAGATATCTCAACAGTTTATAAGGTTTGTACGAGAGAGAGAGAGAGAGAGAGAGAGAGAGAGAGAGAGAAAAGAAAAAGAAGTGATAGAGTGCAAAGCATTCTCCAATAATCTGAGTTGTGGACCAGGAAAGGAAATAATTAAAGAAAACTGTAAGTAGTTTTTATATTTGAAGGGGTGAAAAAAAGGGGGGATTTGGAAGTGAAAAACAGTTTTCAAGATACCTATCGAATAGATGAGGGATTGAGAAGGAGAGGTTTTGGCAATATTTCAAATAGAGCCCATACGTGAACAGTAGAGTGAGATATATGGCTTTGATGAATAAATGAGTGCGAATCCATCGCCACTGCGGACGAGGTGGGCGAAACTTATATGTGTAAATTGCCAGAGTACGCCTGAGGACTACGGTGGGCCGTAGGTCAACGCCATTTGATTTCATAGTTTTAAGACTCATTTTGAGTCGACCTGAAACTTGGACGAGTCTTGTCGATTAAATTGGATTTTGAGGTGACTCGACTTAAACTTCAAAAGTAGACCGAGCTTTAGGCTATGATAATATATTCTTGTGTTGTGAAAAACTTATCTTTTATCTTAATATATTTAAATTTTATAGATTTAATATATAGAGATTCTATTGCCATGCCAATTTTTACTAATGCCACCCCAAGATGTGTGCTAATTTTTTGGTGATTTACATATGAATTGGGGTAGCGTTTGCAAAAGTTTGGGTGGCAATAGAATCTCTCTTTTATATATCGTACAGGTGACAATGATGCCATTTAACGAAATTGGATTGAAATAAAAAACCATTGTCCTGGTTCCCCTTCTATTTACCCAGGTTTGGATCTAAAATGGAATTGAACTGATCGGATTCAAAACCATAAAGGGAATCACCAAAAGCAGTCGATGTGGTTAGTGACGTGGTAGAAAGCATTGCAAAAGAAAAAGAAATTTCTATTATAGGATTTGAAATCCTAGCCATTACAAATAAATTTGGTAAATGTGGAGCTAGTATTGATTTAAATCCCAATTCTAAAGGGATTAAGGAACCTTCCAATCCCATTGTAGAGATTATGAGAATATTCCAATCTTATATGTCGCATGAGTAGGAAAATTATATATGATATGTCATGTGCACAGGAAAATTCTATGATAATTCTTAGTTTAATCTTGAGACCTAGATTGCCTTGAGAATAAGTGAATAGTTCTAGGTGAGTAGAACATCACCTTTGACCCACCTAGATGACTTTGGATTAATAGATATATTTCTTTTTTAGTTATCCTATTAACCGCCCACCTCTAGGACTAGATACATTACAAAGCCTGCAATTTCAATTGATATCAGAAGGGGTTGCTCTCGAAAGGTCTAACAACCTTGAATTGATCTGTAGACACTTCAATTTGAACGGGCCACTACTTGAAAGGGCCTAAAAATACAAATTTTCCTAATAAATGGGCCAACGGGCCTTAAGGGCCCAAGTCATTGAAAAGTGACATTTTGACCAAATCGAGTCCCCTAAGACCTCTCAATGGTTTAGGAGGCCCACCAAAAGGACTCGGCCTACTTTACGCTTTTCCTATATTCACCGCTCCGCTTCCAAAACCAAAAACGCCAAATTTTCGATAAAGTTCACCAACGGGCCTAAAAAGCCCGATTTTCCAACACGTGGTATTTTGATTAATTCAATAAATTCAAAAATCTCAAAAAAATTAATAAATTAAAAACATGTGAGACTTGGGATGCCTACCACTTCTCTACTACCACCGCTCTGCCTTCGAATCTGCAAAAACCATAGGCCCACAAGCTCTCAACACTTTCCTAAATCAATTTCTCACTTTACCCCTAACCTAAAATCAATCCCACATCACCTCAAATCTAAAACCAACCTATACCCTCAAAATCCATTTCAAAATAACCCTCAACCAATCCCTAAAACCCAAAACCATTTCTAAAACCCAAGCCCAACACTACAAAGCCCACAAATCATTAACCATATCCAATTCATTATCCAACCCACAACCCTAACCCATAAACCACAACCCACATCAACAAATCACTTTTTCATCATCAAAAGATGACACATGTCATCACCCCATCTCACCTCCCTCACCTAACTACCTAACCCATTAATTTTATTTAAACTTTATCTACCCATACATCAACCCATCACCTTTTCTCTCAAATCAAACACATCTACCCACACCCCTAACCTATACCTCCCCTAATCTACCCTTATCATTCCATACAAAACCCACATCTACAACCTAAACCTACACCATCCTCTCAAGTCAAACACTCAACCTCTCCCATCAACCTATCTCAACCCTTCATGTCTACCCACTTTGACACATGGCATCATCTCCCTCACCCTCCCAAAATATCATCAACCACCTTTTTAAATCCTTCATTCTCTTAAACCAAATATCATTTAATCACAACCACCATCTTAAACTCACCTCACCAAACACTCCACCCAAATGGGTTGGGTAAGATTCAAACCATTTGGGTCAAAACTCACCCATTTAACCCCCCTTCCTTAAATACCCTCCAATCTCCTCTAAATTACACTCATTTCTTTCTCAAACTTATAACTATTCTATCACTTTTCTTCATTTCACCAAATTATATTCCTAAAATAACTCCTCAACATCTATAAATACCCTCATCCTCTTCCCAAAAATTCCCCCAACTTTTCACTACAAAATTCTCCCCTCCCACTCTTACTAAAAAAATACTACCAATTCTCTCCCCCAAGTCTCACAAAAAAATTACTATACTCCATTCACCTCTCTCATCTCTTCTCTACTCCTTCAATTACATAAAAAAATAACATTTTCCTAAACTACTAAGGACCTTAGAAGACATCAAAGAAGAAGAAAAAAAGAAGATCAAAGATACAAGGTGGGTGCAACAAAATAACCCCCATTTTCTTCTACACCCTCTCCTCCTCTCTTTTCTATTATCCCCTCCTCTCTTCTCAAGGTAAGAGTTTATAAGGATCATCCCCTTCAATGGGATGATCCTATAATCAAACCAAAAATAAATCCCTACTTAGGGTACATATTATCAACACGTGGCACTTCATTTTTATTCTTATATTTTCGATTAAAATGACCGAGTTGAGTTGAGGTTACCACTATTTAGTGGGGAGAAAAGGGTGCCTAACACCTTCCCTTTTCTCCAACCGAGCCGCTTACCCCGAATCTCAAGGTTCAATTAGTTCCTATCCATCGAGAGTCACTAAACGCCAAAAATGTCACATTTTCTAAAAAATACACATCGGGTGACCATTCACACCCACTTACAAAAATGAATGGTGGCGACTCCTAACCTTAGTAGATGTGACCGTCGTAATGGCGAAATCTCGTGTCTACATGATCCAAGAGGCTTTGAATTATGTATAAGCTCGACAAGTGATCCTCATCTCATCCTCCCATTTTGAATGGATCAAAATATGTTTTTTAGAAAATTAGAACGATGATCTACATCAATTTCTTGAGCCTTAATGTATAGAACATAGTAGGGGAAGGATGAGAACCACTTGTCGACATCATTGAAAAAGATGGTATTTCAATTTTGATCGCAATAATTTGAAAGCACTTAATTCTATACACATTGCTATATCCGAAGATCAATTTCAAAGAATATGCATGTGTTTGTCTAATAAAAAAGTTTGGAAAACCCTAGAGACATCAACATAGTAAAAACATCAAAACACCAACTCCTCAGAACCCGATTTGAAAATATTAAAATGGAAGAAAAATGAAAGTGTCTATGAATTCTATGCAAAATTGAGTGACATTTGTAATTCCATGTTTTATCAAGGAGAGCTTGTTCCACAAGGAAGGATTTGCACGTATTGAATACACCCAAAATTCTGAGCTTCATGTTACTCCTTCCAAGAGACATGTCAGAGCCAGGGCATCCCAATCGGATTGAATGGGATGACGGTTTATCATTCCGAATCTGTAAAATCAGAATTTCGATCAAATCACACATCGCAGTATACGAGGCCCTCTAATTCTTTAAGAGGTTTATCTAAAAGATTCGCGATATAACTAGGAAGACGTTTCAAATACCACACATGGGTTACTGGACATGTCAGTTTGATGTATCCCATTTGATATCTTCGTATCCGAGAATCAACAAATTCGACTCCGCCATAGACCCCTTGTTATTGGATCTAATCCTTCATGAAAAGTAAGAAATTCTACATATTTTGACCAATTCAAGGTGAAAAATGGGGTTGCTCCATCGGCAAAACCGGGATAAAGTTGAGTCAAAAGATCCCGATTCAAGATGAATTCATGAGGAAGTGGGATCTCTTTATGATCTACTCCAGTGTCTAGAAATTGGTCAATCGGTAAAGACACATGTACTTGGTACCCTGCCAAAGAAAGAGATCCAAGTTCTAGATCCCTACTTAAGAGGTTTACTGCTATGATGGTTGAGGAACTCATTGGTTCTCTCATAACGTTTGAGCTCCATCTTGAAGGTCCTCCTTTAAAAAGAAATGCAACGGTCCTTAAAAAAAATTTTCCTCCAAGCCTTCCTCAAAGTAATCTTCACGTGTGTCCTTCCAATCCTCTTCCCAAGATTATAGTAAAAATATTGTTGATGAAGATAATGACAGTGACCTTAATAAAGATAATTTCGTAAATTTTTCAAGAAGAAAGGATCGAGTAGCTTTGGTAAAAAGAGGAATCACGTTGACAGATGACAACCTGTAAGTAAATCTTCTTCTAGGTTAAAGTATGATACTGAATACTACAACTGTGGAGTCAAATGGCATTATTCCATTGTGTATCCCTCAAAACCAAAGTCAAAAGGTCACCAAAAACCTAAGTCTATGGGCATAACCATGGTTGCAAAAGTCACGTGGGATGATAACTTAGATAAGTCAGTGGATGAGGTAGAAGGATCTTCAAATTTTGAAGATTATAATACACTCAAGATCCTTATTGTATCCACCACAATCTTCATCACTGATATAGATGAAGTTGAGGAAATAAAGAAATTTGTAGATTAGATTTCTCCTCAAGAAGCCTCACCTATGGATGAAGAAAATGAAGAAGGTGATAACGAAGATTTGGTGCTTCACTCAGTCATTGATCAACTATTTGTAAATCATGTGAAATTGACAAAAGAACATGGTAGGAAAAAAGAACAAAAAAAACAATTGAAAGCTGAGTTAGAAATGGCTTGTCAAGAAAATCACTTTGTAGGGTTTGAAATTCAAAATTCTCAAAGTTCATCTTTAAACAACCTTTCAAAGAGAGTCTAGCATTCTTTTACTATCTGAGAAGTCCACTAACAACAAAAATGAGTTGCTCAAAAATTCACAGCAACTAAGAATTCTTCTTGATATGAAAAACTTAACGATAATACGTTAAAATTTAGAGCTTGCCAATCTTATAGATGAAAATAGAATTCTAAAATTTGACATCAATTACCTAGAATCCTACAAAGATGGACTTGAATGAAACTATATCCAAGGCTGTTAAAAGCAAGAAAAACTTTTGGGTATGATAAATCTTATGGGGACATGGAGATTTCGACTATGATAGGTACATGTACTTCTACATCTCTCTTTCACCCATTGAGTTTTTTCATAGAGACTCATCGAACTCCAAAAAAGTCATCACATGCAACTTTTAGGAAGACATTGGTTATATAAAATTCGAGTGCATCAAATACAAGACCATTTACTCCAAAATCACCCAAACTGCTATTGGTAAACCTGTAGTGGTTGAGAAGATGAAGCGTGAAAAATAAAAAACTCCTATGCAAAAGAACGAACCTACTATAAAGAAAAAGACGTCCCCTAAATTAAAGTAAGGAATTCATGAATAAAAAAACTAGAGACTTGTTTGACTCAAGTGGAGGTAACCACGGTGTAAGAAGAAACACTACAAAGAAATCACCTTCAAGATCACTTAAGAAATGTAGGTCCCCTAAAAAGAACTCACCTGCAAAGAAGAAAATTAAGCCAAATAGGAAGATCCCTTTTCCTCCAAAGTGCAATCCTCATGCCCCCAAATAATCTTATAATGAAAAGCTTAAACCTGGAATAATAAGTGATTCATGATTTACACCACTCTTAAAGCCGACAATTTCACATGTTGGTACCTTAATAGCGGTTGCTACAAACACATGACAGGTGACAAAAGTCAATTGAGAAATTTTTTAGAGTTTAATGGAGGTTTTCTCACCTTTGGTGATTTAAGAACCGTGAGTATTGGTGGGCAAGGCACAATCAGTGGATCGGGATGCCCACGGTTGAAAATGTGTTTTGTCTATATTATTTAAAGCATAACCTCCATAACATATCTCAAATATGAGACAAACACCATTTGGTGAGTTTCAACCGTGAATTTTGTGAGATCTCCAACACTCATGGAAAAGTCATCATGAGAGGTCTTCGAACTTCTAATAATTGTTATGTTATCAAAAACTCAGGAAAGTTCATCATTTCCTATCTAACTAATGTGGTTCAAGTTGACAAAATCCAGTTGTGGTATCATCGTTTTGGTTATGTTCACTACAAAAATTTGTCATGACTAGCTTTTGAAGCCTTACTCTGGGGTTTGCCCAATGTCTGTTGGAAGTATCAAATAGGTAAACAAACTAGAAGTTCCCACAAAATAATAATATTCTCTCCACCTCAAAGCCTTTAGTCCTATTGCACAGGGATGTAGTGGATCTTACAAGAGTTCAAAGTCTAAGAGGAAAGAGATATTTTTCTTATGGTTGTTGATGATCACTTTCGCTTCATCTAAGTCTCCCTATTGAAATAAAAAATATAATACATTAGATGAATTCAAGAAACTCATAATGTGACTTCAGACAGAAAAATAAACAATCATATGTAGTATCAATAGTGATCATGGTGGTGAGTTTGAGGATGGTTTGTTTACTGCATTCTCTGATAAATATGGAATTCAGCATGACTTCTCAACCCTTAAGACCCCTTAGTAAAATAGAGTTGCTGAGAGAAAAAATTGTATTCTCCAAGAGATGGTCACAATAATGCTTCATAGTAAACAAAAATTAAAAAAGTTTATAGGTCAAGGCTGTTAATACTGCTTGTTATATCATTAATTGCATATAGCTCTGAATAGGTTTGAACAAAATAGCCTATGAACTCTGGAGCAGTAAGACTCTCACTATTAAACATTTTAAGGTCTTAAGAAGTAAATGTTATATCTTAAGAGACCATGAAAATTTGGGAAAGTTTGACTCAAAAAATGATGAAGCAATATTCTTGGGTTACTCCATGAATAGTCGAGCCTATCGAGTCTTTAATTAGAAAACCAGCTCTATTCAACAGTTCATGAATATAATAGTTGATGATTAACCAAACAAGGACCTTGGGACCACTGATCTAGCGTCTGAGGATGATGATGTATTTCCTGAATCTTCTCCTCATTCTTTCTCATCATCTCCGGTGCTAGAAAATATATCTATTATAAAGGATCATCCCCCGAGTCAAATCATTAGAGATCCTGAAACTAAACGACAATTAGAGATATTGAATGGTCATCTGTGCTTCACATCAAAGTTGGAGTTTAAAATCATTGATGAATCATTTACCGATGAGTACTGGTTGCAAGCCATGCAAGAGGAACTTCTTCAATTTACTTGAAAAGAGGTTTAGTACTCAATACCCTGACCATATAATAAGAATTTCATCGAAAAATTGGATATTCAAAAATAAATCTGATGAACTTGACAATGTGATCTGAAACAAAGCTTATCTAGTAACTCACACTACAAGAAAAATGACCAATTGTGATGAATTTTTCTATCGATATAGGCTATAAAATCCTCTACTAGAGGTTATAAAGATGGAAGTCATATCTATCATAAAATCCACCATAGATAAAACAACCTTGAATTGATCCAAGAGGCTTTGAATCACGTATAAGCTCGACAAGTGATCCTCATCTCGTCCTCCCATTTTTCATGGATCAACATATGTCTTTTAGAAAACTAGAATGATGATCTACATCAACTTCTTAAGCCGTGATGTATAGAACATAGTAGGGGAAGGATGAGAACCACCCGTCGACATCATTAAGAAAGATTGTGTTTCAATTTTGGTCCCAAAGCCATCAAATAAATGGATCGAAAAAGAAAAGAGTGACAGTTGCAAAATTTTAAAGCACTTAATTCTATACACATTGCTACATCCGAGGATGAATTTCAAAGAATATGTACCTGTTTGTCAACTAAAGAAGCTTGAAAAACCCTAAAGATTGGACATCTATGCACCAACATAGTAAAAACATCAAAACACCAACTCTTTAGGACTCAATTTGAAAATATTATAATGGAAGAAAATCAAAGTATCCAAGAATTCTATGCAAAATTGAGTGACATTTGTATTTCCATATTTTATCTAGGAGAGCTTGTTACACATGGTAGGATTTGCACGAAAATTCTTAGATCCCTACCTAAGAGATTTGCCACTAAGGTTGCCTCTATTGAAGAATATTAAGATACGGAAACTATGATAGTTGAGGAAATCATTGGTTCTTTCATATCTTTAGAGCTCCATCTTGAAAGTCATCTTTCAAAAGGAAATAAAACAACACTCAAAACATTTTCCTCCTAGACCTCCTCAAAGTGATCATCACATGCATTCTTCCAATCCTCCTCTGAAGATCATAGTAAAAATATTGTTGACGAAGATAATGACAGTGACCTTGATAAAGAGGATTTCATAAATTTTTCAAGTAGAAAGGATCGAGTAGCTATGATAAAAAGAGGAATCACATTGACAGACAGCAACCAATAGCTAAATCCTCTTCTAGGTTAAAATATGATACTGAATGCTTCACCGTGGAGACAAATGACATTATTTTGCTATGTGTCCCTCATAACCTAGGTCAAAAGGTCACCAAAAACCTAAGTCTATAGGCACAACCATGGTTGAAGAAGCCACGTGCGATGATAACTCAGATGAGTTAGTAGGTGAGGTACAAGGATCTTCAAATTTTGAAGACTATAATGCCTTCTAGATCCTTATTGCATCCATCACAACCTTCATCATTGATATAGATGAATGAGGAAAAAACATAAATTTGTAGATTAGAATTGTTCTCAAGAAGCCTCACCTATGGATGAAGAGAACAAAAAAGGCGATAATAAAGATTTGGAGTTTAGTCAGTTTTTTATCAACTATTTGCAAACCATGTGAAATTGACAAAGGAATATGGTCGGGAAAAAGAACAATTGAAAGCTAACTTAGAAAAGCTTGTCAAGAAAATCACTCTTTAGGGCTTGAAATTCAAAATTCTCAAAGTTCATTTCGAAACAACCTTTCAAAGAAAGTCTAGCATTCTTTTACTATCTGAGAAGTCCACTAATGACAAAAATGAGTTGCTCAAAAATTCACTACAACTAATAATTCTTCTTGATAAGTAAAATTCAACAATAACTCGTGAAAATTTAGAGCTTGCCAATCTTAGAAATGAAAATATAATTCTACAATTTGACATCAATTAACTAGAATCGTACAAAGATAGACTTGAACGCAACTATACCTAAGGCAGTTAAAAGTTAGAAAAACTTTTGGGTATTACAAATCTTGTGGGGACAAGGAGGTTTGGACTATGATAGGTACACGCACTTCTAGATCCCTTTCTCACTTATTGAATTTTTTCATATAGACTCATTGAACTCCAAGAAATTCATCACATGCAACTTTTATTGAGATGTTGGTTATATGAAATTCGACTACATCAAATACAAGATCATTTACTCCAAAATCACCCAAACTACTATTGGTAAACCTGTAGTGGTTGAGAATATGAAGCTTGAAAAATAAAAAAACTTTTGTGCAAAAGAACGAACCTTCTACAAAGAAAAAGGAGTCCCTTAAATTTGAGGGAGTGAAGAATCCCATATCCCCTAAAATGGACAGCCATGTAAGGGACCTCTTCAAACATGTTACTCTCCTGGATAAAAAAAAAGCTCGAGAGCTGTTAGACTCAAGTGGAGGTAATCATAGTATAAGAAAAAACACAACAGTGAAATCACCTTCAAGATCAACTAAGAAAAATAGGTCCACTAAAAAGAACTCACCCGTAAAGAAAAAAATTGAACCAGATAGGAAGATCCCTTTTCCTCCAAAGTGTAATCCTCATGCCCCCAAACAATCTTATAATGGAAAGCTAAAACTAAGAATAATAAGTTTCTCATGATTCACATCACTTTTAAAATCGGTAATTTCACACTATGGTACCTTGATAGTGGTTAGTTGAGTTATTTTTTGGAGTTTGATGGAGGTTTTCTCACCTTTAGTGATTTAAGAACCGTGACAAATTTTGGACATGGCACAGTCAGTAGATTGGGATTCCCACGTTTGAAAATGTGTTTTGTGTTTATTGTTTGAAGCATAACCTCAATAACATATCTCAAATATGAGACAAAGTTCATTTGGAGAGTTTCAATTGTGAATTTTGCGAGATCTCCATCACTCACAGAAAAGTCACCATGAGAGGTCTTCGAACTTCTAATAATTGCTATTTTATTGAAAACTCGGGAAAGTCCACCATTTCTTATGTAAGTAATGTGATTCAAGTTGACGAAATCCAACCGTGGTATCAATGTTATGGCCATGTTCACTACAAAAATTTGTTTTGTTGGTAAACAAACTAGAAGTGCCCACAAAAGAATAATGCTCTCTCCACCTTGAAGCCTTTAGTCCTATTGCACAGGGAAGTAATGGGCCCTTCAAGAGTTCAAAGTCTAGGAGGAAAGAGACATTTTTCTTATGGTTGTTGATGAGTACTCTTGCTTCACCTGGATCACCTTCATGAGATAAAATATATAATACATTCGACGAATTCAAGAAACTCATAAAGTGACTTCAGAAGAAAAATAAATAGTCATATGTAGAATCAATAGTGATCATGGTGGTGAGTTTGAGGGTAGTCAGCTTACTGAATTCTCTAATAAATATGGAATCCAACATGAATTCTTAGCACCTAAGATCCCTTAGCAAAAATAGAGTTGCTGAGAGAAAAAATCATATTCTCTAAGAGATGGTCACAATAATGCTTCATAGTAAACAAAAATTAAAAAAGTATGTAGGTCAAGGTTGCTAATACTAGTTGCTATATCACTAATTGCATATAGCTCCGAGTTGGTTTGAAAAAAATTGCCTATGAACTCTGGAACAGTAATACTCTCACTGTTAAACACTTCAAGAAACTATGACAACCAAGGAAAGTTTGACTTGAAAAATGATGAAGCAATATTCTTGGGTTACTCTATGAATAATTGAGCCTATCAAGTCTTTAATCAGAAAACCAGCTCTATTTAAGAGTTCATAAATATAGTATTTGACAATTAACTTAACAAATACCTTGGGACCTCTGATCTAGCGTTTGAAGATGATGATGTATTTCCTGAATCTTCTCTTCCTTATTTCTTGTTGTCTCTTGTGCTAGAAAATTTATCGATTATAAAGGAACATCCCCCAAGTGAAATCATTGGAGAAAACTAGATGATAATTGGAGACATTGAATGGTTATCTATGTTTCACATCAAAGTTGGAGATTAAAACCACTGATGAATCCCTCACCAATGAGTATTGGTTGCA
Organism: Akebia trifoliata; assembly: GCF_017979445.1. NCBI lineage: Eukaryota > Viridiplantae > Streptophyta > Magnoliopsida > Ranunculales > Lardizabalaceae > Akebia > Akebia trifoliata. Next base: position 21,967,899 of record NC_141386.1, read on the forward strand.
AACCATGCAAAATGAACTTCTTTAATTTACTCGAAAAGAGGTTTGGTACTTAGTACCCCTACTATTGGATAAGAATGTCATAAAAAAAAGGTAGTCAAAAATAAATCCAATACATTATGCAATGTGGTCTGAAACAAAGCTCATCTAGTAGCTCACACTACAAGAAAATTGAACAATTATAGTGAATTTTTCTATCTATATTGGCTATAAAATCTGTCGCTAGAGGTTATAGAGATGTAAGTCATTTCTTTCGTAAAATCCTCCATTGATATAACATATTACAGTGAAATTATCCGTCGCTACATGCTTTCATTTTTTCATCACTAAGGCCTCGTTTGAATAACGTTGTCAACTTTTGCTGTCCAATTCTATTGTATAATGTAGCTATCAAAAATAGTTGTAGAAAGTTAGAACACTGAAAAGCTTATTTGATAGTCTTGTACAAGTGTTGTGTTGTTTACTAGAATTTGGTAATTATTGTTTGATACAACTGTTGGATTTTATTGTATTTTGATAAAACGACTATAATATCCTTAATGTTGATAATGTACCCAGAATGCACTAAAAATGACCAAAATACCCTAATAAATATATAATTACGCTAAATATATATATATGGGAGCGGTTCAATGTCCCTAAAGAGAACCCAGTTTCTTACCAAGTTTTCTTGATTGTTAGATTTGACTAGATCCGACAAAGTGCAAGACGTCTTCATTTTTAAAGTAAAAACGTGGATATTACATAAAGCCCCTTCTTTAATTTTTTTATTTTTTAAAAAACCTCCTCTTCTCTCTCTGTAAACAGAGTTACAGAATCCAAATCCAAATGAAAATGCAAACGAAACCTTTTCCCCCCCATCTCTTCCTCCCTCTCTTTCTCTCTTTCTCTCAAGTTACAGCTCGAACGACCCAACGCAAGAGTAACATTTATTTTTTTTTTATTCGATTTTGTTTTTGAATGAGTAGAGAATAGAGACACAAAGGGGGCATTTGTTTTGATGTTTTTTATTTTTTTATTTCAAAGGAGAGAAATTGTTAGATTATTGAAGAGGAAGAGAATAAGAAGAAGAAGAAGATAAAAAATGGAAAGAAGGGCTAGAAAATTTTAGTTTGCTTATGGGCTTATCTTTCCTTGGATTTAAAGGAAATAAAATTCTCTTTTTTATGTCTTAAATTCAATTTTTTTTGCCTCTCTTTGAAGTTGTCTTTGCCATTCTAACATGTACCAAATCACAAACTGGGGTGGTTTGGAACTTTGGATCAATTTTGAGTTTATGATTATTTTTTGTATAAACGATTTAGAAAATTTTAAAGATTTATCATTGATGTAAAGTGAGATTTTGTGATTATTTGGGCTATTAATCTAAGTTCATATGGAATTTGTTTCAACAGGAAAAGATCCATGGCTTGATTTGTAAATTGTAATTCAAATTAGTCCAGCAATTCGATGTCCAATTCAATTTGAAGTTTTAACAATCAAACCAATGTTACTCTTTTCATATTAGTATTCATAACTTGAGAGAGAGAGAGGGTTTCGTTTGCGTTTGCGTTTGAATTTGGATTCTGTAACTCTATTTACAGAGAGAGAAGAGGAGTTAATAAGAAGAGGGAGTTTTTAAAAAAACAAAAAAAATTGAAGAGGCAATGTTATGTAATATCCACGTTTTTAATTTAAAACTGAAGACGTCTTGCGTTTCATCGGATTTGGTCAAATCTAATGGCCAAGAAAACTTGGTAAGAAACTAGGTTCTCTTTAGGGCTGCTGAATCGCTCCCTATATATATATATAATAAATTTATATTATCAATTTATAAAAATAATTAATTTAATTTAAATAAATTTATAAATTTTAAAATTCTATCGAAATTTTGACAGTATTTTCTTAAAAATGGATATATGAAAATTTTCTAATAAAGAAGATACCTGTATAATACACAATCTAACATCCATATAACATCTTATATACATAACATCTCATTTATATTCTGACATCATTTAAACATAATAACCATAGCTAATATAATAAGTAAAGACATGAAAATATGTATCCAATAAATGTGTACAAGATATATTTTTCATTCTTTTTATTTGTCTCTGTTAGTTTATCTTAAGTGATATTATCATCGACAATGTCAACTTTATCCATTCACACAAAATACCTTACATGTCTCTATAAAGTAAAATAACACATGAATTAATATAAATTTAATTATATAAGTAGGCACATAACATTAATATCAATGAGATATTACCTTCTAAGATGGGCACCTATAAAATATCTTCCCATAATTTTTTTTTGTTATAGCTGTAACTAATGTTATTACTGGATCACATGAATAATATGGTGGATACGTATAGTTTCCCATTAGTATTATTCATCATACATAAAAATATCATAAATAAGTATGGGATCTTGATAATATATTTAAACATATTATAACCTTTATCCCAACATTGAATAATAGTATTTACACTCATAATACAAAGTAATAAACATACTATGAAAATGTATCAATTATTGCTAGTATAAATAGCATCAACTATTGAATCCTTCTATATTTTTATTGTTTGTTGACTCTAACAATCTATTGATGGGAGAACTGGATACTTTTGATCAGTGATGCCCTCTTCTTCCTCTTTCATTGAACTTTCTTCCTCGAATTGAATAAATTTTCTATCAACAATGACATATTTTTTGATAAAATTGTGCAATGCCATGCAAGTAACAGTAATATTTCGTTGTTTGTCCAAATTATATGAACGTATCAACTTCAATATTGACTATTTTACGTTCAAAATCCCAAGATTTATTCGATCACGTTCTGAAGTGAATAATGTAAATGGTTGAATAGTTCTTTTCGACCATTTGCCTATTATTTCTTATACTCTTGTAGATGGTATCGAACACTTCGATAAGGTACAAGATAACGATCTATGAGTGAATACCCAGCATTTACCAGATAATATTTACTTATTATTCAAAAAAATAAATTTATATTATAAATAAACATATATAATTGATAAGCTTTTATATACAAACCTAGTGGAAGATATGAAAATTTTAAATTGAGACTATTCAATGTATCAAGGAAGACACGTAAATAATTAGCTGACCATTCCCAACTAACCACCACATAAGTGAATAACATGTCAAACCATTATATTTCATTTTATTGCTCCAATATAGTCCTACATATATACATTAATCTATAAATATTAATAAAACAAATATTTTTAAAGTATATATATACATAAGAAATTACCTTAAAATAGGGTAAAACAAAGATTATTACAGATATACGAAAAAACTTCATTGAGGTTAGGAAGTACAATTAAAGACATTCACAAATTAATAATAACTAAAAGAACTATGTTGAAATATTTGCTAACCATTTGAATTGAGTGAATAAAATGATTTGTAATTATTCTTTGCCCTTGATTGTGTCATATTATCAAGAAGAATATCACTACTTATTCTTGAATAGTAACATATCAATCCATCTTTAGTAGATCTCACTCATCCAAAATGATACATAGATTTAGAAAGATGAGTCATTTCATTCTAAATAGTACATGGCACGTCATAGGATTATCATTTAGTATATCCCGCACAAAATCAATCCCCATGTACCGATTATTATAATGTGGCTCCCTACCTAAAAATTCTCGTAATAAAATAAGGAATCAATGACTACTCTTATTGTGACTATATTTAAAATACTTAGATCGATAGTATTAGTGGTATCACCATCTAAATTCATACGACTTATATTTAAATCCATATAAAATTAAATACAAATTAACTTACAATACACAATATAAAAAGCATAATTAAATAATATTCATCACATACAACAGAAATCATCATTTATAATATTAATCACAATATCCATCCAACATAAAATATACATAGTATAATACATCATATTAGTACAAAAAATAACCAAAGTATATTTGTTCGGTGTAGATTATCAATAAAATAAAGAATAAAATAAATCTTGACAAGTAAGGATCAATCAACAGTGACAACGTTGATTCGACAATTCTTTTTACTCAAAACCAACTAAGATTGAAGGTAACCAAATTAACACAATTTTAGGAAAGAGTATTACTAATTAACTAAAAAAAATAAGAAATAAAAATGCAATGTAAATCTTATATTGGTCAAATCCACCTGAGCAAATCCTCTCCTTAGTTTAATTTATTCTTTACTTGTCTCGATCCTCTCAACAAAACTAATGTCGATGGATCGGAAGATTGAGTAGTTAAATTGAAAATAAAATCTCAATATTTATGAACAAATTGATAAGATGAAATTAAATGATTTGTATTTGATATTCTTGGTGAAGTATGGTTTAGCTTAAGCTTATCTGAGAGTAAACCATCAAAATTAGGAAATCAAATACTCAACCCAATAATCCCTACTAAAGAATTTTCACAGTAAAAACTATGAAGCATAAGGTAAAGGGCAAATTAACTATAAGAGAAAATATTGCTCCGACTTCATTGACCTCTCTAATGGAGGATTTATCTGATGATCATCTCAAGAAATAACAAATAAGAAAATAAAATAGAGAAGGGAGATGAGCAAGATGAGAGGTATACTTTATTGATCTTGAGTCTAAACATTATTAGTTGGATCATCCTTCATTAGAAGGCTTCAACAAAAACTAACCTAAAAACCTAAAAAATAGAAAATAGAAAAAAATTAGAAAAGATGATCTCATAGGAGATAAAATGAAATCCCCTTTGATTTTGGTTTGCTTTTTTATTTATAGAAACTAGATTAGGGTTTCTAGGATTCGGGTTACTTTCATAACCACACGACTTCAAAATACTAATACAATATGACGATTTGTAGCGGCCAAAATTATGTGCAAATCTTGAGGAATGATCCATCACCCTCATCGTGCCGCGGTTCATGTGGATCCAATAGGCTTGAATTTTTGTCCTTGGTCTTGTTTTGGATCCTAGATCGTAATAGAATCTTTGATTTTTTTTATTTACCTTGAAACTTTACGATTTTCTCTATTATACATAAATAATCGCAATTAGGTCTGAAATACATAATTTAATTGAAATTAATAATAAATATGGACTAATGATAAATTATATCTAATTAGGGGATTTACTAATTTATCCATAAAATCTATGTAATTTAGGTTCTAGAAATCACTTTCTAAACCCTGATTACACCTCAAACTTAGATTTTGCTAGTTTCGAACAAAAATTAGTAAAAACTAAATTACAAATTGCTTTCATAGGTTACATGACTGCATTTTGTGGATGTAGCAATCCCTAAACCCTTACGTTACTCCTAGTGGATGAGTTTGACTCGTTAGGGTTTGTGTGAATATACCCACAAAATTCAAATACTTAATAAAAATATCAGAATTAGTATGTAAGGTGAACATAACAACATTTCACAAATCAGTTACAGGTCCTTTACATTTGAGCAAAGTTCTAAATTTTCATTCTTCACTTTAGAACATTTCAAAGATAACTTGAGTGCTTGTGTAATTTTTTTAATTTTAAAAGTAACATATTTTTTAAGAACAAGATTTCACCTTCTAACTACTAAGAATGGTCAGTTCTACCTAAGTTTTAACTCGAAACTAAGCATTCTGTTTGAGATTGTGAGAGGAGTGGATGTTCACTTTAACACCTCTAAGGGACTTTATCTGTGATATTCCAACTTACTCACATTTTTACCATTGACGACTTTCACTCTATTGAACTATTTGATTCAATTGGATTTTTTTTTCATTTTGCACTTTTTTAGTTCTAACATTTTTTGCTTTACCTTGATCTTTTTTACATCTTTTTGCCTTTTATTTTTCAACATTTTTCACATATCATTATTTTTGTGGTGTTTTTTTTTCAAAAAATAGGTAGTCCTTTTCAAGGTATCCAGTCTAATCCTATGATTGTTGTTCAAGTTATACTAACATCAGTTCTATTTTTTTTCTAACTAGCCAACCAAATGATAAGGAAGTCATAGTTCGTTCGATTCGATTTCCTCTAATACTCCAGACTGAGAAGTGGGTTGACTCTTGTTCCAAAAAATCTTATTTTTACTCAATCAGAAATTTCGTGAATTTTCCAAAGTATTATTTTATTTTTCTTGATAAGGAATAAAAATAACACATGATAAAAAATTTGGACATAAACCTAAAATGTGAAATTCAAATGTAAATAGTACAGACAAAAATTTTGAAGAAAATATTTCAAAATTGTTAAACATTTCAAGTGCTAAAAACTTGAAAATAAATAGAAAATGCAATTGTAAGCTAACTTAATACCCCCAAACCTAAATAATATATTGTCTTAAATATGCACACAATAAGGAAAGATAAAAAGATTATATCACACCTAAAACGGATTGGGCATTAATGTGTAAAATATTGTTGCAACTGATCCGAAAAGATTTAGGGATGACAATAATAATTTTAGAAACAAATTTGTATAAAAGAAATCCTACCTAAAATAGAAAACAACCTAACAAAGAACATCCTAATCTAAGAAAGAAAGAAATCCTAATCTAAATCTAAACACTCAATGGCCCTTGCACTTGCGCGTGCCTTATTTTCCTCAATATAGGCCAACATTAGTCTCTATTACTCAATCAACAAATGCTAACCAGTCTGCAATCTTAGTAGCATGGTTGATTGATTTGATTGAGAGTTGGCTTGGAAAAGAAGAAAATGCGAAAATGATTAAGTTTTGAGGGTTTTTAAGTGTAATTTTTCCAAGAAAATAAAATTTTCTTTTGAAAAATTCCAAGAAAATAAATTTTTTAGGAAAATTTTAAAGTAAAAAATAAATTTTTCTAGAAAATTTTTGAAAATTTCAACCCATATACCCTTTTTTGGTAAGTTCAAACTAAGAGAAAGAATGGAGGCTAAGGTTATGTGGAAAAAAAATCCTAACTACATTACTCAAAAACAAAAACACATGGGTTGTCTCCCAAGTAACGCTAAGTTTAACATATTTAGCCAGACCTATCTAAAGGTCTAATTCCTAGGTATTTTCCTAGCATCTAATTTTACGGACATGGAAATCGCCTTCTTACCCCAAATGGTGGTCAGGCAGATTTTAATCATCATAAGGATATTAATCTGATTTTGTAAAATGATCAACATTCCTCATTTATCTTCAGTTCTTAGTGTCATCACATTTTTGAAATAATTTTCAACTATCATATTTTCTAAGAGAATGGAAGTTGCAAGACATGTAGGGCCTGTACAATCTTGTGAAATAATAGGCTGGATAGGTTACGAGGTTGGATTAAAAGTGGCTAGAATTAGTGTGATTAACAAATTAGAATTGATCATTGATTTCTCTTGGACAACAGTCTCCTCTGATGGTGGATCAATTTTTTTAACTAAATTTGTACAATCATCACGTTCATTGGAAATTTGAAACATGAGTTGGCTCTCGGGAGTTATCTTATTTGAAAAATAATCATGTTCTCTTTCTTTTGAGGGCATGTTTAGTTGACCTAGTTGGACTTTAATCGATAAAGTGTTATCAACCATTGATAGACGATCATCAAATTCCTCAAAAGAATGGAATTAGTCGCTATGGTTATTATGAAAGAGTGGTGGATTTTCTGAGATTAAGATATCTTCAATTTCAAATTGATCAATTTTACCCTAGCTAATTAAGGCTTGATCCATGTTTTGTTGTTGTTGATGGAGCTGTTGTTGTTGATTTAACAACTTAGTCATTAAGGACTCTAATGACAAAGTTGGGGGACAGGACAAAAATAAGTGATTGAATATTGATTCTCGCTCTACAACTTCGTATTCGAAAAAATGTTAAGAATCATAGGATTGTTGAGAAATTAAGATTGGATTCATCATCGAGGTGTCGTGTATATAAAAATCCTCATGATTACCAAAGTGACTACTTTGAGTGAATTCAGTTTGACATGGTATAGTATTCAAGAGAAACTAATTATTTACATGATATAGTTGGTAGAGTGAACTAGGTGTTAGCATCCAATAAGAATTTTGAGAATGACGTATATTGGCCTGCGCAGCATGGAGTATGGGTAGATTCGGACAACGCTCGGGAAAATGATCGTAATTATCACATAGGATGCATAGGATCCATGATTTTCTCCTAAACTCTATATCTATTTTGACATACACTTTGGACTCGCACAAAAAATAAGGAAAAATTTACATAGTACTTTATGGATTCTATAAACTAGACAACCCCTAATTATTTCAAATGAATAATCAGAACTTTCAATCTCATTCTATGAAATAGAGTCAGCCAATTTAATCCCCAGATGAGAGGAGATACAAAATACGGAACAAGAGCACTCATAAATCACCTCTTCGTTTAGAATAGACGTCGTCTATCCCCCTAGTACAATAGGGTACAATGGGGCAGGATCTTGCTTAGGCATTGACTCGATCAAGAAGTGCAATTGGTTCAACTCAGACTAACTTTTTCTATTGAGTTCGATGGGACCTAAGGTCAAGTCTAATCAAATTTTAATTAATTTTGGACTTATTGTGAATTCAATTTCCTAAAGGACAATAGATCGGTGATGAAATCCGATTCTTATCTTATAGTGTCATCCTCGTAAGGATGCCTTTAATTACTATGTGCAATCCAAAGTATGCAATTTAATTTCACCCAAAATCAGTATAGAAACCCATTGACAAGAATTACGTGGGGGATTAAAATCTTACCTTTCATTCTAAATAGGAGATGAGTGAGTTGAGTCGACTCAGGCCACTGACACCAATCTCAGTGTACGAACTCGAGGGACCAAGATAGTTATGTCCCATTGTTGTCCCTCCCTAAAACTATTACAATACGAGCCTTCTTAAATCAAATTAAAATTTGCTTATAAGTTCACTAATTTCTACTTCAAATCTGATCTAATAAAGATAAAAAAAATAAACATACAAATGAAAAGTAAAAAATAAAAATAAAACAAAGAAAATTAAATGTTGTTATCTTTTTAGCAAGGAAATCGAGTTGGATGATTGAATAAAGCTTCAACCGAGTTGCTCATCGTCAACTCCTCTACCTAAAAATAGCTGAAAAATCCAATCCAAGTTAGGAAACTAAAAACTAAAATATTCTATTACAATCCTCAAATCCACAAAAACCTACCCAAAAAATATGAAATGCGTATCCCGAGGTTTTACCATTGTATCGTAAAATTTGGACAAAAATGGATAAAATTTTAGCGAATGGTTCCTAATTGATTCAAAAATCGAATAGAAAAATTTTCAAAAATTTTTGTGTTCTTATGTGCGCTTTTCAGCCAATAGAGCTCGAATCTGTGTAACAAATCATCGTCGAACTTTTGTTAAAAGAAATTGGATCAAACTGTTCTCTCCGACAACGGCACTAATTTGTTCGGTATAGATTATCAATCAAGTAAAGAACAAAATAAACCTTGGCAAGCAAAGATCGATGCACAGAGACAATGTTGATCCGACAATTCTTTTAACTCATAACCAACTAAGATTGAAGGTAACCAAATTAACACAATTTTAGGAAAGAGTATCACTTATTAACTAAAAGAAAAATAAGAAATAAAAATGCAATGTAAATTTTATATCGGTCAAATCCACCTGAGTAAATCCTCTCATTAGATTAACTTATTTTTACTTGTCTCAATCCTTTCAACAAAACTAATGTCGATAGATTGGGTGATTTCCATGTACGAGAATCAACATGATTTCAAATCTTTAGTGTCAAATTTTTTTAAAACAATTTGTTAAACTTTGAACCAAATTCAGAGTTACAGATTCTAATAATACATAACTGGTTTAATGGGAGACAAAAAATTAAACCAAACTACATTAGATTTTGAATTTTTTTTCAACTCAATTTGAAATCTAATGGATGTTACAAGCTACAAAGCTACATCAAAATTCAAATTCAATTCGATTCTGAGTTCTTTACAAACTTCAACTTGAAAGCGCCATCGATCCGCGTGGTGCGCGAATCCGCTTTTGACCCTTGAGGTTTGGGAGTCGCCACCTAGTTATTACGGTCTAGGAACCAAATTGACCCTACAATGGATAAAAGAACTAATCTACTATAGAAATCTGAATCCGGGGATCATGTTACGGGGTTGGAAGGTATTAGGCACCAACCCCACGCGGCCAATGCCGGTCTCTACTTATCCCAAATACATCTACATTGCTAATGACAAACCTAGATTAAAAATAAATAAAAAAATTTACCTTTTGATCTGCAAAAGTGTTATTCCCTCAGATCTGGTGAGAATGGCTCCTTGTACCGTATTCCTTACTTCGTTCTATATCCGGATCTGATTCTTGATCTCCGAGGTAAGGTATCCCTTCTTGGATCTGGGTACTTCGAATTTGTTGTGGATTTTTGGGATGTTTTTGAGAGGTTTTTGGGTGTTTTTTGGGCTAAAATCGGAGTAGGGGTGTTAGGGAAGGAGTTGGGACTCCAAAATTAGGGTTTTGGGGAGGCTATGGAGGCTTCTTTACCTACTTTTTCTAGGGTTTTTTCTTTTATACGAAAATAGGGTGTGGAGGCTCTTATTTATAAAGTTTTTAGAAGCATTAGGGTTTGATTAGGGTTTCAATTAGGGTTTTGACTTAGTCTTTAGGGTTTTAGGGTTTTGACTTTAGTCTTATGAGATTGACTTGATTAGTTTAGATTAGGATTTTGATTTAGGGTTTTGACCTTAGTCTTATGAGATTGACTCGATTAGTTTAGATTAGGGTTTTGACTTTAGTCTTATGAGATTGACTTTAATATTTGACTCTAGTCTTACTTAATTGACTTTAATTTTGACTTTAGTCTTGCTTAATTGACTTTAATACCTTGACTTCAGTCTTGCTTGATTTACTTTTAATTTTTGGAGAACCCCCCTCTAAAATATCTTTAATTCTTTGGACCCCCAAATGGAGGGGTCCTTAAAGAAATATCCCACGAACCCTCAACAATTTTACCCGAAAGTCCGATTGATCAATTTTTTAGGTTCAAAATTTTAAATTAATTTTATTAATGTTTTACTTTAATTATTTAATGTTTTATTTATTAATTTTGAATTTTTTAATTATGAAAATTGTGAATTTACCATTTTGCCCTTGGAGAGAATTTTTTATGTTTTAAGTCGTTTTTCAATGTTTCAGGATGTTTTGGAATCAGTTTTTCGTAAGGAATTTAATGGGAATGTTGGTTTTTGTCATTTATGAAGTTTTTTGTATGAAATGATTGTGAACTTTATGAGGGGTATTTTCGTAATTTTGTCAAATTTTGTGAAAATTGGCGAAGTGGTTTACTTGGTTTCGATTTGTTGTTTAATGTGTTTGAGTGGGTTTTCCTAAGCGTAATGCAGGCTCTAGGGTTGTTTTGATGTTAGGGGTAATTTGGTAATTTTAGTGATTTTTATCGTGAAGCTTCTTTTTGGTTTGCAAGATGATGATTTCTATGTTTCTGGGGTCGTATTTTCCTAGCGTAGCGTGGTTTCTAAGTTTTGTCAGTTCGAGATACCTCATCCGGATTTCTGAAACATATCTGGTAACAAAATAAAGCATTGGAATAGACATCCATCATTGGGAACCTTTGCGATCGGGTCGACGAGTTGATTAATCAGGCGAATGCAAAAATGGGGTGTCTACAGATGCCCCTCTTTGGCAGAGGGTTGAAGCAAACTAGATAGCAAATCTATTTTGGTAGATAGTGCGATATCTGAATGCCAAAGCTAGTGACAGTTCATTTTGCAGCCTGATTTAGCAATTCGTCGGGGTGTTCGAATCCTTGAGGGTAAACTCTCCCCGAACTAAAAGAAAATGTCAGGTCCTTGAGCGCGAGCTCTCACTGACAGTGTCAAATTCTTGAATTTAAAAAATTCTCATTGACTGATATAACAACTGTGCAAGTGTGTGATTTAAAATCTGAGATAAATTTGAGTAAAATATGAGTATAATTTGAGCATAATCTGAGCAAAAACTGAGCATAATTCCGAGAAAACTTTCGACGAAAACTGAGCAAAATCCAAGATAACCCTTGGCGGCATCTGAGCAAAATCCAAGATAACCCTTGGCAGAAACTGAGCAAAATCCAAGATAACCCTTGGCGGCAACTGAGCAAAATCCAAGATAACCCTTGGCGGAAATTGAGCAAAATCCAAGGTAACCCTTGGCGGCAACTGAGCAAAATCCAAGATAACCCTTGGCGGAAACTGAGCAAAATCCAAGTTAACCCTTGGCGGCAACTGGCGGAGCATAATCCGAGCAAACCCTCGGTGGCATCTGGCTGAGCAAAATCCGAGATAACCCTCGGCGGCAACTGGCTGAGCATAATCCGAGCAAACCCTCGGTGGCATCTGGCTGAGCATAATCCGAGCAAACCCTCGGCGGCAATTGGCTGAGCAAAATCCAAGATAACCCTTGGCGGCAACTGAGCAAAATCCGAGATAACCCTCGGCGGCAACTGGCAGAGCATTATCCGAGCAAACCCTCGGTGGCATCTGGCTGAGCAAAATCCGAGCAAACCCTCAGCGGCAACTGGCTGAGCAAAATTCAAGATAACCCTTGGTGACAACTGAGCAAAATCCGAGATAACCCTCGGCGGCAACTGACTGAGCATAATCCGAGCAAACCCTCGGCGGCAACTGGCTGAGCAAAATCCAAGATAACCCTTGGCGATAACTGGCTGAGCATAATCCGAGCAAACCCTCGGCGACAATTGGCTGAGCCAAATCCAAGATAACCCTTGGCGGCAACTGGCTGAGCATAATCCGAGCAAACCCTCGGCGGCAACTGGCTGAGCAAAATCTAAGATAACCCTTGGCGGCAACTGAGCAAAATCCGAGATAACCCTCGGCGACAACTAGCTGAGCATAATCCGAACAAACCCTCGGTGGCATCTGGCTGAGCATAATCCGAGCAAACCCTCGGCGGCAACTGGCTGAGCAAAATCCAAGATAACCCTTGGCGGCAACTGAGCAAAATCCGAGATAACCCTCGGCGGCAACTGGCGGAGCATAATCCGAGCAAACCCTTGGTGGCATCTGGCTGAGCAAAATCCAAGCAAACCCTCGGTGGCAACTGGCTGAGCAAAAATCCAAGATAACCCTTGGCGGCAACTGAGCAAAATCCGAGATAACCCTCGGTGGCAACTGGCTGAGCATAATCCGAGCAAACCCTCGGTGGCATCTGGCTGAGCAAAATCTGAGCAAACCCTCGGCGGCAACTGGCTGAGCAAAATCCAAGATAACCCTTGGCGGCAACTGAGCAAAATCCAAGATAACCCTTGGCGGAGACTGAGCAAAATCCAAGATAACCCTTGGCGGCAACTGAGCAGAATCCAAGTTAACCCTTGGCGGCAACTGAGCAAAATTGGCGAAGGAATGAAGGACTTTTGGGAAAGAATGAATGAATTTGGAAAAGACTGATCAGAGTGAATTGGATAAATCTGGAAGATACTGAATCTGGAAGAGAAATGATTGATTCCAAGAATGATTGAATCTGGAAAAGAATCTTGAGAACGAAAGAATGCCATATCTCCTATGGGAGATCCAAAATGCTTTTATTTGAACCTCAAGGATTTATTAAAAAGTTTTATGAATTTAAAACCTGAGTTTTTATTTCTTTTGAACCTCAAGAGTTTTTCGAAAAACTGTTATCAAGAGGGTAACCTTAGGTTTGGAGTTCTCATCATCTTTTAGGATTAACATTGCTCAAAAACAAAATGCCCCTAGTTTGACAATGTACGTGGCATTGAACACATCATTAAAAAAAAAATACCCCTAGTATAAGGGAGGAAATTACATATTTAGAGGAAAAAGAAAAATGCCCCTTGTATGAAGGTTTGAAATCTTTGATTACCACAAGCACAATAAAGATCCAACTTTTAATTTTGATTAACTTTATTGAAGATTTTGAGTCAGGCTCAAGAGAACAAAATATTTCCTTTTGAGACTCATCATAGAATTCACCCTTCTCTCCATTGGTTCACTTGGGGAAGTAAGAATTTTCAGATCGATCGTAGACAAGATACTTGTGGCTTCTGAATCTATGCCTGGTTTAAGCTGAGTATTGAAATTTATTATTCGGACTTCTGATGTTTCAGCTCGGACCGCTCTCAGCTTGGGATTTTCTTCTGTTTTTCTTTATTGCTCTAGCTTTTGCCTAAATTGCCTTTTCAGGTTTTCAATCTAGCGAGCTTGCTCTAACTTTTGCCTAGATCGCCTTTTCAGGTTTTCGATCTAACGAGCTTTTTTTTTTTCTTGGCTCTGATTGTTGCCAAAGTTGTCCTTTCAGATTTTCAACTTTGCGAGCTTGCCTTAATTTTTGCCTAAGTCGCCCTTTTTAGGTTTTCAACTTAGCAGGCTTCATCATTTTTTTTTATATCTTTTTCTTCTCTTCTGAAGTTCTAGAATTACTGTCTGATCATGCTTCGCTACCCTCCTTGACTTTTTCACACGGTACTTAGGAGGACTTTTATAGGTAGGCTTGGGACTAGGCATAAAAAGAAAGGAATTTTGAGGCTCAAAAAACCCAAATGCCCCTTGTGTGGCATTTCATTTAAAAATTTTTCTTGAACTTTCTTCCCCATTTTGGATGATATTTCTTTTTCTTTTGAATTTTTTTCTTTTTAGATTTTTCTTTTGTCGGGAAATCTATATATATATTTTTTATTTTGATGTGGTCGAGCCTGAATTAACTTCTCAAGTTGCCTACGTACCCCAAATTTTTGGGATCAGACCAAAACGTAGTTCAGATCTTCCCTCCCCTAGGTTAGGTGATCGGGCTGAGAAAGAAAAATGCATCATGTTTTTTTTTAAAAAGGCTGCAAAGGGCTGAGAAAGGAGATAATGAACTGGGTAGTAGGAAAATTGATTCGGCCAAAGATGGCCTCCTTAAATGTAGTACCATTTGATCTGGTCAAGGTTGGTTGATTCTGATAGTTCACTTCCATCATGATCTTGAAGTCTGATGACTTTTCCAGACAGTATTTCCTTAATGAATGAATTTCTCCAATTGGGTTCAGACTTTCTCTTATAGTCGATGATGAGTGTTCAATTTTCTTTGAAGTCTGATAGTTAAATCCTTGACTTGTAAATGATGAGCTTTGACCTTTTTGTCAAATGCACGGGTGACTCTTCTTAGATAAGCTTGCACATGGTACAGGGCTTTAACTCGTTTTCTTCGATCAAGTTTAATTCTTCATGCTGCTGACGAACCCAATCTGTTTCTAACAAATGATTTTCCAACAAGACCCTGAGAGACGAAATTTCATTTCAACTGGATAGACTACTTCCATGCCATACACTAAAGAGTAGGGAGTAGCTCCAGTAGAGGATCGAATTGAAGCTCGATATGTCCATAGCGTGAATGATAATTTTTCTGACCAATCTCGATGTGATTGACACAATTTTCCTGATGATAGTCTTGAGACTCTTACTAACTGCTTCAATCGTTCCATTGATCTGAGGACGGTAGGGGGATGATTTGTGCTTCTGGATCTTCAACTTTAAACATAGAGTAATGATTTATGCTTTGAAGTACGACCCATTATCAGAGATCAGTTCAAAAGGTACCCCCATATCGACTGATAATATGTGATTTGAAACTCAAGATGTAGTAAAGATAGTGCTGATACATTTTATAACATCTTCTTTAATTCCATCGATATAGACGAGTATCTATTTCGTGTTGAACAACACCCAAGCTTGTACCTAGCATACCCTCATATGATCACACGAACAAGTCTTTTGAAATTTCTGAGTAAATTCATTATCCCCTCGTGTTCCTTTAGGGATAAGATGGTTTCTATTTGAATCTCTTTAGGAATTATTTTTTGTTTCGAGGTAAAGACCTTTCCTTTCTCGATTAAAGGTTGAGCCCGACTCTTATCTTCTTGTTCAGAAACGAAATCTATCAAATTATTAGTTAATTTGTTAATGCGCTCGAGGTATTCAAAAATTTCTTTTATCCGATCAATTTCAGATGGGGCAACAGACACCTCTATAGACTCGATGAACTAACTTGACTCAATAGGAAAGAGTAGACTCAATTTAAGGAAGACATGACCTGTTGAAAAAAAGGACTCGAGCTAACCTAGATGACTCATGAAAACTCAAGATAAGTACTCACACGAGTTTGATTAGGACTGAGGACTGAGATATTGCTTACAACCGGTAGGATTGAAGCACTATAATCTTCAAAGAACAACTGGACGATGTTGAGAAATTTTGAGGTCATTTCTGACTGTTGACTTGATATTGACGTACTGACTGGATTTACAACCCTAGCTAGACAATGGACGATTGAGCTTAGATACAATGATAACCCTTAAACCTCTTTGAAGGTGAATTTAACCAATTTCAGTGTCACCCCCTTGATAACATTTTAAATGAACCCTGAGATTTTATTGAATTTTGTGCACCAATCCATTAAAAAATTCGTCCATTCAATGATTATTCAGAAGAAAAATAATTATGTTGCACTCTTGAAAAATATTGGAAAATAATGTTTTTATTTCACAAATCTGATTATTTTTTGCAACATTTTTTGGTAGTTTTCCAAGGTCCATAAAAACTTTTCATGCAAAAATAGATCTTTTGCAAATTATTTTTCATTATTTTTCTTTTCTTTTGGAAAACATTTTCTTCTGGAAAATATTTTTTCTTTGAAAAATAGTTTTTTATTTGGAAAGTATCTTCTCTTGAAAAATCTTGTTTTTATGGAAAATATTTTTTTGGAAAATATTTTTCTGGAAAATATTTCTGGAAAATATTTTTTTTTTTGAAAAACATTTCTTCTAAAGAACACTTCTTTTTGGAAAATAATCTTTTTTGGAAAATATTTTTTCTGGAAAACATTTCTTCTAAAGAGCACTTCTTTTGGAAAATAATCTTTTCTAGAAGAGATTTTCTTCCTGTAAATTATTTGAGGATTTGATTTCCATCTTCAATTTAAATGGCTCGGCCCACCATGATTGTTGGATCGGGATGGACTGGGTCATTATTGTAAAAGAATGGATTCTTTATTGGGTCGGTGCACCCATTTTAATTTTCAAAAACAACATGTGATCCTTGAGGACAATCATCATTCACATCACTCACATACATTCATCAATCACATGCATTCATTTGATAAACAACCTGGGAACACCCACGATAAGTTCGAGTCGTGACCTATGGGGAAGGTTTCTAGACTCTAAGCTTACTACGTGCAATGCATTTTTATCTGGCCACCCTTGCCTAAGCACACCTATATACCTTTCGATACGTGGTGACTTGGTTTGATATACCGTATAGGTGATAATCTAAAACCTCAATTCACTTCTCTGAAGCCAAAAACAGCCAGTTCGATCTCCAGTTGAGAGGTGGCACACGATGCTGAGCAAGGGCCCACTTAAATACCTCTCGTCTAGAATAGACGTAGTCTATCCCCCTCGTACAGTAGGGTACAGCGGGGCAAGATCTGCTTAGGCACCGATTTTGACCAAGAAGTGCAACTGATATACTTAGATTATCTTTTATACCTACGGGTACGAGTCAAGGGTTGTAGCTTTCATAAATGGTTTGGCATCCCACGAGGGGACCGACCACGTACTAGTACTACGTTGGCAATCGGGACATGTGACTGTGTGGCTTACAAATAGGTCAAAGGCTCAGGTCGCTCCAGCCTGGGTGCATCAACATACTTCTCAGAATCACCTGATCAGATGGTATTGATGCCCCCCAGTTTGATATACCCTAAGGTACGTGACTGGAGTTGTGGGTTTCATGAATGACGTCGCATCTCCGAAGAGACCGGACCACGCACTAGTGCCACGTTGGCTAAATGGGACGTGTAAGTGAGTAAAGCGGTAAACGTGCATGTGGTATGTGCAAAACAGGGTGGGGTGTGCCCGGGGCCTTTTCCAAACAAAATGGGTCCACCAACCCAATCAATCCAATCATTATAACATGAATTATATGAATATTTAATCGATGTAAGCACTACCAATCACATGAATATTAAAATACCAATCCGATCACATCACATCGACATTATGATCACAATCAAACATCTATTTCAAGCAAGATTATGGCATGTTAGAAGGGCGACTAGCAATTAATAATTAAATCGAGTTATTGAAATAAGCCCCTAGTTCCAAGTCTCAACAAATTTTATTGTTTAATCAAGGTTATTTCGGAGCGACCCTAACCAAGTTGATATTTCTGAGGATATTGGACTAAAAATAACAATCATTGGGATGAGAAATTAGGATGATTTTTTAATAAATTGAGGGAGAGAAAAAAAAATGAGATATTTAAAAAGCAAATCAATTTTTTTTTAAACAAACTCAAAAGAACATATTTTTTTTGGAAAATCATTAACAAGCCAACAAGCAAAACAGTAGAGAGAAAAAACTGGAAAAGAGAAAAAAAACTAAAAGACAAATCCAGTGGCAATGTGATAAGGAGCTATTTAGCCATACTGATCATCAGTTTCAATAAACAGATGTGGCTTTAGCAAAAATGAGAATTCTTATTTAATTTCTGCAATGCTTTAGCCTCTCAAACGATTTTCAAACAAGTTCAAACAGAGAATGCTTTAGGCTCTCGACCCAATTGATTTGAGGTTAGTTTGATCGATTTAAAGTTCCACGTTAATCATCGAGGTCTTGTGATTTTAAACTCCAGATTAACTACGATAAATCATGCCATTTAATGGTTTGTTCAGCTCAAAATCGAAGTGGAAACCGTTTCCATAAATTCTAGGAGCTACCAATCGATCACTCTAAAAAAAAAACGAGTCGATCAGGAAAGAACCATTCGCAGAATTTCTTAAAACTAAACACCAATAATGATTTTCAGATTAGGCGACCGAAGCAACGAGAACCCAGCCGATCGGTGATGATCTCCGAAGTTAAAAAAAAAAACCTTCAAGTACTATTATGAACATGATTTGGATTCGATCTTACCTCCCAAAGCTCGAACTTTCAACTGGTTTACTCTATGTTTCCTTCGACAGTGAGAAGTGAAATTATTATTTTTTTTTTAACAAAATCGTTTGAGTTAGGTCCGAATTCAAAAGGAGAGGATGATTTCGAAAATTCCAAAGGAATTCTAAATCAGTTTGGACTGATTTTCAATTGATCAACAGAGAGGCCGAATCGGTCTCTGTCAAAAGAAAGCCATTAAACCTTTGGAGAAGATGATGTGTGGGGAGCAAAAAATAGAATTTACTTATCGCACACCACCCACAAAGCACGTTGTTGCTGTTAATTGGTGTGAAGAAAAAACAACAAAAAATTACTCGGGGCACCCCACCCACTTCAGCGCCTTGTGCTGCTGACAGAGCCTTAAATTTTTTTTTTTTTTCACTTTCTCTTGATTTTTTTCTTTGCTGTCCATAGGGCAGCACGCCTAAACATAAAAAACACCCTTTTTTGTTTTTTTTTTTTGAAAAATTGACCAAACAAATTAATAAAAAAAAAAAACAATTAAAAACCTAAAAAATAATTGCTTGAACATACCTACCAAAAATATATCCCCCCTTTTTAAAAAAAATAAAATAATAAAGATCTATAATGACACGATTAAAGAATGGATCCATACGTGTTTTTTGTTATTTTTTAAAAGCAATCAAATAATGAATAATAACAAAAAATTTTAACAATCCCCATGATCTATATAACCATTATCCTCAATAAAATTTTCCTTGGAACTTTCGCCTCATCTAGAGCCATTCCGAATAATCCTTTATTGAACCATAAAAAACGGGCTAAACACAATATTCAACGTAATAATCATTAATAGAGTCACGAGAGAGGTAAGCCATAAGAATAGATAGATAAACTAAAACAATAAAATAAAGACAAACCACAACACAAAAGTAATAAGGTCTCTATTAGCAATGCTTCCCATACTTGGGGCTTTTCAAGTTTGATCCTCAATGTCCCCAGTGGAGTCGCCACTGAAAGCGCCCTCGATCCGCGTGGTGCGCGGATCCGCTTTTGACCCTTGAGGTTTGGGAGTCGCCACCTAGTTATTACGGTCTAGGAACCAAATTGACCCTACAATAGATAAAAGAACTAATCTACTATAGAAATCTGAATCCGGGGATCATGTTACGGGGTTGGAAGGTATTAGGCACCAACCCCGCCCGGCCAATGCCGGTCTCTACTTATCCCAAATACATCTACATTGCTAATGACAAACCTAGATTAAAAATAAATAAAAAAATTTACCTTTTGATCTGCAAAAGTGTTATTCCCTCAGATCTGGTGAGAATGGCTCCTTGTACCGTATTCCTTACTTCGTTCTATATCCGGATCTGATTCTTGATCTTCGAGGTAAGGTATCCCCTTCTTGGATCTGGGTACTTCGAATTTGTTGTGGATTTTTGGGATGTTTTTGATAGGTTTTTGGGTGTTTTTTGGGCTAAAATCGGAGTAGGGGTGTTAGGGAAGGAGTTGGGACTCGAAAATTAGGGTTTTGGGGAGGCTATGGAGGCTTCTTTACCAACTTTTTCTAGGGTTTTTTCTTTTATACGAAAATAGGGTGTGGAGGCTCCTATTTATAAAGTTTTTAGAAGCATTAGGGTTTGATTAGGGTTTCAATTAGGGTTTTGACTTAGTCTTTAGGGTTTTAGGGTTTTGACTTTAGTCTTATGAGATTGACTTGATTAGTTTAGATTAGGATTTTGATTTAGGGTTTTGACCTTAGTCTTATGAGATTGACTCGATTAGTTTAGATTAGGGTTTTGATTTAGGGTTTTGACTTTAGTCTTATGAGATTGACTTTAATATTTGACTCTAGTCTTACTTAATTGACTTTAATTTTGACTTTAGTCTTGCTTAATTGACTTTAATACCTTGACTTCAGTCTTGCTTGATTTACTTTTAATTTTTGGAGAACCCCCCTCTAAAATATCTTTAATTCTTTGGACCCCCAAATGGAGGGGTCCTTAAAGAAATATCCCACGAACCCTCAATAATTTTACCCGAAAGTTCGATTGATCAATTTTTTAGGTTCAAAATTTTATTAATGTTTTACTTTAATTATTTAATGTTTTATTTATTAATTTCGAATTTTTTAATTATGAAAATTGTGAATTTACCATTTTGCCCTTGGAGAGAATTTTTTATGTTTTAAGTCGTTTTTCAATGTTTCAGGATGTTTTGGAATCAGTTTTTCGTAAGGAATTTAATGGGAATGTTGATTTTTGTCATTTATGAAGTTTTTTGTATGAAATGATTGTGAACTTTATGAGGGTATTTTCGTAATTTTGTCAAATTTTGTGAAAATTGGCGAAGTGGTTTACTTGGTTTCGATTTTTTGTTTAATGTGTTTGAGTGGGTTTTCCTAAGCATAATGCAGGCTCTAGGGTTGTTTTGATGTTAGGGGTAATTTGATAATTTTAGTGATTTTTATCGTGAAGCTTCTTTTTGGTTTGCAAGATGATGATTTCTATGTTTCTGGGGTCGTATTTTCCTAGCGTAGCGTGGTTTCTAAGTTTTGTCAGTTCGAGATACCTCATCCGGATTTCTGAAACATATCTGGTAACAAAATAAAGCATTGGAATAGACATCCATCATTGGGAACCTTTGCGATTGGGTCGACGAGTTGATTAATTAGGCGAATGCAAAAATGGGGTGTCTACAGAACTCATCTTCCATGTTCAACGTGTATAAAAAATAAATAAAAACTTCAACCAAAATCCTTGATTTTGAAGATGAAAAACTAGTCATTTTTACAAATCAAGGGTTTCTTTTGCTCAAGTTGAAGAAAGAGAGAGAGAGGATACTTAAACGATTCCACAGGAAAAGATGGTGTGGAGATCGGCTACTGTTGAAGGTGGGTTGTCTGAGGGTTGGGGTTATTTGAGATTCTATCGAGAACAAGAAAGTAAAAATTGGATTTGAGGGTTAGGGCTGTGTGAGGTTCTATCGAGAAGAGAGTAGGGTTGTGTGAGGTTTTGTCAAGAAGAAGAACCATGTGCTGTGTGAGGTTCTGTCGAGAAGAAGAGTGGGCTGTGTGAGGTTTTGTCCAGAAGAAGAAAATAAAAATTAGATCAGGGACATTTTAATAATTTCACACAAGCCGTTTTTTCGATGATATCTTCTCTTGCAAATACGAATAGTAAAAGTATCCTTTATCCATTTTTTATATTTTCTTTTAAAAACATAAATTTCTAACACACTTTTTGTTATCAAATGACAATCACCGATGAACAAGTAGTTTAAAAATGCAAAAGCTAAAAAATGCGCTTTTAAAAGCGTTATCAAACACCACCTAATTTGTTGCTATCTATATGAACTTTCAGTTGGTAATGTGAATGCCTGTAGCTGTGGATATATTCGTTGGTATAGGTATACCTAATTTTTTGTCTTTTTTAAAACCACTAGGCCAATTGATTTATAAATGACTCTACATATCTCCTTTACAAAAATTTGATTTTCAAGATAAGATATCATATTAATTTTGTCCGACATCCTCAAACTAAAAATTCAACAACTTGAAGTTTCAAAAAAAATGAACTTAAAATAAAAGAAATTGAAAGAAAGATGAGTACATTTTTGAAGTGTAAAGTAAAGAACAATCCATATGCATATAATAAAGTCCTCTCTTACAAGAAGAAAACCATGTAATTTAAGATACACCCACTGATGATCCTACAAGAAAAGGAATGACGTGAAGATTTAAGAGGAGCCCTTCTCTATTTAGGGTAGAGAAGGAAATGAAGTGCCGAAGATTTCTTCAGGAAGTACTTTGTTGATCTGGTATACCGCAATAGGATCTATCGAATGTACACTACTACTAACTTTAGTGTTTTTCCATCCTGAACTGATGGATTATCCGTGATGCTTTGCAAATGTACTAACAGGGTTTATTGGCTAAGATTTTTTAATTCTATTATACTGTAGAAATGTGGCAAGGCATGGAAGAGGACGAGTGATTTTAGTTGTTCTTGAGTAATATTTGAGAGAAGGCTTTTTAAGAGACGAGGACTCATCTTTTGGGACAAATATGGTTATGCCTTTTTCAGTGTTGTTGGCTTGGTTTAGAAAGGTTGGGATAACTTTGGCGGATTCAAGATACTTGAGGAAGGTCTGGAATGGGCCTGCTACTCTGAGTAAATCGGTAAAGTTGATGAAATTTGGTGTAGGGGCAAGTGCTGGAGTCGATGATAGCGATGATTATCCAACAATTTGACCATTTACAGATGAACAACTCAGTAGGCTAGTACACTACTAACCAAGAAAATCATGCTAGATTCCATTTTACTTTGACTCTCTAAATGCCTGTAAGAAACAGAACCCATCAACATAATTTGATCTCAATCTATCAAATTAAACCCAGTTGTCCAAATCCAGAAAGATCCCAATGCATGGAAGTAAAGATCACATGAACTCACCAATAGAAAAAAATGTTACTGAGGGTTTATTTTTATGTTATTTGAGGTTTTTTGAGGATAACCAACTCGCCAAATCCCTCAAAGATAAATAAAAAAAACCCATAATCGAAAGTAGACCAAAATACAAGTTCAATGAGCTTTCTATTTTCAAATGGTGGTTTTGTTTTCTGAGATTAAGATCAACTCAACAAAGCAAACCATTAATTGAGAAAAACCCATTGAAATAAATGAAAAACAAAAGCATTAAAAATACTTAAAGTAGATTTAATAAGAACACAAAACACTTTAAATGAATGAGAGATGAGTTTCAAGAAATTGAAATACTAACTAGTCTAACAGGAATTCAGAGAGTAGTGGTAAAAAAATTGTAACCCAGCTAACATGAATGTTGCACGCAGGGAAAAATAATCGTGTGAATCTTTAATCTATAGTCTCACATGTGAACTGAGGAGAAAAAAAAGAAGGCAAGAAGCCATTTGAAATCATTATAATTAATTTATAAGATAAACTAATGGTAAAGTGATTCAGGTCACCCCTGTTGAAACTTTTATAGCCTTACCCTAACAATGTGACAGCAATGCAAATGCAACAAAACCCATAATTTTAGAATACCAATCTTTCTAGTATATTCAATCGAAGAGGTTTCTGATTTAGAGAAAGGAACAAATACAAATGATTAAGTTACCTGTATGCCCATTGATTGTTGTATGAAAACACGAACTTCGCAAAGTGTTCGTGTAGAGCAATTCCAGCCTGCGCATTGAAGTTGCTTGGCCTGCCAAGATGAAACAAACATACATTATCGAAATTTGTGTGGAGTTTTGGACTTTAAGCCTCCTTGTAAGATAACAAGTTTTATAAATTCTCTTCTACCCATATGCAAGGAGAATACTGAAAATGGACCATTAAAGCGCCCTCGATCCGCGGGGTGCGTGGATCCGCTTTTGACCCTTGAGGTTTGGGAGTCGCCACCTAGTTATTGTGGTCTAGGAACCAAACTGACTCTAACATGGATAAAAAGAACTAATCTACCACAAAAAATCTGAATTCGGGGATCATGTTACGGGGTTGGAAGGTGTTAGGCACCAACCCCGCCCTGCCAAAGCCGGTCTCTACTAACTTCCCAAATATATCACATTGCTAAAAACCTAGATAAAAATAAAAAAATTACATACCTTTCCGATAGCAAGGATTTTGTTCCCTCAGATCTGACAAAAAGAGCTCCTTGTACTGTGTTCCCTTGCTTCGTTCTGTCTTCGGATTTGACTTCGGATCTCCTAGATCAACGTATCTCCTTGTTTTTGGATCTGAATTCTTCAAGTTTGTTGCGGATTTGGGGGTGTTTTTGAAGGGATTTTAGGTGTTTTCTAGACTAAAATTGAAGGAGGGATGTTAGGTAAGGAGTTGGGGCTCCAAAACTAGAGTTTATGGGGGCTAGGGGAGCTTCTAGACCTACTTCTCTTAGGATTTATGATTTTATACGAAAACAGGGTGTGAGCACCTCTATTTATAGATTTTTTTTAGGGTTGATTTGGATAGAGTTAGTATTTAATTAGAGTTCTTTTAATTAGAGTTGTGTTTTAGTTAAAATTATTTAGGTAGAATTGTGTTTTAATTAGAATTGTTTTAGGTAGAATTGTTTTTTAAGTTAGAACACTATTAGATAGAGTTATTATTTAATTAGAATTCTATTATGACTTTTGGTCTTATTTGATTGACTTTTAATGTTTTGACTTTAGTCTTAATTGATTGACTTTTATTATTTTGACTTCAGTCTTGCTTAATTGACTTTAATTTTGACTTTAGTCTCACTTGATTGACTTTAATACTTTGACTACAGTCTTGATTGATTGACTTTAAATTTTGGAGAACCCCCTTCCATTATTTCTTTAATTCTTTGGACCCCCAAATGGAGGGGTCCTTAAAGAAATATCCCACGAACCCTCAACAATTTTACCCGAAAGTCCGATTGATCGATTTTTTAGGTTCAAAATTTTAAATTAATTTCATCAATGTTTCACTTTAATTATTTAATATTTTATTTATTAATTTCGAATTTTTTAATTATGAAAATTATGAAATTACCGTTTTGCCCCCGGAGAGGACTTTTCACGTTTCAAGTCGGTTTTTAATGTTCTAGGATGTTTTAGAATCGGTTTTTCGTAAGGAATTCAATGAGAATGTTGGTTTGTGTCATTTATGAAAATTTTTATGTGAAATGATTGTGAACTTTATGAGGGGCATTTTCGTAATTTTGTTAAATTCTGTTAAAATTGGTGAAATAATTTATTTGGTTCCAATTTGTTATTTTATGTGTTCGAGAGAGTTTTCCTAAGCGTAACGTAGGCTCTAGGGTTGTTTTGAGGTTAGGGGTATTTTGGTAATTTAGTAATTTTTTAGTGATTTTTATCGTGAAGTTTCTTTTTGGTCTGCAAGATGATGATTTCTATGTTTCTAGGGTCGTATTTTCCTAGCGTAGCGTGGTTTCTAAGGTTTTGTCAGTTCGAGATACCTCATCCGGATTTCTGAAACACATCTGGTAACAAAATAAAGCAATGGAATACACATCCATCATTGGGAATCATTGCAATCGGATTGACGAGTTGATTAATCAGGCGAGTGCAAAAATGGGGTGTCTACAGACCACCACTTTGGCAGCCAAAATCTTAACATTTGGATTCTCCTATCATCAACTAATCACTAACTTTTGGATGGAAAAGTCACGAATTAATAATCCTTGTAAAAAATGTTGTTGAATTAGAATAATTAGACCACACAACCAATGAAAATGGGCTTTGGTTAGCATCAATGCAAGAATAAACCATAATTTTTTCCAGATTGAGTGATTTCAATTGTCCGCACACAAGTACAATATAAACTAGGTTGATACCAAAATAGATTTTTTGTAAACTAAGGGCCTGTTTAGATACCAGGAGCAGAACTACTCTTCCAAAGAATAGGAGCTGAAATACTCTATGGAGGAGCTGGAAAAGTAATTCTGTGCAGAAAGGGCGTTTGGCAATGTAGACACCCCATTTTTGCACTCGCCTGATTAATCAACTCGTCAACCCGATCGCAATGATTCCCAATGATGGATATGTATTCCATTGCTTTATTTTGTTACCAGATGTGTTTCAGAAATCCGGATGAGGTATCTCAAACTAACAAAACCTTAAAAACCACGCTACGCTAGGTAAATACGACCCCAGAAACGTAGAAATCATCATCTTGCAAACCAAAAAGAAGCTTCACGATAAAAATCACTAAAAACTATCAAATTACCAAAATACCCCTAACCTCAAAATAACCCTAGAGCCTACGTTACGCTTAGGAAAACTCATTCAAACACATAAAACAACAAATCGAAATCAAATAAATCATTTCGTCAATTTTCACAGAATTCGACAAAATTACGAAAATGCCCCTCGTAAAGTTCACGACCATTTCACATAAAAATTTTCATAAATGACACAAACCAACATTCTCATTGAATTCCTTACGAAAAACCGATTCTAAAACATCCTAGAACATTAAAAACTGACCTAAAACGTGAAAAGTCCTTTCTGGGGGCAAAACGGTAATTTCACAATTTTCATGATAAAAAATTCGAAATTAATAAATAAAATATTAAATAATTAAAGTGAAACATTAATGAAATTATTTAAAATTTTGAACCTAAAAATCGATTAATCGGACTCTCAGGCAAAATTGTTGAGGGTTCGTGGGATATTTCTTTAAGGACCCCTCCATTTGGGGGTCCAAAGAATTAAAGAAATAATGGAGGGGCCTTCTCCAAAAATTTAAAGTAAATCAGCAAGACTGAAGTCAAGGTATTAAAGTCAATCAAGTGAGACTGAAGTTAAAATTAAAGTCAATTAAGCAAGACTAAAGTCAAGATATTGAAAGTCAATCAATTAAGACTAAAGTCAAAACATTAAAAGTCAATCAAATAAGACAAAATCATAATAGAGATCTAATTAAATAATAACTCTATCTAATAGAGTTCTAACTTAAAACAATTCTACCTAAAACGATTCTAACTTAAAAACAATTCTACCTAAAACAATTCTAATTAAAACACAATTCTACCTAAAATAAGTCTAACTAAAACACAACTCTAATTAAAAGATCTCTAATTAAACACTAACTCTATCCAAATCAACCCCTAAAAACATCTATAAATAGAGGTGCTCACACCCTATTTTCGTATCAAATAATAAACCCTAAGATAAGTAGGTCTAGAAGCTCCCCTAGCCTCCCATAAACCCTGGTTTTGGAGCCCCAACTCCTTACCTAACATCCCCCCTTCGATTTTAGCATAAGAAACGCCTAAAAGCCTTCCAAAAACACCCCCAAATCCGCAACAAACTTGAAGAGTTCAGATCCAAAAGCAAGGAGATACCTCGGTCTAGGAGATCCGAAGTCAAATCCGGAGACAGAACGAAGCAAGGGAGCACGGTACAAGGAGCTCTTTTTGTCAGATCTGAGGGAACAAAGTCCTTGCTATCGGAAAGGTAAATTTTTATTTTTATTTATTTTTATCTAGGTTTTAGCAATGTAATTTACTTGGGAATTTAGTAGAGACCGGCTTTGGCCGGGCGGGGTTGGTGCCTAACACCTTCCAATCCCGTAACATGATCCCCGAATTCAATTTTTTTGGTTTTAGATTAGTTTTTATCCGTTTAGAGTCATTGATCGGTTCCTAGACCGTAATAACTAGGTGGCGACTCCCAAACCTCAAGGGTCAAAAGCGGATCCGCGCACCCCGCGGATCGAGGGCGCTTTCAGTGGCGACTCTGCTGGGGACTATTGAGGATCAAACTTGAAAAACCCCAAGTATGGGAGCATTGCCAAGATGACCTAGTTTTTTTTTTATTTAGTTGGATTTATTTTATTTATTTTTTCTCTTTATTTATTTTTTATCTTGATTGTAGATGATTTTGGGTATTGCATTTTTTTTTTCCAATTAAGGATCACTTTTTGATGACTCCTAAATAATGGAAGATTCAAATTAACCTATGAAAATAATGGAATGATGGAGGTTGGACAGAAATATTAAAACATTTTTAGAGAATATTCTAGCGAGAATTAAGTCTGGGAGCCTATTAATAAAATATAGATCTCGTCGAGTAGATTAATTTAGAATCGGAGTTCACTCAATTTCGTTATCGGAAGCCTTAGATATCATCGATGCAAGTTCAATCTGTAAATCTGGAATTATTTCTGAATAAAAGTTAGGACAGCAACGTTAAAACGTTTTTACAGAATATTCTAGTGAGAATTAAGTCTGGAAACCTATTAATAAAACGTAGATCTCGTCGAGTAGATTAATTTAGAATCTGAGTTCACTCAATTTCGTTATCGGAAGCCTTAGATATCATCTATGCAAGTTCAATCTGTAAATCTGGAATTATTTATGAATGAAAGTTGGGACAGCAACGTTAAAACTTTTTTACAGAATATTCTAATGAGAATTAAGTCTGGGAATTTTTAATAAAACGTAGATCTTGTCGAGTAGATTAATTTAGAATCTGAGTTCACTCAATTTCGTTATCGGAAGCCTTAGATATCATCGATGCAAGTTCAATCTGTAAATCTGAAATTATTTCTGAATGAAAGTTGGGACAGCAACGTTAAATTTTTTTTACAGAATATTCTAGTGAGAATTAAGTTTGGGAACCTCTTAATAAAATGTAGATCTCGTCGAGTGGATTAATTTAGAACTTGAGTTCACTCGATTTCGTTATCGAGAGCCTTAGATATCATCGATGCAAGTTCAGATTGTATTTTCCTAATTTACAGAAAATCTGAATTTATCTAATGTTGGCACAATTAATGTTCTTGAGAGTGAGCTCATCTCAACCATTGTCATTCTATCATCAATGTAACACCTATTGGAATCTCAATTTATTTTGGATCACCCAAAAGTGATCATTGATTGGACCTTAAAAATTATAAAAATTATGCCTATTGCAATGTTTGTTGATCATTATCATATGCCATATTTATTGATTAATTTACCATGATCTTGCTTGAAATACATGATTGATGATGATCGTAATGTTAATGTGCTTATGTGATGGGAATAATGTGATCTTAATTAAATATTCATATGATTTGAATGATTTTGATTTTGATTAAATGTATGATTGGTTTGATTGGATCCATGGGCCCATTTGTTTGAAAAATGTCATGGGCACACCCCACCCTGTTTTGCACACACCACATGCACGTTTATTGTTTTACTCACTTACACGTCCCATTTAGCCAACGTGGCACTAGTGCGTGGCCCGGTCTCTTCGGAGATGCGACGTCATTCATGAAACCCACAACTCTAGTCACGTACCTTAGGGTATATCAAACTAGGGGCATCGATACCATCTGATCAGGTGATTCTGAGAAGTATATTGATGCACCCAGGCTGGGGCAACCTGAGCCTTTGTCCTATTGTAAGCCACACAGTCACATGTCCCGATTGCCAACATAGTACTAATACGTGGTCGGTCCCCTCGTGGGATGCCAAACCATTTATGAAAGCTACAACTCTTGATTCGTACCCGTAGGTATAAAAAGGTAATCTAAGTATATCAATTGCACTTCTTGGTCAAAACCGGTGCCTAAGCAAGATCTTGCCCCGCTGTACCCTACTGTACGAGGGGGATAGACTACGTCTATTCTAGACGAGAGGTATTTAAGTGGGCCCTTGCTCAGCATTGTGCGCCACCTCTCAACTGGAGATCAAACTGGCTGTTTTTAGCTTCAGAGAAGTGAGTTGAGGTTTTAGATTATCACCTATACGGTATATCAAACCAAGTCACCACGTATCGAGAGGTATATAGGTGTGCTTGGGTAAGGGTGGCTAGGTAAAAATGCATTGCACGTAGTAAACCTAGAGTCTAGAAGCCTTCCTATAGGTCACGACCCGAATTGACTATGGGTGTTCCTGGGTTGCTTTATTCAATCCAACCAACAGGTAGGTGGGCGGACCGATCCAGAATAATCAAACAAAACCCGCAATATCGGTCCTACCCAATCGGTGAAATGTACTGATTAATTTGAACCACTTAAATCAGTTGACCCAATGGACAAATTGATCAAACTGATCAATACCAAATCAGTTGGACTAATTGGTTTCACTTTTAAAGATCCAGACCACTTTATCTAGAAAGATTCTATCTTAAGATCTGATCAAAGGTTCAATCCCAATCAGGGGTAGACCCGCATCTAACCTTTCTCACTTTCTTGGTCACTATAGACTTATGGTGCATTTAGATTCGATTTTCCGTCAGGCTTGGGCTATTTTATGTCGAGTCTAACCTTTAAAGTCAATGGTTAACCTTGGTTTACTTCCAATCAGGTGATAATTGGTCCTAAACGTTCTAAACCTCCATCTGTACCACTTTGGGTCCGTGAAAAGAGTCGTCTTTCTAGAGTACCATTGCCAAGTAGTCAGTCTTTGCCACAAGAAGAAATGAGTACCATGGATGAAGCTGCGCTTCGTCAGATTTTAGAATCTTTTCAAGCCCAGATTATTGCCTCTGTCCAAACACAAATCGAATCCCTGAAAATTGAAAAGGGAAAAGATAAAGCTATAGAACCTCAGGATGTGTTTGACCTCGTTGAAAACCAAGAAGATGATCAGTTACACGTTGACCCTGTCCTAGCTCATCGAATAACTCAAGTTGAAACTGCTTTGAAGAACATCAAAGACCCTGATGATCTTACTCTTGGATTAGGGTCAATGACCTTGTTTCCCACGGTCCGTCTACCAGAAAAGTTCACAATGCCAGATATGGAGAAGTTTGACGGTATTGGATGCCCTAGGACTCACTTAAAAGTATATGTCGGCATAATGCAATCTCAGGGTCTAAGTGAAGAACAGATGGCTCAACTTTTTCAAAGAACCCTGACAGGTCCTGCACTACGCTGGTTAATGTCATTGGACTCATCTCGGGTAAGAACATGGCATGAATTGATGAAAGAGTTTATTGGTCGATATTCATTCAACACGGATATTGAACTCACAAGAAGAGATTTAGAAACTACTAAACAAAAACCTGGGGAAACTTTCACTGAGTTCATTGCTCGATGGAGAGCTAAAGCCGCTCAACTGTGGGACCGACCTCAAGAGAAGGAACAAGTTAAGATTATCCTTAGGAATCTCACTCCAAATTATGCCAAGTACTTGATGCCTCAGTACCTTCCCACTTTTCAATCCCTCCTTGAGGCTGGAAATCAAGTTGAGGATGCCTACTCTTCGGGACTTTTTGGTAACTCGTCTGAGTCAAAACCCAAACATTTCAAGCCTAATGTCAATTCCTTACAAGTGGCCAACACCTCCTTCGCACTATCTCCTCAAGCTACTCAACCTTCACAAACTAAGCCTAGGAGACAGTTTGCCAATCTTGGAATGTCCCTTAGTGTTGCTTATCAAAAATTGATGAAAAGGGGATTGTTGACGCCTTTACAACCTAAGCATTTGCCTAATCCTCTTCCTCCAAACATGGATAATGGGCAATTTGTGAATTCCATCAGATGCCTGGTCATGTTCTTGACAGGTGTATTACTCTCAGACATGCTATCCAAGACCTTATTGAGCAAGGAAAAGTCACCATACCCACTCCTACTACTCCCAATGTTAAGACTAACCCTTTGCCTACTTTTCAAAATCAACCCCCTCCTACTCTGAACCTAATATCCATATCCAAACCCGAATCAATTGATCCAGTTTCCTTCATTC
Organism: Akebia trifoliata; assembly: GCF_017979445.1. Taxonomy (NCBI): domain Eukaryota; kingdom Viridiplantae; phylum Streptophyta; class Magnoliopsida; order Ranunculales; family Lardizabalaceae; genus Akebia; species Akebia trifoliata. The sequence continues at coordinate 22,000,016 of NC_141386.1, forward strand.
ACCAATGGGTCTTAACAGTGCATTCGCTCCATGCCAGAATGAGCACAACTACCCTAAGGCAGCGACAGAACTGAAGAACAGGGAAATTATTGAAGCAACGGATTGTCGCGCATATGACAGAGGCTTGAATCAAAATATGAAGAGATAGTAAAAGCAGGCAAGTTCAAGTCATCCATCGAAGATAACCGAAGTGGCATAGACTCTAGATTTGTGTCCCTCTATTCATAATGATGTCATCTTTTAAGTTTTCTTAGTTTTTTTTTTAGCTTCAATTGCGTCAGTCTTTGAATTCAGTTAGCCATCTTTATTTTTGGGTTTTAGTAAGGTTTGTCAGTTTGTGTTCTTTTTATTCTAATAAAGAAGCTTTTGATTATCATGTGTGCAATAATGATGTGAACATAAAATCTAACATGAGAAATGACTTAAAGCTCACTAATCAAATTTGATAAATATTGGAATTAAAGAGTACACTCAAGAAGTGCAAATTGGTGATACATTATCCTCAAGAGAACATGAGAGCATAGTAAACTTACTTGAGAAATTCAACAATATTTCTTGCATGGTCTCATAGATGGATCGCATAAAAATATAGATCAAGACATATAGTCAAAGGTGAACTTCAAAGTCGAAGATTATTGGTCAAAAATGATATAGCTGAAGGCATCGACAAAGACACTAAGACTTACAAGTGGATCTACCAGGTTTCTCACTCAAAAGAGGAGAATTTTCATTCATAAGAGAATAAAAGAGTTTCTCGAAATTTTAGAGTTAGAAAACTCAATCATACTCGATTTCACAAAAGAAGACTGAAGAATATTCATTCTCAAAAGAAGACCTTGCTCGACAGAGCAATTCAGATATCGAATTCCTGAAACTTTGACCAAGTCAAGCAGCATTCACCAAAGGAGGCCTCCTTTGGTCGAATCATTTTCCTATCTTACCCCAAAAAAGAAAAAAAAAACCTTTTTAGCCCCTCGCAGCCTTTTAAAAGAAAAATAAAAGCAGTACCTCTTCTTTTTAAACCATACCGACCAACCTTGGGAAGGAATCTTAGTATGAACTACGTTTTGACCTGATCCCAAAAGGAAAAAAGAAATATTTGGGGTACGTAGGCAACCTGAGAAGTTACTTCAGGCCCGGTCATTAAAAGAAAAATGTATTCTCTTAAGGAAAGTGTCATCCAAAAGAGAAATCTACTATTGAAATGTTCAAAAGAAAAGAATGCCAAACTAAGGGCATTAGAAAAAAGAATCAGAAGAATTGATAAAAAGAAAAGAATGCCAAACTAGGGGCATTTAGAAAAAAAAAATCAAAATAATTGATAGAAAAGAGAGAATATCAAACTAGGGGCATTTTGGGAAGTTGAGCCTTATACCTTTTCTTTCTAAACCATATCCTAAGCCCACCTATTAAGTCCTCCTGAAGGCTAATTGACTCGGTTAAGGTGCAGGAACTGAGAAATCGTCGATTTGGTTACACAAGATCATCAAGAAAAAAAAGAGAAGCCCGCTAAGTCGAAAACCTGAAAAGGCGGCTTAGGCAAAATTTAGGGCATAACCATAAAAAAGAAAGCCTGCTAGGTTGAAAACCTGAAAAGGCGACCTAGGCAAAAATCAAGGTATCATCAGAAAAAGAAAGAGCAAAGCCCGCTAGATTGAAAACCTAAAGAGGCGATCTAGGCAAAAATTAGGGCATCATCAAATGGGAGGAAAGGTCCCGTCAAGAAGAAAAATTCAGAAGGAAGCTTGTGCAGAAACTGCAGAACCATTCAAGCCACGATATTTGTCTTTTAGCCAAGAGCTCACATCCGACAAAGACAATATTGAAGTCGAAAAAATCAGAAGTCATCTTGAACATTGTAGGATCTTCAAAAGTATGTTTACTTGTTCAAGTGTTCGCTAATGGAAGATGTAGAATCATCAACCACTTTGAAGAGGAAGATCTTTTATTCTAATATTTATCAAGATTTTTTAAGTCCAGCTCAAGCATTTTTCAAAAGAAATTCGAAAGAAAATGATCAATTCTTTATTGCACATATGATAATCTTAAGAGTCTTAAATTTAAGAGAATGTCAGTTCTTCTATCTATCATACATCAGAGTCCATATTTTTCAAGCGTAATCCATTCCATCAGTCTCGTAGTCAAGTCCCATTAAAGCCAACCTTGAAACTAGGGGCATTTTTGAAGGTCATTTAATTCCAAAATTTTTGTTCTTAATCACATGATAAAAAGAAAATCATACAAAAGCTTAAAAGTCCGGCGAAACCCAATGATAATTACGAATCCAGATGCATGATAAGCCAATAAAGGCCTGATCTTTCAAACTTTGAGCTCGATTTTGAATCATATAATCAATTAATAGGATTGTTTAAGTTCCTATAAATCTAAGCCCGAGAAACGTGGCTTAGTAAGTTCGAGTCCGAGAAACGAGACTCCAACTTTTTGAATCATAGAATGAATGGGCTTGTTGAAGTGCCTAAACCTAAGTTCGAGTCCGAGAAACGAGACTCCAACTTGTTGAATCATAGAATGAATAGGCTTTTTGAAGTGCCTACAAACCTAAGTTCGAGTCCGAGAAACGAGACTCCAACTTTTTGAATCATAGAATGAATAGGCTTTTTGAAGTGCCTACAAACCTAAGTTCGAGTCCGAGAAACGAGACTCCAACTTTTTGAATCATAGAATGAATAGGCTTTTTGAAGTGCCTACAAACCTAAGTTCGAGTCCGAGAAACGAGACTCCAATTTTTGAATCATAGAATGAATAGGCTTTTTGAAGTGCCTACAAACCTAAGTTCGAGTCCGAGAAACGAGACTCCAACTTTTTGAATAATATATAGGCTTTTTGAAGTGCCTATAAACCTAAGTTCGAGTCCGAGAAATGAGACTCCAACGTTTTGAATCATAGGCTTTTTGAAGTGCCTATTAACCTTAGTTCGAGTCCGAGAAACGAGACTTCAATTTTAATAGGATTGTTTAAGTTCCTGCAAACCTTAGCCAGAGTCCGAGAAACGAGACTCCAGCTTTGTTTGAAATCATATTGAATTAATAGGATTGTTTAAGTTCCTTAGCCTGAGAAGCTTGGCTACAATAGGCTCCAGTCCGATAAATGAGACTCAAACTTTTTCGAACTCTAAAAAGAATTTCAAATAGGATTTAACGAAGTTCCTACAATGTTATAACTCCAATTACCTTTGTTAAACCTTGCTATGATTGTTTTCGTTGCATAAGTGCATCTCAATTTTGAATCATTATTGTCAGTGAGAGAAGATCTCTAGGACCTGGCACATTTTTACTTAGTTTCACACAGCATCACACCATTGCACACACGTGCACTTTTGCATCAGTCAGGGAGAATCTTCTAAAATTCGAGGATCTGACATCGTCAGTGAGAGTTCAAGCTCGAGGACCTGACAACCTTTTAGTTCGGGAAGAGTTTTACGCTCAAGGATCCGAACACCCTGACGAATTGCTAAATCAGGCTGCAAAATGAACTGTCACTAGCTTTGGCATTCGGATATCGCACTATCTACCAAAATAGATTTGCTATCTAGTTTGCTTCAACCCTCTGCCAAAGAGGGGCATCTGTAGACACCCCATTTTTGCACTCGCCTGATTAATCAACTCGTCAACCCGATCGCAATGATTCCCAATGATGGATGTGTATTCCATTGCTTTATTTTGTTACCAGATGTGTTTCAGAAATCCGGATGAGGTATCTCAAACTAACAAAACCTTAAAAACCACGCTACGCTAGGTAAATACGACCCCAGAAACATAGAAATCATCATCTTGCAACCAAAAAGAAGTTTCACGATAAAAATCACTAAAAACTATCAAATTACCAAAATACCCCTAACCTCAAAACAACCCTAGAGCCTACGTTACGCTTAGGAAAACTCATTCAAACACATAAAACAACAAATCGAAACCAAATAAATCATTTCGTCAATTTTCACAGAATTCGACAAAATTACGAAAATGCCCCTCGTAAAGTTCACGACCATTTCACATAAAAATTTTCATAAATGACACAAACCAACATTCTCATTGAATTCCTTACGAAAAACCGATTCTAAAACATCCTAGAACATTAAAAACTGACCTAAAACGTGAAAAGTCCTCTCTGGGGGCAAAACGGTAATTTCACAATTTTCATGATAAAAATTCCGAAATTAATAAATAAAACATTAAATAATTAAAGTGAAACATTAATGAAATTAATTTAAAATTTTGAACCTAAAAATCGATTAATCGGACTCTCACGCAAAATTATTGAGGGTTCGTGGGATGTTTCTTTAAGGACCCCTCCATTTGGGGGTCCAAAGAATTAAAGAAATAATGGAGGGGCCTTCTCCAAAAATTTAGAGTAAATCAGGCAAGACTGAAGTCAAGGTATTAAAGTCAATCAAGTGAGACTGAAGTTAAAATTAAAGTCAATTAAGCAAGACTAAAGTCAAGATATTGAAAGTCAATCAATTAAGACTAAAGTCAAAACATTAAAAATCAATCAAATAAGACTAAAAGTCATAATAGAGATCTAATTAAATAATAACTCTATCTAATAGAGTTCTAACTTAAAAACAATTCTACCTAAAACGATTCTAACTTAAAAACAATTCTACCTAAAACAATTCTAATTAAAACACAATTCTACCTAAAATAAGTCTAACTAAAACACAACTCTAATTAAAAGATCTCTAATTAAACACTAACTCTATCCAAATCAACCCCTAAAACATCTATAAATAGAGGTGCTCACACCCTATTTTCGTATCAAATCATAAACCCTAAGAGAAGTAGGTCTAGAAGCTCCCCTAGCCCCCCATAAACCCTAGTTTTGGAGCCCCAACTCCTTAGCTAACATCCCTCCTTCAATTTTAGTCTAGAAAACACCCAAAAGCCTTCTAAAAACACCCCCAAATCCGCAACGAATTTGAAGAATTCAGATTCAAAAACAAGGAGATACCTTGCCTCGGAGATCCGAAGACAAATCCAGAAACAGAACGAAGCAAGGGAGCACAGTACAAGGAGTTCTTTTTGTCAGATCTGAGGGAACCAAGTACTTGCCATCGGAAAGGTAAACCTTTTATTTTTATTTATTTTCTGATCTAGGTTTTAGCAATGTAATTTACTTGGGAATTTAGTAGAGACCGGCTTTGGCCGGGCGGGGTTGGTGCCTAACACCTTCCAATCCCGTAACATGATCCCCGAATTCAGTTTTTTTTGGTTTTAGATTAGTTTTTATCCGTTTAGAGTCATTGATCGGTTCCTAGATCGTAATAACTAGGTGGCGACTCCCAAACCTCAAGGGTCAAAAGCGGATCCGCGCACCCCGCGGCTCGAGGGCGCTTTTAGGCAATCAACTCTGTGAAGTACTGGCAGAAATACTTTTGTGCTGGAAGTCTGTTTGGGAACCATAATGACTTCTCATGACTGCTAGAAAAAAGACCAGAATACCCTTATATTATACCAGTTACTGTTTTTTATCTTTTAGTGTCATAATATGCCTTCAAACTATACTATTTTTGATATTTTAATTATAAATATTAATATAAATATATATAATAAATATTAATAAAATATAATAAAATATTTTAAATATTAAATATTAATATAATATGTTTAAATCCATTATACTCAAAAATTTTAAAAAAATTTGACAGACTGTTTTTGACCTAATATTAAAAAAAAAATTTGACAGATTGTCTTTTAGTGTCATAATATGCCTTCAAACTATACTGTTTTTGACATTTTAACTATAAATATTAATATAATATATTGTAATAAATATTAATATAATGTATTTAAATCCATTATACTCAAAATTTTAAAAAAAAATTAACAGACTGTCTTTTAGTGTCATAATATGCCTTCAAACTATATTGTTTTTGATATTTTAACTATAAATATTAATATAATATTTTAAATATTAAATATTAATATAATGTGTTTAACTATAAATATTAATATAATATAATATAATATTTTAAATATTAAATATTAATATAATGTTTTTAAATCCATTATACTCAAAATTAAATTTTTTTTTAAATATTAATAAATGTTTCTTTCATTTGATTTAAGGGCAAATGAATTATAAATATTTTCATAGAAAATTAATAAAGTTAAGGGTATTTTGGTAAAACGAACCGTTAGATTTTGATTCCCCGCAAGATGAGTTTTGAGAAATAGGTTTTCTCGACTTCTTCACAAAGAGTAATTTCTTGCTCTTGCGCGGAGTAACTCTTCGAAGGAGTTGTTCATCCAAACGCATCCAAACGACTTCTAACTCCCCGCAAGAGTCAGAAGTAGCCAAGGAGTCCTATCCAAACGCCTACTAAGTGTTCTTACCGTCTATCACCTAAAGTCACTAGAAATCAAGTAATCTTCGATGTAACCCAAGATTCCCTTCAGATTGATTACCTTCAGAATACTCCCTAAGATCCCTAAAAATGATAATATAAATAAAAAAATCAGAAAAAATGTCTCCCAAACAAAACAATTTGTGAAGTGCAAGTGCATATGAATACAAAAAAAATCCCAAATCCCCAAACTATTCCTGATAGGTAATAACAAAGTAGATCCACCACCCATTTATCCAATTTTTTTTACCAAGCATCTATCCTTTTCTATAGGACTTGAGCACCTACTTAATGGAAATCATGCCTAACTATTTAATCAAGGAATTCAAAAATGAAATAATTTTTCGATTCCTAGTTGATCTGCTCATAAGTGCTTGCCTTCAATAATGCCAAATCTATCATTGATGACCTATTAAATTTCAAGAGCAACCATCACTAAGATATGCAATCGAATTGAATCTTTCGATTAAGAAAGATCATTTAGAAACATAGGGAATCAAAACAGATAAGAGCAAGAAAAGAAACCTAGGCAAGGTGAGCAAGATAGTTAGGGGTACAACCAGCATTCGAGACAATTAGGAAACAAACATAAAATGAGCAAGTAAAATGCAAAGGTGCGGTGAGGCCCAACAAAAACTCAATTTTTTATTACAACCAAGCAGGGGATTAGACATCAAATGTAAAAGCTATAATAAAAAAAATATGAAATATTTCATGATTCGTATATAAAAGTCACCAATATGGGGAGTGTCCCACTTATCAAAAGAAACAGATGTGGAACTAGGATAAGAAATAGGCAACAAAAAATAAGAGGCATCCCTCCCTTATAGGCCTAATAATCATATGCTCACTAATTTTTTTCGATTTTTGGTCGGAAAACATTTCAAATAATCCCAGATACTCTTGCCTAGAAATCAAGGTTTAACCTTGCGTGCATACTCAATTTGAGTTCAACTCTTAGAAAGGTTACTCAAGTCTTCTCGGAATGAGTAAAGAACTCTCTGTTTTAGTTGTCCATTTCACTTATATATACCTTAACATAGGTAGAACAAGCATTGAAAGCATCAAAAGGCTAAAAGAGAACCCTTCTACGAACATACATCCATGAAAAGATTAATCAAACATAAGTTAGAGGCTGTTTGGTCACACCAAAGTAAATTCATATTCAAACGTATAGATTCAAAAAAATACTAGGTCCATGCCAACTTCATCATCAGGTCATAGGCTTAGAAACATGCAAAATAATCAATAGCTTAGACTTCGGGAATTACTGGTATGCAAACTGTTCATTTGAGAGTAGACAAAAAAAAAAAAAAAAAAAAGCAAGGTATTCTAAGATGTAGTAATGATTTTTGCGCTAGATATCAAGCGTGATCTTCAAAATCTAGAACCCAACGCAAAATTTCAATGGTTAAAAAAATTACTAATACCACACTCAAGCCAAATTTAGTAATCAATAATTAATAAATCAAATATTATAGTGGATCTCATGTTCATCAAAGAAATCAAGGATTTTTAATTCTTCAACCAAGCAAAAATTAATCAAAAAAGAAAAAAAAGATGAAATCTACAAATCAATAAATCAATATCATAAAAGAGCCAATCAAACGCATATAAAACCCTAAATACCTTTGGCAGACCAGGTCTCATCGATCGCTTTCGAAGAGAGGGGATCCCCTGGTAGATCATGTTAAACCTAATGTATAAATTGAATTAGAAAAAGATTATATAACTTGGATAATAAGATTAGTTCGAATGAACTTATCAGATTGAGTGATTGAGGGACGGAGAAGTCATTGTCCTTAAAACCAATTTCGCCCAGACCTTCTATGAACTTGATCAAATCGGCTGGAGATTTGCACCCCTCCTGAACGCATATCGCATGTGCACCCACTTACTAAGGGTTTTCAACTGGTTGAACTTAAACACAATGGACTGCAGTCCCATGATGCCTTGGGCCCCCATGTGCATGCGAGGCCTAGTCTCTTTCTCTTTCACACTCATACAAGTAGGAAAGTGAGAACATTTATAAGTTGAGCATAAGTTTTATATTTATCCGATGTGGGACTAAATATTTAGAGAGTTATCTCTACAACTCTCAAGAGAAAGAAAAAGAAAGAATCATTGACTTTTCAACTATCACAAATAAGAAAAATGTTCTCTTACTAAGGTTTCACCAAAATTGGAAAAACCTTGTACCAACCACGCTTAAAAGAAAATATGGTCTTGAGTTCAAATCTTTCCCCAATAAAATCTAATCAATAATATTAATTTAACTCATCCTCACATCATCATAGAATAACACTACTCAACACCATAGGAAATGAGTGTAAAATTAAAATTCTTTTTTACTAATGCTCGTTCATTAGTTCAGTGGCTTACTATTACCCATTAAATCTACCTCTTAAGATCTTCATTCAAATAGATTTGATTTTCATCATAGACTAACTATTTACATAGGCTTAAGTCTTATTCTCCTTGATGTATTACTTACTAACCCTCTAGTTAGTGATTTTGTTAACGGACCTGCTAGGTTTTTTTTTAACCTCACAAAGTTAATAGCAATCACACCATCCGTATATATTGTGTCTTAGAAGAATGTGTCTACTCTTACCATTATATATATGATTTTTAGCCTTGGTTATAGTTTCTTGGTTATCACAATGAATGGATATTGAATGCATTGGTTTTTCCCATAAAAGAATATCTAGTAAAAGATTTTTCAATCATTATGCTTAAGTTCCCGTCAATTCCAATGAACTCTGATTCCATTGTTGATTTGGCTATGCAAGTATGCTTAGAAGATTTTCAAGAGACAACTCCTCCACTTAGTGTAAAGACATAACCACTAGTGGACTTAGCTTCATCAGATTCTAAGATTCAATTAGCATCATTGTACCCTTCTAGTACATTTGGACTTCCATTAAGATTTAAGTCCAAATCCATGATTCCCCTAAAAATTTTGAGAACTCTCACTAAAGTTATCCATGATCTCTACTAGGATTACTCGTATATCTACTTAACACCTCCACAACAAAAGCTTTGTTTGGGTGAGTACAGTTCATCATATACAATTAAATTTCCTATGATCCTTGAATACTCCTTTTGTGACATACTATCACCTCTATTTTTCTTTACTTTCGTGTTCAAATAAAAAAGAGTTAAAATAGGTATACTATCAAAATGTTCAAACTTTTTAAGTACATTTTCTACATAATGGCTTTGAGATAGGACATACCCTTCATCTTTTATTATGATTTTAATTCCTAGGATGATATCAGCTTCTCTCAAGTCTTTCATATCAAATTAGACTTTAAAAAAAAGTTAGTGTCTTCAACTACTTTAAGACTAGTACCCATGATCAACGTATCATCTACATACAAATAAATGATCACACTAGTCTTACCTCTAAATTTACTATAAACAAATCTATCACAATCATTGAAAACATACCTACTAGATTTAAGTACATAATCAAATTTCTGATGTCATTGCTTAGGTGTTTGTTTTAATCCATATAAGGACTTTATTGATCTACAAACTTTATTTCCTAACCATGTACCACACACCCTTTTGGTTGGTCGATATAGATTTCTTCTTCCAAATCGCCATTTAAGAATGTTGTTTTCACATCCATTCGGTGCATAACTAGATTATATATAGAGGTTAGGAAAACCAAGACTCTAACTGTAGCAATTCTAGAGACTGGATAATAAGTATAAAAGAAATCTACCCCCTTTTTTTGTTTAAAGCTTTTAACTACTAACCTTACTTTAAATTTATCTACTGTAAACCACTATAGACCATCTACTGTAGACCAAGTGCTATAAGATACAAAAAAAGTGGATAAAGAGGATCTGTTGAGATATCAAATTACATTATTAAAAGAATACTTTCTTAAGCCTCTTATCTAAGAAGTATTCTCTATTTGTCTCTATTATTATCTTCTTCTATGTATTAGCTTTCTTTATCTCTCAAATCAACTAGACCAAAAGTCAGTCAATCTGATGTAAGGGTCTCACACCCAAGAGATCAACACCCCAAAAGTCAGTCAATCAGATGCCTTAACCATCTGGTAAGTAGACAAAATTTTCCTTTTTAAATGGCTAGGATATTTTGGTGCATGTTGTTGAAATAAACTTTGGTACCCCAATCACTATGCATCTAGAGGCAAGATTTAGAATTATCAGTTTTTTCTTTATTTTTTTTTTATTTTTTTTCATATTTGGATTTGTTTGGCTTGAAAAATATTTTCAAACTTTTAGGAATACTCACATTAGGATGCGTGGACAAGACACAATGTCCTTCGTGCCTCTAACATAACATACATGTGCCTGAGTTTTCACGCACACCTTGCCTGCTATCCTAACTTGGATTTTGTGTGAAAGCATCCTTGAGTCTGTCCAAATGATTGTGGGAGAGCTCAAAGAAAACATAAAAGAAGGGATACTCACTTCAGGTGGCAGATTTGGAGCAAATATGACACTTGCAAAGGTTGTCGGCATAGCATGTGATGTTAGCAAACCTGATGATGTAGAGAAGTTGGCCAACTTTGCTGTCAGTGAACTTGGTTCTATGGATATTTGGTGAGTAATATATATCTATCAAGCCATTTCGTGCCATGTTTATTGTACTAAGTCTTTTAAAATAAAATATTTGCCTTTAGTAACCTACCCATCTATTTCTTCTGATGCACGCATTGTCACTCTTGGACAGATAAACAATGCTGTCACAAATAAAGGATTCAGACCGTTACAGCAGTTTACAGATGGAGATATTGAGCATGTGTGTGCCTTCTCTGATTAATCCTTTCAAAACTTATCTCAGGTTCAGCAATATTACCCAATGTGCTTTAAGAACCAGATTTTTGGGTTTGTTCTACACTCATATATGTTTCACATGTACAAAGCCAGGTTTATGTGGTTGACTAGTGTGTACAATCTATGGGGTTTCATTATCTATATTTTGGATTTTTCTTTGTTCTTGATCCATGGGGATGATACTTTTCATTGGATGTTTGTGTGTTCCATATTTGGCATGTACTAGGAATTTTGTAACTTGAGATGTCTTTGAACCAACTTAGATCCACAAAGGTAATCAACTTTTTTTTTATATGATTCATTATGTGGACTAGAGAGTTTTGTGAAATTGACAGGCTTTAGTTGGAATAACAAAACCTCCTTATGGCAAGATTCCTTGGATTACAACATGCTATGATGATGTCGTTTATGATTCTACTTTCATTTATGTTAAAAATAATAAATGATTGTTCTTATTGCAGTATTTCAACTTACTAAGTGTACTGTTTTAATGCAGAAAATCAATAAAATTAAACCTGATCTTGGGTTTTTTTGGAAGCCCAGTCCCATTTTAGGCTAAGCAGCTTGGCATTCACCATTAAATAAAATATATTTATTTAATTATAAAATTAACATAAAAAAATTTCTTCTTTAAAAAATAGCATATGTTGACGAAATTTGCACTACGTGAAAATCCCAAAGTTGTATAAAAAAATTTGTTGGGCCTAGCCCGTAGAATTTTAAAACCCAAAATCCGTGGTCCGTGGACCTCATTTTCAACTCTCGGTCGATCACTCTCACTCTCTCTCTCTCTCTCACTATTCTCTCTCTCTCTCTCTTTCTCTCTCTCACAGTCATCGATCGATCGACCTCTCACGGTCTCTCTCTCACAATCATCGATCGATCGACCTCTCATAGTCCATCGCTTTCTCACAGTCTCTCTCTCGATCGATCAACCTCATTTTTTCATTAACTCTCTTGATCGATCGACCTCTCCATCGATCGATTGACCTCTCCATCTCTCTCTCACAGTCTCTTTCTCGATCAATCTATATCCCTCGATTAATCTCATCTCCCACTCTATTTGATCGATTGATCCTGATCTAGATTTGATAGCTTGAAGTGACTTATTGATCTTGCTACCTGTCTGAAGTGATCAGATTGGTCACAAAGGCACTCTCACTTGCTGCATCACCTCATGCGACAAGCCAAGAATCACTACGACTTCGGGCTAGGTACTCTCTCTAATCCCTCTTTTCTTTATATAGACTATATTAAGTTTTTTTATCCGATATATTTAGATTTGGATTGAAGATTTAGGCTTTTTATCCGATATATTTAGATTTGAATTGAAGATTTAGATTTTTTATCTGATATATTTCATATCAATCTCAATACCGATAGATTCCTATATTTTGAAGCATGTAATTTGAGTGAATTACGAAAAGGCTTCTAAATAATGTTTGAATGTGGAAAAAAGTAAATTATGAAAAGGTTTTTTAAACATGTTCTATCATTGATTCCAATTTATTTGCTCTTTATTTTTTCCTTGCTTAAATATGTTACAAACATTACCTTGCAAAATATATCTGGGGGTGACGATGTTTATGGGATGAAAACTCATTGGGTTAGTTGAGAAAAATTAGCTAAACTAGTCGATGAAGGATGCTTGGGAGTGTGTCGTGTAGCTGTTTCTCACAAAGTTGGGATGCTCAAGATGTTTTTAGAGAATTATGAATGAAGATGGACTAATATATGATAGATGATCTGTTTTGGAGTGGTTTGTAACGTATCATTTACTATGTCCTTTCATGAAGTCTTTTTCATTGTCTAATGCTCAGGTTTTTATTTAGTTCTTGTTATGTTGAAACTTTAATCTTCATTGTATTAGACCAAGTATTTGGCTTAGTCCATCATCATTGTAAATTTTCTTATCTTAGTTTATCCTAACAAGTTCAAGTTTTGTGTTTGTGTGTGTATGTTAGGGTTTCAAGGGATGATTGCATCTTCATATAATTATTACACTTTAACTATTATCTAGGTGCTGCAAATGCATATTTTTGTTCCCTCACTATTACTCAGCACATATGAGTTTGGTGTCTCCTTGCATTGAAATAGATGGCACTTTTACTGATTTGGTGACTTACCAAATCAGATTTCTGATTTCTTTCTGATCTTAGCTTGTTAAAAGAGCTGGACATGGCATTAGGAGGTTCTATATGGCTTTTTGTGTGAAATCTTATATCTTAAGAAATCCTTGAAACATTTGAGAAAATTGAGGGCCCACTTGATGTTGTATCTTGTATCTAATATCTAATTTTAAGGAACTCTCAATGAACAGTTTCATATGCTTCAATTCATTTATTTTTTTCTTTGGAGGTTCAATGTTGTTATTCATGATGATGGGATGCTTATGGTTTCAATAGAACTTTTGGTGTAATACCCCGAATTTTCAACTCATATCTCGAGGAAATTAAATAGTGAGATTTGGAGGAAAAATATCGAAAGAGGGACTTAGAGTAAAATACTCGAATATTGTTATGATTAATTTCAAGAAAAACCAACTTCACCATTATTTTCAAAATAATCGAAATATATACTTTAGCCTGTAAGTAAGTTTGAATTCAAGTTCGGGTGAAAAAATTAACAAATCTTCGAATTTCGCGTTGAGCGAGATCCAAAATAGAAAATTTTCATTAGAGGGAGAATCAGGAAGATTCATCCATACCATTAGGACTGCAACGGGAAATTATTCAAATTGTATACTCATTTGTCATTTTTCGAGTCCGAATAGTTAAGTTACGATCAGAACTAGAAGTGATGGGAAAATTACAAGTATGCCCTCAGCTTTTTATAAAAGAAGCAAACTTTCTTTTATTCTCATTTGTTCCCCTCTTCTCTAAGAAATCAAACTAGCACCATTTTCCAAACTTAGGGTTTTAACCTATTCTCACCCTCATCCATCGTGATTAAGTCCGAGTTGAACCTCAACGAAGAAGGCAATATTGTCGACGTTGTCGAGCTCCACGTTCTCACTCTATTCAACCTACATTTCTTTTCTTTTCTCTTAGCCTCCCACTAAAAATCAGAATAGGGATTTTGATTTTACTCACATGGAGTTCTACCTAGTTTGAAGAATAGTGATCAATCGTTATTGGGGGAGGAAGGACACCTTCATCGAGGGTTTCACAACTAACCAAACCGTTGGGCACCGAAGTGATTTCAACCTCGAGTCTTTGCTGCCAATCTTTGATTTTTGAGTTAGTTAAGCGTATCCGACAACTACAACCAAGTAAGGGACTTTCAATTCTTAGTAGTAACCTTAGATTTCAAAAATATGCATTTAGATTTTTTAGAAAACTTGTTGTTTATGTTTATAAATCGTAGAAATCTTGTGTTTAATTTTAAATTCATGTTAGAATTAGAGATTTGATGTGTTTTCCCCAAGTTTTAACAAAAATTTGTGGGAGGGTCGAAGGATTCGAAGAACGGAAGAAAAATCTGAAAAATGGATCGAAAGATCAAGATTTCGTGAATGTGTTCAGTGCTGATGGCAGGAGCTGTATGTTCCATCGACACCTGCCGAAGGCCATTATGTTGGTCCCACCGACAGAATCATGTTTCCACCACCGACATAACAGTTTGATCAAAACTGCTTTTGACTTTTGGGTTGCTTTCCTCATGACTTGTACATGATTTTCACCCTTCATTTTACTTTTCATTTACTTTAAGTTTTTTAATGAACTTAAGGTTTTACCTCTCATTTCAGAACAATGGGAATGGTTTCAAGATCTAAATCTCAAAGGATCAAAATCCAAATTTTGGTTTCAAGAACAAAATGTGAATTTTGACGTTTTCGACAAGTTTTCAAAAGTTAATACCTTCAGCAACACTTTGAATTAGATTACAAAAACTATATAATGTAGAATCTCATGTTCGATGCTTTCATTTTCAAAAATCTATTTTCAATTATGAGAATTTTGAAAATTTGAGTTTCCCACACTTGGTCAAATTTTCACTAACTTTCCTCGTTTTAACAAGCTTAGGTCCCGTGCATCGTTAGGACCTTGTTTTGAGCAAACCTTAGTAGTTTTTTGAGTGAATAACAAAAGTGACTTTGAAAGATCGAAAAGAAAAAATCAGATTTGAAAAGACGAAAAATGAGAATGTCGAAAGAATGAAAAAGGGATGAATTAGTAAAATGTCAGCGTCACACCCGAGGGATGATGTCAGCATTTTACATTATATGTTGTATGTAGATTGGTGAAAGGATATCCAGGTTATTAATGAAAGGGTTGCATGTTTATTTCAGATTATGTTAGCACGTGCGCTGAGTATTGTTATTTATTTTTAGGCCGAGGAGGCCACAATTGCATAGTAGAAACTGGATATCCATTCTCAACCCTAGTTTGTTAATTTCTCTATATATATATATGTAGCTATTTTGTGAGCTATTAAAGGGTCTATGAATGCTTGAAGGGATAGTGCGTCATATCATCCGGAGGGGTGCGCTATCCTGAGATGTTCAGTAGGGACCACAAAGCTCATACGTAGTATGAGACGTGTATGAAAATAGAGTCACAACTGGAATCTGGGTCCAATCCTTTCTTATTTTTACCAGTAAACGTGTATTCTAAAGGTGGTCGTATACGAGTGAAGTGTTATTTTGAAAATCACATGAATGCCTAATAGGCATAGACGAAGATGATTAATCAGTGATCACTAACAATCTAGTAGTTGTCAAACGTTCTTACACATTGAAAAGAGACCCATTGCTTACTGTTACATCAAACGGTCAGCCTGAGCAGGATAAATGGTCTCACAAACGTGATAAACAGCAACCAGCCACAAAATCAGGAAATACGATGTTATTGAGGAATATCATGTCCCAACTAGGAGCGACCCAGTCGTGAATCCCAACTCTTTAATTCCAATACTCCACCACTTGTACTATATATCTGTTGTTATATTTCAAAATATAAACTGAAAAACATATCCATTATTTGAATGTTGTCAATTATATTTGCATAAGTCGAAAAATGTATAGTGAGTACCGATGATTGATGATATGTGAACTTTTAAACTGTTTAGTTGTTCATCCCTGACTACATGTACTAGTTGATCGTATTTTATTCTATAAAACCTTGTATGTATTAAAATGTTCAGTATGTTTTACTCGATCATGTTTAGGGAGGGTTATTAGTAGGAATTAGTTGTAGACTTACTGTGTAACTCTCATTACTCACTTTTTCCTTCCTATTTTTTTTGGTTTCAGTACTTGTAGTTACCAAGGTAGGCATAGAGTCAGTAAGTGAGGAGTATCTGGTCGGTCAGATCGACAATCAGAGTTTATTGTTTGGTGAGCACTAGGACTACATCCCTTAGTGTTGTCAGTTTCATCCAGGATGTATGTAGTCTTTGGATCAAGAGTTTAGGTCTATGTTAAAGTGAGAGTATTTGGTAAGCCTATATATTGTTAAATTTTCCGTACTCTGATCTACTTACATGTTAGATGTAATTAGTCTTCTGCTGTTAATTCCTGTATTTGCATCTTTATATACAGATTTTGTTATATATTGGATTATTAGGTTTTCGTGTTCCATAGAATGCTAACATAAACAAAGGGGGCCATGTCAAAATTTTGAGGTGCCACCTAGTACCTTGAGACTTGGCATTGGGTTTTGTGTTAACGTTTGGCGAGACACCACAGATGGTATCGGAGCATAGTATTAGATCTGTTTGGGATATAAGTCGGATATGTTTTAGAAAATAAACTGATACCACAACATTAGATGCAATCATAGAGTGTTACTAGGAATCCGATAGCCGAGCTCATTAGTGGTTCCGTATTGGGATTACGAGCTCTTCCGTGTCTAGAAGTCCGTAAAGCTTAGTAAGCCTAAGAGAAGATTCTAGGTTCATTCTACAGTAATGAAATGGTGTTCATTACTAGTTTTCGTATTATAATAATGGTTAATGCTTCCGTAAGAATGATGTTGACATGGATCTAATGAGTGCCTTGTTTCTGAGAAATAGTAGATTACTGAACTCGTAGGTTAGGAAAGATGCAAGGAAACAGAGTTACAACCGGACCCATGATAAGGAGTCAAACTAGTGGGAAAGACCTAACGGGGTCAAGTAAACTCACCAAGATAGAACGGTTGATAGAAGCCGTCTCGGAGTTATCCTAGAGTCAGGCCCTCATGGAAAAGAGATAATCAGAGATGTTTGAGGCTCAAATGATCATGGTGGGCCAATTGACGAAAAAATTAGAGAGGATAGAAGAAAAACTCGACCACCACCTTAAGAATAAGTCCCGACAAGATCCAAGAGGAAATATCCTGACACAGGGAGTACCACGAGAAGAAATAGGGATAGTAGAGTCGCGGGAAAAACAACCATATATAAGAAGTGAGACTATGGAAATATCCGTTCAAGAAATGGAAGAGTCTTGTAGGAAATAACAATATATAATACTAAATCGATCGAAAGAAAAAGTGGTAGCGTATTATGAATGTGATAAGTTGGGACACACAGGGGTGCAATATTCGGTTCGACGTCGACCAATTAAAGATTCGTGGCTCAGAAATATGTTAGATTGGCAAATTCAAGGGACAACAATGCCACGGGATTTTAACGTGGTTAAAGACATGCTTATACCATTACAAACGGACCGAACAAGCGATCAAAAGTGAGAGGGGATGGAATTACATATGTCCTAGGGACAGACCAGTCAACCCCAGACTTCTCATCTTTCCAGACCAGACCCGACCAAGAGGTCGATCGCCCTTGGATTGGTTTACACACAGTATAGAGCTACTCAACCACCGAGTTGTAGGGTTCCCTCATCACCAAGTCATAGAGCTGTTGGAATTCCAGCGAGGCCAATAGGTCCAAGAGTATCAGCGAGATAACCGAGAGATTTTAGATTCCAGTTTACCAACTGCTCACTCTACAGAAATCTACGAAGACAAAATCATTAACATGTTATGGGTATGGTCAAGTGAGGCATATTAGGAGAGAGTACCATCTATCACAGTCGTAGGCAGGGATTGTGACCCAAGAGGAACCAACTGTCTCCGCCAATATTTTAAAAGGTACGATTTTTAATTATGATGTTAGAAATTGGAGTTGTATTCAATATTGATTCCTTTAGATCATATATTATTACTAGGATTTTGCACACTTATTGGAGCTAGTAAGTTATCGAGACAGATCAAGTAATAAAACTAGTTACAGCACTATCATAAAAGTTGTTGAGAACTATGGGGCAAAGAATGTTGATGAGATAGGCCCAGTTAGGTAAGGTAGGAAGGAGTATTATGAGTAGAAATGTGTGTTATGGTATAAGTGTATTCATAACATGATAATAATACGGTGTTGAGTATGTGTGAATTAAGGCTAAAAGTAATTGTTAGAAAGTGAGGTTAGAATGATACCTTGTGAAGGAATAATGACTTTTTTGGAAAGACTAAGTAGGAATAGAGGTGTGTAATCTAAAACTAAAATTTGGTGTGTGACAAAAATGAACGAGTATTTGAAGATAAACTTGATGTGTGAAAGATGCGCTTTATTAGGAGAGATAAGAAATGAATTTACGAATAGGGAAGCATATTGAATTTGACGATTGTATAAGTTAATAATATTGTTAAAACGATTGGAATGACAGTAGGGAAGAGTTGGGTAGAAAATGTAGTTTTGAAAGTAAGGTGGATCAATATAAGATCCGAAAAAGAATAATATTTTGATAAGGTTGCATTAATGGTGACTTAATGAAATTGTGAGAAAATAGATGGAGAAGGTAAGACAACGATATTGATTATGAATTGAAATTCACGAGAAATAGTTGTGAGATTTGGAAAGACTAATCATGGTGCTATCAGTATTGGATGATAAGTGGAAATATGTATGATTTAGGTAAAATATAAAGTTACATGAATAAGGATTAATTGATATTATAATGATAAATGATAGAA
Organism: Akebia trifoliata; assembly: GCF_017979445.1. NCBI lineage: Eukaryota > Viridiplantae > Streptophyta > Magnoliopsida > Ranunculales > Lardizabalaceae > Akebia > Akebia trifoliata. The sequence continues at coordinate 22,019,155 of NC_141386.1, forward strand.
GGGGTGTGAAAGAATTATTGATAGAAATTGATAGGGAATTGAAATGATGTGAGTTGATTGTATGTTATGATTATACAAATGATGAATTAGTTGGGGCATGAGAATGGTTTAGAGTGATTAATGGATGGATGTATTGGGTTGATGAAAAATATGTAACATGCGGTTAGGAGTTATAAAAGAAATTAGCTTGAACACCTGAATGAATGATAATCGCATATAAGTGTTGTTGGTTATACATGTTGTGTTAGTAGGGTGGCGAAAAATTCCGAAAAGTATGATTCAAATTTCGAGGACGAAATTTTTATTAAGGGGGGGAGAATGTAATTCCCCAGATTTTCAACTTATATCTTGAAAAAATTAAATGGTGAGATTTGAAGAAAAAATACCGAAGCAGGGACTTAGAGTAAAATACTCGACTATTGTTATGATTAATTTTGAGAAAAATCAACTTTGCTATTAGTTTCAAAATAATCGAAACATATACTTTAGCCTGTAAGCAAGTTTGAATTCAAGTTCGAGTGAAAAAGTTAACAAAATCCTCGAATTTTCATGTTGAGCTGGATCCAAAATAGAAAACTTTTATTAGAGGGAGAATCAGGAAGATTCGACCACACCATTAAGACCGCAACGAAAAATTATTCGAAATGGTATACTCATTTGTCATTTTTTGAGTCCGAATAGTTAAGTTACGATCGGAACTAGAAGCGATGAAAAAATTACATGTATGCCCTCAACTTTTTATAAAAGAAAGCAAACTTTCTTTTATTCTCATTTGTTCCCCTCTTTTCTAAGAAATCAAATCAGCACCATTTTCCAAACCTAGGGTTTTAACCTATTCTCACCCTTATCCATCATGATCAAGTCCGAGTTGAACCTCACTGAAGAAGGTAATATTGTCGACGTTGTCGAGCTCCACATTCTCACCCCATCCAACCTCCATTTCCTTTCTTTTCTCTTAGGCTCCCACCTAAAATCAGCAATAGGGGTTTTGATTTTACCCACTTGAAGTTTCACCTAGTTTGAAGAAGTGTGATCCATCGTTGTTGGGGGAGGAAGGACACTTCCCTCGAGGGTTTCACAACTAACCCGACCGTTGGGCCCCAAAGTTATTTCAACCTCGAGTCCTTAGTGCCAACCTTTGATTTTCGAGTTAGTTAAGCGTATCCAACAACCACAACCAAGTAAGGGACTTTCAATTCTTAGTAGTAACCTTAGATTTCAAAAATATGCATTTAGGTTATTGAGAAAACTTGTTTATGTTTATAAATCGTAGAAGTCTTGTGTTTGATTTTAAATTCATGTTAGAATTATAGATTTGATGTGTTTTCCCCAAGTTTTAACAAAAAATTTGTGGGTGGGTTGAAGGGTTCGAAGAACGGAAGAAAAATCTAAAAAAGGATCGAAAAATCGTGATTTCGCGAAAGTGTTCAGTGCTTTCAGTAGGAGCTGTCGGTTCCACTGACACCTGCCGAAGGCCATTCTGTGGATCCCACCAACAGAATCATGTTTCTACCACAGACAGAATAATTGGATCAAAACTGTTTCTGACTTTTGGGTTGCCTTCCTCATGACGTGTACATGATTTTCACCCTTCATTTCATTAAAAATATTTAAGTAAATGTCCATTTACTTTAAGTTCTTTAATGAAATTAACGTTTTACCCCCCATTTTAGAACAATGGGAATGGTTTCAAAATCCAAATCTCACAGGATCAAAATCAAAATTTTTGTTTTAAGAACAAAAAATGAATTTTAACGTTTTTGACAAGTTTTCAAAAGTTAATACCTTTCGTAGCACTTTGAATTAGATTACAAAAACTATATGGTGTCGAATCTCGAGATTGAGGCTTTCATTTTCAAAATCCCATTTTCAATTTCGAGAATTTTGAAAAATTGAGTTTCCGACACTTAGCCAAATTTTCACCAACTTTTCTCGTTTTAACAAGCTTTGGTTCCGTGCATCGTCGGGACCCTGTTTTGAGCAAACCATGGTAGTTTTTCGAGTGAATAACCAAAGTGACTTTGAAATATTGAAAAGAATAGATTGGATTTGAAAAAATGAAAAATGTGAATGTCGAAAAAATGGGAAAGGGATAAATCGGTAAAATGTTAGAGTCACACCCGAGGGGTGATGTCTAAATTTTACATTGTATGTTGTACATAGGTTGGTGAAAGGATATCCAGGTTATTAATGAAAGGGTTGCATGTTTATTTAAGATTATGTTAGAGGGTGCGTTGAGTACTGTTATTTATTTTTGGGCCAAGGGGGCCACAGTTGCATGGTAGGAATTGGATATCCATTCTCAACCCTGTTATATATATGTCGCTATTTTGTGAGCTGTTAAGGGTCTATGAATGCCTGAAGGGATAGTGCGTCACATCATCCAGAGGGGTGCACTATCTTGGGATATACGGTAGAGACCACCAAGCTCATACATGTTATGGGACGCGTATGAGAGTGGAGTCACAACTAAAATCCAGGTCCATTCCTTTCTTATCTTTACCAGTGAACTTGTACTGTATACGAGTGGAGTGTTATTTTGGGAATCACATGCGCGTTTGATAGGCATAGACGAAGATGATTAGTTAGTGATCATTAACAATCTAGTAGTAGTCAAACGTTCTGACACATTGAAAAGAGATCTATTGCTTACGATCACGTCAAACGGTTAGCCTGAGTCGGATAAATGATCCCACAAATGTGGTAAACAGCGACCAGCCACAAAATCAAGAACTATGATGTTATTGAGAAATATCATGTCCTGACTGGGAGCGATCCAATCGTGAATCCCAACTCTTTAATTCCAATACTTCATGACTTGTACTATGTATCCGTTGTTATAATTCGAAGTATAAATTGAAAAACATGTCTACTATTTCAATATTGTTAATTATATTCGCATAAGTCAAAAAATGTATAGTGAGTACCGATGATTGATGATATGTGAACTTTTAAATTGTTTAGTTGTTCATCCCTGACTATATGTACCAGTTGATCGTATTTTATTCTGTAAAACCTTGCATGTATTAAAATATTCAGTATGTTTTACTCGATCATGCTTAGGGAGGGTTATTAGTAGGAATTGATTGTGGACTTACTGGGTAGCTCTCGTTACTCACTTTTTCCTTCCTATTTTTTTTTAGTTTTAGCAGTTGCAGTTACTGAGGCAGGCGTAGAGTCAGTAAGTAAGGAGTATCTGGTCGGTTAGATCGATGATCAGAGTCTATTACTTGGTGAGCACTAGGGCTACATCCCTTAGTGTTGTCAGTTTCATCCAGGATGTATGTAGTCTTTGGATCGAGAGTTTAGGTCTATGTTAGAATGAGAGTATTTTGGTAAGATTGTATATTGTTAAATTTTTCGCACTTTGATCTACTTATATGTTAGATGTAATTAGTCTTCCGTTATTAATTCCTGTATTTATATCTTTATATACAGGTTTTGTTATATATTGGATTATTAGGTTTTCGTGTTTTGTATAATGCTAACATAAATAAAGGGGGCCATGTCCAAATTTCGAGGTGCTACCTAGTACCTTGAGACTTGGCATTGGGTTTTGTGTTAGTGTTTGGCGTGGCGCCACATTGGGTTATCTTCTCTATTAATTTTTCTGAGTAGGATGCTGTGTCTGGAACAGGTTTTGGTTGAACCCGGAACACCACATGGATCTAGGATCCAATCTCAAATGCCATATCATATTTTGTGGATGGAGAAAAAGGTAAGCCTATTATTTCCAATCATAACTCTGATTTATGTTATGATTTCTTTAGCCGATGATGTTTAATCGATACTTTCATTGCTTTCAAGAAATTCCGTAAATTTGATAATTTAGCTAATGAGGCTTAGAAGGACTTAGTGACTGTAAAACATGGTGCATTTGTGGTTGCTCCTGTGAGTTTCATAGTTTCAACTTTTTCCTCCCTTTTTTTCATTAATTTTCGTGAAATTGCATTGTTTTTACGTAAAGTTCTTGTTGCAGTGTCCTCATGATAGACCTTGTCCTTTACAAAATGCTGGAAAATATTGTCATTTTGTTCAGCGATTAGAGAGGACGTCATCACAATGTGCATACAAAGTGAGTTCCTCCCAAAGCTATGTTCTAAGTTAGTTTTGCAACAATGGAAATGAATCAATGATTTTGGACCAATATCATATATGTGAGATTACACAGGACAATGATGATTAGAAGTTCCATTGTTTTTTAATTGCCGTGCTTAACTGGCAGAAAAAAGAAAAATAAAAAAGATACTTGAACATACTCAACTGACATGGAATGTGCACATAACCATACATGTGAATTGTTGCACTAATAAGAGAAGATGACCCTGATAAAAGAAACAATTATCATTTTATCGATGAAAATGTTAGATAATGAGGATGCGTATGAAGATGAATTGATTTTCGTCAATTATTGAATCTTAACTTACTTATAACAACATTATATTTTGAACAATATAAACCTTGATTTGTGTTGTAGACCTATGGTTGCCAATTGGGTCGGAGTTTTTTTACTTATAAACTGTTTCGGGACCATGATAAGTGCCAATCCAAATGTTGTATGTGAACCATGTGGAATTGTTCATTTCATAGTAATTTTCTCCAAATTTTCAATTTTTTATTATTTGGACTTTAATGAATTTGTCAGGTCAGCGAGATCTCTTGCAAAGACTCACACACCTATAACAAGATCTTATTTGGCACACTCACATGATCAGAAGAGAACAACTCCCATCCCATGTCACAATCCACGTTCCGTTGACGAGCCTTTGGTTGGTGTCCATCTTTCTACACAATTTGCACCACCATTTAACACCAAAAGCTTGCTATGTGTGGTGAGCTTAAAAGGCAATGGCATGTTGATCTGTTTTGGCATTCCTTTTATTTCAGTATCTTCTAACTTTTGTTTTGTTGCAGATCTCTGCAGTGACATTCATTGTTAGTAGTTTTAATTTCCATTTTTCTATGTCTAATAGACATAATGTGGTGTTAGAAAAACAACCCTAAGGAGTTGTAATCCAAGAAGGAAGAACACTTTTGTAGGTAAGAAAACACAGTAATCTAATCCTTTTATAAAGTTCTCAATAAAATATCAAGCCAAATCTAGATAAGGTAATATTTCTTATGAACCACATTGTGCAAACACCATAGTTCCTCCCCCGTTCAAATGGTCACGCTCCTCTATTTTTCTTTTTCCTCATTGTTTAATTGTCAAGAAATAATGCAATTTATTAGATGGTTAGGATCAGCCTACTCAACTAATTTTTGGGCTTTGGCCAATTCAATAAGTGACTCATTAATTGGTCAGTTTGGATTTGATTGTGTTATGTTGGAGTGGAGGAAGCATGAAATTTCCATATTGTGTTACGTTCCCGACTGCAATTTAGACTATTGAGAGTTGCCAAAAACTGCCTAAATGAACTCTAGTGTTCAATTTTCAGTAGGCATTGGAGTCATCATAGAGTGCCCAATGCAGATGTTAGCATCGGCCACTTCGAGGTGCTTTAGGTAACACAGTCGGCCTAAGTGATGGCATCGGGCGATATGAGCCTATATGGCTTGGGAGGTTGGAGACATGGGCATGGATGGAGAGTAATAACTCCATCTCTTTTTTATGGGAGTAGCTTCTCCACAAATTTGGGATTTAGAGGGGTTTTGGGAGTTGCGACCGATGAGGATTTGCAATTCAAGTAGCAAAATGAAATTGAGTCGTAGAAGTTGCAGTTCTAACTCTGTCTTCCAAACATTCCTTCAGATTTTTAATTCTCTTGGTTACTTGAAGTTGCTACATATTTTTTGATAATTAAGAATTTTTGGACAATGAGTTTTCAAATGATAGGAACTTGGTAATGCTGCTGAAAATTTAGAACTAATGATTCCTTTTCTTTTCTTTTCAATTGTCTGGGTTCTTCAGAACAATGCTGTACTAATTATGAGACAAGGGGCCAAAGGAAGCAGTGAGATTGGAAGCTTCCTCGGTTGGGCAATGGCAACTATTTACTTGGGAGGACGGCTTCCACAGACTTACTTAAATGTGAGGTTTACATTTTTTAGTCTTCCACCAAAAAAATTGTATTTTGTATACTAATTGTCATTTATAAAACATATGATTGAATATAACTTCATGTTTGGTTTCTAATCAATTTGCAGATCCGAAAGGGCAATGTTGAGGTATTTTCTTTCAATCTTGAGTTCTTTCATGTGTACTACGGAAGCTGTGAATATTTTTGACTTTTGATATTACCATAACGTGCAGGGGCCTAATCCATTAATGTTCATCTTTGCGTTAGTTGGAAATGGGATTTATGTGGCGAGGCCTTTCAATTCAACTTCAAATTACAACAATATAGTTGTATATAAAATGATTCCGGTCTTCTATGGATGAAATATATACCATATATATATATATATTTTTTAACATCTTTATGTAGAATTCTTGTGAGCAACTTGGACTGGTATAAAATCAGACCAAATCTACCATAGCTGGTAGATGTAGGAGGATGTATTCTTCTTGACATTTTTTTATCCTTTTTTCTTAAAGTATATATGTTATGCTGATTCCATTTCATTTCTATGGAAATTTAATTATCGAGTCTTGTTTCAGACCTCTATTGTGGGATTTTCAACTCTTCTTGATTGTAAAACAATATATATATATATATATATATATATAGAAATTTAGTATATAAGTGGCAAACAATAATATAGAACCTTAATAGCTTTTCCAAGTACTTACTCAATTCGTCTATTTCCGTAAATGGAAACCCCAGGATCTTCAGAATAGGCATGGTGAATTTTTACTACTAGCTTAGCTGATTACAAAGTCAAATTGCAGCATTTCTGAGGTGATCTGCCCCCCTCTCTCTCTCTCTCTCTCATTATTTACTCCTTGTAAAATCAAAGATGAGTAATGGGTTTCCCATCCTCGTAAAATCAGACACGATAAAAGGTTGGACACTTTAAAAGAAGAGAGGAGGTTTACCAAAAATGAATTCTAAAGCGGCCTTCCCAAATAACCATATGTCTGACATGGCGGCGAAGTCTTCAATTATCTCAAAATTGAATCGATAACGAGTATCTGATCTAGGAAACAGTAGCAATGTAGGGGAAATCCAAATCTTGAGGAAAATAAGAGGACATGATAGAGTGGAGAAAGTCAGAAGAGATGGAAAGCATCACGACCATTTGCTTTTGATTTTGTTTTATTTCTAAGAAATTATGTGACTATAATTCATTTGTTAGTGCCCAATTTCTTTTATTAAAGCTTGTTTAATAATGCAATTTCAATATATAATATGAATTTTGAGTTGTTTAGTTTAATTTGGAACTTGTTTTATGATTTTTGTTTTGTTTTTTATTTTTCTAATTTTTTTATTATTATTTCATTTATTGTGATTGGTGAATTAAAGGACCGTGCTATTATTTGTTAAACCTCCAAATTCGATGGCCATACTCTATGGATTTTTTTTATTTTTTTTAAAGCTCATTCTCCAATAATTTGATAGTCCAGGGCCGTAAAAAAAAATTCTACAAAAAATATTTGACGGGATGGTCCGTCAAATTTCTCAAAATTTGACAGGCTAAGACCGTCAAATATGGGATTTTTCACAGTGTTGTAGGTCTATCAGTATTAGATATAGCAACGACATGTAAAATTTGTCGATAAAAGTATGTAAACAAGCACTAAAAAAAATTCACCACAAATTTTCCCACAATTTTTTTTCAGAAACAGGAAATAGCGATGGATGCCATGTTGCTATCGGTGAAAGGGATATAGCAACGGGTCCCATTTATCCATCGGTAACAGTATCACCGATGACATACATAGTGACGGTTGGTGACAAAAACCTTGCCATTGGTAAATCATTCAACGACATCTATATGGGCCTACAATGATGGGCCTAACTATTGTTATTACTGATTTTCCTTGTAGTATTAGGAGTTGGATCAGAATATACAAGTTCCCCAACTTGCTTCATATGATTATTATAAAGATCTGGTAATTTCTAATTATTTCCTTCCAAAATGCTTGAAATCTTAGCCTCCTCATGCATAGTGAAGCATTGGTGAAAGGACATGTTCGTGTCTCAATACTCGTTGCCATACAACCAAATGCAATCATCCCTGTGCCAACAAAAGATGAGATCACTATTGTCATAAATGTTGTCGACAATTACATTGCTTCACCACGAGATCTACTTGTAACAGACGTAGAGGTAATAGACTTAGAAGTAAATTTGAACTAATTTTTATTTTAATAGTTAAATATATGTATGCACATATATCTCTAATAACTATTTTATATATTAGGATGATAATGATTCTGATGATGACGACAATGGCGATATTGAGAAATTTTACACCCTTTTATTAAGGAGGCCTATTGATGAAGTTTTTAAAATAAATTTGAATCAATGAGTTTTTGGTGAAGCTTTCTAGTTACTTCATTTCGTCGAGGATATGTTGTCATGTGCAAAATGGAAGAACTGTCAACCACCGTCCTAACATTATATATAAGGTAAGATATATGTTTTTGATACTTATTTAATTAACTTTAGTTTTCTATAATTTAAAATATTGTTCTATTTTAATTTTTCCTATTTTTTTCAATTACTTATATGAACAAAATATTATATTGAATCATGATTGGTTTTACTTCATGAACCCGTATACAATCGATACTCTACTACAACTTAACAAAGAGCAAGCATTTGTGTACTTTGGAAATAAATTAGTGCAATGTTGGTAAAAGGTAGTTATTAGTCCAATATGTGTTGGATATATTTTTATTTATTAAATATATAACTATTTTTAATGCTTAAGTACAAATGGTATCGATTTCACCAATGATATATGTAATATATTTCATTGTAATTGGCATTTGATCTTTGTTGTATCAGACATATCAAATAAAAAGATTTGCAACCTTGATCTATTGGATAATCTATTTCACCACACACAAAAGTATTAATTTCAAAGTATATATGTATCTTATTAACTATTAGTTAAATATCTATTAGTGTTGTTATTAATATTATTCGGTGTATTGTTGTAGTTCATCAAAAATAATTAACAAATTTAGATGGCATAAAAAGGGATACTATATGTGGCGTCCTGCCAAACGCTAACATAAATCCCCATGTCAGATCTTGAGGTATTAGGTGGCACCTTGAAATTTCTGCATGGTCTCCTCAGTTTATGTTAGCATTCAAAAGCGCTCAACCTGCACCTGATAAACAACATACAATCTTGCATATAAACAAATAAAATATAATAATAGCGGAAGTCTATATACGTCTAATAATGTATGATAGATCAGAGTGCGGAAGAAAAAAATTTATATACAGGATTATACAGAGATTCCTCATTCTAACAAAAGTCCTAACGCTCAGAACAACATCTATAATACTACTTGACAAATAGACCCACTAGGGGGTGCAGCCCCAATACCCACCAGGTGACGAACTCTGGTTGTCTATCTGACCCACCAAATGATCCTCACTCGTGCTCTATACCTTCCTCACTAAGCTCTGAATCTGAGACTAAAAAATGGAGAAGGAAAGGGTGAGTAACAATGCTTACCCAGTAAGAAAGAAAACAATTTCTACCAATGACCTCTCCTAACATGAACGAATAAACATACTAAATCATTTTAAAATATGCAAAGTTTTAAAGAACAAACTATGATTAACTAATACATATAGCCAGGAATGAGCAATTAAACATTTTAAAACTCATATTACATCGATCATCATTACTCACTATAACATTCTCTTTTTATACAAATCTAATTGATCAAATGGAAACATTAACCATGCATTTCATTTTATATATCAAAATAAGATAACAAATACATAATACACAATGGTGGAGTATTGAAATTAGAGAGTTGAATTTATGACTGGATCACTCCCAGTCGGGACATGATGTTACAATTCTTCTCTGACTTTTTAGTTCCTGATTTTGTGGTCGGTCGTTGCACTTACCACATTTTGTTGACTATTTATCTGGCTCAGGCTGACCGTTTGATGTGACCGTCAGCAAAGGGTCTCTTTTCAATGTGTCAGAACGTTCGACTATTATAGATTGTTAGTGATCACTGACTAATCATCTTCGTCTATGCCTATCAGGCGTACATGTAATTCCCAAATATACAAACCATTCGTATACGACCACCTTTATATTACAAGTTCACTGGTAAAGATAGAGAGGAATATCCTGGATTCCAGTTGTGACTCCACTCTCATACGCATCCCAAATCACGTATGAGCTTCGTGGTCCCTACCGTACATCCCAGGATAGTACACCACTTCGGATGATATGACGTACTATCCCTTCAAGCATTCACAGACTCTTTAACAACTCATAAAATAGCTATATATATATATATATATATATATATTACTTTCATTTTAAAATAAAATATAAATTAACAATACAAGGTTGAGAATGGATATTCAGTTTCCTACCGTGCAAGTGTGGCCACCCGGCCTAAAATAAATAACAAAATGAAAACGTAAACAGCGCCTCACGCTAACAGAAAGTAAGTAACATGCAACCAGTACTATTATCCCTGGATACCCGTTCACCAACCTACACACAACACAACAATGTAAAATGCAAATATTACCCATTGGGTGTGATTCTGACATTTTACCGTTTTCATACCCTTTTTCTCCTTTTTCGATTTTTTTTTACAGTTTTCAATCTTTTCAATAAAATATCTATTTTCTGATATTCATCAACTCAATATGAGTTCATTGAATATTAAATCACATTTTTCAACTATAGAATTTATTTTTATCAATAATATTAAAAAAGAATACAAATTTTATATCAAAACAGGTCCGAGCAGTGCAAAAGACCCAATTGATGGAAATAACCCTTTAAAATACCCTATCCACATATAATTTGTTAAAAAATATAATTAAACATATCAAACATGCAATTTCTGGCGTGAATTTTTAAATAACAAAAGAATTCTATATTTTGGAAATACATCTAAAAAATTTCGATAAAATCTTAAATGTAATTTTTACAATCTACGATTACTAATAGAAATTGAAAGTTCCTTACAATCTCTAGGTGAAAAGATCGAAGCACGTAAGAGAAAATTAAGGCGATAGGTGGGAAAATCAAGATGATCAAACTTCGAAGTGGCTGATTTTTAAATCTGACCCGACAGTTTCAAAGATCTAGATGTCGTCGTCCTTTCTCCTTTCGCGGCGAAAGACGATTTGATCCCGAAATCGATGAAATTTGAGGTCGAAGTTACGAAATCTCCGTATATATATACGGCTATTTTTTGACGATACGGAGTGAAAAAGATAAGAAAATGGAAGGAATTTGGGTGGATTTTGTAGATGTCGGGGCTGCGAATGTTTCACCTTACTGCGTCGGAAGACGGTTTGACCCCGAAACGGACGAAATCTGATGTCAAAGTTTCGAAATTTTCGTATTTAAATACAGCTGATTTTTAATGATATTGGATGAAAAAGAAAGTGAAATGGAAAGAGGTTGAGTGGGTTTTGTAGAGAACGTAGCTGTGGACATTCTCCCTTCTACGTCGATCGTCGACGGCGAGCCATTTGCGAGAGATCTGAGGTAGAAGATAGAAGAAAAATGATTTTTTTTTAAACGGGTTGGCTGTTGGACGGGTTGGAGAAGACGAAGTATTAAAAAAAAAATTAAAATTTTATTTATATAAAATTTTGGACGAAATTGGTATTTTGTCAATTTGATCGATGACAAATGAATACTCTATTTCGCCTAATTTTTCGTTTCGAATCTAATGGTGTAGTCAATTTCTACAAATTCTGTCTCTAACAAAAATTTACAATTTTGGCCTGAGGTGATCCCTAAAATTGATGTCGTTTTCATTTTTTACGATAATTTGACTTTTTGGTCTCCAAAAATGACAAATAAATAGTCTATATTTAATAATTTTTTGTTACGAATCTAATGGTGTAATCGAAAATTAATAATTCTTACTCTAGCTAAAAGTCATTATTTTAGCCTGGTCCGACTCGGTAATCGAAGATTTTGTAACTTTTATATTCGGACTCGCATTTTAGCATGCTTATAGGCTAAAACATATTTTTCGATCATTTCGAATCCAATGATGAGGTCAGATTTTATTAAAAATGATTAGAAACATCATAAAGTTTTACCCCTAAGTCCTACTTTCAAGATTTTCTTAAAATTTCACTATTTATTTCCTCGAGATACGAATTAAAAATTCAGGATTTTTCATTCTCCCCCCCTTAATAAAAATTTTGTCCTCGAAATTGAAATCATACCTTATCGAGCTTTATCGCGATTCCACTAACATGACATGTATAATAAATACTACCTATTTTTTATTACCATCTATTCTTAGTCCCAAGCCAATCTCATTTTTAACTCGTAGACTTATATCTCTCATATTTCGTCAGCCCAATACATTAATCAATTAATCACTTTAATTCAAACTCATACTCCAACTAATCCATTATTTATATAACCATAAGATAACAATCAATTCACATTGTATCACTTTCCCACCAATGTCTATCAACCACAATCTTTTCACATCTTCTTTATTCTTCATCTTTACTTCTCTCATCAATTACATCGTCTATTATGTTTTACTCATAATTATTATGAATATTACTCCCCAATGCATAGTCTTACCGCAACACACCACTATCCTTATATTCGATTCAATATTACATTTTCTACTTATTGTGATATTTCCTCAAAATCTCTGTCATAACCTTTATAATTTCAAATCATGCTCGAGGGGATAAATCCTACATCTATTTTCTCACAATTCCATTAAGTCACCATTAATGCAACATTGTCACAAGATTATTCTTTCTCACATTTTACATCGACCCATCTCCTAACTTATACTCTACTAAATCTCTTTTCTTTTACATACCACATGCTCTTTCAAAATTGTACGATATCTTTTTTTTCAAATTTCACCAGTTCTTCAACTCAACCATATATAGTATTAGTTATTACCCATACCTTCACTTGCTATATAGTCACATTACTAGTCTTATAAATCACATTCGCCTTCTCACACTTCACAACCATCGTTACACCTAAAACATACCTATCAATTATCAAAATGCAGTCTAGTTGGTTCACGGTTAGCTTTTTTTTTTTTTAACTTGCACATTTTTATTCAAGTTCCGAATTAGTTTCATTCCTTCACCCCCTTACTATTAGTTGAGTAGTTTCTACTCCGCCCACTTCCAGAAGCTTCACAGTTCCAAATTATAATAAATATCAAATCACTAGAAAAATGGTGAGGTTAAAGATGAGGATGGGATGATAGCATAAAAAGTGGAAAGCGGTAGGAAAAAGGTTGGTTGTTTAGTCCGCTCCAATATTATACTAGAATAATGAATAGCGGTGTAGACACCTCATTTTTGCACTCGCCTGATTAATCAACTCGTCAACCCGATCACAATGTTTTCCAATGATGGATGTTATTCCAATGCTTTATTTTGTTACCAGATATGTTTCAGAAATCCGGATGAGGTATCACAAACTAAGAAAACTTTAGAAATCACGCTACGCTAGGAAAATACGACTCTAGAAACATAGAAATCATCATCTTGTAGACCCAAAAAGAAGTTTCACGATAAAAATCACTAAAAATTGATCAAATTACCAAAATACCCTAACATCAAAACAACCCTAGAGCCTACGTTACGATTAGGAAAACCCTTTCGAACACATAAAAAAACAAATTAAAATCAAATAAATCATTTCACCAATTTTAACAAAATTCGACAAAATTACGAAAATGCCTCTCATAAAGTTCACGTCCATTTCATACAAAAAATTTCATAAATGACACAAACCAATATTTCCATTGAATTCCTTACGAAAAATCGATTCTAAAACATCCTAGAACATTAAAAATCGACTTAAAACATGAAAAGTCTTCTCTAGGGGCAAAACGATAATTTCACAATTTTCATAATTAAAATTTTTTGAAATTAATAAATAAAATATTAAATAATTAAAGTGAGACATTAATGAAATTAATTTAAAATTTTGAACTAAAACAATCGATCAATCGGGCTCTCAAGCAAAATTGTTGAGGATTCGCAAGATATTTCTTTAAGGACCCCTCCATTTGGGGGTCCGAAGAATTAAAGATATAATAGATGAGGGTTCTTCAAAAAATTAAAGTCAACCAAGCAAGACTGAAGTTAAAATTAAAGTCAATTAAGTAAGACTGAAGTCAAGATATTAAAAGTCAATCAATTAAGATTAAAGTCAAAATATTAAAAGTCAATCAAATAAGATCAAAAGTCAAAATCATAATAGAGTTCTAATTAAATAATAACTCTATCTAATAGAGTTCTAACTAAAACACAACTCTACCTAAAAAAATTCTAATTAAAATACAATTCTACTTAAAACAATTCTAACTAAAACAAAACTCTAATTAAAAGAATTACAATCAAACACTAATTTTATCTAAATCAACCCTTAAAAAAATCTATAAATAAAGGTCCTCACACCCTATTTTCGGATCAAATCATAAATCCTAAGAGAAGTAGGTTTAAAAGCCCCCTAGCCTCCCATAAACCCTAGTTTTGGAGTCCCAACTCCTTACCTAGCATCCCTTCCTCCATTTTAGCCTAAAAAATACCTAAGAGCCCTTCAAAAACACCCCAAAACCCATAACAAACTTGAAGAATCCAGATCAAAAAAGAGATACCTTGCCTCGGAGATCAGAAATCAAATCCGGAAACAGAACGAAGTAAGGAATATGGTACAAGGAGCAGTTTTTGTCGGATCTGAGGGAACAAGGTCTTTGCTATCGGAAAGGTATAATTTCTTACTTTTTTTTATTATCTAGGTTTTTTTAACAATGTAACTTATTTGGAAAGTTAGTAGAGACCGGCTTTGGCTAGGCGGGGTTGGTACTTAACACCTTCCAACCCCGTAACATGATCCCCGAATTTAGTTTTTTCTGTTATAGATTAGTTATTTATCTATTTAAAGTCATTGATCGATTCCTAGACCGTAATAACTAGGTGGCGACTCTCAAACCTCAAGGGTCAAAAGCGGATCCACGCACCCTATGGATCGAGGGGGCTTTCAGTGGCGATTCCACTGGGGACCTTTGAGGACCAAACTTGAAAAATCCCAAGTAAGGGAGCATTGGTAGAACAACCTAGATTGTTTTTAGTTGTTAGTTTACCGTTTTTATTTTTATCATCCTTTTCGGTTCAATTATTGATCATGCGTTTGGATCATGAATATTTCGCGTTTGCATGTTAGTTTTATTTTTGTTTATTTTTATTATTTTTTATGGTTCGATCAGGGGTCATTTGGAATGACTCTAAATAATGCAATATTTCAATAAGTTAATTACAGAGGGAATGATGAACGTTGATTCGTGGAATTTTTTTTTTAGTTTTTTATTTTGTTCGTTAGTAAGGGCATGTTGATCTGCCCTTTGACATTTTTTCTTCCCTTTTCTCAAAATTGTTTAAGGTAGGTGCGATTTATTTTTTTGAACAATATTTTTTCTTATTTTTATTTTTATTTTTAGTGTTAATTTATTGGTTAGTTTTTAGTCATGCTGTTCATGGACAGCCTTCAAACAAAAGTTCTTTTTTACATTACTAAAAACAATGGGCTGGGAGTAGGTGTTTAAATCCAATTCACTGAAAATCTCTTTCTTTTTTTTTCTTTTTTTTTTTTTTTAAATTAAAAAAAAAAAGTTTCTGTCAACAACAACGTTTTGGATTGACTGTAGAAGTGGGGTGCCCCTAGCAGAAACTCATATTTAAGGGACAAACCCTTAACATTTTTAAGTTATGAAGGTGGTGTGCCATTAACATTTTAAGTTTTTTCCTTTTTCCATCTCCTTCTCGAATGAGAAAGAAGGGACAAAAGAGGCAACAGAGAGACGTCTCTCTCACACACTCACTCACTCTCTCTCTCTCTCTCTCTTCGTTTTCTTCTTCTAGTCTCTCTTCGTGAATTAAGGTTTTGATTTTCTTCCGCAGCTCTGAGAAACTCCTTTGGATCTCAGAAAATCGAGTTTGATCTCATCTAAAAACATGTTTTTTATGTAGTTTTTGTTCGTTTTGACATAGTTTTCATTATCAAGTGCTCGAATCAAGGCTTTTTTTTTCCATCTATGAGGTGAGCAGATTGGATTTTGGACTGAAATGCTGGTCACTTGATGTGATTCTTGTTCAGGTTTGAGTACTCCAAAGTTTGATCTTGACAAGCTTCAAGTACGTTGGAAGAGAATTTAAATTACCGGAATTGGTTAGTCTTATTAAAACATTTTATTGGTTTGAGAAGAATAGTTGCATTTGAGAATTACAAAGAGGGTTTTGTTAGGGATAGATTAAAAACACAATTTATTGTGGTCCTATTCCATGACTCTTCATTCTGGTTAACTAGTGGAAGACCATTGACGAGGATTTCTTTTGTTGCTTGGGGTTCTAGGTATGAGACAGCCTTGCAACATTATTTTGAAGATGGCTACAAAATATTTTACGTTACCATAGCGTTTTTTGTATCCATGCTGACAGATAGTATGCGTGAAACCCGTGTTTTGGGTAATGCCACTGACCAGACTTGTTGCCGATCCATTCGGTGTGGTGACAATTTGTCTAAGTTTCTCTCTTGGAACTTCTCGGCTTCCTTTGCATCTTCTATTTGATTTACTTCCGTTATCGTATCCGAAGTCAAGGTTTTGTTCAACTCAATTATTTTAACAAACCTTGGATCATACGAATCTTATTCATTATGCCTTGCCGTTGAGATGAGGATCACTTTTATTCGAGTTTGAGGCCACCTAATCCCAAGCAAGAAAGCGAGGTGCGTTGGATCTCATGGATGAAGAGCATACATGTTGCCTCATGATTTAACAATGTACATCACATTTAACAAATCTTTTCAAAGAGTTGTGTGTGGTAGTTGTGCAAGTGGCGTGTTGGCAGCAACATGTAATTAAAAAAAAGAAAAGAGTTTGAAAGTATGTTGTAGCAGCAACATATTTAAAAAAAAAAAAAAATGAAATTCTTGAAGTGATGTTGGGGCAGCCATGTATATAAGGTCCTGAATTGTGAGTTGCTGGCAGCAACATTTATTTTTTTTAAAAAAATTTCTTTTTTCTTTGGAGAAATCAATTTGTTTTCTTAAAGAAAATGTATTTTTTTTAGTCATGAGTGTTGCTGGCACACTACAAAAAAATTGTAAAATAAGAACAGGCAATTAAAACGGTATTAAGCCGTTTTTATTTACAAACGGTATTAAGCCGTTTTAGGTTTTAAAGCCGTTTTACTCGAGTTTTAAACATCTTAATCTCCGTCTCATCTCTCTCACTCTCAGTCTCAGCCGTTCCCTCGAACTCTCTTTCTCAATCTCTCTCTCTCGATCTCATCTCTCTCTTTCTCAGTCGCTCGCTCCAGCGAACTCTCTCTCGATCTCATCTCTCTCTCTCTCTCGGTCACTTCCTCGATCGAACTCTCTCCCTCAGTTTTTCTCTCGATCTCATCTCTTTCTCTCTCAGTCGCTCCCTTAATCGATCTCTCAGTCTCTTCCCTCTTTAACTCGTTGGCTTCATATCTCTCTCTTTCTCTCACACAGTCGGAGAACTCGAAAACCCCCAAAATCTGAAACCTCTCTCTCTATCAGTCGGAGAAGAACTCTCCCAAAATCTGAAACAACATCTCTTTTGATCTCTCTTTGACAACATTTGGGACTAAGGAGATGGAAGATATAAGAAGAAACCCTAGAAAAATTGCGAAACTGAGGTTTAGATAGGAGAAAACTAAGAAAGATTGATAGTTTTCATAAATTGCCATCTGAATTTACTTCTTGAGGCTGAAGAGTGATTCTCAGATTATTCAAATTGAAAGGTATGTAATTCTATTATTCGATCTAAATTTTAATTTAATTTTTAAAGGCAGGTATATTTATTTTAATTCAGATTCTTCTTCTCTTAATTTATTTCAAAGTTTTTCAAAATCAGTAAAAATCTTCATATTGATTCGATTTCTCAAAAACAATCATCTCTGTTCCATCACTAGTTCCAGGTAGATGCAGCGTTCTCGTCTTTGTAGTTCCTCTTAATCTTCATCGATTTCAGCTCATCTTGTTCGTCTATGATGTTTTCATTTGCAATTTTTTATTCTGCTCTTTAGGTTGTTATCTTTGGTAAATCGGTTGGAATCTGTATGTTTTGTGGAGTTTGATAGAAATTATTACAAATCCGAGTATTCATGTTAGTTTTGTTATCTAATTCGTGATTCTAGTTGATTTTTAATCCAGAAAATTTTATTTCAAAAATATTTATTAAAGGCTTATATATATATATATATTTTTTTTTGTCTCTTCTTTTGGTATTCTGAATTTGTATCAACCTTTTATTTTGCAGAATAGAATATAATTATTATCTTGAAATGTAGCGCAGGGTTGAGGGAGTTGAAGTGGCAACTCTTGTGACTCAACTCCGCTTCAGCTATGTGGGTTTCAGAACCCCAGGATTTGCAACTCCTGAAATCCCCTAATTCCTAAATTATTGGTGGATGTGCAACTCTCAACTAAGCTTCCTCTGCTTGTCCACCTGTTTGCTCATGTCCAGGCCTCCCAGTTCACCCTATGTTGGGAAAATAGCTTCTCTTATTCACCAGTGTTTTTTGCAATACACTTCTGTATCTTACAATCACAAGTAGAAGATGCTTCTCAAAAACTATCATTGTATCCATGTAAATCGACACTTTTGCATCTGTTTCTACTTTTATGTGTATGGATGCATGCACATATTTATGCAGGTCTAATGTATGTGCTAATATTGGATGAATTTGTATGCTTTTGTTTGCATTATTTGTGTTGTATTTAAGTTAGATAAATATATGTTACATGTGGTGGTTCATTTTTTCATGCATGAATGTGTGTGCAAGGGTGGGTGGGTTGTAAGCTTTGTCAGTGATTTGTGCAAATACGTGACTTCTTATGGACGCACTTAACTCTGTTAGCAAGTACTACTGCATATTGATTTAAATCTCGTCTTGAGCCAATGTCTCAGGCATGAGAAAAATCAACAGTCTTGAACAAGATATTCAATTTTCTTTCTAAATCCTTAAAAATGATTGTTATGGTTTCAAATTATGGAGGCAAAAGTTCACCAATTGGATTTCGGACTCGAGTGCATCACATTGTCATTGAAGGAAATAACAGTAAACATTATCCGAATCCTCTTTCTCTTTATGTTTTGGTCCTTTTATAAACTATGATAGTTGTTAAAGATTATACTTGTTCCTCTTTTTTATTTTCATGGCAGCCAGATCTGCTGATTGAGGCCTTGGAGTTTGTGGTTGGCGACCGTAATTCTTTGGATGGGAGTCTTGAAGTGGTGCAAACAGATGTAGAGGTTCTTGATTCCATACCTTTAATATGACCTTGTTTTATTTCCTTTGATATTGTTGATGTGATTTAGATGTTTTTAAGAGTTCCTTTTTCTTTTTTCTTCTTCCCCCCTCATTTTTCTTCACTATCGAGAATGCAGGGAAGGCAATCAGCTTAAAACTACGTGGTTTAATGTTCCATCCTAATTTCCCTTACATAGCTGATAACTTTTCTTGATATGCATTGTTATTTCAAGAATGTGGTCTTAATTTCTTCAATTTAACCCAAGTGTACTATCGCATCACAAGGATGTAACTCTGCAAGTGGGTTCTTATTTCCTCAAGAGCATGTGTTTATATATCTATTTGAAGTTTTTCCTATTTGAAAATCTCATTGTGTTTGCTTTTGCTGAAACAATGTTTGTTTGAATCGATAGATTTGGGACACAGCGGGTAGGAAAGATTTCAAAGTCTTAGTATTGCATACTATAGAGGGGCAGATTGCTGTGTTGGGGCGGGGGCTAACACAGGCCTTAAATGTCCGAGTACACCTGCTACCCCGGTACCATTCCTTGATGCTTTGTTAGTAGGCGTGCATACCATGTTGAAGGGTTCTCCACACCCATGACACTATACTTGGGTCACTACCCAAGTAATGAGGCAGTTAAGAGCATCACCTTGCATGTTAGGCAACCCAAGCCATAGTGCTTCCATCTATCTCTAATCTACTGGCATGTCAGCACCCCAATTGTGCTACTCCACAGTATAGTCTACTCTGTCCGTGAAGATAGATCCCATAATGATAGCTTGATTCTATCTTGGGTCATGGAATGGGCTTCGATTTAGTGACGGTCCTAGGCTGCCGAACAAGCCAGTCTACATAACCTTTTTTGTCTCTAATGACGAAGAGATGTACTTTACATTCAAATGCAACTACAATTCTATTTTCAACCTTGCAATACGTGACAACTATTAGATCTTTCAATTTGGACTACCACTTTGTTGCAACTTTAGAATAAGGCTTCACTTCTTCATTGAACAGGTCCAACACTCATTGGGATCCTCCTTTCTGCTGGTCTGAAGTTCTACATTTACGAGGAACTCAAGGGGCGAGTCCTTGAAGAACACCAAAAATCTGTTATGATGTATCTCTCTTGCGAAGCTTTAGCTGGACTGTTCGGATAGACCTTCACATACCCGTTGGATGTCGTTAGGAGACAGATGCAGATATTGTCCCCCAATTTACCTCTTATATACTATAGTTATAGTTATAAAATCATTTTTTTCTTTCTTTTTCTTTACTTCTAAAAATTGTGAGTACTCTACCGAGAGATCAATGCTATGAAATTGAATTGATCCATGAAGGCTTGAAAAAGGGAACTACCATTCTAATTAGGAAACCTAAGGTACTAGCCAAATGCATTGTAGAGTGGTTGCTCGACAAAACAGCAGTGAATGTGGTGCACTTTCAGGAGTAGATTCACCATTAAATGGATCAAAATGTTAGGATCATCCAATGAGGTGTTGTCCCAAGTCCTAACTAGAAGACCTCCCTGGTGGAGTTAATTGAATGGTAGGTCCTACCCTCCTACATGTGCCTCACATTAACCACCACACAGTGTATAAACCTAAAGGTCTACCAGACAGGTATCTTATTTCTATAGTTACTACACTTGCTGGAAACTAAATGGTTTTGATTGATTTCTTGGTTTCAATGATATTCTCAGGTACAGAGTTTGCAACCATCGTTTCAACAAGGTGATCCCGGATACTGCAGCACAATGGATGGGCTTTCCTACATTGTACGTAATCAGGGATATAAACAATTATTTGCTGGCTTAAGCATCAATTATATGAAGGTAATGGGAAAAAAAAATCCTTGGTTTGATACCATATACACATCTTATACTATGTACCAACTATGAGTTTTTTTTTGTTTTTTTTTTTTGGATTTGGGAATCTCATTATCACCACTATATTACAAACTGATGAAATCTCACCTTAAACTTTTATCTTCAGCTAAGTAACAGAACCTGCCCAGTCCCCATCTTAACTCGTCTCCTAATCAATGTATATATATATATATATATATAGCTTGTTAAAAATTTGCAGAAAAAATCATATATTAAAAATACGGAAGCAGATTCAACCATTTTAGAGAGTTTTCTCAATGATGGAACTTAATGTTTTCTCATATGCACAGGAAGCAAATTGCACATAACGTATTCTCTTATTAAAAGTTACCTAAGTAAATCTCTCGTACTTATGGAGCTCTCTCCTCTAAGCTTTTATACATTTTTCTTTATTAATACACCAGTTTTATAGATACTTATCAGAACAATGGATCCCAATGCACCTGAATATTGTGAAATTGAAAGCCAAGCATTAGAGAAACAATGTTAAATTACAAAATTTGCCACTTCTTGGTTATATGGTCCTTTTGAAGAATATAAATTGGACTAATTAAGTTCTGTTTACTGTAAAATTGTTATGATAGGACATTAATCAAAACAGGAGCACTGCAGAAGCACTTGCATATGAGAACTTCTTTCGCACTCGTTCGGTGACTACTGCTCTTCCTAAAATGATTATTATGACCTTAATACTTCATATATTATTTTTTGTACTTTTTGAATGTCATTTATCTATCACAGGTATATCCTAGTCTTTCTGAACGATGTGGCATTCCTCAACTAGGAAAGAAGTTGAATGTGGTTAGTTTACTTGCCCGTTGTTTTGATACTTTATAGTTGTGCTTCTTGAAATACTCAAAATTTCTATCTTATTTTATATAATCATTGTCAATTGTCAACAATGTTTTTGTCATTATATACTGATCCAGAGTAAGATATATTTTAGAAGTATCTAAATGAGAAATAAAAAGAAGGAGCAAAACAATGCCTCTAGAATATTCAAGTAATATAATTGGATCTGCCTAATTGGATTAGGCTTCCTTGAAGCTTAATGTTCACTATTTTCGCACTTTTTATAATTGCAGATGCCTGGTACTATTGAGGAATTGGAAGCTGCAATTCAAGATAATATTTCTGAAGCAAATTCTATTCTTTTTCTAAACCACAATGTTCTGGAAGAATATGAAAATCGTCAGCGTAAGGTAATTTTATCATTTTTTGGGTGTTTAGTTGTTTGATATCCATCCTCACCATTTTCCTACATATAGAAGCCATTGCCACAAAACTTGAAGGAGATGTCAAGGAAGTAAAACGGTGTTTAAGTGAAATAGACAGCCTGGTGGTGAAAATACAGATATTTAATTTTTTGGTGATTGTAGTATCTGCTATTCCTGCTGTTTCTTTTCTCCATTATGTCTTCTCTTTCCTTATTATTCTGAAAGTTTATCCATATAGGGTGTTTTTTTTCTGTTTAAATCAGTGTTCTTACTCTTGTCTTCAGATACATTTTTCTGAGTTGTGTTTTCTTCTTCTTTTCTCCTTTATACATTTTGGTGCTGTTTTCGGTGGTCTCAAAACTATTTTAATTAGTTCGGGTTTTTCCCCTCTATTTTTTGCAGTTTTGTTTTTGTTTTTGGTGTTGTAATCTATATTGTTTTTGGTTTTGTTTTTAAATCAGTGCTTTGTTTGCGTCTCTAATCTATATAGTTGAGTTGTGTCTCTCATGTTTCTTAGCATTCTTGTGTTGTTTTTGTGCTCATATGTAATTTTCTTAGATGGATTCTTTTTGTTCTTTATTTGCTGTATGCCTGTATCAGTAATAGATTTCATATCTTCTTCTTGGGGATATGTGTGAGTATTAGTTGAGTTGTGTCTCATGTTTCATAGGTGAATGATGGAGAATCAGAGTAATCCCACACATTTTTCTCAGAGTCTAAAGGATCCCAAAGCTTCAAACCCAAAGTTGAATCTGGTTCGTTGACTTGAATACATAGATGAAGTGAAGATGGCTTCAAGATCCTATTTTTATTAATAGATGTAGATTTCCCATCTTGAAACCTTTTTTCTTTGTTATTGTCTCGAAGAGGAAGAGTAAGAGGGATCTTTTTTTCTGAACTACTACTTTGTTGCTTCTTGTGGTTGGGGATTGCATTTTCCTTGTTGTCGAATGGGATGATGAGTTGATGATGATTTAAGCGTAATTGATGGTCGAGAGTGTTGCGGTTCGTGAGATCACCTTCGTGGTTGTTTCGGTTGTGTTTAAGATCATTGGGGGGGGGGTTCAGATAAAGGGAATCGTAGGAAGCTTGACGTGGAACTGAAGATTTCCTCCTCAACCCAGTCATGGCAGACACACACACTTGTTTCAAACACTCTTTTGAAGGTGCGGAAGCTCATCGTGAGAGTATGCAATGTGGTGGCACGAAAGAATTCTTTTATTGGTAGTTGCAGGCATTGTGGGGATCTTAAAGAAGATAGGGAGGGGTGGCATTGCTTCCTTGTAACCACTTGTGCTTGTGTAATGATTGTGAATGGTTTATCGATGCATTGTAATTTTGGATTTGTAAATTATGGCTCATTGCAACTCTTTTTGTATATAAATTAATGTGATAAAGAACCTCGATGTTCTCTATTTGGATATATTTTAACTGTGGGTAATAGGCAAGTAGCAAAAAAAAATATATATATATATATTTTAATTTTAGATATCATAACAATTTTAGATATCGGTTTATAACCGATGTCTAAAGTCTCAGATGTAGGACATCAGTTCTATAAAATACGATGTCTCAAATCTTTTTGGGTTATCGTGTGCTGTTATATAAAGACGCAGATTAGGAAGGGTTTTAAGCCGTTCCAAATTCCGATATCTGGAACGGTTTTTAACCGTTCCAAATAATGAAATATAGAACGGCTTTTAGCCGTTTAACCTCATTAACGACGCCTCGATTAAAGACGGTCTGGAAGCCGTTTCATAGTGGCTTAGGAACGGTAATAAACCGTTCCTAATTGCCATATTTGTTGTAGTGGCAGCAACATATAAAAAAAATTGGCAGCCCCAATAGTGTTAAAAGAGAGAATAATTTTTCTTATCGGCACACCAATTTTTTACCCATAACATTACATTGAGATTCTACTTTTGATTCCAAACATGTAATTGGCGTGGCAATAGAGTTTCATTGTTTATTGGATAGTTTTTTTTAAAGTTTCTTTCATAGTAAAAAAAATAAAAAAAAATAAAAAAAATCAATTTGTTTAATTTGTTTAGTAATAGTTAATAATAAATTTCTTTGATTTCTTTTAGGAATTTTTTTTTCTCATCTCTTAAAAAAGAGAATTTATTTTCTTTAAAAACAAAAAAAAATCAATCAACTTGTTTAAAATTTTTTTTCCTCATCTCAATATTCTATCCTCAATTCCATATCCTTTGAGAATCTTGATTAATTTAGGGTCATCCAAAGCGATCCTCGATTGGACCATAATAATAATAAATAAATAAAGTCTTTGTTCTAGTTCATCTTTTTTTAAAATAAAAAGTTAGGGTGAATTTTTCTGAGTCAACTTAGGTGAACTCATCCTCGCTCATGAGAGGAGCTAATTGTATGCTACTTATTTGAGTGATTTTTACCATAATGTGTTGCTATGATACCTCAATTCTCAATGTAATGAGTCGAGTTGACTTATTTAAAGTTATTGGTTTCATACAATTTATTGGTTCTCATATATTCTCTCCATATGATATAATGATGCTCCATGTGATATTTTATTCATGTTAGATGATGTTGAATATTATGAGGTGAGTTAACTCAATAAATTCACATTTGAATAGGTCACGTGCTACATTAGGGTGAATGGTTTCCTTTTGATACCCCATTGATGTGATCATATCCCTTGGATATATTGATTGATTGAACCATTGAGTCTAACATGTTGATTGCTTAATTCTAATTAATTGATTGGCTTGGATTGATTGATTTTAATTTTTTCTAATAATTTTTCTGATATTTGCATTTGTTATGATTGTGGCCCATTGATGATCTGATCTTGGCCCACGGGCCCATTTGTTTGAAAAAGGCCCCGGGTACACCCCACCCTGTTTTGCACACACTATATGCACGTTTACCGTTTTGCACGCTTGGACATCCCATTTAGCCAACGTGACACTAGTGCGTGACCTGGTCTCTTTGGAGATGCGACGTCATTCATGAAAACCACAACTCCAGTCACGTACCTTAGGGTATATCAAACTAGGGCATCAATATCGTCTGATCAGGTGATTCTGAGAGGTATATTGATGCACCCAGGCTGGAGCGACCTGAGCCTTTGACCTATTGTGAGTCACACAGTCACATATCCCGATTGCCAACGTAGTACTAGTACGTGGTCGGTCCCCTCGTGGGATGCTAAACCATTTATAAAAGCTACAACTCTTGACTCGTACCCGTAGGTATAAAAGATAATCTAAGAATATCAATTACACTTCTTGGTCAAAACCAGTGCCTAAGCAAGATCTTGCCCCGTTGTACCCTACTGTACGAGGGGGATAGATTACGTCTATTCTAGACGATAGGTATTTAAGTGGACCCTTGCTCAGCATCGTGCGCCACCTCTCAATTGGAGATCGAACTGGCTATTTTTGGTTTCAGAGAAGTGAATTGAGGTTTTAGATTATTACCTATACGGTATATCAAACCAAGTCACTATGTATCAAAAGGTATATAGGTGTGCTTGGGCAAGGGTGGCCAGATAAAAATGCATTGCACGTAATAAGCTTAGAGTCTAGAAACCTTCCCTGTAGGTCACGACTCGAACTTATCGTGGGTGTTCCCGGGTTGTTTATTGAATGGAACATTTTGATTGATGAATGTATGTGAAGTATGTGAATGATGAGATCAAAGTGTATGATTGTCCTCAGGGATCAAAAATTTGTTTTTGAAAATTAAAATGGGTGCACCAACCCAATAAAGACTCCATTCTTTTACAATAATTACCCAGTCCACCTCGATCCAACAATCATTATGGGCTGGCCCATTTAAATCGAAATAGAAATCAAATTTTCAAAGAGGAAAAATGGTTTATGAAGGAAAAGTATTTTCAAGAAAAAGTGTTTTCCAAAAGAAGTGTTCTTTAAAAAAATGTTTTTCAGAAAAAATGTTGTTCTCTAGAAAAAATGTTTTCTAAGAAAAAGTATTTTCCAAAAACTGTTTTCCATAAGAAAAAGATTTTTCAAGAGAAAATACTTTTCAAATAAAAAAACTATTTTTCAGAGAATAAATATTTTTCAAAAGAAAGTGCTTTCCAAAAGAAAAGAAAATGAAGGAAAAATGATTTACAAAATATCTATGTTTGCATTGAAAATTTTTGAAATATGTTTTTTTACCAAAAATCTATTTTTTGCGTGGACCTTGTAAAATTATCAAAATATGTTTTTCTAAAAAGAAAATGATTGCAAAAAATAATCAGAATTGTGAAAATTGTTATT
This sequence comes from Akebia trifoliata, assembly GCF_017979445.1. Taxonomy (NCBI): domain Eukaryota; kingdom Viridiplantae; phylum Streptophyta; class Magnoliopsida; order Ranunculales; family Lardizabalaceae; genus Akebia; species Akebia trifoliata. The sequence goes on from NC_141386.1 coordinate 22,045,932, forward strand.
CAATAAAAACATTATTTTCAAGAGTGCAATAAAATTATTTTCCTTCTGAATAATCATTGAATGAATGAATTGTTTAATGAATTGGTGCACAAAATTCAATAAAATCTTAAGTTCATTTAAAATGTTATCAAGGGGTGACACTGAAATTGGTTAAATTTACCTTCAAAGAGGTTTAAGGGTTATCATTGTATCTAAGCTCAATCGTCCATCGTCTAGTTAGGGTGGTAAATCCGGTCAGTTAAAGTAAACGTCAATATCAAGTCAACAGTCAGAAATGACCTCAAAATTTCTCAACATCGTCCAGTTGTTCTTTGTAGATCTAGTGCTTCAATCCTACCGGTTGTAAGCAATATCTCAGTCCTCAGTTCTAATCAAACTCGTGTGGGTACTTGTCTTGAGTTTTCATGAGTCATTTGGGTTAGCTCGAGTCCTTTTTTTTAACAAGGTCATGTCTTCCTTCGATTGAGTCTACTCTTTCCTATTGAGTCAAGTTAGTTCGTCGAGTCTATAGAGGTGTTTGTTGCCCCATCTGAAATTGATAGGGTAAAGAAAATTTTTGAATACCTCGAGCGCATTAACGAATTAACTAATAATTTGATAGATTCTTTTCTGAACAAGAAGATAAGAGTCGGGCTCAACCTTTAATCAAGAAAGGAAAGATCTTTGACCTCGGGACAGAAAATAATTCCTAAAGAGGTTCAAATAGAAACCCTCCTATCCCTAGAGGAACACGAGAGGATAATGAATTTACTCAGAAATTTCAAAAGACTTGTTCGTGTGATCATATGAGGGTATGTTAGGTACAAGCTTGGGTGTTGTTCAACACGGAATACATACTCATTTATATCGATGGAATCAAAGAAGATATTAGAAAATATATTAACGCTATCCTCACTACATCTCGAGTTGAAAAGTTCATTTAAGCACATGTTATCAATCGATATAGAGGTACATTTTGAGCTGATAATGGGTCGTACTTCAAAGCTTAGGTCATTACTCCGTGTTCAAAGTTCAAGATCCGGCATCACAAATCATCTCCCTTTCATCCTCAGATTAATAGAGCGATTGAAGCAGCTAGTAAGAATCTCAAGATAATCATCATGCAAATGTGTCAATCGCACCAAGATTGGTCAGAAAAGCTGTCATTCATACTTTGGGCATATCGTATTTCGATACAGTCTTCTACTGGAATCTTATCTACTATATGATATGGTAGCAATCTTACCGGTTGAAATGGAAATCCCATATCTCAAAGTCTTGATGGAAAGTCAACTTTTATAAATAGACTAGGTCTATTATTGGTATGAAGAATTAAAATTGAAGAAAAATGACTAAAAGCTTTGTACCACTTGTAGGCCTATCAAAGAAGAGTCACTCTCACGTTTGATAAGAAGGTTACGGCTTGTCACTTACAAATCAGGGATTTGGTACTAAAAAAGAATCAAGCATCTATCTTTGACCCCAGAGGAAAGTTCAAACCTAATTGGGGAGGTCCGTTCATCATTAAAGAAAATATTCTTGGAAAAGCCATCAAACTTCAAGATCATGATAGAATCGAACTACTAAAACCAACTAACCTTGACCAGATCAAGCGGTACTACATTTAAGGAGGCCATCTTTGGTCGAATCAATTTTCCTGCTACCCAGTTCGATATCTCTTTTCTCAACCCTTTCTCAGCCTGATCACCTAACCTAGGGGAGGGAAAATTTCGAACTACATTTTGGTCTGATCCCAAAATTCTGGGGTACATAGGCAACCTGAGAAATTACTTCAGGCCCGACCGCATCAAAATAAAAAAAAATAAAATATAGATTCCCCGACAAAGAAAAAATCTAAAAATAAAAAAATTGTCAAAGTGGGAAAGAAAATTCAAGGAAAAAGAAAATAATTTAAAAGGAAATGCCACACAAGGGACATTTGGGTTTTTGAGCCTCAAGATTCCTTTCTTTTTATATCCAGTCCTAAGCTTACCCATGAAAGTCCTCCTAAGTACCGTGTGAAAAGTTAAGGAAGATAGCAAAGTATGATCAACAGCAACTCCAGAATTTCAGACAGGAAGAAAAAAAAGAAAGCCTGCTAGGTTGAAAACCTAAAAAGGCAACTTAGGCAAAAATTAAGGCAAGCTCGCGAGGTTAAAAATCTGAAAGGATGACCTTGGCAACAATCAAAGTAAGGAAAAAAGAAAAAATTGTAAGCTCGCTAGATCGGAAACCTAAAAAAATGATCTAGGCAAAAGCTAGAGCATGCTCGCTAGATTGAAAACTTGAATAAGCAATCTAGGCAAAACTTAGAGTTATCAAAAAATAAAAGAAAATCTCCGTTGAGTTGAGAAGTTGAAAAGGTAGCCTGAGCCAAAATATCAGAAGTCCGAATGATCAAGTTTCAATACCCAGTTTGAACCAAATATAGACTCAGTGGATACAAGTATCTCGTCTATGATTGATCAGAAGAGTTTCATGTCCCTAAGCGAACCGACGGGGAGAAAGAACAAATTCTATGATGAATTTCATAAAGAAATATTTTGTTCCAATTTCTTTGTGCCTGACTCAAAATCTTCAATATGAAAAGTTAAACCTTTATTGCGCTTGCGGTAATCAAGGATTTTAAACTTTCATAACAAGGGCACTTCCTTTTTCTAAAGAGTACAGTTTCCCCCCTTACACTATGGGCATTTATTTTCAAATTATGTTCAATTATCCCTAGTGCAATGTTCCTTGTCAAACTAGGGGCATTTTTGTTCTGATGCCTGGTCAATTTCAATCCCAAAGGATAAGGTTAACTTTGAATTAAATGTTAGCCTCTTGATAGCAATTTTGAAAACTCCTCAGATTCAAAAAGAGTTAAAATGTCTATCGGACCTTCATAAAATCCAACTTTTTATTAAAAAAAAAAAAAATCAAATGCGAAGTTCATCCCCCGTTTGTTCGCTCAAAAATTAGTTCATTACTCTTTCACCTTGGGCAGGTAGAGTAGGACTCCCAAAAAAATTAGTTCATTACTCTTTCACTCCGAGTAGGTAGAATAGAACTTCCAAAAAAAATTAGTTCATTACTCTTTCACCCTGGGTAGGTAGAATAGGACTCTCAAAAAAATTAGTTCATTACTCTTTCACTCCAAGTAGGTAGAATAGAACTTCCCAAAATAATTAGTTCATTACTCTTTCACCCTGGGCAGGTAGAGTAGGACTCCTAAAAAATTAGTTCATTACTCTTTCACTCTGAGTAGGTAGAGTAGAACTTTCCAAAAAAATTAGTTCATTACTCTTTCACCCTAGGCAGGTAGAGTAGGACTCTCAAAAAGCTTAGTTCATTACTCTTTCACTCAGAGTAGGTAGAGTAAAACTTTTCCAAAAAAAAAAATAGTTCATTACTCTTTCACCCTGGGCAGGTAGAGTAGGACTCCCAAAAAAATTAGTTTATTACTCTTTCACTCCGAGTAGGTAGAGTAGAACTTACCAAAAAAATTAGTTCATTACTCTTTCACCTTGGGCAGGTAGAGTAGGTCTTTCAAAAAATTAGTTTAATACTCGTTCACCTAGGGTAGGTAGAGGAAGACATTCAAATTTTGCTCAGATTATGCTCACTTTGCTCAAATTATGCTCAGTTTATGCTCAAATTATGCTTAGTTTTTTTTCTCAACCTTTGCTCAGTTTCACACAATACATACACTCACACTTACACTTTTTAGTGAGGGAGAATTCTCTAAAATTCAAGGATCTGATATTATCAGTGAGAGCTCACGCTCAAGGATCTGACAACTTTTTAGTTCGGGGAGAGTTTTACGCTCAAGGATCCGAACATCCTGACGAATTGCTAAATCAGGCTGCAAAATGAACTGTCACTAGCTTTGACATTCAGATATCGCACTATTTACCAAAATAGATTTGCTATCTAGTTTGCTTCAACCCTCTGCCAAAGAGAGGCATCTGTAGACACCTCATTTTTGCACTCGCATGATTAATCAACTCGTCAACCCGATCGCAACGATTCCCAATGATGGATGTTATTTCAATGCTTTATTTTATTACCAGATATGTTTCAGAAATCCGGATAAGGTATCTCGAACTGACAAAATCTTAGAAACCACGCTACGCTAGGAAAATACGAATCCAGAAACATAGAAATCATCATCTTGCAGACCCAAAAAGAAGTTTCACGATAAAAATCACTAAAAATTGACCAAATTACCAAAATACCCCTAACATCAAAACAACCTTAGAGCCTACGTTACGATTAGGAAAATCCTTTCGAACACATAAAACAACAAATTAAAATCAAATAAATCATTTCACCAATTTTAACAAAATTCGACAAAATTACGAAAATGCCTCTCATAAAGTTCACGTCCATTTCATACAAAAATTTCATAAATAACACAAACCAATATTTCCATTGAATTCCTTACGAAAAACCGATTCTAAAACATCCTAAAATATTAAAAATCGACTTAAAACGTGAAAAGTCCTCTCCGGGGGTAAAACGATAATTTCACAATTTTCATAATTAAAATTTTTCAAAATTAATAAGTAAAATATTAAAGAATTAAAGTGAGACATTAATGAAATTAATTTAAAAATTTGAACTAAAATAATAGATCAATCGGGCTCTCAGGCAAAATTGTTGAGGATTCGCAAGATATTTCTTTAAGGACCCCTCCATTTGGGGGTCCGAAGAATTAAAGATATAATAGATGGGGGTTCTCCAAAAAATTAAAGTCAACCAAGTAAGACTGAATTCAAAATTAAAGTCAATTAAGCAAGACTGAAGTCAAGATATTAAAAGTCAATCAATTAAGACTAAAGTCAAAATATTAAAAGTCAATCAAATAAGACCAAAAGTCAAAATCATAATAGAGTTCTAATTAAATAATAACTCTATCTAATAGAGTTCTAACTAAAGAAAACTCTACCTAAAATAATTCTAATTAAAATATAATTCTACCTAAAACAATTCTAAATAAAAAAATTACAATCAAACACTAATTTTATCTAAATCAACCACTAAAAAAATCTATAAATAGAGGTCCTCACACCCTATTTTCGGATCAAATCATAAACCCTAAGAGAAGTAGGTCTAAAAGCCCCCTAGCCTCCCATAAATCCTAGTTTTGGAGCCCCAACTCCTTACTTAACATCCCTTCCTCGATTTTAGCCAAAAAAATACCTAAGAGCCCTTCAAAAATACCCCAAAACTCATAACAAACTTGAAGAATCCAAATAAAAAAAGAGATACCTTGCCTCTGAGATCAGAAATCAAATCCGGAAACAGAACGAAGCAAGGAGTATGGTACAAGGAGCAGTTTTTGTCGGATCAGAGGGAACAAGGTCTTTGCTATCGGAAATGTATAATTTCTTACTTTTTTTATTATCTAGGTTTTTTTAGCAATGTAATTTATTTGAAAAGTTAGTAGAGACCGGCATTGGCCGGGCAGGGTTGGTGCCTAACACCTTCCAACCCCGTAACATGATCCCCGATTTCAGTTTTTTCTGTTCTAGATTAGTTCTTTATCTATTTAGAGTGATTGATCGGTTCCTAGACCGTAATAACTAGGTGGTGACTCTCAAACCTCAAGGGTCAAAAGCGGATCCGCGCACCCCGCGGATCGAGGGCACTTTCAAGTGGGAAGAGCAGCTCTAACAAGTATGCAAACTTCAGCAGAATTATATAATCTAGAAGAACCGATATTGAATAGAACTTTAATTTCTAACATTACAATTAGAAATCGTACTTTTCAAAACTTCATCGGAGATAGGTAGTTTCTCTTGGGTCATAACTCTTACTCACGCCTATGATAGAGGACATTCTCTCTTGATATGTCCTACCTAATCACACGTGTAACATGTCAACGATCTTATTTTTGTAGATCTATGTGGAGTAGGCAGTTGGTAGACTGGGGTCTGTAGGCTCTGAACCTACCTTTTAGATTCCTTTGGCCCTATTGGCATCATTGGAGCTCCAATTGCTCTCTAACTCAGTGATGGGAGAACCCTAAAATTCAATAGTGGAGGAGTTCTATATTATGGATACACTGATCCAAGAGAGATTGGCCATAAATATATCGGATCTTTTTCGGATTTGATTTGGGAAGAAAAGAAATATAAGGTCGACTAATTTGCCCCTTGAGGTCTGTAACTTCATCTCTCAACGCTCTATCCTCTAAGCTCGACTTGTCATATTTCTATAATTGGTAGTCTCAATCATTGACCTCTTAACCCTTAAGTAGGGTTATAGTCCTCTAAAGAATCTACGACGTTCTGTAGATTTGTCAAGATAAGCTAGAGCGCATATTGTGACAACCTAATGAACATCATATCTTATCTCTGTAATTAATAGATTACCTTGCACTAATCTCAAAAACTCCTAGTGCTTGATTTCTCGAGCAGTCTTGGATATAAATCTATCCTCTCGAAGTCTACCCACTCAAACGATCCATCTCCTAATACATTCATCTCAAAACGTTACTAATGATTGACATCCTCATTTAACTGGAATGTAATCACCGTCACCCACTGATCTCTTGGGGACTACATGGTATTCAAAATCTTTCACGTTTTCAAAACCCACTCATTAACCTCAATCGAATCGAAAAACCTCCAAATCTCGTTAGACGTAATCATTGAAAATTTTACAATCACATCTCTGGATTTATCTATCCTTTGGACTGGGGAATTCTCTCATTCTTCAAATGCACGACCTGTGGTAGTGGTCCCTCATTTCTTGGATTTAATAGTATACCTTACAATTGTGGTAACTCTTGTACCATTTCTCGCTTCTGATCGTTAGTTTTGTCTGTTCGGGGTGGCACGAGTACGTTATCAACTTTATTAAAATCTAATGGCCTTATTATTGTATGAATTAACTTGTCTACATCTTTTTGAGCTACGCATCCTTAATCGATTGACGTCGACCTGAACATTACTCTCCTTTATGTCCTAATTTTTCACATTCATAACATATCACAACTCTTTCTTTCGATTGATTTAGTAGTATATGTTGTTATTTCTTATAAAATTATTCCATTTATTGAGTTGGTATGTCTATAATATCACTTCCCACTTATTGTTATTTTTCCTATGAATTTGTTAGTTTCGTCATTGTTTGTTTCTTACTAGATACTAATTACCTTTCTTCCATTTGACTTCGAGGTGGTGGTGGTTGTATTACTTATATTTTCTCTTTAGACTTGACATGAGACTCAACCATCTGTCCTATGAATGATATTAACTATGCTATCAAGTTAATGGTCTGATCAAGAATCTGTTTCGTCTTCGTTGCGTTTCGACCTATGTCTCGTCAACTCTTTTTACTTACGTTTATCTGTAACAAGGCACTTATCAGAATAAGGCCAAAACTATACTTACGTAACTATGAATTCTACTACAGCCTGGAACTTAGTAATGGACACCATTTCCATTACTAACAGAACAAACCTAGAATCCTATCCTAGGCTTACTAGGCTCTATAGACATCTAGACACGGAAGAACTCATAATTCCAATACGAAATTACTAATGAGCTCAGATACCGAATTCCTAGTGATACTCTATGATTATCACTCTAATATCTGTGGTATCAGCCAACTCTTCAAAATATAACAGATCAGTATCCAATACAGATCTAATACTATGCTCTGATACCATCTGTGGCGTCCTGCCAAACGCTAACACAAATCCCCATGTCAGATCTCGAGGTACTAGATGGCACTTCGAAATTTCGGCATGGTCTCCTTTGTTTATGTTAGCATTCCAAGGCGTTCAACATGCACCTGATAAACGACATACAACCCAACATATAAATAAACAAAATATAATAATAGGAGAAGTCTATATACGTCTAATAATGTACGATAGATCAGAATGTGAAAGAAGAAAATTTATATACAAGATTATACAGAGATTCCTCACTCTAACAAAAGTCCTAACACTCATAACAACATCTATAATACTCCTTGAAAAATCAACCTACTAGGGGGTGTAGCCCCAATACTCACTAGGTAACGAACTCTAGTTGTCTATCTGACCCACCAGATGATCCTCACTCGAGCTCTATACCTGCCTCGCCAAGCTCTGAATCTGAGACTAAAAAATGGAGAAGGAAAGGGTGAGTAATAATGCTTATCCAGTAAGAAAGAAAACAATTTCTGCCAATAACCTCTCCTAACATGAACGAATAAACATACTGAATCATTTTAAAATATGCAAAGTTTGAAAGAAGAAACTATGATTAACTGATACATATATCTAGGGATGAGCAATTAAATATTTTAAAACTCACATTACATCGATCATCATTACTCACTATAACATTCTCTTTTTATACAAATCTAATTGATCAAATGGAAACATTAACCATGCATTTCATTTTATATATCAAAATAAGATAACAAATACATAATACACAATGGTGGAATATTGGAATTAGAGAGTTGGGATTCACGACTGGATTGCTCCCAGTCGGGACATGATGTTACAATTCTTCTCTGGCTTTTTAGTTTTTGATTTTGTGGTCGGTTGCTGCACTTACCACGCTTGGTTGACCATTTATCCAACTCAGGTTGGCCGTTTGACGTGACCGTAAGCAATGGGTCTCTTTTCGATGTGTCAGAACGTTCAACTACTATAGATTGTTAGTGATCACTGACTAATCATCTTCGTCTATGCCTATCAGGCATACATGTGATTCCCAAATACACTACCTTTACATTACAAGTTCACTGGTAAAGATAGAGAGGAATATCCCAGATTTCAGTTATAACTCAACTCTCATACGCATCCCATACCACGTATGAGCTTGGTGGTCCCCGCCGTACATCCCACACCACTCCGGATGACATGACGCACTATCCCTTCAAGCATTCATAGACTCTTTAACAGCTCACAAAATAGCTAAATATGTATATTACTTTCATTTGAAAATAAAAGAGAAATTAACAATACAAGATTGAGAATGGATATCCAGTTTCCTACCATGCAAGTGTGGCTACCCGATCTAAAATAAATAACAAAACGGAAACGTGAACAGCACCTTGCACTAACATAAAGTAAATAAACATGCAACCAGTAATATTATCCCTAGATACCCGTTCACCAACTTATACACAACATAACAATGTAAAATGTAAATATCACCCCTTGGGTGTGATTCTAACATTTTACCGTTTTCATACCCTTTTTCCCCTTTTTTGATTTTTTTTATAATTTTCAATCTCTTTAATAAAATATTTATTTTTTGATATTCATCAACTCAATATGAGTTCATTGAATATTAAATCACATTTTCCAACTATAGAATTTATTTTTATCAATAATATTAAAAAATAATATAAATTTTATATCAAAATAGGGTCCGAACAGTGCACAAGACCCAATTGATGGAAATAATCCTTTAAAATACCCTACTCACATATAATTTATTAAAAAATACAATTAAACATATCAAATATGTAATTTCTGATGTGAATTTTTAAATAACAAAAGAATTCTATATTTTGGAAATACATCAAATTTTTTTCGATAAAATCTTAAATATAATTTTCACAATCTACAATTACTAATAGAAATTGAAAGTTCTTTACAATCTCTAGGCGAAAGGATCGAAGCGCGTGCACGAAAATCAAGGCGATAGGTGTGAAAATCGAGATGGATCGAACTTCAAAATGGTTGATTTTTGAATCTGACCCGGTAGTTTCAAAGTTCTCAACGTCATCATCCTTTCTCCCTTTTGCCGCGAAAGACGGTTTAACCCCGAAATCGATGAAATTTGTGGTCGAAGTTACGAAATCTCCATATATATATACGACTATTTTTTGACGATACGGGGTAAAAAAGACAAGAAAATGAAAAGAATTTGGGTAGGTTTTGTAGATGTCGAGGCTGCGAATGTTTCTCCCTTCTGCGTCAAAAGACAGTTTGACCCCGAAACGGATGAAATCTGATGTCAAAGTTTCAAAATTTTCGTATTTAAATACAGCTGATTTTTGACGATATTATATGAAAAAAAAATGAAATGGAAAGAGGTTGGATGGGTTTTGTAGAGAACATAGCTGCGGACATTTCTCCCTTCTACGTCGATCGTTGACGACGAGCCGTTTGCGAGAGATCTGAGGTAGAAGATCGAAGAAAAATGATTTTTTTTTTAAAAATGGGTTGGCTGTTGGACGGGTTGGAGAAGACGAAGTATAAAAAAAAATTAAAATTTTATTTATATAAAATTTGGGATGAAATTGGTATCTTGTCAATTATTTTGATCGATGATAATTTGACCATCCGGACTTCAAAACTGATAAATGAATACTCTATTTCACCTAATTTTTCATTCTGGATTTCATGGTGTAATCAATTTTTACAAATTATATCTCTAACAAAAATTTACAATGTTGGCCTGAGGTGACCCCTAAAATTGATGTCGTTTTCATTTTTGACGATAATTCGGTCTTCAAAAATTATAAATAAATAGTCAATGTTCAATAATTTTTTGTTACGAATCTAATGGTGTAATCAAATTTTAATAATTTTTACTCTAACAAAAAGTCACTATTTTAACCTCGTCTAACTCGGTAATCGAGGATTTTGTAACTTTTATATTCGGACTCGGATTTGAGCGTACTTACAGGTTAAAGTATATTTTTTGATCATTTTGAATCCAATGGTGAGGTCAGATTTCTTTAAAAATGATCTGAAACATCTTAAAGTTTTACCCCTGAGTCCCACTTTCAAGATTTTCCTAAAATTTCACTATTTATTTTTTCCTCGAGATATGAATTGAAAATTTGGGGTTTTACACTATAACCTAAAAAAATATAATGGTAAAAATTAAAACATTTATTTAGAGTCCAAAGTTGATTATCACTTATTTTAAATTTATTATTATTATTATTATTATTATTATATATATATACTGATTACGTTGTTCTATATGATCAATGTATGTAGTGCCCCAAACAAACAGACATTACTAATTGTGGGTATTATGTAATAAGATTCATGGAAGAAGTCATTGAAATTCCTTAAAACAACACAAAGAAAATCTTCAACAAAGTAATATGATAAATTTTATTAATTTTAATGGTCAATGATTAATATAACGCACATTCAAACTACTAATGATTTATAATATATATTTCAGTTCAATATTGATAAGATAAATACATATAGCCTGGAAGATATTAATGAGGTCTGAAGTGAATATATCAAGAAAATTAAAGAGTTAATTCAGATGGTAATGTACTTAAACCCTTCCTTATGTATTTCAACTCAAATTTGTTTTTGTTGTGTGAGTATATATGGATGATTTGACTACGTCAATTAGTTTGATATTTTAAATAAATATATCTTATAATAATGTTTTGGTTATAGGACTGAATTTAGAAAATCGTACAAGGAAGTAAATACATACAACAACAATATTTTAGTACTGGTGCAATTTGTTTAAGTTTGATTTCATATTGATAAATATTTTTTGTTATATATTTGTTTATTTGATTTTCTTATTTAATTTTACATTTGTAAATACAAAATAAGTTGCAAAGGAACAAGGTAGTGAAAAATTGAAGTCTAATGATAAATTTGACCGGGTGTGGTGGTAGTGGCATGGTGGCGATGGTCGTGGCATGGTGGTGATGATGGTGATTGGTGCATGGTGATGGTGATTGGTCATTCAGGGGGCGTGGTGGTTGTGGTAGTCATTGGTCTTGGTAGGGGTAGTAGTCGTGCTCATGATTGGTCATGTTGGGGGTCGTGGTGGCGGTGGTTGTAACATAATACTAATGGTGATGGTGCATGGTGATCATGGCATGCATGGTGGTCATAGAGGTAATTGATCGTGGTGGGGATGGTGGTCATGATTTGTCGTGATTGGCTAGGATGGACTTCAAGGGATTTTAATATTGGTATTGGACATATGTATACCCTTATGAGCTAGGTAACTCAATTATTTTGTCCAATTATTTGTAAAACTCAAGTTAGGGTTTGGTAAACCTTTTTTGTACTCTTTCTTTTGATATAGTGATTGTTGTTGGTTTGCCCAGTGATTTTTTTTGTCCTCATTGGAGGTTTTTTCATGTTAAAATTTTGGTGTTTTTTGTGTATGCTTATTACTTTAACTATGGTAGTTCCTCTTTACATTTTAATAATTAGTTTCCATCAAACATATATGCATACTTACAAACCTATAAATGATTGACTTAGAACTAAAAACCTTTGAATGTTAGAAACTAATATTTTGAAACCGACATATATATGTATATATATATATAATATTATAAGTTTAATTTATGCATATATGTTTGTGGTGGTTGTGGTGGTAGCAGTAAGGTGCAGGTTGCATGCACGTTTCTGTTTATGCAAGTTGCAGCAGGTTAAATATTGTTTATCTTTATACATGACATTGCCTAGAGAAATTTTTTTTTTTTAAAAGCTAGATATAATGTCGGTTTTATAAATTAAAAAAAAAAACAACATTAGAGACGACATTAAAAGATAATAACGTCAGTTATAAACTGACGTTAAAGTTCTTATTCCTACTAGTTGTAACTTCGAATTTTATTGATGAGAGGTGAATCGAGCTGTTGATTTCCTTGCTATGTTGGGATCTTTTGATAAGGACTTCTCCATTAGTTTAGATGAAAATTAAATCCCTCAAGATCTTGATTTTATTTTGATGGATGATGTAACTTGTAATTCGACTCGCATGTAGAGGTTTTTATTAATTATATGGAGTTCTCCATAATTGATAGGGACTTGTCCATTTTTTTTTCATTTTGAGAATTTTTGTTACGAACCAAAAGCATATGCACCAAAACTAGCATGGTCGATGACTTTGTATATGTGAGATTTAGCATTTTTCTTAAAGAGAAATTAGTGTTTCGATGAAATGTGTAAATTCAAGAAATAGAAATCAACAATCGGAGTCATTGTTTCATTGTATGTCTACCAAAAAGGGACAAAACAATGATGGGTCCCTGGACAACAAAATGACAAACAGTGATGGGGTCACATGACAATTTCGGCTTGTGGGGTCAAGTTAGACTTGCCCTTTAGAATTCACAATCTAAAATATATAAAAATTTGAAGGCACCTCCAAAGTACCATAGAATTTATATAAATTATACTGTTGAATTGCAGATAGCGTTATCAAAGAGGACAAGATGTAATAAGAAAAGCCCTTGAAATAGTAAAGCATTAAAGAAATAGAAGGAACACAAAAGGAAACAGTGAGTGTGGTCGTTTGGCTTTGGTCCTTTTCCATGTCTGAAATAATTAATAGCCGTAACATGGTTAATTTTTATTTTTTTCGAAACTCAGATGCACTTTTTATGACTTCTATTATTATTTTTTATTTTATTTTATGGATTTTATGAGACCAGTTTCAAACATGGGTAATCTTATCAACCTGTATTGCCTTAGATTTCTCAATAAACACACAAATAATTCATATTTGGATTTCATATTAAAGGTCAGGATTTATATATACTTCTCGATAATACATGTCCCCCCAACAAAATTTGACCATTGGATTTCGTGATTTAATAATTGGGATTCGCAATCAGATTTTCTGTTTTTGAGCTCATGAGTAAGACTTCAATAAGTTAAAGAAAAGATTGGAGAAGTGGAGAGTGTCTTCAAGAAGGTATTTCATTATGTGAAAAATAGGCACATTCGACGGTCTTGGGCTGTTGAATAAGGTTAAAAACGACATGCAATTGTGCCAAATAGAACCATTGAATGGAGCTGTAACGAAAATGGAATTCGGCGGTCAATAGTAACCACAAAAGTTTGACGGTCCAAAGCTATCGAATTTTTCAACAACAAAAATAAAAAAATTTTAAATATTTATTTATTTTAAAAAACATTTTCTAATCAACTTTTCCAAGGGCCAATAAAAGGAGATTATGATTTTGCATTTTGAAATATGTTTCAAAGACATAATTTAGGCTAAATTTATAAACCATACTGCCATTCTTATACATAAACCTCTTTCAATCTACTACATTACAACTCTTTCAATCTACTGCTTTACATCTTTTACCTCACTATTTCCAGTCAAAACCTACTATAGATGTGAAAGCGTGAAACAAATCATCCTGACCATGAGCAAATCATACCATGATTGGGGCTATTCGTGGGTCAATCGACACGTCCGCATCTATCACTACAAGAAAATAGTGAATTTGTAACAACATAATGAAACGGGTTATGGCCGTTTTTTATGGAAACAGGTTTCAACAATTTCCTTGTGAATAACCATTTCTCATTATTAGATTTTAGATATGTAACCTCTAGAGAAGCCTTCCATATTTCAAATTCAAACAGGAATGCGAGTGACGGAAACCTTAATGAAGTTTAATCTTTGTTTTCAATCAACTGTTCTCTGATTTCATCGTGTTTGTCATACTCTAATGAAGCCCTATCTTTGATTTTCATATTGATATTTGATTTCTCACATCTGATCTTTTTTTCTCAGACCCTAACGAAGCTCCATATTTGTTTCTTAGACCTATTGAAGCACCATCTTCATTTTCAATCAAGTGTTCTTTGATTTCAAATCCTCAAATCCTACAAAGCTCTATTTTCATCTCGATCAGTCTTAGACTCTCAATGCATAGGTGCATAGGAAATTTTTTTAGGATTTTTGTTTCTCTTTGAGATTTCAAATTATATTTGAGGATTTCTAACAATCTTCAAGGTACACCTCTTTATTTGTGAAGATATTTCAAAGAATTTTTTAATTTTTTTTTTAATTTTCAATGTTTTTTATTGAATTGCAAGTTTCAGGCCCGGTCATTGGCAAGGAAATGCCGAATCTGGGCAGAAACCAATAACTTTTAAAAATATTCAAGATTTGAGAAGGATTCCCATTGATTGTAAGTATACGATCCTAATTTTAAGCATTCTACCCTTTATTCTATATTTTCTTTGGTTTATATATGAAAATCAAACATTTTTAGTTGTTTTTGTTCTAAAAGAGACATAAATTTACCAAACATGGATTTAACATGAAAATGTGCATTAATTACTGATATAAGTGTGATTGCTATTTATTGAACATGGATTTAACATGAAAATGTGCATTAATTGGATCTAAAGATATTCAAGGTGTACGAGACAAATCCACCAGAACTAACCTGAATGAGTGTTTGTTCAAATGGCAAATTGAATAGCTTTGATCTTATATAAATGTAAAGTAACTTCGAGTTGCGTCCAAATAACCTTAAATATGGTAGAATAGCATCAAGCTGTATATTTATCTGATTTTTTCCCTTGAGCATTTACGTGAACTAAGCATAATCGTCTTATTCATTACTTCTTTTAGATGATGATGCCAACAATGTCTTATCTAATTGAGCTTTTTGTCCTAGTGGGCTACTCATATATACTCAAAAACCAAGCGTGTTCATGCTTTCAAAGACATTGTTATATCAAAACTAAGGTGTGTCATTTTCAAATGAAAGATCATTTTATGTAATCTATATATGCTAATGCATATGCTTATTGTAGTTTCTTTTTATTAGTTATTTTGTGAAGAGATAGCCTTTAGAATCCTTCTTAATCATCCATTCTTGGCCTATGAAATTTCAGTGTCATGTTATATTTATACAATGTGCTATCCTTTCTTACATTTATTTGTTATTACCATAAGCATATAATTTCTATCATATATTGGGTTGATCAAGTAATCTAGATTATTTATGAGTGGACCACATAAACAGCCTATGGTTCCACACACCAATCAGTAATGGTTTTTTGTAGTATTACATACTTTTCCTACCCAAAATCAACAAAAGAATTTCACATCCCTGTACCTTATGTAATAGTAGAAAAATAAAACAAATGAAGTTATCACCATATGCATGCCTTGTCTCTTAACTGCTTTACTAAATATTGAGGAATAATGCTCTCATGACCCCTTGCAGTCTTGGCCTGTCATTTGGACTTGCAACGAAAGCCTATTGCTAGATTTGAACTCCTAGCTATTTGTTGGCCTTACTTGCTTTGAAATTAATTTTTCTGCATTTGGGTGTTTTTTTTGCTTTTGATGATTTTTGGAGTTTTGGCATTTGGGTTTCGTGAGTTAGGGTTTTTTCATTTATTGGGTCTGTTTATGTATATATATATGTGTATATATTCTTTTGGTTTATTTAATGGATTTGAAGTTCTTTACTCTGTTTTATTTTAGAAATATTAAAGTAGGTTACATTTATGTGGGCTTTTAGGTACATAAAGCTAAGCTTGAATTATGGAAAAGTCTGGTTTAGTTGAATTTAAAAGTGTCTACAACATTGAAACACAAAAATTTCTTTGAAAACATACTGAATCATATTAGTTGTTAGTTCACATAAATAATCCAACAAGGGAGGCTTTTATTTTAACAATGGATATTGTAATTGCTTTTCATTTCAAAAGATAATTGTAGAAGTTTGATTGTTCTGTCTTTCCATTATCTCACTTGTTCTCATTGTCTTGTTAAGCTTATAGAATAGTTCTAGTTATGAATTGGAAATTCTTAAACATTTAATTATCTTCATAATCTTGTCAAATAAGAAAATCTATAATAAGTGTTCTAGCATACGTTTATAAAAAAATGTTTAAAAGAAGGATTCTAGGTGTTTGATGTGTGTCTAGTTGAACACATGTGGCATTGTGAAGTATTTACGAGTCACAATCTTTTGTAGTTCAATTTATTTTTGTTTATTTAGTTTCTATTAAATTTTTTAGTTTGTTTTTGCGCAACTAATTTGTTCATCCAGTCCTCAACCATACAATGGTATGATGTTTGAGTACTCAAACCAAATGTAATGGTCAGATATTTCAACTTAGTAATCCAATTTTCATAACATTAATCAAATTCATATGAGTTTATTCTTTTAGTAGATCATGTTTATATTGAGAATATAATATCCAACAGAGTCTTCAACTTGTCTTCGTAAATGAAATGTAATCAATTTGTACATGTGGCATTCTTTTTAGAACACCATTGCTCACTGATCTTTCTATTTCTTTCACATTAAGTGTGGTTCCATCTTTTATTATATCAGTTGGCAAAGACAGTGAATCCCATGTGAATGGGATTGAATGTCAAATTTGTTTTTCTCGTTTTCATCTACCTTTGCAATTAACAACTATATAATTCTTCTAAATCATGGTTTAAAGGCTGGTAGATCCAATAACTGTGCCAAGTCCAATGGTTTCTAAGCTGAAAAACTATTACATTAAGATAAGATTAACCATTTATTTACATATAATCTCAATAATCATTGACTTCTTGTCTTCAGTGGTTTCTACCTTAGGAAGTTTCAATCTTTGCAATTGCTTTGAGGTTTGTTTTGTTATCTTTAAATATTTTTTACCATGTATTTACTTCCCACAAGTACGTAAGAACACGTGCTGGATGTAAAATTGAATGAACCTACTATTTTTCAAATTATATATCAGGTTAGTCTTTTTTTTTTCTTCATCCAATTTATGATTTGTAATATTAGTTTAGCCCTACTCTGAAATCAATTAAGAGCAGTTGTATAGCTTATGTAGAATTTCAATTTTAGTCTCGAGGTTTACTCCTTTGGTCCCATATGGATTTGGGCTGTGTAATACCCCTAGATTCTAATTCATATCTTGACGAAATCAAATATTGAAATTTTGAGAAAAATTTTAATTGAAGAACTTAGGATAAAAAACTCATATTTTATTATATTCATTTTTAATGAAATTTGACTTCACCATTGAACTTAAAATGGTTGAAAAACATACTTTAGCCTCTAAGCATGCTCGAATTTGAGTTCAAATGAAAAACTTTAAAATCATCGAATTGTGTGTCAAGTGGGATCCATAATGGTGAATTTTTGCTAGAATAAGAATTAATAAAATTTGATAACACCATTAGATTTGCAATGAAAAATTATAGAGAATATAATATTCATTCATCGAATTCTGAGTTCGAAAAGTCAAGTTATCGTCAAAAATAGAAACAAATGAGAAATACCAACTTTGCCCTTCAAATCTTTAAATAAAAGGAAACCTGACTTCTTTTATTTCACTCTTCTTTATCTCTAATAACTCTCAAACCCCAATTGTTAGGAAACCAAGGGTATCCACCCTTTCCCTTTCTAGATCCGTCGTGGTAGAGTTATCGTTTAACTTTGATGATAAATAAAAGTTGAAGGCGACGTTGAGCTTTACAATCTCATAGTCATTGCTCATATGTTATCTTTCATTCTCTTTGCCTCTCACTAAAAATCAACGAGTGAGTTTCGATACATCTCACTTGGGAGAAGATTCATCATTTATCATAGGGAAGAAAAGGAGTGTCGTCACCAAAAGTATCGCAACCACCTGATCATTTTGTATCCATGACCACCAACCTCGACCTTCGTGCCATTCTTTGCCCCCAATCAACCTTCTAAATTTTTCCAAGTCAGTTGTCTTCCCTTCTACCTTCTAATTATACAATAATTTCATAGAAAATTTCATTTAAATCTTTAGATTATGATTGTTCTTCGAATGTTTTGATTGATTCGTTAAAGTCGTGCATGTTTGAATGGATTGAATCATGTTTGTATAAATATTTTTGATTGATTTTAACTCATTTGATGTTATTTAAGTATCTCATCAGTTATATAATATTTTAGAACCAAATATATAGTTTTTATTTCGATTTTGGTTGGCTTTCGACGAAAAAAATTGAAAATCAATAAAAATGTGTGAATATTCCCGCTTGCTGACAGCGTCGCCGTCAACCACTAGTGTCACCATCGTTAGCCATTGTTAAAATTGATGGTGCCACCATCAGACCCAAAACGCCGTCAGTCACTAATGTCACCATCATTAGCCATTGTTAAAATTGATGGTACCGCTGTTAGACCCAAAACCTTCAAAAATCTAAAAAACTACTTCAATCTTTTTCTCCCCTCAACATGTACTCTATTTTCACACCTTTATTTCATTAAAAACATTTAAGTACATGTTTTTTCTTTCCATTTACCTTAAGCTCTTTAATGAAATTAAGGTTTTACCCTTCATTTGGAAACTTTGGAAATGGTTATGAGATCCAAATCTTATCATATTAAAATATAATTTTTGGCTACAAGAACAAAATGTAAATTTAAATGTTTACGTCCAATTTTTAAAATGCGATATCGTTTGTGTTGCTTTGAATTGAGTTATAAAAATTACATGATTTTTCTCATGATGTCGAGGGCTTTCATTTACAAAAATCTATTTTCAATTTTGACAACTTTGAAAAATTACTTTTTCTAACACTTAGCCAAATTTTGATAGTTTTTTCAACTTTTAAGTCTTATGATTTTATCGCATTTTTCTGAGTCTTTTAACTTAACCAAAAATATTGAATGGAATTGGTTGATGCCCTATGGGTCTTGAATGACTTTAGAAATAAAAATACTTTGATAATTATGCTGTGACGCCCCGCCAAACGCTAACACAAATCCCAAGGCCAAATCCCAAGGTACTAGGTGGCACTTCGGAATTTCGGCATGGTTTCCTCTGTTTATGTTAGCGTTTCACGAAACTCAAACCTGATAAACCAATTTATAACAAAACCTGTATATAAAAATGTAGATACAGGAAAATAACAGTGGCAGACTAATTACATCTAACATGTAAGTAGATAAGAGTGCAGAAGATTTAACCATATACAGGCTTACAAAATATTCTCACTCTAACATGGGCCTAAACTCTCAATCAAAAATCTACATACATCCTGGATGAAACTGACAACACTAACAGATGTAGCCTTAGTGCTCACCAGGCAATAAACTCTGATCGTCGGTCTGATCGATCAGATACTCCTCAATTATTGACTCTACGCCTGCCTTGGTAGCTGCAAATGCTGAAACTAAAAAAAAAATAGGAAGGAAAGGGTGAGTAACAATGGTTACTTAGTAAGTCCACAACCAATTCCTACTAATAACCCTTCCTAAGCATGATCGAATAAAGCATACTGAACATTTTAATACATGCAAGATTTTACAAGATAAAATACGATCAACTGGTACATATAGCCAGGGATGAGCAACTAAACAGTTTTAAAAATTACACATAGCATCAATCATCCATACTCATCATACATTTTTCATTTTATGCAAATAATATTGCCAACATTGAAATAATAGACATGCTTCTCATTTATAATTCGAAATATAACAATAGGTACATAATACAAATGGTGGAGTATTGGAATTAAAGAGTTGGGATTCACGACTGGATCGCTCCCAGTCAGGACATGATATTCGTCAATAACATCGTAGTTCCTGATTTTGTGGCTGGTCGTGTCTACCACGTTCGCGGGACCATTTATCCAGCTCAGGCTGGCCGTTTGACGTGACCGTAAGCAATGGGTCTCTTTTCGATGTGTCAAAACGTTTGACTACTATTAGATTGTTAGTGATCACTGACTAATCATCTTCGTCTATGCCTATCAGGCGTGTATGTGATTCCCAAATACACTCCACTCGTATACGACCACCTTTAAAATACACGTTCATTGGTAAAAATAAGAAAAGAATGGACCCGGATTCCAGTTGTGACTCCACTCTCATACGCGTCCCATACCACGTATGAGTTTGGTGGTCCCTACCGTACATCCCAGGATAATGTACCCCTCCGGATGATGTGACGTACTATCCCTTCAGGTATTCACAAACCCTTTAACAGCTCAGAAAATAGTTACGTATATATATAGTTTTTCATTTAAAGCAAAAGAGAAATTAACAAAACAGGGTTGAGAATGGATATCCAGTTCCTACCATGCAACTGTGCCCACCTAGCCTAAAAATAAACAACAGTACATAGCGCACGCGTTAACATAATCAAAAATAAACATGCAACCCTTTCATTAATAACCTGGATATCCTTTCACCAACCTACACACAACATACAATGTAAAATGCAGACATCACCCCTCGGGTGTAATTCTGACATTTTACCGTTCATTCCCTTTTCCCATTCTCTCGACATTCTCACTTTTCATCTTTTTAAATCAACCATCCATTTCCAATCTTCCAAATTCATTCTTTTGATTTTTCAATTGAAAAGCATCAAAGTTTATTAAAAAACAAGGTCCTGGCGATGCGCGAGACCAAAGCTGTTAAAAATGAGGAAAGCTGGTGAAAATTTGGCTAAGTGTCGGAAACTCAATTTTTTAAAGTTCTCGAAATTGAAAACGGATTTTTCGAAATGAAAGTCTCGATCATGAGATTCGACACCATATAGTTTTTGTAATCTCATTCAAAGGAACGCGAAAGTTATTTCATTTTGAAAACTTGCCGAAAAAGTCGAAAATTACGTTTTGGTCTTGAAACCAAAATTCGGATTTTGATCTTTGAGATTTGGATCTTAAAACCATTCCCATTGTTCCGAAATGGGGGGTAAAACCTTAATTTCATTAAAGAACTTAAAGTAATGGAAGGTAAAAATTTAAGAGGACATTTTAAGTAAATGTCCTCTTAAATTTTTACTTTCCATTTACTTTAAGTTCTTTAATGAAATTAAGGGTGAGAAATAGTGTATAGGCAATGGGGAGGTCAAGGCAAGAGTCAGAACACTGTTCTGATCAAAACTGTGTCTGTCGGTGCCTGTCGGTGGTAGAATCAATATGTTGTCGGTGGGACCGACAGAATACACATCGGCAGGTGTCGGTGGGACCGACGGTTCTGCCGACAGTATAAAATTTTCGGCGGTTCTTGATTAAATCGGTGGTAGAAGCTTCATTCTGTCGGTGGGACCGACAGAATGCCTTCGGTAGGTCGACCCTACCCGCCTACAGCCTGAACCTTACTCGAACTTTCGAGTTTTCGATCCCCTTTTTCGATTTCTTCTCCCATTCTTCTCACCATTCGACCCACCCACGACTTCGTATTTAAAACTCGATAAACCATCATCAAAGCATCTACTTCTACCATGATTTTGAAATCAAACAACAACTTTCTATGATTTAAATGCAAACAATAAGTTTTGTTTCAAAATCCTAAATGCACATTTGAGAAATCTAAAGTTACCAATAAGAATTGAAAGTCCCTTACTTGGTTGTGGATGCCAAGGATACAAGCTAGCACTACAAATCAGGGTTGGATGGCTCGAGAGTTGAGGTTGGGCTGACTTGGATGCGAAACGAGCGAGGGTTTGCAAGGTATCCGACAATGACGTTCTCCTTCGCTTCTACAATGAAGTATAGACCTGGCTCCTTACTCGATGAAGCCCTCGGATGGAATGTGTTGAGGTTTACTCGAGTTACCCAGTTGGTTTTGATGGAGGATGGGGAAAACGAACAAGAATGAACAACCAAAGGTGGTGAAGTTGTAGCCCTCGTCGTGGCCGACAACTTTGTCTTCTTCGTCGAGGTTCAACTCGGCTTCGTTTGCGCACAAGCTTGATGGCAATGGGTCGAAACCCTAGGGTAGAGAAGTGGCTGTCGTTTGGGGTTTCTTAGAAAAGAAGAGAAAAATAGAATAAAAGAAATCAGATTTTTCTTTTTATAATAAAGTTGAGGGGCATACTTGTAATTTCCCCCTTATTTCTAGTTTCGACCGTAACTTAACTATTCGGATTCGGAAAGCGACAAACGAATATACCATTTCGAATAATTTTTCGCTACGGATCTAATGGTGTCATCAAATCTTTTCGATTCTCGCTCTAACGAAATTCCACTATTTTGGGTCCCACTTAACACGAAATTCGAGGATTCTATAACTTCTCCATTCGAATTCGAATTCGAACTTGCTTACAGGCTAATGTATATATTTCGATCCTTTTGAATCTAATGGCGAAGTTGATTTTCCTCAAAATTAATCATAGTAATATTCGAGTATTTTACTCTAAGTCTTTCACTCGATATTTTCCTCCAAATCTCACCATTTAATTTTCTCGAGATATGAGTTGAAAATCCGGGGTGTTACATTATCCCCCCCTTAATAAAAATTTCATCCTTGAAATTTGAATCATATCTTATTGAACTTTTTCACCACCCCACTAACACAACATGTATAACCAACAGCACCTGTATGCGATTATCATTCATTCAAGTTTTCAAGCCCATTTCTTTTATAACTCCTAACCGCATGTCACGTAGTTTTCATCAACCCAATACATGCATCCATTAATCACTCCAAATCATTCTCATGCCCCAACTAATTTATTATTTTTATAATCCTCAAATACAATCAACTCACGTCATATCAATTCCCCACCAATTTCTATCGATAATTCCTTCATACCTCCTCTATCTTTTATCATTGTTTTCCTTACCAACTACATCACCTATTATGCGTACTTGTATCGACAATGAAAATCACTCTTCAATGCGTTGTTTTGCTACAAACACCACTATACTAATACTTCTTCGTAAATCACATCAGACCTTTATTCCCAATACACCAATATTTCTACATTCGATTCCATATTCCAAGTTATCTCCTCAAGGCCTTTGTCATAATCTTCGTGATTTAAAAATCTTAATCATGAGGGTAACTCTTACAAAAATTAAACGATCCCGTAAACTAATCACGTGTGAAGGGTCTGGTAAATACTTCTTCGGCAGAGTACGTAGATCACGCAGTGAACCTACTTAAGATTTATTTGACTACTTCAACTGGTACCATAAGCCGCAAGTCACATGCTTTCTTTCCCTACTCCCAAAATCACAGTATTGCCCAGTTACTGTTTAAATATCATTGTAATATCAATTAATTCTTATTCATGTGACTTCATACTTTCTTAAATCATACATATTTCCACTTATCACCCAATACTGATAGTACCATGATTAGCTTTTACAAATCTCACAACTATCTCTTATGAATTTCAATTCATAAGCAGTATCGTTGTCTTAACTTCTTCATCTATTTTCTCACAATTCTCTTAAGTCACCATTAATGCAACCTTATCACAACATTATTCTTCCTCGTATCTTATATTGATCCACCTTGTTTTCAAAACTACATTTTCTACCTAAGTCTTCCCTACCGTCATTCCAATTCGTTTGAGCAATACTATTCACTTATACAATCGTCAAATTCAACATGCTTCCCCATTCATAAATTCATTTCTTACATCTCCTAATGAAGCGCATCTTTTACACATCAAGTTTTACCTTCAAATACTCGTTCGTTTTTGTCACACACCAAATTTCGGTTGTTAGATTGCACACCTCTATTCGGTAGATTCCTACTTAATTTTTTCAAAAACCTCATTCCTCCTTTACAAGGCATCATTCTACCCTCACTTTCTAACAATTACTTTTAGCCTTAATTCACTGATACTCAACACCATATTATTATCATGTTATGAATACTATTATACTACAACACACATTTCTATTCATAATACTCCTTCCTACCTTACCTAACTGTGCCTATCTCACCAACATTACTTACCCCATAGTTCTCAACAACTTTTTCGATAGTGGTGTAACTAGTTTTATTACTCGATCCGTCTCAATAAATTACTGGCTCCAATAAGTGTGAAAAATCTTAATAACAATATATGATCTAAAGGAAATCAATATTGTATAGGACTCCAATTTCTAACATTATAATTAAAAATCGTACCTTCTAAGACATTGTCGAAAACAGTTGGTTCCTCTTGGATCACAATCCCCGCCTGCGACTGCGATAGATGGCATTTTCTCCTAATATGTCCCACTTGACCACACCCATAACATGTTAATGACTTTGTCTTTATAGATTTCTGTGGAGTGGGCAATCAGTAAACTGGAGTCTATACTCTCTGGACTTGCTTCGTTGGTTCTCTTGGCCCTACTAGTCTCGTTGGAGTTCCAACCATTCTATGACTCGGTGATGAGGGTACCCCAGAACTCGATGGTTGAGTAGCTCTATACTGTGGGTAAACTGATCCAGGGGAGATTGGCCTCGAATACATTGGCCTCTTGACCGGGTCTGATCTGGAAAGATGAGAGGTCGAGGGTTGACTGGTCTGTCCTTGGAACGTTTGTAATTCCATCCCTTCCCGTTTGCGACCACTAGTTCGGTCCGCTTGTGATGGTATAAGCATGTCATCGATCTTGTTAAAATCCGATGATCTTATTGTTCCTTGAATTTGCCCATCTAACATCTTTCTAAGCCACGCATCTTTAATTGGTCGACGTGGACCTGAGCATTGCACCCCTGTGTGTCCCAACTTACCACATTCATAACACGCTATCACTTTTTCTTTCGATCGATTTAGTATTATATGATGTTGTTTCCTACAAAACTCCTCCATTTCTTGAACGGGTATTTCTATAGTTTTGCTTATTATGTATGGTCGTTTTCCTTGCAATTTTACTAGTTTCGTAATTGTCTGTCTCTTGTTGGATCCTAACTGTCCTTCTTCAAATAGGTTTGGAGGCGATGATTGTACTATCCTTATTTCTTCTCGTAGTCCTCCCTGTGCTGGGATATCTACTCTATGGTTCTTTTGGGATTCATCCTTAAAATAATGGTCGAACTTTTCTTCTATCTTCTCTAACCTCTTTGTCAGTTGCCCCACTATAATCATTTGAGCCTCAAACATCTCTAATTGTCTCTTTTCCATGCGTGTTTGACTTTGGGATAATTTTGAGACTGCTTCTATTAACTGTTCTATCTTGGTGAGTTTACTCGACTTAGGTAGGTCTTCCCCACCACTTTTACTCCTCGTCATGGGTCTAGTTGTAACTCTAATTCCTTGCATCTTTCCTAACCTGCGAGTTCTGTAATCAACTATTTATTAGAAGCAAGGTACTCCTTAGATCCATGTCAACATCATTCTTACGAAAGCATTAACTATTATTATAATACGGAATCTAGTAATGAACACCCTTTTCATTACTGTAGAATGAACCTAGAATCTTATCTTAGGCTTACTAGGCTTTACGGACTTCTAGTCACGGGAGAGCTCGTAATCCCAATACGGAACCACTAATAAGCTCAGATATTGGATTCCTAGTAACACTTTAGGATTATCTTTAATGCCTGTGGTATCAGTCTATTCTCCAAAACATAATAGATCTGTATCCCATACGGATCTAATATTATGCTCTGATACCATCTGTGACGCCCCGCCAAATGCTAACACAAATCCCAAGGCCAAATCCCATGGTACTAGGTGGCACCTCGAAATTTCGGCATGGTCTCCTCTGTTTATGTTAGCGTTTCACGGAACTCAAACCTGATAAATCAATTTATAACAAAACCTGTATATAAAAATGTAGATACAGGAAAATAACAGCGGCAGACTAATTACATCTAACATGTAAGTAGATCAGAGTGTAGAAGATTTAACCATATACAGACTTAAAAAATACTCTCACTCTAACATGTGCCTAAACTCTCAATCCAAAAACTACATACATCCTGGATGAAACTGACAACACTAACGGATGTAGCCCTAGTACTCACCAGGCAATAAACTCTGATCGTCGATCTGATCGACCAGATACTCCTCAATTACTGACTCTACGCCAACCTTGGTAGCTGCAAATGCTGAAACTAAAAAAAATAAGAAGGAAAGGGTGAGTAACAATGGTCACCCAGTAAGTCCACAACCAATTCCTACTAATAACCCTTCCTAAGCATGATCGAATAAAGCATACTGAACATTTTAATACATGCAAGATTTTACAAGATAAAATACGATCAACTGGTACATATAGCCAGGGATGAGCAACTAAACAGTTTTAAAAATTACACATAGCATCAATCATCCATACTCATCATACATTTTTCATTTTATGCAAATAATATTGCCAACATTGGAATAATAGACATGCTTCTCATTTATAATTCGAAATATAACAACAGGTACATAATACAAATGGTGGAGTATTGGAATTAAAGAGTTGGGATTCACGACTGGATCGCTCCCAGTCAGGACATGATATTCTTCAATAACATCGTAGTTCCTGATTTTGTGGCTGGTCGTATCTACCACATTTGCGGGACAATTTATCCGGCTCAGGCTGGCCGTTTGACGTGATCGTAAGCAATGGGTCTCTTTTCGATGTGTCAAAACGTTTGACTACTACTAGATTGTTAGTGATCACTGACTAATCATCTTCGTCTATGCCTATCAGGCGTGCATGTGATTCCAACATACACTCCACTCGTATACGACCACCTTTACAATACACGTTCACTGGTAAAAATAAGAAAGGAATGGACCCGAATTTCAGTTGTGACTCCACTCTCATATGCGTCCCATACCACGTATGAGTTTGGTTGTCCCTACCGTACATCCCAGGATAGTGCACCCCTCCGGATGATGTGACGCACTATCCCTTCAGGTATTCACAAACCCTTTAACAGCTCAGAAAATAGTTACGTATATATATAGTTTTTCATTTAAAGCAAAAGAGAAATTAACAAAACAGGGTTGAGAATGGATATCCAGTTCCTACCATGCAACTGTGGTTACCCGGCCTAAAAATAAACAACAGTACTCAGCGCACGCGCTAACATAATAGAAAATAAACATGCAACCCTTTCATTAATAACCTGGATATCCTTTCACCAACCTACACACAACATACAATGTAAAATGCAGACATCACCCCTCGGGTGTGATTCTGACATTTTACCGTTCATTTCCTTTTCCCATTCTCTTGACATTCTCACTTTTCATCTTTTTAAATCAACCTTCCATTTTCAATCTTCCAAATTCATTCTTTTGATTTTTCCATTGAAAACCATCAAAGTTTATTAAAAAACAAGGTCCCAGCGATGCGCGAGACCAAAGCTGTTAAAAATGGGGAAAGCTGGAGAAAATTTGGCTAAGTATCGGAAACTCAATTTTTTAAAGTTCTCGAAATTGAAAATGGATTTTTCGAAATGAAAGTCTCGATCCTGAGATTCGACACCATATAGTTTTTGTAATCTCATTCAAAGGAATGCGAAAGTTATTTCATTTTGAAAACTTGCCGAAAACGTCGAAAATTACGTTTTTTCTTGAAACCAAAATTCGGATTTTGATCCTTTGAGATTTGGATCTTAAAACCATTCCCATTGTTCCGAAATAGGAGGTAAAACCTTAATTTCATTAAAGAACTTAAAGTAAATGGAAAGTAAAAATTTAAGAGGACATTTACTTAAAATGGAAAGTAAAAATTTAAGAGGACAATTACTTAAATGTTTTTAATGAAATGAAGGGTGAGAAATAGTGTATAGGCAATGGGGAGGTCAAGGCAAGAGTCAGAACACTGTTCTGATCAAAACTGTGTCTGTCGGTGGCTGTCGGTGGCAGAATCAATATGCTGTCGGTGGGACCGACAGAATACACATCGGCAGGTGTCGGTGGGACCGACGGTTCTGCCGACAGTATAAAATTTTCGACGGTTCTTGATTTCATCGGTGGCAGAAGCTTCATTCTGTCGGTGGGACCGACAGAATGCCTTCTGTAGGTCGACCCTACCCGCCTACAGCCTGAACCTCACTTGAACTTTCGAGTTTTCGATCCCCTTTTTCGATTTCTTCTCCCATTCTTCTCACTATTCGACCCAACCACGAATTCGTAGTTAAAACTCGATAAACCATCATCAAAGCATCTACTTCTACCATGATTTTGAAATCAAACAACAACTTTCTACGATTTAAATGCAAACAATAAGTTTTGTTTCAAAATCCTAAATGCACATTTGAGAAATCTAAAGTTACCAATAAGAATTGAAAGTCCCTTACTTGGTTGTGGATGCCAAGGATACAAGCTAGCACTACAAATCAGGGTTGGATGGCTCGAGAGTTGAGGTTGGGCTGACTTGGATGCGAAACGAGCGAGGGTTTGCAAGGTATCCGACAATGACGTTCTCCTTCGCTTCTACAATGAAGTATAGACCTGGCTCCTTACTCGATGAAGCCCTCGGATGGAATGTGTTGAGGTTTACTCGAGTTACCCGGCTGGTTTTGATGGAGGATGGGGAAAACGAACAAGAATGAACAACCAAAGGTGGTGAAGTTGTAGCCCTCGTCGTGGCCGACAACTTTGTCTTCTTCGTCGAGGTTCAACTCGGCTTCGTTTGCACACAAACTTGATGGCAATGGGTCGAAATCCTAGGGTGGAGAAGTGGCTGTCGTTTGGGGTTTCTTAGAAAAGAAGAGAAAAATAAAATAAAAGAAATCCGATTTTTCTTTTTATAATAAAGCTGAGGGGCATACTTGTAATTTCCCCCTTATTTCTAGTTTCGACCGTTACTTAACTATTCGGATTCGGAAAGCGACAAACGAATATACCATTTCGAATAATTTTTCACTACGGATCTAATGGTGTCATCAAATCTTTTCGATTCTCACTCTAATAAAATTCCACTATTTTGGGTCCCACTTACACGAAATTCGAGAATTCTATAACTTCTCCATCCGAATTCGAATTTGCTTACAGGCTAATGTATATATTTCGATCCTTTTGAATCTAATGGCGAAGTTTATTTTCCTCGAAATTAATCATAGTAATATTCGAGTATTTTACTCTAAGTCTTTCACTCGATATTTTCCTCCAAATCTCACCGTTTAATTTCCTCAAGATATGAGTTGAAAATCCGGGGTGTTACATATGCAAAAAGTTAGATGATAGATTGATTGTTAAATGGGCAGAGAGAATATATGTTCTCGACTGATTGATGGGATAGTACCTCCAGTCTGATGCAATGACCATATCACGTAAGACATGATAAATTGATGGATAGATGCATATCTCACGTTCCCACGATCATGTGAGATATGATAGATAGATGGATGAGCGACAAATAGATGTCATTGGAAAGTACTACCAAAGCTTTCTTGTATTTTCATTATAAAAGGAAACTAGAATGTATTAGAAAAAATGAAAACTATTTTGTTCACTTGCAAAGAATTTTAGAAAACCTAGAATGAGTGATGCATTACTATATTCCAGAAAGTGGCGGGTCAATCTAGAATAACACTAGATGTCATATGCTTTTTGATAGTATGGGACTACCTTAAAGTATATTACAACTTAAGAGATCTCGGGATTTCTTCTACTTCTTTCCTAGGGAACCTTATGTGTAAAGGTGAATTTTGTATAAAATAGAAGTAGTCGGGATTTACATCCATTACCTCTTGATAAGCTTTGACAAGAGGGGTCTCCTAGGCTAGTTAGTGATCATTGTTAGTTTATAGTTGTCAAACGGTCGACCTCACCGTTAATTGAACTCAATATTGGGTTCTTGATCAATGGCCAGTCTAAGCTAAAGAAATGATCATCCAACCGTGGTATGTTAGACTGGCCACAAAATCAGATTATAAAGATGGGATTTTACATCGGATTTGAAGTTTGGAGTATCAAATTTTCCATTGTCGAGGCGGTTATATCGGCATTATCCTTCGATTTCTTAGTGACTACATCGTTGTATTCGTATTATGTATCTTTTCTTTATTTATAATGTTGATAGATGGTTTCTATTTGAAAGTTGTATATGTTACTTTAAATGATAGATTGAAGTTGATTATTTACTGATTATGCTTAGACAATTCTCGTATATTATATTATGAAAAATTTACATTATTTAACTATTTAGATGATTACTTATGCATATATGAGTTGTTGTTAAAACAACTTCTATTCTGCTGAGTAACATCCTCCTTTTACTCACCTTCTCCTTCACCCTTTTATATTATCCAACTTTTAAGGAGATTACTTACGAGGAACCATTCGAGGAGGTCCCCATAGAAGGTTATGTCAATGATCGCCGTCAATTTGAGGATCACTTTAGGAGTCTGGATATTGTGTTTAAATTTTAAATTGTAGGAGATGATGTATTTGTTTTGGTAGTTGTATTTTGGAATATTGTCATGATGTTGAGGATTGTCATGGGTTACGATTATAGCTATTTAGCTTCCGCTACTCTAATTTGAGGTTATTCAATATAGTTTCCACTGCGTATATTTTCATCTCTTAGCATTATTATTCTTGATTGCTCTACTAGGTTGTGTGTATGTTTACCTCACATCTCGAGATTCTGACTGATGAATCCTCGAGATTTGTGTTTGGATTTTGATGTGTGACAGGCGGACTTCACCCATCTCACAATATAATTATTCATGTTAATTAATAGTGAAATATGAGAGAGAAGGGCATAGTAAATCTTTAGCGTAATACGAGATCAAGATTCTTTAGCTTATAAGTCCCCCTATAACAATCCTTGAATCCTCATATACATATACATATACTATACTATTTAATATATTTATTTATAAAATATATCTTTTTTGAGTCATAGGTGAATCTTATTCAAGCAGATATATTATCTCAACTTTGTAGAATGATGATATCAAGTAGCGAAGTATGTCCTTGGTTAGTATTAAAGTTGGGGTATCCTCACAATTAATATAAAAAAAAGGAAATATATGTGATAAAAAATAAGGAAAAGAGAGATTAGAGATAGAGAGATGGAGATGGGACTTGAGAAAAATAGAGAACTGGGAGTGGGATGTATGCAACCATTAAAACATTCCAACATTTCTCGGCAATTAGATCTACTAGTGTGTGACTCATTGGTTTTTGTGTCATGCCTTGTGATTGCTGTTATGATAAAAATGGTTGGCTATGTAAATAATGCTTGTAGTGTAATTATCATCACTACGTATTTAGTAGTACTTATTATGAGATTCCTTATAATTTCCATCAGTTAATATCATCCATAGAACACATCATCATCTCATATTTTCACCACTTTAGATTAGTCCATCATCATCATCGCAACTGTAGTTGTGGCATCCAACAGTCATTGAATCAGGTGAACTCTCTTTCTCTCTCTACATCCTTCATAATATTACTAGTAATGTAGTGTAAAGAAACACTACATAGGAAGTATGCCTTTTAGGATTGTAGACAGTACAAAACAAACTTATACATATTGATGTGTACTGTTATGCTGCATGGAAAAATATAAGGAGGCCACTTCTAAATGCACAAGAGGGATATGAAGGTCATGGGTTTGGAGGGCAAGCGAGATTGACCCATTGGCATGCATAAACACTTTGCTTTAATCATATCGAAGGTGATGACTTCCTAGGGTCACCATCAAGGGCAACAAACTTGCATGTGACATGACTTTCTAAATCAGAGTGGAATAAGCCACATCACCTACTATGTAAAACATTGTTAATGTCTCCAACTAGCATGATGAGTACCTAAGTGAGCATTATAGTGATACCTCGAATTGCCATTACGAGTGGTTTGTGAAATGGACTGGTCTTGGTTACGAGCTTTCTACATGGGAGTTAGATAATGCATCTTTTTTTACCGACGTAAATTAAAATCTCCTCTTGATGACATTCGTGAAGGTTGTTAGGGTTTCTCCAAATCCAAACAGACATAAAGATGGGGATTAAAAAATCTTTACGGAGTCAAGTAACATTAATAGCCATTAGAAAGTTGAAAGTTAGAGCGGAGTTAAAAGTAAAATGGGGAGAAAATTATCTTAATACAAGAGAGGTAAAATTGGTTGGAGATCTGAAAAAACTTTAGAGGCACAAGAAAACAAATTGTAAACACCCCATTTTGCACTCGCCTGATTAGTCAACTCGTCAACCCGATTGCGACGGTTTCCGATGATGGATAAATATTCCAATATTTTTTTATTTGTAATTAGATATGTTTCAGAAATTCAGATGACGCATCTCAAGCAAACAAAACTTTAGAAACCACGTTACGCTAGAAAATATAACCTAAAAAGATAGAAATCATCATTTTTAGATAAAAATAAGCTTTACGAGAAAAATCACTAAAAATGATCAAGTTACCAAAATACCCCTAGCATCAAAACATCCCTAGAGCTTATACTACGCTTAAGAAAATCCTTTCGAACACACAAAACAACAAACAAAAACCAAATAAACCATTTCGTAAATTTTCACAAAATTTGACAAAATTATGAAAATGCCCCTCATAAGGTTCACAATCATTTCATACCAAAAAAATTCATAAATGACACAAACCGATAATCCTATCAAATTCTTTATGAAAAACTGATTCCAAAACATCGAAAAACGACTTCTCAATACAAAAGTCCTCTTTGGGGGCAAAACGATAATTTTTCAATTTTAACAATTTAAAATTCTAAAATTAATAATTAAAACATTAATTAATGTAAAGTAAAATCCTAAGCAAAATTAAAATTTTTTAAATCAATCAATCAAGCTCTCAGGCAAAATTGTTGATAGTTGCCCACTTATTCAAGTGGAGTCCTCTGATATTTATTAAAAGACCCTTCCATCTGGGGGCCTAAAAAATTAAAATATAATATAGGGGGGTTTTTCAAAAAACTTAAAAAATATATTCTTCCATTATACATAAGAATTAAAACCCTTATCTAAAGAAACCTAGTCAATCAAATTAGACTTAAGTCAAAACCCTAATTCACCTTATCTAAAAGAAACCTAATTAAATACCAACTCTTCCAAAAACTCTATAAATAAGAGCCTCCACAATCCAATCTTATAAATCAAAATAAATCCTAGAAAAAATAAGTCAAAAAGTCTCCCTAGCCTCTTCCAAACCCTAATTTTGAAGTCCTAACTCCTTATTTATCATCTAAATCCCAAATTTTACTCAGAAAATACTCAAAAACATCCAAAAACCCTTCAAAAAATATAGAAAACATTCAGATTTAGATACCTCAACATGGCGATCAAAAGTAGATCCAGTGATGAAAACAAGACAATGAATCTTATACGAAGAGTCTCTCCGCCAGCTCTAAGGGAACAAATCGTTGCGATCATCTAGGTATACTTTTTATTTTTTATTTTGTTTTAGGTATTTTAGCAATGTAATCATTTTTTAGAAAATAGTAGAGATCGACGTTTGCCGGGTGGGATTGGTGCCTAACACCTTCCAACCTCATAACGTGATCCTCGAACCATAGATTTTTTTAATTTGTAAATTAGTTGTTTTTATCTATTTAGAGTCAATGCTTGGTTCCTAGACTGTAATAACTAGGTGGCGGCTCCTAAACCTCAAAAATCAAAAACGGATCCGCACACCCTGTGGATAGAGAGCACTTTCAGTGGTGACTCCACTAGGGATTATTGAGGATCAAACTTGAAAATCCCCAAGTATGGGAGTATTGCCAGAATGACCTAGTTTTTATTTTTAGTTGTTTGTTTGTCTTTTTATTTTTATTTTTATCATTCTTTTTTGCTCAATTATTGATCATTTGTTTTGATTTTGAATATTTTATTTTGGCACTTTTTTTTTATGGTTCAATCAATGATTATTCGGAATGACCCTAAATAATTCGAGATTTCAAGGTGATGGTTGTATTGAGGATGGAATGAGGGTTGTTGGACTATGAGGATTTTTTTTTTTTACTTTTTATTTATTTATTTATTTATTTTACTTATTAATTTTTTTTAGGGTACATGCGTTGATCTTTGACAGTAAAAAAAATTAGCACTGTTAGTAACAACAATAACTTATCGTTTTAATTCAATTTTATGGGTGGTGTGTTTTCAACAAAAAATTGTTTTTAATTTTCAAACCCTTACCGTTTTAATTCGATTTCATGGGTGGGGTGTTTCCAACAAAAAATTGTTTTTAATTTTCAAACCATTAATGTTTCAATTCGGTTTCTACCATCTAGTTCATCGTTTCTAACAAAAACTTGAGAGATCTCTCATCTTGATCGGTTTAGGACCCCTAATACTCGAAGAATTGTCAATTTCTCCTGATGAAGAGACACAGAGCTCCGAATCGATAGCCCCCCTTGAAATCTATTTGATTTAAAATGATTTTAATGAAAATCACCCTTTCTTTCATCCATCAAAGAAAATTTCATAGGTTGCTAGTTCTAATCGACGGTAAACTCTTGATTCAGAGTGAAAGGGAAGGATTTCAATCGAAGATGTTTTATTTTTTTTTAATAATGATAATAATCTGTGTTGGTTTTTATTTTTTGAAAATCGGATTTGATTTTTCGAACTCAAACTCATCTTCTTTAACTCAAAGAACGTTTTTTTTATATCTTCTTTCTTCACATTTTATCTGATCTCAAAAAAGGACCGAGTACCCTTCATTTTTCAAAATTCGCTCTGATATTCTTGCGATGTAGGTTTGAAAAAATTCGTGTCTTCGGGTTTTGTTTTGGTATCTCACTGCGATTCATAAATTTTAAGCGGATATCTAGCAATTAATGTCAGATTTAGATCCGATCTAATTTATTTTGATCGATCTCTTGATCTGATCTCTTCATGAAATTCTTTAACTTCAACCTGAGAATACTGGAATTACAATTTTAAATATCTCTTATTGCATTTGAGATCTGATTCTTCTTATTTTCAATTGATTCATACTTTTTTCCTAAAGAATCTAGTGTAAATTGAACAAGAAAAGAATTAGTGTTTCGTTATGAAAATCTTGGGATTTCGGTTAGAGGATCTTAAAGTTAATTTGAGTCATTATCATTTCTTGTCTAATTTGATTTTGATTCAAGTGAAAATTTTGAACTCTCTGTCATCTATGTATCGTAAATCCATAAGATCTAAATCCGAAGTATGATGAAGCAGTTTTCTCAATTCAGGAAATTACTCAAACAGGGGAGTGGGTTTTGAAATCAGCTCAAGTTTTTTTTTGGGGGGATCGAAATCAGGAGATCAGCTGAGAAGCCACAATTAAATAAATGTATTTTTGAATAATTTTTGCTTAATTTTACTGGTGAAAATTGTGGTTGCTTGGTTGATCTCATCTTGGGCTATCCTTAACACACCAATTGCTACTTGCAATACACCGATCCTTATGTAAACAGTTATTTATTTTTCAAAAGAATTGGTGTGTTGTAAGTAAACATTAGAGTGTTAATAATTCTTTTTAATCTCAATTTGTGTAGCGTCACCCAAAGTGATTCTTGATTGGATCATAAAAAATAAAATATTCCTTGTTTTGGACTAAGAATTGTATGCTTGTTTCAACGATCGAATTTGATTATTAGTCCTTGTGTTGGTTGCCTATCTAACATTGCTATGATCTTGATTGAGATATATGCTTGATATGCTTATTTTGATCTTAATGATGTGATTGGATTGATATTAGTTGTGGTTAATATTCATGTGGTATCAATGTAGTGATGAAATGATCAGGTCCATGGGCCCTTTAGTTTGGAAAAGACCTCAGGCACACCCTACCTTGTTTTGCACACATCACTAGTACGTTTACTTTATTGCATTGCACGTTTACATGTCCCTTCTAGCCAATGAGGCACTAGTGCGTGGCCCGATCTCGATTCAGCAATCATGATGGATTGGACCATTCAAATTAAAATGGTATTCAGACATTTTTCTAATTCGGGTCCCAACCCATTTCAAAGGAAGAAAAATATTTTCAAAAGGAAAAGAAGAAAGAAAATGACTTACACAGATTCATTTTTTAATAGACGTTGGAAAATTTTTGAAATATATTTTTCTAAAGAAAAAATGATTTTTACAAAAAATTTATTTTTTGCATTGACCTTGGAAAATCATCAAAATTAATTTTTCTGAAAAGAAAATGACTTGCAAAAATAATCAGAGTTGTGAAATGTTTTATTCAATGAAAACATTATTCGTCAATAATTTTCAAGATTGGAATAAAATTATTTTCCTTTTAAATAATAATTGCATAAATGAATTGTTTAATGGATTGGTGGACAGAATTCAATAAAATCTCAAGATTCATTAAAATGTTATCAAGGGGGTAACACTGAAATTGATTAAATTCACTTTCAATTAGGTTCTAGGATTATCATT
The DNA here is from genome assembly GCF_017979445.1 of Akebia trifoliata. Lineage (NCBI taxonomy): Eukaryota > Viridiplantae > Streptophyta > Magnoliopsida > Ranunculales > Lardizabalaceae > Akebia > Akebia trifoliata. The sequence goes on from NC_141386.1 coordinate 22,082,646, forward strand.
GCACTTAAGTTTAATCGTCCATCGCCTTGTTAAAGTCATTAATCCGGTCAGTTAAAACGAATGTCAACACCAAGTGAATTTTTAGAAATAACCCCAAAATCTTTGAAAATTACACAGTTGTTCCTTGAAGATCACCGTGACTTAGTCTTGTCGGTTGTAAGAAATGTCTCAAGTACTCAGTCCGTAATCAAGCCCGTTATGGGTACTTGTCTTGAGTTTTCATGAGTCATTTAGGTTAGTCCAAGTCCAATTTTTCAATGTCATGTTTTCTTTAGATTGGGTTCACTCTTTCTCTATTGAGTCGAGTTAGTTTGTCCAGTCTATAGAGGTGTTTGTCACCCCATCTGAATTTGATTGGATAAAGGAAATTTTTTAATACCTCGAGCGCATTAACAAATAAACTAATAATCTGATAAATTTCTCTCTTGAACAAGAAGATAAGAGTTGAGCTCAACCTTTAATTAAGAAAGCGAAGGTCAATGACCTCGAAACAAAACAATAATTCTCAATAAATTCAAATAGAAATCACCCTATCCGTAGAGGAACACAAGGGGATATTGAATTTACTTAGAAGTCTCAAAAGACTTGTTCTCGTGATCCTATGAGGATACTTTAGGTGTAAGCTTGGGTGTTGTTCAATACGTAATAGATACTCGTTTGATGAAATGAAAATATCGATAGAAATGTTACAAAAAGTATCAGCAATATCCTCACTACATCTCGAGTTGTAAAGTTCATTCAAGCACATATTATCAGTTGATATGAGGTACCTTTGGAGTTGACATCTGATAATGGGTTGTACATTAAAACTTAGGTTATTACTCTATGTTCAAAGTTCAGGATCCGGCATCACAAATCATCCCCCTACGTTCTCAGACTAATGGAAAGGTTGAAGCAGCCAATAAAAAAACCTCAAAATGACCATCAGATAAATATGTCAATTGTATCGGGATTGGTTAAAATGACCATCAGAAAAGTGTCAATCATCCCCCTACGTTCTCAGACTAATGCGTGTATTGTACTTCAATACAGTCTTCCACTGGAGCTATTCCCTACTTTCTATTATATGATGTGGAAACAGTCTTACCACTTGAAATGGAAATCTCATATCTTAAGGTCTTGATAAAAAGTCAATTGTTAGAAATAGACTAAGTCCATCATCGGTACGAAGAACTAAACTTGATTGAAGAAAATAACCTAAAAGTTTTGTACCACGTGTAAACTTATCAAAGAAAAGTCACTTGCACATTTGATAAGAAAATCAAAATTCGCCACTTACATGTCAAGGATTTAACCATTAGACTTCAAAGAAATTGAGCATTCATTCTCGACCATAGAAGAAAGTCTAAATGGGTTGGAGAAATTCAATTATTAAGGAAATATTGCATGGAAAAATCATCAGACTTCAAAATCATGATAGAATTGAACCACCAAAACCATCCAACCTTGACCAGATCAAGTGGTAGTACAATTAAGGAGGCCATCTTTGGCCCAATAAATTTCCTGTTACACAATTCAGCATCTCCTTTCTCAGCCCTTTGCAGTCTTTTTCAAAAAAATAAAAATAAAACAAATGCCTTTTTTTCTTTCTCAGCCCGATTACCTAATATAGGGGAGGGAAAAATTTGAACTACGTTTTGGTCTGATCCCAAAATTCAAGGGTACGTAGGCAACCTAAGAAGTTACTTTAGGCCTAACCACATCAAAATAAAAAATAGATTTCCCCACAAAAAAAATTCAGAAAAAAAAATTTAAAAGAAAAAAGAAATGCCACACAAGAGGCATTTAGGTTTTTGAGCTTAAAATTCCTTCCTTTTTATGTCCAGTCCTAAGCTTAAACATGAAAGTCCTCCTAAGTGCCGTGTGAAAAATTCAAGGAAGGTAGCAAAGCATGATCAGATAGTAACTCTAGAAGTTCAAAAAGAAAAAAATATAAAGTTTGCTAGGTTGAAAATCTGAAAAGGCGACTTAGGCAAAAATTAAGGTAAGCTCGTAAGGTTGAAAATTCGAAAGGACGATCTTGGCAACAATTAGAGAAAATGAAAAAAACCTACTAAGTTGAAAGCCTAAAAGGGCGGCTTAGGCAAAAATTAAGGCAAACTAGCAAGATTAAAACTCTGAAAGGACGGTATTGACAACAATAAAAAAATTGTAAGCTCATTAGATCAAAAATCTGAAAAGGTGATCTAGGCAAAAGCTAGAGCATGCTCGCTAGATTGAAAACCTGAAGGGGCAATTTAGGAAAAAGTTAGAGCAATAAAAGAAAATCTCCATTGTATTGAAAAGCTAAAAAGCAGTCTGAGCTAAAACATCAGAAGTCCGAATGACTAGGTTTTAATACCCAGTTTACACTAGGCAAAGACTAAGAAGTCACAAGTATTGTCTATGATTGATATGAAATTTTTTGTTTTCCAAAGTGAACTAAGAGAAAAAAATGATGGATTCTACAATAAATCTCAAAAGGAAAAATTTTGTTCTCTTGAGCCTGACTCAAAATCTTCAATATAAAAAGCCAAAATTAAAAGTTGAATCTTTATTACGCTTGTTGTTATCAAATATTTCAAACCTTCATAATAAGGGGCACTTCTTTTAGCGTGTAGTTTTCCCCCTTACACTAGGGCCATTTTAAAAAAAAATTGTGTTCAATTATCTCCACTGGAATGTTTCCTGTCAAACTAAAGGCAGTTTTGTTCTCAAGCTTTATCAATATTAATCGTAAAGGATAATGGGAATTGTGAATTTAAGGTTACCCTCTTGATAGTAATTTTTTGAAAATCCCTTAGGTTTAAAAGAAGTTAAAAAATTCATAAAATTTTTGAAAAACCTTGAGTTTCAAACATTAAGCGTTTCTGATCTCATATTTGACTTTGCCCAGAGAATAACTCATTACCCATTAACCTAGAGTAGGAGATAGGGCATTCTTTTTTTTCCTAGATTCCTTTTTTCTTTCCCAGATTCATTAATTCCTTCCCAGATTTATTCATTCTTTTTTATATTCATTCATTCTTTTTCAGATTTATTCATTCTCAGATTCACTCCGCCGAGGGTTTTCTCAGATTTTACTTAGATACCATGGAGGGTTTTCTCAGATTTTGCTCAAATATCGTCGAGGGTTATCTCGAATTTTGCTCAGATACCGTCAAGGATTTTCTCAGATTTTACTCAAATACCCTCGAGGGTTATCTCGAATTTTGTTAAGATGTCGCCGATGGTTTGTTCAGATTTTGCTCAGATACTGCCGAGAATTTTCTTAGATTTTGTTCAAATACCGTTGAGGGTTATCTCAGATTTTTCTTAGATACCACCGAGGGTTTTCTCAAATTTTGCTCAGATATTGCCAATGGTTTTCTGATTTTGCTCAGATGCTGTTGAGGATTTTCTTGAATTTTGCTCAGATATTACCGAGGGATTGCTCGAATTTTGCTCAGATACCACCGAGGATTTTCTCGAATTTTGCTCAGATGTCATCTAGGGTTTTATCGGATTTTGCTCACTTTATACTCAGATTATGTTTAGTTTTGCTTAGTTTTTGCTTAGACCCTCTTAGATTTATCTCAAATTTTAAAAGCACACATTGCACATTTAGTCAGGGAGAATTTTCTAAAATTCAAGGATCTGACACCATCAGTAAGAGCTCGTACCCAAGGACTTGACAACTTTTAGTTCGGGGAGAGTATTACCCTCAAGGATCCGAATACCCCGACAAATTGCTAAATCAGGCTGCAAAATGAACTATCACTAGTTTTGCCATTCAGATATCACACTATCTACCAGAATAGATTTGCTATCTAGTTTGCTTCTACCCTCTACCAAAGAGGGACATCTGTAGACACCCCATTTTACACTCACCTGATTAATCAACTCGTCAACCCGATTGCGACGGTTCCCGATGATGGATGAATATTCTAATATTTTTTTATTTGTTACTAGATATGTTTTAGAAATTTAGATGAGGTATCTCAAGCAAACAAAACTATAGAAACCACGTGACGTTAGGAAAATATGACCCAAAAATATAGAAATCATCAATTATATACAAAAAGAGGCTTTATGAGAAAAATCACTAAAAAATGATCAAATTACCAAAATACCCCTAACATCAAAACATCCCTAGAGCCTATACTGCGCTTAGGACAATCCTTTTCGAACACATAAAACAACAAATTGAAACCAAATAAACTGTTTCATCAATTTTCACAAAATTTGACAAAATTATGAAAATGCCGCTCATACGGTTCACAATCATTTCATACCAAAAAATTCATAAATGACACAAATCGATAATCCCAACGAATTCCTTATGAAAAATCAATTCCAAAACATCGAAAAATGACTTTTCAACACAAAAATCCTTTTCGGGGGCAAAACGATAATTTTTCAATTTTAAAAATTTTAAATTTCAAAATTAATAATTAAAACATTAATTAATGTAAAGTGAAATCCTAATTAAAATTAAATTTTTTTAAATCAATCAATCAAACTCTTAGGCAAAATTGTTGATGGTTGCCCACTTATTCAAGTGGAGCCTCTTGATATTTATTAAAAGACCCCTCCATCTGGGAACCTAAAGAATTAAAATATAATTTAGGGGGATTTTTCAAAAAATTTAAAAATATATTATTTCATTGTAAGTAAGAATTAAAGTCATAATCTAAAGAAACCTAATTAATCAAATAAGACTTAAGTCAAAATCCTAATTTACCTTATCTAAAAGAAACTTAATTAAATACTAACTCTTCCAGAAACTCTATAGATAGGAGCCTCCACAACCCAATTTCATAGGTTAAAATAAAAAAGTAGGTCCAGAAGTCTCCATAGCCTCCTCCAAACCTTAATTTTGAAGCCCTAACTCCCTACCTATCATCCAAATCCTAGTTTTTACTCAAAAAATACCTAGAAAGCTTTCAAAAATATCTAGAAATCATTCAAAAAATAAAAAAATAGTCAGATCTAGATGCCTCAACTTGGAGATCAAAAACAGATCCAGTAACGGAAACAAAGCAAGGAATCTCATACGAGGAGTCTCTCTGCCAGCTCTAAGGGAACAAATCGTTACAATCATCTAGGTATACCTTTTATTTTTTATTTTATTTTAGGTCTTTTAGCAATGTAATCTTTTTTGAGAAATAGTAAAGACTGGCGTTTGCCGGGCGGGGTTAGTGCCTAACACTTTCCAACCCCGTAATGTGATCCCAAGACCATAATTTCTTTTTATTCATAGATTACTTATTTTTATCTATTTAGAGTCAATGCTCGGTTCCTAGACTGTAATAACTAGGTGACAACTCCCAAATCTCAAAAATCAAAAGCAGATCCGCATACCCCGCGGATCGAGGACGCTTTCACAAATAAGCAAAGGTAGAGAGACGATAGAAAAGGAAAATAATCGGAGATCCCTTATTTATAGTATGATAAGAAGGAATACATACGCCTACGAAGGATAACTCCTTCAAGCCTAATCGTTGTAACTTTTGGGTTTAGTGAAGACATTAGTGGGACATACATCAAATTGCAGATGAGAGACAATTCATCTCAGTTATTGAAAAGAATCAAAATGACGATACATTTGATGTGTCGATATGTTGACGACAAAAGTAATGATGAAAAATAATGGAAACCAATCCGAAAAAAAACACGTGTCTCAATAAGATGGGGAGACTTCGCATCTCCTCAAGAGGGGGTAAATGTAGAAGGTAATAATAATGCATTATCTAGACCATACACGTGTCCTAGCAAAGTAAGTAGTACCAAAAATGAGCCAATCCTACCTGACAGCAGGGCAGACAAAGTTAGTACTGTCTGGTCTGACTAATGGAGTATGACAGCATTATAAGAAATCTGGTCTACTTAGCAAAGTAGGCTTAGTTTAAATATCTCCATGATTTTAGATCACGCATATCAAGTTTAGAGATCTCCCAAGAATCTTAGACTCAATCTCAGATATCCCAATTCCTTTTAGGATCCTTACAATCGGGGGATCACATCCCGATTAAAGGGGATACCCTGATTGGAGGAGAGAACTTATAAATAGAGGAATTAATAGAGGTAAGGGGACTTTTTTGGCCGAGTGAGCAAAGGGTAAAACTACTATTTGATTGAAATACTATTTTTCTCTGAAATTCTAACTTGAGCGTCAGAGGATCATTGGCAGGTACTACACTGGTGCTTGCAGGAAGGATTGAGGTGCTACTTTTGATCAATAGAGTACGGTCGATCAAGGTAAAACTCGATTCCTCATTTACAAAAACTATTTAATTGACCTTCTTAAAACAATGAAAATCTTAAGATGATAAGTAATTTTTTCAAAAATAAGCATATCAAATTTGGCCAAAACAATGACATCACATACAAAGGATTTTGTCAATTCAAGAGTTAGAGTGTTACTATCACTCTTCGTGTGACTATTGATGAAGAGCTCTGTTCTTGTGGGCTGTTGACCACCCTTCTTATATTTTTTTTTCTATTTAGATCCAAAATACAACATATAAGAATTATCTTTACAAATAAAGCCTTTGATGTCAATGTTCAAGCCAAAAGTATAACACAATAATCAAATTTGATAAATTTGAAAAACGAAAAGTAATAAGCAAATAATAATATAAATGATATTATTATGTTCATATATATCCTCAAATAATATTGGTAACTTGTTTTCAAATGGTAATTTTCACATGGACTTTTTCTAAGTTCTAACACTTTATAACTGTAGATATGAGATTTTCGTTTCCAAATGTCTCTCCCACTTTGTAAAAGGGGTGTGAATGGTCATCCAAGTTGTGTGTGTGTTTTTTTAAAACACATTATTTTGACATTTAGTGACTCTCATACAGATAGGACTCATTGGTCCAACCTTGGATCTAGGTAAAGGGCTCCATATTAAGAAATTGGGAAGGTTTTAGGCACCATGTTCCCTCTATCGTTGGTGGTAACCTTAGATTTGGTTATTTTAAAAATAAAATAAAAAAGAAAAATTGGAAAGATCCAATATAGAGTAAAACTTCTAGAAAAATAATGCACTACTCTTTCACCCTGAGTAGGTAGAGTAAGACTTCCAGAAAATTAGTTCATTACTCTTTCACCCTGAGTAAGCAGAGTAAGGACTCCCAGAAAATTAGTCTATTACTTTTTCACCCCGAGTAAGTAGAGTAGGACTTCTAAAAAAAAATTTGTTCATTACTCTTTCACCTAGGGTATGTAAAGTAAGATATTCAACTTTTGCTCAAATATACTCATGTTATGCTCAATTTATACTCAAATTATGCTCAGTAATGCTTAGATTTTACTCAGTTTTTACTTAAATTTTGCTCAGATGCCACTGAGGGTTATCTCGGATTTTACTCAAACTATGCTTAGTTTTTACTCAGACCACATGGGATTTATCTCAAATTTCAAATACACACGTGCACATTTGTTCAATTAGTCAAGGATAATTTTTAAAAATTCAAGGATCTGACACTGCTAGTGAGAGCTCGCGCTCGAAGACCTAATAATTTTTTTAGTTTGGGAAGAGTTTTACACTCAAGGATCCGAACGCCCTAACAAATTGCTAAATCAAACTACAAAATGAACTGTCACTAGCTTTGGCATTCGGATATGCACGATCTACCGAAATAGATTTGCTATCTAGTTTGCTTCAACCCTCTGCCAAAGAGGGGCATCTGTAGATACACCATTTTCGTACTTGCCTGATTAATCAACTCGTTAACCCGATCGTGACAATTCCCAATGATGGATGTTTATTCCAATGCTATATTTTGTTGCTAGATATGTTTCAGAAATTCGGATGAGGTATTTCGAACTAACAAAATTGTAGAAACCACACTACCTAGGAAAATATAATCCCCAAACATGAAAATCATCATTTTTCAGACAAAAAGAAGCTTCACGATAAAAATCACTAAAAAATGACTAAATTACCAAAATACCCCCTAGTCTCAAAACATCCCTAGAGCCTACATTATGCTTAGAAAAACTCTTTCAAACATATAAAATAATAAATGGAAATCAAATAAATCATTTTGCCAATTTTCACAAAATTTGATAAAATTACAAAAATATCCCTCATAAAGTTGTCGACCATTTTGCACAAAAAATTTTATAAATGATAAAAACCAATATTCCCATTGAATTCCTTATGAAAAATCGATTCCAAAACATCCTAGAACATTAAAAAACAACTTAAAATGTAAAAAGACATTTTCAAGGGTAAAATGATAATTTTACAATTTTAATAGTTAAAAATTTTGAAATTAATAATTAAAACATTAATTAATGTAAAATGAAATCCTAATTAAAATTCAAGTCAATCAAGTAAGACTTAAGTCAAAATCCTAAAGTCAAGTCAATCAAGTAAGATTTAAGTCAAAATCCTAAAGTCAAGTTAATCAAGTAAGACTTAAGTCAAAATCTTAAAGTCAAGTCAATCAAGTAAGGCTTAAGTAAAAATGCTAAGTTTTAGTCAATCAAGTGAAACTTAAGTAAAAACCCTAATCATTCTAATAAGAAAAAAGTCAAAACCCTAATAGAATTCTAATTAAACTCAAAAACTATCTAAAAGAATTTTAATTAAACTTTAAAACTATCTAAAAAAAATCTAATTAAACTCTAAAATTATCTAAAAGAAAAATAATTAAACTTTAAAACTATCTAATAGAATTCTAATTAATCTATAAAACTATCTAATGTAATTCTAATTAAACACTAACTTTATTTAAAAATAATTCTAATTAAACACTAACTCTATCTAAAATAATTATAATTAAACGCTAACTATATCTAAAAAGCACTTTAAAATTTTATAAATAAGGGTCTTTACAACCTATTTTTCGTATTAAAAAATAAATCCTAAGAAAAATAGGTCAAAAAGATTCCCTAACCTAATTTTGAAGCCCCAACTCCTTACCTAACATCCATACCCCAATTTTAGCTTAAAAAATACTTAGAAATCCTTCAAAAATATCCAGAGATCCATAAACAAATTAGAAATATTTAGATCTAAGAAGAAGGTACTTCGTCTTGGAGGTTTGAAGCAATCCGGTGACAGAACGAAGCGATGAGTACTATAAGAAGAGTTGTTCTATCAGATCTGAGGGAATAGAATCGTTGCGTTGCAAAGGTAAATATTTTTATTATTTTTATTTTTATTATTTAGGTCTTTTTCGCAATGTAATCATTTTTTAGAATTAGTAGAGACTGACGTTTACTGGACGGGATTGGTGCCTAACACCTTCTGTAACACCCCAGATTTTTAACTCATATCTCGAGGAAATTAAATGGTGAGATTTGGAAGAAAATATCGAAGGAGAGACTTAGAGTAAAATACTCGGATCTTGTTATGATTAATTTCGAGGAAAATCAACTTCGCCATTAGATTCAAAAGGATCGAAATATATACATTAGCCTGTAAGCAAGTCCGAATTCGAATTCGGATAGAGAAGTTATAGAATCCTCGAATTTCGTGTTAAGTGGGATCCAAAATAGTGGAATTTCATTAGAGCGAGAATCGAAAAGATTTGATGACACCATTAGATTCGAATCGAAAAATTATTCGAAATGGTATATTCATTTGTCGTTTTCCGAGTCCGAATAGTTAAGTTACGATCGAAACTAGAAATAAGGGGGAAATTACAAGTATGCCCTTAGCTGTGTTATAAAAGAAAAATCTGATTTTCTTTTATTTCATTTTTCTCTCATTCTCTAAGAAACCCAAACGACAACCACTCTCAATCCAAGGGTTTCGACCCATTGTCATCAAGTTTGTGCGCAAACGAAGCCGAGTTGAACATCGACGAAGAAGACAAAGTTGTCGGCCACGTCGAGAGCTGCAACTTCACCATCTTTACTTACCCATTCTTGTTCGTTTTCCCCATCCTCCATCAAAACCAGCCGGGTAGCTCGAGTAAACCTCAACACATTCCATCCGAGGGCTTCATCGAGTTAGGAGCTAGGTATATACTTCATTGTAGAAGCGAAGGAGAACGTCATTATCGGATACCTTGCAAACCCTCGCTCGTTTCGCATCCAAGTCAGCCCAACCTCGACTCTTGAGCCATCCAACCTTGAGTTGTAGTGCTAGCTTATACCCTTGGCGTCCACAATCAAGTAAGGGACTTCCAATTCTTATTGGTAGCTTTAGATTTTCGAAATGTGCATTTAGGGTTTTAAAACAAAACTTATTGTTTGCATTTAAATCATAGAAATTTGTGTTTGATTTCAAATTCATGGTAGAGGTGGGTGTTTTGCTTATGTTTGATCGAATTTTGATAACAAAATCGTGGGTGGGTAGAATGGTTCGAAGAATGGAAAAGGAAATCGAAAAAGGGATTGAAAAACCCAAAAATCGCGAATGAGGTTCAGGCTGTAGGCGGGTAGGGTCGGTTCCACCGGCACCTACCGAAGGCATTCTATCGGTCCCACCGACAGAATGTTGCTTCTGCCACCGACGAAATCAAGAAGCCGCCGAAAACTTTGTTCTGTCGGCAGGACCGTCGGTCCCACCGACACCTGTCGATGTGTATTCTGTCGGTTCTGCCACCGACAGCCACCGACAGACACAGTTTTGACCAGAACAGTGTTATGACTCTTGGCTTGACCTCCTCACACCTTATACACTATTTCTCACCCTTTCCATTTACTTTAAGTTCTTTAATGAAATTAAGGTTTTACCCCCCATTTCGGAACAATGGGAATGATTTTAAGATCCAAATCTCAAAGGATCAAAATCCGAATTTTGGTTTAAAGAACAAAACGTAATTTTCGACGTTTTCGGCAAGTTTTCAAAATGAAATAACTTTCGCGTTTCTTTGAATTAGATTACAAAAACTATATGGTGTCGAATCTCATGATCGAGACTTTCATTTCGAAAAACCCGTTTTCAATTTCGAGAACTTTGAAAAATTGAGTTTCTGACACTTAGCCAAATTTTCACCAGCTTTCTCTATTTTTAACAGCCTTGGTCCCGAGCATCACTGGGACTTTGTTTTTAAATAAACTTTGAGGGTTTTCAATGGAAAGACCAAAAGAATGACTTTGGAAGATTGAAAATGAATGATTGATTTGAAAGGATGAAAAATGAGAATGTCGAGAGAATGGGAAAAGGGAATGAACGGTAAAATGTCAGAATCACACCCGAGGGGTGATGTCTGTCTTTTACATTGTATGTTGTGTGTAGGTTGTTGAAAGGATATCCAGGTTATTAATGAAAGGGTTGCATGTTTATTTCCGATTATGTTAGCGCTTGCGCTGAGTACTGTTATTTATTTTAGGCCGGGTGGCCACGGTTGCATGGTAGGAACTGGATATCTGTTCTCAACCCTGTTCTGTTAATTTCTCTTTTGTTTTAAATGAAAAATCATATATGTACGTAGCTATTTTGTGAGTTGTTAAAGGGTTTGTGAATGCCTGAAGGGATAGTGTGTCACATCATCCGGAGGGGTACACTATCCTGGGATGTACGGTAGGGACCACCAAACTCATACGTGGTATGGGACGCGTATGAGAGTGGAGTCACAACTGGAATCCGGGTGCATTCCTTTCTTATCTTTACCAGTGAACGTGTTTTGTAAAGGTGGTCGTATACGAGTGGAGTGTCTTTTGGGAATCACATGCACGCCTGATAGGCATAGACGAAGATGATTAGTCAGTGATCACTAACAATCTAGTAGTAGTCGAACGTTCTGACACATCGAAAAGAGACCCATTGCTTACGGTCACGTCAAACGGCCAGCCTGAGCCAGATAAATGGTTCCGCAAGCGTGGTAGACACGACCAGCCACAAAATCAGGAACTACGATGTTATTGGGGAATATCATGTCCTGACTGGGAGCGATCCAGTCGTGAATCCCAACTCTTTAATTCCAATACTCCACCACTTGTATTATGTATCTGTTGTTATATTTCGAACTATAAACTGAAAAGCATGTCTATCGTTTTAATGTTGTCAACGGTATTTGCATAGAATGGAAAATGTATAATGAGTATGGATGATTGATGCAATGTGTAATCTTTAAACTGTTTAGTTGCTCATCCCTGGCTATATGTACCAGTTGATCATATTTTATCTCGTAAAACCTTGCATGTATTAAAAATATTCAGTATGCTTTATTCGATCATGCTTAGGAAGGGTTATTAGTAGGAATTGGCTGTGGACTTGCTGGGTAACTTTCGTTACTCACCCTTTCCTTCCTATTTTTTTTTTAGTTTCAGCACTTACAGCTACCGAGACAGGCGTAGAGTCAGTATTTGAGGAGTATCTGGTCGGTCAGATCGACGATCAGAGTTTATTGCCTGGTGAGCACTAAGGCTACATCCCTTAGTATTGTCAGTTTCATCCAGGATGTATGTAGTTTTTGGATTTGAGAGTTTAGGCCTCTGTTAGAGTGAGAGTGTTTTGGTAAGCCTGTATATTGATAAATCTTCAGCACTCTGATCTACTTACATGTTAGATGTAATTAGTCTTCCGCTGTTATTTTCCTGTATCTACATTTTTCTATACAGGTTTTGTTATAAATTGGTTTATCAGGTTTGAGTTCCGTGGAACGCTAACATAAATAGAGGAGACCATGCCGAAATTTCGAGGTGCCACCTAGTACCTTGGGATTTGGCCTTGGGATTTGTGTTAGCGTTTGGCGGGGCGTCACACCTTCTAACCCCATAATGTGATCCTCGGATTCAGTATTTTTTTAGTAGATTAGTTATTTTTTATCCCTTTCGAGTCGATGTTTGGTTCCTAAACCGTAATAACTAGGTAACGACTCTTAAACCTCAAAGTCAAAAGTGGATCCGCACACCCCACGGATCAAGGGCGCTTTCACATGATAAGCACAATTTTTGATAAAATTTTGAATCTAGTTAAAGAGTTTTGTTGTACAACAGACTTTACCTTTTTCCAAGGAAAATCAAATCTCGTTGGACTGGCTCTTTTATCATCTAAATATTTTACCACCATGGTGTTGTTGAAGTCCTTATTCCTGAGGATAAATCCATTTTCAAAGTAAATGGCCAGCATATTAAATCGTATCTTTAATATTTACCCCCAGAGGAAGTTCTTCTCCTCAATAAACCAATTTATCGGTCTTATTAGAGTTTTCGTTTAGCTGAAGATATTAAACTTGGCACTTCTGAGAGGCAACCATTCTTTTCATTTTTGTAATTTTGGATGAGTATTATAGTTTTTTGCTTCAGTTAGGTTTGTAGAGTGTGCTCTGGGTTTATGGCAGCTGATACTAGAGCACTTTGAGGACCATAGAAGCCTTCATGATTATGAACGCCCTGGACAAGAATTTGACGAGGCTAGAGTGAGTAAAGCTAGATCATTTAGTCCTGATTTTGAGGACACATCCTTCCTGGATGATGTCAAACCATGTTTTTTGTAGAAGGCATTTACAAAAAATTTAAATGGGATAGGTAAGTTGTGTAGATGATAGAAGACAATAGAGCTACGACTACATGCAGCTAAACAATGCGAGAAAGTGCAAGAATTTGAAACAAACACTGTTAGAGGCAGATCTCAAAGGGATTAGACGTTTGATTAGATGTTTTCATTAGGAGTTTATTTATAGTATGCTAGTAGAATTTTGTTTGTTTAGTATTATCTGTGTTTCAAAAATAGTTTTTTTTTGCATTATTTTTCAGAAATCCTTTTCTTTTTCGTAATTATTTTGTCTTGTGCTAGTTTACACAGTGTAGGTTGAAAATATTGGTGTGTATCTTTTCGACATAGCTTAGGAACCAATTACCTAAACTATTATCACAATATCTTTTGTGGTGTTTCTAGCATCATACAACATGATCACAATTAATATGGCAGATACAATCGATGCTGCGACAATGGTGAATGGAATGTTATCTCATTTAAGAAGATATTGTGTTAATATCACAAAATTTAGGATCATTTTCAGGTGCTATCCAACCCACTTCATTTTTTTTGTCAATTTCAATTTTACATTTGCATGTGCATTCTAGAATATTGAGGACAATATTAAGTTTAAGTTTGAGGATGTATGGTCGGATTTCCACCTATTTGTTTTTAATTTTATATTCAAAAATTAAAATTACAAAAATTTTGAAAAATATTTTAATAACCTTGTTGTATTTTGTTCAAGATTTTTGCTTGTATCTTTAAAGCACTTAGTTAAAAATACTAAATCAAGCTTTGATTGGGAATCTCCATTAGTGCTTTTCTTAAGTAAAAGTTAAAACAAAGTTACATTTTGATTATATTTAATTATAATAAGATTATCAAGAGTCTAGATTGAATTGAGTTAGCTTGTTAGCTTGTTACCTTCTTTCTTTCTAGAGTATAAGGAAAAATCGGAATTTGACGAACTTTGACATCCTTGTTCATTTGGTTGGATGATTAAAAGAAAAATAAAACTTAGTTGAATATGTCTCGAAATAGACACCTTTGAATTAAATTGGGAACCTTGAAAATGGCTACCTACTTTTCTTAAGAAAGAAAATGAAAAATGAGTAGAAAAGAGAAAGAAAAAGAAAAAGCAAAAAAACAAAAACAAGAAAAAGAAATAAAAAGATCTCTCAAAGAGAAAAATAAAGGAAGATTCAAAAGATTCAAGGTAGAAAAGTCTAGAGTTAAATAAAGCATTCACATTTCTCATTACCCCAGACAAGATGCTAAGTTTAGAATTAAACCCTAAGTGATCCAATTATTCTGGATTAGTTAGAAGGTTGAAACTCACTTTAGGAAATCAAATCTGTAAAGTTTCTAAATTAGAATCACTATATCTTAAAGGTAAACATAAGTCTAAGTTTTGTCATAGAAAAATAAGAGTTGAGATTCCATACCAAGTATTATTTCTAAATGACTAGCAAATCTTAAAAGAACTTGTGCTTTTAGATATAAGTGTTGGTTTTAACCACTATTACTTCAAAAGTTATTTCAAATTTTGTGGGTGCATTTTTTAAAAACTTTAACAAGTCAAACTCGTCCACTTGGGGTAACGTAACATTTTAAGGACTTACTGCATTTACTAAATGCAATCGAGATGCCTACAAAAGTGACAAATTTATTTTCTAAGGGACTAGAAAAATATAAGTTTGGGGGTGTGATCAGTTTCTCAAAACACTTATTTATCCACACTTTTCCTAGGCATATATATTGATTTTCCATCCATATTTTATTGTATTAGATGAATAAATATGTTAAGCCTCAATTTATCACATTTTATGTTATACCATGTTAATTGGGTTTAATTGTATAGAATAATTATAAATATTGAAAAATTGATTGTGTGTGTTCACTATATAGGTTAATGATCAACTCATCCAGATGAATATCAAATCATTTAAGCAAATAATGCACTGCAATCAGAAAGTCAAATCAAGCAACCAATCAAAAACTAAGATCTGAATGTTTCCATATCAATGTGATGCAGTCATCTATCAATGTGACGTAGTCCATCTCGATTAAATTGCCTTAGAATTGCTCCAGTTTGCTTAGCATGTGAGATTATAAGAAAAAGTGATGGTGGTTATTTTTAGATCCTTCAAAAATACCTCAAGTATATAAATAGATCGTTTCCCAAATTATGAAAGAGTCATTGGGCTCTTCTCCCTTCTCTCTACTTCCTCCCAATGCCCTTGGAATTTTTTTCTGTAATTTTCATGTTTTAACTAGGTTTTATTTCATTAACTTCTGTAGTTTCTCAAGGAAATAGTGTATCTTAGTTACCCTAAATACACGTGTTGTTTCTTTTAGTTCTTCTTGTATCATTGCAATGACCATATGCTAAACTCCCTTCATTAATGAGATGAGGAAGCCTAGGAGAAAATTTTAATTTTGTGTTATTTCTTATTCTTCCATGTTCTTTATATTGTTTATAGGGTTTATTTCAAGGTTTTATCCAACTCTAATAGATCAAAGCTTTAAATGAATTTTTATACCTCATATGCTTAACTTAGACATTTTATGTTTGGATAAGATCAAGATATAACATGTTTAATCTAGATATTTGATGGTAGGAACTTCACTCATTAGTGAGTGAAGGAGTCTTAAGTATAATGTTTCCTCAAAAAACTTCATGCCATATCTTCCAACCCAAGGAGCTCACACCAACCTCTTGAGGTTGAGTGTAAAAAAGAATAAATTCAAATACAATTTTATTTTCTAATCCTGTGCGACTATGATTATTAATGGTTGTTTTTATTTTTAAAAGCAATTGTATGTGGTTACTTGGTTCAGCCCTCAAAAATCAAGCTCTTGTAAGAATCAATGATTCTTAACAAAAGTAGAGGTTCGTGAGTTTCTGAGGTATAAAAGTCACAACATTTCGAGATGATGGATTTCTATTGATCATAAGGTTTTAGAATTTAGCCTAGGTATAAAAATTATATGCAAAAGGTTCGAGATGAACCATAAACTTCATTATTTGGTGAACACCAAGACCTTTGTGAAGGTGTCCTAAGGAGTGAATGTAGGCACGTTGCCGAACCAGTATAAAATTGCTTGTCTCATGTTTGTAAAAATGCCTTTATCAATTATACTTAGATGAATGCATGCCATGAATGGATATTATGGTATGTATGACATGCCATGAATATTTAAACTCTAAGTAAACCTAAATTGCACTACAAACTAAAGATACGTTGTGACAATGGATGTAGGCACATGGCCAAACAATTATAGTCTTATGTCTCATGCATGTTTTATGATTTCAAAATTTACAGTTGAATGCATTACATGTCATGAGATGCCATGAATGCCGAATAGCTAAATCTTATATGAATGGACCATTGGATGACATGACGAAAGGAATGTTTTTATCTTAAGTGTATTTTCATTAAATGTAAATTAGAGGCATGAGCGCAAAATCGAGGCTAGGTGAATGACTTAAAACACAAAGTCAAATTAATCAATCTAAGTTAAAATTGGATAAATCGAAGAAAATTTTAATTATCCTATTCACCTCTCTCTAGGAGTAGACACGGTAAGAAGCATTAAATTTTTAATTGCTACATGAAAGATTCTCATATATAAAGTTTTGTTAGCAATTCGAAATACAGAAAAAGTTTGTTTTGTGAAAAATTCAAGTTCTATGCGATTTTAGATTGCAAAAATCCAATTTAAAATTTTGTCAAAGCACTATGTCATAATAAGCAAAAAATGACTGCTATTGTGATTGAGGAATCCAATTAAAAACGCCCTCGATCCGCGCGGTGTGCGGATCTGCTTTTGATTTTTAAGGTTTGGGAGTCGCCACCTAGTTATTATGGTCTAGGAACCAAATATTGACCCTAACAAATAAAATACTAATCTACAAAGAGAACATGCATAGGGATTACGTTACGGGATTGGAAAGTATTAGGCACTAACCCGGCAAAGGCTGGTTTCTACTATTTTCTAAAAAACATTACAATGCTAAAAGACTGAAAATAAATAAATAAAATAAATGAAAAAGTAAAAGAATATACCTAGATGATCACAATGATTTCTTCCCTTAGTACTAAAGGGGTGCGTCCTTGTACGCATTTCCTTATTTTTCCTCCGTTACTAAATCTGCTTCAGATCTCCATGTTGAGGTGTCTTCTTCTTAGATCTGAGTATTTTTTTCTATTTTTTTGAAGGATCTCTAGATGTTTTAAAAGGTTTCTAGGTGATTTTTTAATAAAAATTGGGGTTTGGATGATAGGTAAGGAGTTAGGACTTCAAAATTAGGGTTTGGGGAAAGTTAGGGAGACTTTTTGACCTACTTTTCCTAGGGTTTTCTTTGACCTACGAGATTAGATTGTGGAGGCTTGTATTTATAGATTTTTTAAAAGAATTAGGGTTTGACTAAGTCTCCTTTTAGATATGGTGAATTAAGATTTTAACTTAAGTCTTATTTGATTTATTATGTTTCTTTAGATTAGGATTTTGATTTAAGTCTTATGAGATTGAATTGGTCTTTGAAATTAGGATTTTTAATCTTGCGTACAACGAAAGAATATATTTTTAAGTTTTGTGAAACCCCCTACTTATATCTTTAATTATTTGGACCCCCAGATGGAAGGATCTTATTATATATATCAAGGGGGCTCCACTTAAATAAGTGAGCAACCATCAACAGTTTTACCTGAAGGCTTGATTGATTAATTTTCTTGGTTCAGATTTTTTAATTTCAATTAAGATTTCAATTTACGTTAATTAATTTTTTAATTATTAATTTTAAAATTTTAAATTGTTAAAATCAAAAAATTACTATTTTACCCCCAAAGAGGACTTTTGTGTTGAAAAGTCATTTTTCGATATTTTAGAATCAATTTTTCGTAAGAAATTTGATGAGATTATTGGTTTGTGTCACTTATGAATTTTTTGGCATGAAATGATTGTCAGCCCTTATGAGGGGCATTTTCATAATTTTATCGAATTTGGTGAAATTGGCGGAATGATTTATTTGGTTTCACTTTATTGTTTTAGATGTTCGAAAAGATTTTCCTAAGCGTAATGTGACCTCTAAGGATATTTTGATGTTAGAAGTATTTTGGTAATTTAGGTCATTTTTTAGTGATTTTTATCGCAACGCTTATTTTTGTCTAAAAAATGATGATTTCTACGTTTTACGTCATATTTACCTAGCGTAGTGTGGTTTCTAGAGTTTTGTTTGCTTGAGATACCTCATCTGAATTTCTGAAACATACCTAATAACAGATGTAACATTGAAATAATCATCCATCATTGGGAATCATCGCTATCGGATTG
Source organism: Akebia trifoliata (assembly GCF_017979445.1). Taxonomy (NCBI): domain Eukaryota; kingdom Viridiplantae; phylum Streptophyta; class Magnoliopsida; order Ranunculales; family Lardizabalaceae; genus Akebia; species Akebia trifoliata. The sequence goes on from NC_141386.1 coordinate 22,101,340, forward strand.
ACGAGTTAATTAATCAGGCGAATGCAAAAATGGGGTGTCTATTGATGCCCCTCTTTGGCAGAAGGTTTAATCAAACTAGATAGCAAATCTATTTTGGTAGATAGTACGATATCCGAATGTCAAAGCTAGTGACAGTTCATTTTGCAATCTGATTTAGCAATTCGTCGAGGCGTTCGGATCCTTGAGCGTAAAACTCTCCCCGAACTAAAAAAATTATTAGGTCTTCGAGGGCGAGCTCTCATTGACAATGTTAGATCCTTGAATTTTAGAAAATTCTCCTTGACTAATGCAAAAATGTACGTGTGTGCAATGGGGTAATGCTTACTGAGTATTCTATCGGATCATTGAGAATAAAGTCTCCTCGATTAAAAAAGAATATCAGGTCCTAGAAATCTTCTCTTACTGGCAATGATGATTCAAATTGAAATGCACATACGCAATGAAGACAATCACACAATATTGAATTATGGTAAGTTTGAATAACGAGATAACTGATGTAGAAACTTCATTAAATCCTATCAAAATTCTTTTTAAGAATTTGAAAAAATTTGAGTCTCGTTTATCGGACTCTAGCTAAGGTTTACAGGAACTTAATCAATCTTGTTAATTCATTCTATGATTAAAAAAGTTGGAGTCCCGTTTCTTGGACTCGAACGTAGGTTTGTAGGCACTTCAAAAAACCTACTCATCTTATGATTCAAAAAGTTGGAGTCTCGTTTCTCGGACTCGAACTTAAGTTTGTAGGTACTTCAAAAAAATCTACTCATTCTATGATTCAAAAGTTGGAGTCTAGTTTCTCGGACTTGAACTTAGGTTTGTAGGTATTTCAAAAAACCTATTCATTCTATGATTCAAAAAGTTGGAGTCTCATTTTTCGAACTCAAACTTAGGTTTGTAGGTACTTCAAAAAACCTACTCATTCTATGATTTAAAAAGTTAAAGTCTTGTTTCTCGGACTTGAACTTAGGTTTGTAAGTACTTCAAAAAACCTACTCATTCTATGATTCAAAAAGTTGGAGTCTCGTTTCTCGAACTCAAACTTAGGTTTGTAAGCACTTTAAAAAACCTACTCATTCTATGATTCAAAAAGTTGGAGTCTCGTTTCTTGAACTTGAACTTAGGTTTGTAGGCACTTCAAAAAACCCACTCATTTTATGATTTAAAAAGTTGGAGTCTCGTTTCTCGGATTCGAACTTAGGTTTGTAAATACTTCAAAAAACCTACTAATTCTATGATTCAAAAAGTTGGAGTCTCGTTTTTTAGACTCAAATTTATTGAAACCACTCTTCTCGGGCTAAAATTAGTTAAAGACTCGGTATTATAGAGTGTAAAATTTAAAAGATCAGGTCTTTATTGGCTTATTATGCATCTGGATTCATAATTATCACTGGACTTCGCTAGTATTTTTCAACTTTTGTAATATTTTCTTTTTTATCATGTGATTAAGAAAAAAAAATTTGGAATCACAATGAATTTAAAAAATTCCCCTAGTTTCAAGGTTGGCTTTAACTGAAACTTGACTACGAAACTGATGAAATGGATTGCACGAGCAACTATGGACTCTGATATATCATAGACAGAAGAATCAACATTTCTTTAAATTTTCAAGACTCTTAAGATTATCATATATGCAATAAAGAATTTGATCATTTTCTTTTTGAATTTCCTTTGAAAAATGCTTGAGCTGGACTAAAAATCTTAATAAGTCTTGGAATAGAAGATTTTCCTCTTCAAAGTGGTCGATGGTTCTACACTTCCCTTTGACGAACATTTGGACAAGTAAACATGCTCTTAAAGATCTTACAATATTCAAGATGGCTTCTGAGTTTCTTCGTCTTCAATATTGTATTCGTCTAATGTTATGGCTTGAATGGTTCTGCATTTCCTAATTTCTACACAAGCTTCCTTCTGAATTTGTCTTTTTGATGAGACCTTTCTCCCTATTTAATGATGTCCTAATTTTTGCCTAGATCACATCTTCAGGTTTTCAATCTATCGGGCTTTGTTTTTCTTTTTTGATGATACCTTGATTTTTGCGTAGGTCGCCTTTTTAGGTTTTTAACATAGTAGGCCTTCTTTTTTTTATGGTTATGCCCTAACTTTTGTCTAAGTCGCCCTTTCGAGTTTTCGACTTAACGGGCTTTTTTTCCTCGATGATCTTAAATAACCAACTCGACAACTTCCTTTTGAATTTTTCTTCTCAATAGAATTTTTCCTTTTTTGTCTAGGTCGCTTTTTAAGGTTTTCAACCTAACAAGTTTCTCTTTTTTTTTTAATGATCTCGAATATTCAACTCAACAACTTCTTAGTTCCCTGCACCTTAACCGAGTCAATTAGCATTCAGGAGGACTTAATAGGTGGGTTTAAAACATGGTTTAGAAAGAAAAAGTATAAAGCTCAACTTTCCAAAATGCCCTAGTTTGATATTCTCTATTTTTCTTTAGATTCTCTTTTAATTTTAATGGCCCTAGTTTGACATTCTTTTTATTAAATCCTTTTGACTCTTTTTTTTATACTCCTAGTTTGATATTTTTTTTCTTTTCTGTCAATTATTTTGACTCTTTCTTTTAATGCCCCTAGTTTGGCATTACTTCTTTTGAATATTTCAATAGGGGATTTTCCTTTTGGATGACACTTTTCTTAAGAGAATACATTTTTTCTTGTGTGTGACTAGGCCTGAAGTAACTTCTCAAGTTGTCTACGTACCTTAAATATTTCATTTCTCTTTTGGGATCAGGTCAAAACATAGTTCATACAAAGATTCCCTTCCAAGGTTGGTTGGTGTGGTTTAGAAAGAAAAGACCATTGATGTTTTTAGAGGCTGCGAGGGGCTAAAAAAAGTTATCTTTTCTTGGTAAAACAGAAAAATGGTTTAACCAAATAAAGGTTTCCTTTGGTGAAATGCTAATTGATTTTGTCAAAATTTAGGAAACTCAATGTCTTGATTGCTTTGTCAAGTAAAGTCTTCTTCAATGAAATTGAGTGTGATTGAGTTTTTTTGTATTTAACTGTTCAAATCTTCTAAAACTTCAAGAAAATCTTTTATTCTCTTGTGAATGAGAACTCTCCTTTCTCGAGTGAAAAACATGATGGATCCCTTCTTACGGATCTTAGCACTTTTGTCGATGGTTTCAATTGCATCATTCCTGATGATCTTTGACTTTAAAGTTCACTATTAACTGTATGCATTGGTCTATTTTGGTGCAATCTGTCCATATATCCTCATGAGATCATGCAGGAACGTTGTTGAATTTCTCAAGTATGTTTATTATTCTCTCATATTCCTTTGTGGATCATATTGTACAAATTTGCACTTCTTGAGTGTACTCTTTAATCCCAATATTTTTCAAGTTTTATTTATCAGCCTTGAGTTATTCCTCATGTTTGATATTATGCTCAAATCGTTGTTACACACATGATAATCAGAAGCTTCTTTATTTTATTGGAATTAAAAAAACATAGACTGACAAACTCGACTAGAGAAAAACTAATGTAATTGAAATAATCAATTGAATTTCAAGACTGACGAAAACTAAACTAAAATTAAAAGCAAACTTAGAAACATTTATCTACAAAGTGGGGAGGTCCTTCAAGGTGGGTGGACATAATATTATGGTGCAAGGATAGATTTGACATTGGTACTTTGGCTAAATGACTCTTTTGATAGACCCAAAGTAGCATAGATGACGGTTTAGAACATTTGGGGTCAATTATTACCTGAAGGAAAGCACACCTAAGATTAACCATTTATTCTAAAGGTTTGACTCTTAACCACATGATTAAAATTTTGATATAACTTAGCCTAAGTCCAATGGGAAATATCGAATCCAAATGCACTATAAGTCTATAATGATCAAGAAGGTGGATCTTCCCCTGATTGGGATAGAACCTTTGATCAGACAAATTAATTTGACCCTAAGATCGAATATTTTTAGTATATGATAATCTGAATCTTTGAAGTAAAACCAATTGGTCCAACTGGTTTGGTGTTGATCAGTTTGATCCATTTGTTGATTGGGCCAATTGATTTACATTTCACACATTAGGTCGGACCGATATTACGGGTTTAGTTTGAACTATTCCGCCTACTTACCTTTTGATTGTATTGAATAAAGCAACCTGAGAAGACCCATAGTCGGTTCGGGTCGTGACCTATAGGAAGGCTCTTAGACTCTAGGTTTATTACGTGCAATGCAATTTATCCGGCTACCCTTACCCAAATGCACCTATATACCTCTCGAGCGTACTTAATCAAGCGGTACGTGATAACTTGGTTTGATATACCATATAGGTGATAATCTAAGACTCCAACCCAAATCTTTGAAGTAAAAAACAGCCAGTTTAATCCCCAGTTGAGAGGTGACACATGATGCTGAGAAAGGGCACTCTTAAATTACCTCTCTTGTAGAATAGACGTAGTCTATCCCCCTAGTATCATAGTGCGTTGGGGCAGGATCTCGCTTAGAAACTGATTTTGACTAAGAAGTGCAATTGATGAACTTAGATTACTTTGATATACCGTATAGGTACGAGTCTAGGGTTGTAGCTTTCATAAATGGTTTAACATCCCGTGAAGGAGACTGACCACATACTAGTACTACGTTGGCAATCGGGACATGTGACTGTACGGCTTACAATAGGTCAAAGACTCAGGTTGCTCCAGCTTGAGTGCATCGATATACCTCTCAAAGTCACCTGATCAAACGGTATTGATGCCCCATGTAGACACCCCGTTTTTGCACTCGCCTAATTAATCAACTCGTCAACACGATCGCAACGGTTCCCAATGATGGATGTTTATTCCAATGCTTTATTTTGTTACTAAATATGTTTCAGAAATTCGGATGAGGTATCTTGAATTGACAAAAACTATAGAAACCACGCTACGCTAGGAAAATATAATCCCAAAAGCTTAGAAATCATCATTTTTCAGACAAAAAGAAGCTTCATGATAAAATCACTAAAAAATGATCAAATTATCAAAATACCCCTAGCCTTAAAATATCTATAGATCTTACATTACGCTTAAGAAAACCCATTCAAACGCATAAAATAATAAATCGAAACCAAATAAATCATTTTGCCAATTTTCACAAAATTTGATAAAATTACGAAAATGCCCCTCATAAAGTTCACGACCATTTCACACAAAAAAATTCATAAATAACACAAATCAATATTCTCATTGAATTCTTTACGAAAAATCGATTCTAAAACATCCTAGAACATAAAAAATTGACTTGAAACACAAAAGTCTTCTCCGAGGACAAAACGATAATTTTACAATTTTTATAATTAAAAATTTTAAAATTAATAAATAAAATATTACATAATTAAAGTGAAACATTAATAAAATTAATTTAAAATTTTGAACAAAAAAAATCGATCAATCAGATTCTCAGGCAAAATTGTTGATGGTTGCCAAGATATTTATTCAATGACCCCTCCATTTGGGGGTCCAAAAAATTAAAGATATAATAGAGGGGGGTTCTCTAAAAAGTTAAAGTCAATCAAGTAAGATTAAAGTCAAGATATTAAAGTTAATCAAGTAAGACTAAAGTCAAAATTAAAGTCAATCAAGTAAGACTAAAGTCAAGATATTAAAGTCAATCAAGTAAAACTAAAGTCAAAATCTTAAAGTTAATCAAATAAGATCAAAAGTCAAAACCCTAATAGAATTTTAATTAAATAATAATTCTATTTAACAATCCTAATTAAATAATAACTCTATTTAATAGAATTATAATTAAAATATAACTCTACCTAAAACAATTCTAATTAAAATATAACTCTAACTAAAAGATTATAGTTAAATACTAATTCTATCTAAACAAACACTTAAAAAATCTATAAATAGGGGTCCTCACAACCTATATTCGCATCAAATAATAAATCCTAAAAAAAGTAGGTCAAAAAACTTCCTTAGCTTCCCATAAACCCTAATTTTGAAGTCCTAACTCCTTACCTAACACCTATACCTCAACTTTAGCTCAAAAAACACTTAGAAGTCCTTCAAAAACACCCAAAACCCATACACAAATTCAAAGAATTTAGATCTAAGAAAGAGATACCTCAACTTGGAGATCAGAAATCAAATCTGGTGACAGAATGAAGTGAGGAATATTGTACAAGGAGTTGTTCTACCAGATCTGAGGGAACAAAACCATTACATTCTGAAAAGGTAATTATTTTTATTATTTTATTGATTAGGTCTTTTTACTAATATAGTTATATTTGGGAATTAGTAGAGATCGGCGTTTATCGGGCGCGGGTTGGTGCCTAACACCTTCTAACTCCATAACGTGATCCCCGGACATAGTTTCTTATTTTTCGTAGATTAGTTTATTTTGCCTTTTAGAGTCAATGTTCGGTTCCCAGACCGTAATAACTAGGTGGCGACTCCCAAATCTCAACGGTCAAAAGTAGATCCGCGCACCCCGAAAATTGAGGGCGCTTTCACCCCAGTTTTATATACCTTAAGGTATGTGACTGGAGTTGTGGTTTTCATGAATGACGTCGCATCTCCAAAGAGATCGGGTCATGCACTAGTGCCACGTTAGCTATAAGGAACATGCAAGCGTGCAATGCAGGCAAAATAAACGTGCTAGTGGTGTGTGTAAAATAGGGTAGGATGTGCCCGTGACATTTTTTAAATAAATGGGCCCATGGGCCAGATCAAACCATACAAGCAAAAATAAATATTGAAAATGAAATACAAAAAATATCCATATCATTCAGTTCAAGATCAAAGCATGTACATTTCATTTGTATATCAATTAAGATCATGGCATTTCAGACAATCAATCAACAAAGATAGCACATCCATAATTAAGCATCAACCAATCACAAGAACAAACCCCCCCGCCCCCTTTTTTTAATTAACAAAAAACTCTTTTTTTTTGTGTGGTCCAATCAAGGATTGCTTTGGGCGACCCAGACCAATTCGAAATTTCAAAGAATATTGAATTGATGATAGAATGATAGTTGTGGAGAAGGGGAATTTTGAATTTTATTTTTTATTTTTTTGAGGGGTATGCTTAGCAAACCTTTGATTGAATTTTTAATACAGATTCCCTTACTTTATGAAGCTTGTTACTCATCAAATTTGTGAGTGAACATAGATTATTTTAACTAATTAAGTAAGATTTGAAACCTTACGAAGGATATTGAGTTCACGTGGAGCATCACATCTGTATATCGATATGACAACGTTCTCAATCTCACGTACAAAGCTTAAATTGAAAAAATAAAGATTTGAAAACAAATTCTCCTTTTAAAAAAAAAAAAGTCAAGATTTTGAAAATGGATGACTATCGAAATTTTAAAATTAAGATTTTTTCAAAATTTTTCTATTTTTGCCACCACGTGGTGTGCTCAACACCCCTTAATGAAGGAAGAAATCATACAAAGTTAGTGAAGTTAGCCATAACATTCCAAAATTTATTTTAAGTAACAATTCCATAAAACAAGTAACAACTCCATATAATGGAGTGTTTTTTTTTTTTTTGTTAAAAAAAATAAATAAAAAAGTTCTGCCAAATCCTTTTTTTTTAAAAAATTGATTTTAAAACAAAAAGAATTTTATAAAGAGTGCTGCAATTCTTCTTGTTCGATTTCAGTATCAACAAGTTCATCTTCGGAATCATCCAAAAAAATCTTGTTTCACAATTTTCCACATTTTCCTTTAAATCGCTCATCTTGATCCTAAATGAACAACAATAGCTTGCTTCCAAGATAGAATAAACAAAAAAAAAACCTGATGGAGAATCTTCAAGAGAGCTTTAATGGCAGTTTTGAGGATTCTTAAAGAGAGTATGACTCAGATCTGAAGATCGGAATATGATCACTTTTGATGTTTCCGTCAACAAAATGAATCAATCGATGCAACTAAACAAATGATTAAGAGAGAGAGAGGGGGGATGAAGTACGGAGACGTTATTTTCTCCTTTATTTTGCTATTTTTTCGTCCTCTTATTTCTCATTGGAGAAGAAGATAGAAATAGGAAAAAAAACGTTTTCACTATTGTCACCCCACGAAAAAAAAAATTTATTTTTTTTCGAATTATTATTTTTTTTCTTGGAATTATCTCCTCATCACGAACAACATTAAAAAAGGAAATTTATTTATTTCTTACCACATCACTCACAAATAATTTATTTGAGAAGAAGATGAAAAATAAAAAATCGTTTTCTACTAACGGCACACCAGGCACAAAAATATATTTTTTTATTTTTTATTTTTTGTAATTTTTTTTCTTGAAATTCTTTCCTCATCATGAACAACATTAAAAAAATTAATTATTTTTGTTTCTTAGCGCATCACTCACAAATAATTTACTTTTACAACTCACCTCTTATGCCTACTAACACGCTAAAAAAATTCTTCCAAATTTTTTTAAAAAAAAATCCATAACTCTCATCCCAACCACCATCATTCTGTTCTCAATTAATATGTCAATTTGAATCTTTCATTATTTAGGGTCACCAAAAAGTAACCCTCAATTGGATAAAATATATATATATAATATCCAAAATTTAAAAAAATGATCTACAATCAAGACATAAAAAAATATAAATAAATAAATAAAATAATAAAATAAATCGAACTAAATAATAATAAAAAAAATTAGATTTATTTGGCAATGCATCAATATTTGGGATTTTTTTTCAAGTTTGATCCTCAAAATATTCCTCAGGGGAGTCGCCATTGAAAGCGTTTTCGATCCACGGGATGTGCGAATCTGCTTTTGATTTTTGAGGTTTGGGAGTCGCTACTTAGTTATTATGGTCTAGGAACCAAATATTGACTCTAACAAATAAAGCACTAATTTACAAAAAGAATAGGTCTGGGGATCACGTTACGGAATTGGAAGGTGTTAGGCACCAACCCCGCTCGACAAACGCCGGTCTCTACTATTTTTCAAAAAAGATTATATTGCTAAAAGACGTAAAATAAATAAATAAATAAAATAAAAAAGTAAAAAAATACACCTAGATGATCGCAACGATTTCTTCCCTCAGTACTAACGGGGTGCGTCCTGGTACGAGTTTCCTTACTTTTCCTCTGTTACTGGATCTACTTCAAATCTCTAAGTTGAGTTCTTAGATCTGAGTATTTTAATTTTTTTTTGAAAGGATTTCTAGATGTTTTTGAAAGATTTCTAGGTGTTTTTTGAATAAAAGCTGGGGTTTGGATGATAGGTAGGGAGTTAGGACTTCAAAATTAGGATTTGGAGAAAGTTAGGGGGACTTTTTGACCTACTTTTCCAAGGGTTTTCTTTGACCTGCGAGATTGGGTTGTGGAAACTCCTATTTATAGATTTTTTAAAAGAATTAGGGTTTGACTAAGTCTCCTTTTATATAAGGGGAATTAGGATTTTGACTTAAGTCTTATTTGATTGACTAGGTTTCTTTAGATTAGGATTTTAATTAGGGTTTTGACTTAAGTCTTATGAGATTGACTTGGTCTTTGAAATTAGGTTTTTTAATCTTGCTTATAATGAAAAACATATTTTCAAGTTTTGTGGAGAACCTCCTAATTATATCTTTAATTATTTGGACCTATAGATGGAAGAGTCTTTTAATAAATATCAAGGGGGCTCCACTTAATATAAGTGAGCAACCATTAACAATTTTACCTGAGGCTTAATTGATTAATTTTCTTGGTTCCGATTTTTAAATTTTAATTAAGATTTCACTTTACGTTCATTAATGTTTTAATTATTAATTTCAAAATTTTAAATTATTAAAATCGAAAAATTACTATTTTACCCCCAAAGAGGACTTTTGTGTTGAGAAGTCGTTTTTTGATGTTTTGAAATGTTTCGGAATCGATTTTTTGTAAGGAATTCAATGAGATTATTGGTTTGTGTCACTTATGAATTTTTTGACGTGAAATGATTGTCAACCCTTATGAGGGGTATTTTTGTAATTTTATCAAATTTGGTGAAAATTGACGGAATGATTTATTTAGTTTCACTTTGTTGTTTTATGTGCTCGAAAGGATTTTCCTAAGCGTAATGTGGGCTCTAAGAATGTTTTGATGTTAGGGGTATTTTGATAATTTAGGTCATTTTTTAGTGATTTTTATCGCAAAGTTTCTTTTTGTCTGAAAAATGATGATTTTTACGCTTTGGATCATATTTTCCTAACGTAGCGTGGTTTCTAGAGTTTTATTTGCTTAATATACCTAATCTGAATTTCTAAAACATATCTAATAATAGATGTAACATTGGAATAATCATCCATCATTGAGAATCGTCGCGATCAGGTTGACGAGTTGATTAATCAGGCGAATGGAAAAATGGGGTGTCTACACCAATACAGAGTTCAACAAACTTATAATTCAAAACTAGTGATTTTATTGCTTCCTTTTTTGTACAAGGTAAATTTGAGATTGCAACAAGAAAGTTAAAAGAATACCAAGTCGTGCACATTCTGCATCAAAGGCAAGGAACCCAATAGAGCGCAAAAGGAATGTCAAAGATAATAAGAAAAACATAAACCTTATAGTAACAATAAATAAAAAGCTATAAAAGACAATTTTACTTGCAGTGACAATAAATAACTGAAGTGTTTGAACATAATTTTAATTAGAACAAGCTCTTTAGTTTGTATAGCAACACATGATAAGGAATTAAATCTGTAAAGGAAACTCATTCCCTACAATTCAACCTTTTTTTAATAAATAATGGGTAACGCTTAACCAAGAAAAGTTTCAAAAACCAGTACCATTTATGATGGAATGTGATCATGAATATTGTCAGTATTGTTCGATTTGGTATTTGCAATGGGAAGCTCTAATGCCTTTTCAATATCCTTTGTGGGTTGCTTGTCAGAGGGAACCCAACAAATCATTCTCGCATCTTTTTACAGAGTTTATCAATAATTGCAGACAGATTGATGAATTGCATCCTTAGATCCAAACATCTAAAAATCAGAAGAACAATTAATTAACTTAATAGAAACCTGGTTTGTTCCCTTTAGCATATCTTAGATTCTAAACCATTGATGGGGGGCTATTTGAGAACCCAACCTCTGTGGAATTCAAGCAACCAATTCAGCATCCATAACTTAATCGAAAGGTAATAAATGATGAAATTTCAACTTATATGTATTTTTCATCACAAACTAAGTTCTGAAATTTCACAAATAAGTAACACAAGACATGCAACTAATAACCGGTCAAATACATACAAACATTAACTTAAGAAATCCTCAACTATATTTTCAAACATTTATTTAGAAAACCAAACAACAAAAATATTTCTTTAACTCAAGAAATTTAAAATTTGGCTGATTAGCAATATTGCTTTGGCATGGTTCTAAAATCTAGTAAAAGCACCACCATATAAAAACCAAGGCACAGAAGTAACTTAAGGAAAAATGAATCAAATCATAAAAAAAAAATTATACTTTAAGGTAAATGGAACTATTGCAATCATCAATCCCTTTTCATAGGCCTGGTCCAATACAATGATAACACGTCAGAAGTGGGAAAATTATTAACACATTATAGAAAACTACTCCTAAATTTAACAAGGAGACATTTTTTTCATAAACATCAACCTATTTTGGAAATAATATCAATGTTGGACAATTGGGTTAGGCTGATTTTGGAATGTGGAAGCTTGGAGAATCTAAGCAATGTTACCATCATTTGCAGGGGTAGTTACATATGATATGCAAGCATGACTCGATGTGCTTATCTAAGTTTCTTGCCAATGGAAACAAAAGCTTGTTAGCCGAGGCATGGATGATAAGGGTTCTGCAATTGTGGCTGAAAATGGTGCAAGTATTCAAGGGTTCTCGTGCCTGAAATTTTTTGTTGGTTGTTATATGAATTTGAATCCATAGTCTGTAATATTCTTTGCATCATTTTACAAGTGCATTATCTGAATACATAATTCAAAAGCTACACTAGTTGAGAGAATGTTTCACAATGTGATCAAAGAGATAGCTAATTAAGATATGATTGAAAAATAGGTAAACTTGGCACTACAAAAAAAATGTAAAATTAGAACACAAGGGTAAAACGGAATTAAGCCGTTTTTATTAAAAAACGGTATTAAACCGTTTTATTTTTAAAAACCGTTTTATCCGACCCATATTAGTTTATTTAGATCGAACGAAAGTCCGATCCATCTCTCTCAGCCGTCTCTCTCACACTCTCTCTCGTCTCTCTGATCTCAGTGGATCTCTCATCTCTCTCGATCGTCTGTTGATCTCGCCTCTCTCAATCGATCGTCTGTTGATCTCGTCTCTCTCTCAATAGATCATCTCTCTGATCTCAGTCTCAATCGATCGTCTCTCTGATCTCAGTCTCAATCGATCGTCTCTCTATTTCAACTTTCAAGCGAAGACGCCATGAGAGGACCTCCGAAAGGCTCTATCGCTCACAAGAAGCTTAATCCAGCGTAAGATCTGCTTCCTGTTCTTCTAATGTTTGGATTTTTCTGATTTTTCTTCTCTCTCTTTCGTTTCTATTTCATGTTCTTCGTTTTTTAATTTTCTGATTTTAATCGATATTGTCTCTCTGATTTCAGTCGCTCTCTCTCACTCGATCGTCTCTCTCGATCTCAGTCGCTCTCCCTCGATCTCATCACTCTCTTGCTCAGTCGCTAGCTCGGTCCTCTCTCTCGCTCAGTCGCTCGATTGATCTCAGTCGTTCTCGCTCGATCTCATCTCTCTCTTGCTCAGTCGCTCGCTCAATCGATCTCTCGGGCGAGGTACTATCTCTAATATCTCTTTACTTTATATAGATTATATTAGGGATTTGGATTGAAGATTTTGGTTTTTAGATGTGATTAAACATAGTTTTGTTTGTTATATTATCTCACAGTTCTGATTTACATTGGAATTTCAACATAATTATTTATCTGATATTCTTTGTATTCTGGATGAATGACAGATTTTTATTTTTATTTTTTTTGCTTTAAGTAATCTATTCTTAATCTCAGACTTCCATTTAGTTAACCATCATGGTCCAACATCACATACCCAATAAATTAATTTTTTCTTTAAAATTGTGTTAGACATCAATCACCCCTTTGGGCCTAAACTTGTCTTGAAACCTTAATTTCATTAGGAGATTCCATTAGGACGGTTTTTGGATAAGACCGGAGCAAAAACTAATTACTTATGAAGTAGACAAGCATATTGTGCACAAATTGGTTTAATTAGATCGTTTTAGCCGTTCAAATGTGAAACAGAGACAACTAAAGCATACCTCCAATTTATTTTAATTTTATTATATAGCTTGGATGTTGATGATGATTTTGATAGTTTGAAATGAATGGCACCAGTGGACCAACCCTTTAGCCTTTGAATGTGTCTAAATGTGTTAGGATTTGGTGTGTTTTGTTGGGCATGGTTTTAAAAATCCTTTGAAATCGAGATGATTCGTTTAAGTCATTTATGTATCATTCACGAACAAGACCAATATATCCCATTTTCATCATCTTCTACTGTTTTTTTTTTTTTTTCTAAGATATTTGTAAGGTATATTATTAGTTTATTTTTATTTTTTTGTTTTGCAGATCTACACAATTTACCTTCATTTTGTTAGAGATAATCCAAATTATCTCAATATTATTCATGAAAGATTCAAGACACTTTTCCAAAATTTGATTAGGAGATTTCATTAGATTCCATCTTAGATGGATATAATAGGGACTCACAACCCCAAATATCTAGTAGGTAATTTATATTTGTCTGGAGTACCTCGACTTAATTTCAATTTCTTTCAGACTGTGAACAACATTTCAATGCTATAAATGTTGGGTTTGTTATATGCTTGAATCTTGATATTTGTAAGTACTTGTAGTATTCTTGTGGAGGAATTGCATTTATTTATAAAGTATATCTTTTTTAAGTCATAGGTGAATCTTATTCACACTGATATATTATCTCAACTTTGTAGAATAATGATATCAAGTAGCAAAGCATGGATGACTAAACCTAGGACAAGTGCAGAGTACTTTGATGGGGTTCAATCATTTTTGGATTTTGTTATAAAAATTCTGGTGGAGATACATTATTTTCATGTCCATGTACGAAATGTCGTAATAGAAAGGGAAAAATCTCTATTGAAATGATTTCGGAGCATTTGATCATAAATGGTATTGATCAAACATATATTGTATGGTTTGTTCATGGAGAACATGAATCATTAAATGAAGAACAACCATCAACAACAAATTCTGTAAATGACTCTCTTGATCAACATAACGATAACTATCCAAGAATGGGTGAACTCGTTAATGATGCATTTGAAAAAATAGGTGGAAATGCTGATGTTGTTATGGAAGATATGGGAAAAAATGAAGATGAGTGTGGATTATGTTCAGTAGAATCTCATGAAGACCATGAAGTAAGACGATACAAGACTTTATGTGACAATGCAAGACAACCATTGTACCCTTCATGTCCAAAGGAATTAACAAAGTTGTCAGTTATTGTTGAGTTATACAACTTAAAGGTACGACATGGTTGGTCAGATAATAGTTTTAATGAACTACTTGAATTGATTAAGAAAATTTTACCGGATGGAAACACATTACCAGATAAATCTTATCAAGCGAAGAAAATGATCAAAGACTTGGGAATGGATTATGAGCAGATACATGCGTATCCAAATGATTGTATCCTTTATTTGAAAGATAATGAATATAGAAATAATTGTCCAATCTGTCATGTGTCTAGATGGAAATCAGATTATTTGGCACAGAGAAAAGGTAAATGAATCCCTGCGAAGGTGTTAAGATACTTTCCTCTCACACCAAGACTAAAGAGGCTTTACAGGTTAGTAATAATCAAGTTTCAACATATTTTTAATATCTCACTAAATAATAGATATTTATGATACGTAACTATGAATCGTAAAATTTTATTTTGTAGTGTACCATGGATAGCTGAGCAAATGACCTGGCATGCTAGATCGAAAGAATCTACTGGTGTAATGCGGCATCCCGTTGATTCATCAAGTTGGAGGGCAATAGATGTCACATGGCCACATTTTGCCAAGGAAGCACGCAATGTGCGTTTAGGGCTTGCAACTGATGGCTTTAATCCTTTTGGTCATCTTAGTAGTGCTTATAGTTGTTGGCCTGTGATTATAGTACCCTATAATCTTCCTCCTTTTTTGTGCATGAAAAGAGAATTCTCAATGTTGACCTTATTAATACCAGGGCCGAAAGGACCAAGTAAGAATATTGATGTCTATTTAGAACCTTTGATTGTAGAGTTGAATGAGTTGTGGGCTAATGGGGTGTCAACATATGATTCTCAATCTAAGACAACCTTCAATTTGAAAGCTATCTTGATGTGGGCAATTCATGACTTTCCTGCATATGGGAGTTTATCAGGTTGTGTAACACATGGTTTATATGCATACCCTGTTTGTGCTGAGGGAACTTTTGCTGAACGTCTTAAAAGTAGTAAGAAGTACTCTTATCAGGGTCATCGTAGATTCCTTCCTACTAATCATGTATTCAGGACCCAAAAGGCACCTTTCAATAATAAAGTAGAGGATAGCAGATGTCCTGAACGGTTGAGTGGTGCAGAAGTTGAGAAGAAAGTAATTGGTATTAAGATGAAAATCGGTAAATCAAAAAGGAAAAAACGAAAAAGTTATGACGATGAGACAAAAGATTTGACAGCATGGTATAGAAGATCAAAGCTATTCGATTTGCCATATTGGAAGGTAATTTCCTTAAATTATAAATTAATGATCATTTATATTTATGTTGATGAATTAGAACTTAATATTACATCATAAATATTTTTTACAGGAATTTAATGTTCGTCATAACCTAGATGTCATGCACATTGAGAAGAATGTTATTGACCATCTTTTATCGACAATTCTTGAAGTCAAAGAAAAAACGAAGGACGACAGAAGTGCACGTGATGATCTAAAAGTGATGAACATAAGAAAAAACTTGTGGATGAAAGAAATAGATGGAAAAATAGTTAAACCCAAGGCTCCCTTTACTCTAAGCCGCAAGGAGAAAGAGTTGTTATGCCATACTTTACATGATTTGAAGGTCCCTATAGGGTATAGTTCCAGATTGAAGCATCATGTGAACCTAGAGAATCTTGAAATAAAGGGACTCAAGTCGCATGACTATCATGTAATTATGCAACAATTATTTCCTGTGTTGATACAACATGCATTTTCGAAGCATAAGATACTGCATACCGCTATTCGACGGATATGTATGTTCTTCAATGTGTTATGCTCAAAGGTGATCCAAGTAAATGATATTATTGCTATCAAACACAGTCTTGTGGAAGCAATGTGTGTTTTGGAGAAGTTTTTTCCACCTTCATTTTTTGTTATCAGCATTCACCTTATGATACATCTAGCTGATGAAGCATTATCGTGCGGTCCAGTCAGATTTCGTTGGATGTATCCTTTTGAACGGTATATTTTATAATTTTATTAAAGATGTATCAATTTATGCATAAATTGAGAAGTATATTCATAATTGGACATTTTTCTGAACAGGTTAATGAAAACTTATAAAGGATACGTGAGAAATTTTGCACGCCCTGAAGGATGTATTGCTGAGCGTTATATCGTAGAAGAGTCTATTTTATATTGTATGGAATACATGCCAAATAGTGAAAAAGGAAATCATAAGTATACATGTAAAAGATTCTTAGACGAGGATGATGAATTCATCGATGAAGGACCTTTAGGAAAAGGCAAAGACATATGTCTAACTCAAGTACAATATCAACAAGTACGTAGATGGGTTCTACATTGCTATGGTAGAGTTTACGAGTGGAAAGAGTAAGTACATAAATTTTTCTTAGCATTATCAATTTGAATAATTAGATGAGCATTTAATTACAATGAAATATGTCTATTGTTAACATAGGAAATATGAAACATATCTGAAATCAATCAGTACAAAAGGCCTAAAAAAAAAGGGATCTGAGTCGAAGGATAGAGATGGAGGTTTCATTCCTTGGTTAAGGAAGGAGGTAATCACTTTAATTATTACTATTTTTTCTAAAACATAGAGTGATATATTTATTTATAATTATGATACTAATATCAAATTATTTAATCTTTTGTAGTTGGAACATATTGATGGGGAGTCAATATTGAAGCGATTAGCAGATGGACCAACTTTCAAAGCAAAAAGTTACAATAAATATCGTGTAAATGGTTTTTTATTCACTCCAAGTGAGTATGAGATCAACAAGACGACACAAAATAGTGGGGTCTCCATGAAAGCCATCACTAAATACAGAGCAAGTGCCAAAGACAAAAATTATAAGGAAGAAGAGACCACTTATTATGGAGTTGTGAGGAAGATCATTGATTTGGATTACACTGATTTTCGTCAAACTGTATTTTATTGTGATTGGGTTAGAGTAGAAGATAAGACTAACGGATGTAAAGTTGATCCTGACACAAATTTGATATTGTGTAACATGGACAAATTCAAAGGAATTGACAAAGAAGAGAATGAGCCTTTCATTCTTGCATCTCAAGCTAGTCAAGTATTCTACTCAAAAGATCAACTAAGGCCTGGATGGTCCGTTGTTCTAGCGGCCCCAAAACGATTGACGAAAGAAGTGGATGCACTTGAAGATCCTATTATATTCCACTCAATTGTTGATGAAAATGCATACATGGATGATATTGTAAATGAAAGTGATAAAAACTATGATGATGATGATTTAGACACGATTTTGTAGTTGTGTGTTGTTTGCGATATAGAAATTGAATGATAAACATCTTCTATTTTTCTAGATTTTGCATGACTAAATTTATTTTGTTTATTTATGATTTCATTATTTAAATAGATAAGAAAATTGGAAGATCAATTGTAATGGCTGGCACGAGTACTCAGAGCTCATAATTAGGTAAATTTAATTTCTCCCTTATTTTATTATATTGTCATTAAGTTGTCCAATATTAATAGTTTTATACTAACTATTTTGTATGGGTTAGGATCTGTAAGCTCATCGACAGATAATAGGATAAGAATCAGTTTCAATACAAATGGTCTACCGATTGGCGAGCATTCAGTAAAGCTTTCTACACGATGTGGAGAAATTGTTCGTACTCACATTCCTATTTCGATAGAGGATTGGCGTTTAGTGCCAGCTAGAAAGAAGGATGAGATGTGGAAATTACTACTTGTAAGTTGCAATATAATATTACAATTGAAATAATCTTAGTTAATTATTATATATATTTCTTTATGAATACTTATCTTTATTTTTATTTTTTTAATTTCTCATGTAGGGAGAGTTCATCCTTCGTCCATCCTACAAGTACCAATGCCTTAGAAGCATGTCCGAGACATTCAGAAAATACAAGGCTAAGTTGAGGACCAAGTACATCGATTGTTATAATAATATGGATGATAGATTGAAAAATTGTCCTCCAAATGTTAAGCAGGAAGATTGGGTAGCATTTGTTAATTGTACTGCTGCACCCAAAATTGTAGAAATGAGGAAGAGAAATGTGACAAATAGGAGCAATTTGAACATCTATCATACTACTGGTAGGCATGGCCATGCAAGATTAGAGGAGCGAATGGTAAGTACGTGTCATTAAATTCAATACAAATACCTTGAAATTATTTTACTTTGAGTTATACCCTTCATAATTATTAATACCTTAAAATTTATGCAAGTATAGAAACGGGAAAGAGGAGATGGTAGCAATCCCCCTTCGAGATTTACCAAACTATAAATGAAGCTAGATTACAAGAGTTGAGAAATAAACATCGACCATCAATAATTCTTTTGGATTCTGTTCCAGATTTTGAAGAACAGGTAATAGTTTTTTGAGTATAGATAATTCTTTTCCCTAATCTTGTATTATACTTATGTACCTCAAACTGTATATGCATTAAGGGTACTTACGAAAAATAGAATACAATAGATCTTACC
Source organism: Akebia trifoliata (assembly GCF_017979445.1). Lineage (NCBI taxonomy): Eukaryota > Viridiplantae > Streptophyta > Magnoliopsida > Ranunculales > Lardizabalaceae > Akebia > Akebia trifoliata. The sequence continues at coordinate 22,120,261 of NC_141386.1, forward strand.
TTCCTTGAATTCCTTATTTGCAACATATCCCTATGCTGCCTTTCTAGAAATAAGAAATTAACTGTTGTGCTGCATCTATGATCTTTCTAGCCCATTAACCTTAAGTAAGGTTTAAAGCAGGAATCGAACCTTTTGTGACAATAAATCATGAAGACATACCACAAGAACTCGAGGAGAGATATGGGTCATGGCTCAATTCTCTAGTACGGTGAGCAAACTCCGATCTCTTCTCTGCTTTATTATCTGAATTACTAATAATGTGTCAATTTGATTGGGTGTGGTTGGTGTCCCTTGTAGGGAAGATTTTGCATATTTTGCCGATATCTGTTTTAGAAACTTTGGTGATCGGGTGAAATATTGGACTACCATCAATGAGCCGAACCTCTTTGGAAGATTTGCTTACATGAACGGCCTATACCCGCCCGGTTGTTGTTCTGCATCTTTTGGTTTCCCATGGTAATTCGGAGATAGAGCCTTTGATTGCAGTCCACAACGTGATATTATCCCATGCCAAGGCTACCAACATTTATAGAAGATTATATGAGGTAATTTGAAAAATGTAACAATTTCATATAGGAATCTCTAACTCCATGTCTGTTAAATCTCATATCTGATTAAACATTAATTTCACTTTTATCTTTGAGCACAAACTAATGATGGGTTTCCCATCATTCATTTGGCACAAAATTTTATTGCAAAGAAGTTTATTTAAGATATTTTTCATGCTATGTTGCTAAAACAGTAGACTATGCCACGTTGCAAGGAACATATTTCCTAGATTGACCTTCCTAGAAGAGTTGAACATGTTTAAGAGTTTTGGAGGATGGGAGATGGAAGACGTAGATGATGGAACCGAGGCTACACTATCTGAGTTGGCTTCGTTACAATACTTGATTAGTCTACAATTATTCATAGACGATGCTGGCTGTGTGTCCAATGACATTTTCTTTCGTGGAAATTTGCAGAATTTCAATATAAATGTTGGTAACATTGACATTTCTGATTGTTATGAAATGTGGATGCACGTGAATCTCACCGGCGCATCAGGGCCAATTTCAGATTGGGTCAGGGTACTACTGAGGAGAGCATTATTTCTTGATTTATGTGATTGCACAGGCATTGAGACTATTGAAGAACTTGATTGGGGAGGATTTAACAATTTGATAGAACTTTCTATTTTAAATTGTGTCGAAATGAAGTATCTTGTGCTTATGGTGGAAGGTTATATAACATTTGCTGCTTTGGAGAGGTTGTCTCTTGATGGAATGGAAAAGTTGGAATCCTTTTACAGTGGTCCACTTTCAAGTGATTTTCTTAAAAAAGTGAAATGCCTAATTATAGGTAGGTGCCCAAAATTAGTCACTGCTTTATCAAGTGATTTGCTGAAAATTGTACTAAATCTTGAAGAATTGTCCCTACGAAGTTGTGACAACTTGAATGAGGTTTTTAACTCAGAAGAGCTTGAGGAAGAGGATTCTGCGATTCCAGCATTAAGTTGTCTCCAGTTAGACAATTTGGAGATGCTCTCAATTATATGGAAGGGGGTTGTCCCACGCGGAAGCTTCGAGGAGCTGAAAAAGGTAAACGTGTCCGATTGTCATGGATTGACATATCTTTTCTCAAAAACCATGGTAGAAAGACTTGAAAAATTAGAACATCTTTCGGTTTATTCTTGCTATGGGATGGTGGAAATAGTAAAATCAGAAGAGGGAGCAGTGGAAGAAACAATGGAAGAAGGAGAACAAGTTCTCCCTCGATTGAAGAAACTAGAACTAGATCGACTACCAAAGCTCTCTAGTTTTTATAGATCGAGCACACTTTCCGATTGGCCTTCATTGGAATATCTACATGTAGTTAAGTGTCCGAATTTGAAGAGGCTTCCTATAGGTCCGGAGAGCACTACCAACCTAAAAGTGTTTTTTGGAAGTGGAGATTGGTTTGAGGGGCTGGAATTGGAAGACCAAACCCTCAAGCCTCGCCTACAAACACTATTCGAGGTATACTCCTTTGCTCCCCCCCTTATCTTCTTAAGTAGAGTACCAAATGCAACTACTTACGCATTAATAATGCTGAAGATGGTGAACTTTCATATGCAGGTAGACTCTGATGTGAGTTCTGAACCCTCATCTTCAACATCGTCGGAGGAGTCCGTATCAAATCAAACACAATATGAGGTATACTCCTTTGCCCCCCTCTTAAGTTGAGTACCAAATGCTAATCCTTACACATTAATAATGCTGAAGTTGGTGTGCAGGTGGCCTCTGAGGAGTCTGTATCAGAACAATCATAAATATGATCTCCACTTCGTTACATGTAATGTAATGGAGTCAAGTTCTTTTTTGTTTTGACTGGTAAAGAAAACATTGGAATCTTCACATGAATATTCTTTTAATAATCTTATTATATGTTTAAAATGGAAAAAAGAAGACAAGTTTTTATATCATTATATTAATTCTATGTTTGTTGTTTAACTGTGTAGATTGAAACTAGTTTGTTCTGTTTCTTCCCTTTTTCTATGTGGTGGGTAAGCCCTTTGTTCATGATTTATTTAAGTCTATTTGGATCTATTTTAACCGTGGGAAATAGGCAAGTAGCAAAAAAAAAAAATTTAATTTTAGATATTAATTTGTAATAACTTTAGATATCGGTTTATGACCGATGTCTAAAGTCTCAGACGTTGGACATCAGTTCTATAAAATCCGATGTCTCAAATCTTTTTGGGTAACTATGTGCTGTTATATAAAGATGCAGATTAGGAAGGGTTTTAAGCCGTTCCAAATTCCGATATCTGGAACGGTTTTTAACCGTTCCAAATCATGAAATATACAACGGCTTTTAGCCGTTTAACCTCATTAACGACGCTCGATTAAAGACGGTCTGCAAGCCGTTTCATAGTGGCTTAGGAACGGTAATAAACCGTTCCTAATTGCCATATTTGTTGTAGTGTGGTAAAATGCTAAAGTAGAATTTAGGACATCTAATGGAGTATTTTGACCTAAATTTTCTGGATGATGGTTTAATGAGGGCCAAGGTGTGAAGATTGTTCTCACTAAATGGCTTAAAATTGATAACCACATCATTATAAAGGATCTACGGAGGTACAAACCAATTAAATATCCTCAGTAGAATTATTACACTATCAAAGAACAAAGGAATAAACTACAACCAAATCACACACACCATAGGAATCATGATGACATTAGAATATGCCTTATCAGAGGATGCAAAATGAACTAAAAATTGAGAAGTATAATATTGCAACAACAACCCTTTAAGCAATCACTACAATGATGGGAAACACTATACGGGATAAAAAGTATCTCATATTTTCCCATTTCTTCCATTGCATATTCATCATCTATTTTAATGAAAATCTTAGTATGTTAATAAATAGAAATAACAATAACAATAACCTTTGACTAGTCCTAAGACAACATCATTCCACTAACTGCTTACTGCAATCAATGTGTTAACCCAAATAATATTACAACTATCAAGAATTATATAGAAAATCCAAAAAGAGAATAACAATGGTCTATAGAAAGGGGAAAAAAAAAAAGTTAGAGCTAGCTAGCCTAAAAACACAGGCTATGTTAAGAGAAATCCCTATTGAATCAGATTCATTAGAATCCCTTTCCTTGTAAGAAATTATTTCTTTCCTTACTAGAAACTAGAATTAGAAGATAAAGTAAAAAACAAAAAATTAATTTCACTTAATTAGTTCTCAATCTAAATCAGAGCTTTTCTAGCAAGAATTTTAGGATATTAAAAGCTAAAGCATGGATCTAACTAGAGAATCTCAATCTGCAAATTTTGAGTAGTGAAAAATTGATAGCTCAAGTAAGAGTAATCGAAATAATTTTTTTGAAAAAAACAACCTTAAATTGGATTTCTGGTCAAAGTTTCATCTTTCCTAATTACCCAATCTCAACAAACCATAATAAAATCAATCGAACCCTAATTACCAAACAAATTACTCAGATCATTCAACAAGCCTAAAGTAATTCGATCCACCAATGTAGAAACCTCATGTGATCAAACAATCTCAAAATCTAAAAAGATGGAAAGAAATATAAAGAGAGTAGAACCTTACCTAAACAGAGAAACTGGAAGGGTCATTTCGTTCTTCTTTGATTGAATCGAAGAGCAGCGAGAGATGCAATAAATCTTGAGTTCCAATCGAAGAACATAAACCCTAGTTTTTGAGCTTTTTCATTTTCGACTTGTGATATCTACGAACCCAAAATCTAGGAATTTGTGAAAAGGAGAGAGAGATAGAGAGATTGTGTGAACCCTAGGTCTAGGAAACTATGGAGAGGAAGTGTGTGTGTGTGCACAAATCCTAGATTAGGATGTTGTGAAGAGAGAGCAAGTATGTAAGAGATAGAGACATAGCGAGTGTGTGACCAAGAGAATATGTGAGTGAGGGAGAATAGATAGAAAATGAGAGAGAGAGAGAGAGAGAGAGAGAGAGAGAGAGAGAGAATGTGCAACTGAGATACATGCAAGTGAGATTTGATACCTTTTTATGCTGCTTAAGCTAATAACAATGATTTAACTACTATCAAGAGCTGTTGTCATTAACGATGGCCCTTAGCAGTCATTTTTAGTGTAAAAAGATAGTTGCTAATACCGTAATGTGACATACTGAAAATTCAATAAATGGAAAATATGTAGCATATGCTTCATAGGTGTATTATCCAATCTCACTTCAAAAATTTGGAAACCAAAATTTCGGTAATATGATTGTGACCTTAATAGTAATCGTGATGATGAAGGTATTGGTCATGGTAATAATGATGGTGGCGATAACGAGGGTATTGAGGTTATTGTTCTATAGGTTTATAAAAGAAGATCAAAGTCAATGGACAAATCATCAATTTGAAAAATTAAGGTGTTTTTACTCAAATAAATGTTAAGGGTCATGTCATTATTTTTTAAAAGATATAAGGGATATTTTCCATTTAAAAGGTAGATTCTTCCAAAATTTTGAAGTATGTCCGCTTTAAAATCAACTTGGGTTATAAGTCACAACTTACAAATTTACACTTTGCAACATACAACAAGTCACAATGGCATTTTTTTTATCGAATTTTAAAAAAATTCGTAAGTCTTAAAATTTGTAAAACTGTGTTTTATTCTTTTTAAACTTAACATACATGAATTATTCATAATAGTTCAATAATTAGGAGAATAATACTTTCATAAAAAAAAATTGAAAAATTGATGAATTTTTCAAGAATTAAATGGGAGATTGCTAAGAAGGATCTCAACCATTCATTTGACGGAGATCCACAAACATTTTTAAATGGGAGATCCGTGTATTTTGACTTGGTCCTTAAAAAAAGGTCAAAATTTTTGTTGCAAAACACCGCGTGTAACGTCATCGCATGTGCAAATTACTTAAGAGACAAGAATATGTCAGAATCCACGTGGCGAACGTGTGAACCAGGAATACAAAATTCCCTACTTGCACCTTTTTTCAAGTTCACGACCCCTGTTTAATTAAACAGATGAAGCAAATGAGGAATCTGACTAATTTGTTTACTTAGTCATAAAAAAGGTGTTTAATTACTTAGCCGTGTTGACGTGTCAACTTTCTACATGCGTTAGTGACGATCAACCAAACTAGCTGGAAGTCTAATTTAGTAGTATAGGTAACTTCTTGAACTTTTAGCTAAGATAAGAAGATTTCTATCTCTCTTTGCCAACTCTTTAACTAATAAACCCCCTTGTAAGTTATAAATACCAAGAAACGACTTTGGTGAGAACCAGAGAGGACCCCCGTAATCACAATTCTTATAATTTGATCAGGTGAAGAGAAGAAGATGGTGGTGAAGATGATGAAATGGTCACCATGGCCGCTTTCAAAAAAGTTTCAAGTGAAGGTGAAGGCGATAAAGCTCGAAGGATTTGATGGGTTTTATGAATCAGATGAAGATAAAGAAGGGAAGGCTGTGATGGTGGAGATAAGATGGAAAGGGCCTAAGGTTGGGTTGGTGTCTTTGCGTAGGACGTCCAAGAATAGACGAAGCGTTTCGACAAAGAAAATCCTCCGAAATTATAGCCATATAGAATGGGAAGAAGAGTTCGAAAATGTGTGCAACTTCTCCATCTTTCAGAAAGATAATTCTTTCAATCCGTGGGATGTATCGTTGAATCTTCTTTACGTAAGTCTTTAATTCATAATTTTTCATTTTCTTGACTCCAATTAAAACATGGTTTCAAATCTCGTTCGAGACCGATATGTTCCGCATTGCCCATATTCTATGTGAATCATTGGCTGAGTCATTAAAATTTGGCTAAGTCAACTGGGATTTTCCATTTTTTTAATTAAAATAATTAATTCTTTTATAATTGAAATAGTTATTATCCATATATATAATTATAAATAGAGTTAGCGTCATGAGCGAGATGAGATCAAATTACCTTAATGCCCATCTGTTTCCTATGTGATCTTGATGAATACAGGGGCAAAGTAAGGAGCCAAAGAATAAATTCGCTGTAACTGGGACGGTTTTGTTAAATATAGCTGAGTTGGCATCGCAGAGGAAACCTTTGATGGAAAGAAAGCTTCCAATTCGGTTACAGGTCGCTGGTGTTGCCAGCGAAGCTAGCCTCCTGGTACGTCCATTTGCATCTAATTCTATTTTTTTATGTTAAAGTACGAGGGTAGTTCAGTCATTTGGAGAAGTGGTGTATTAACCAGCCTAGGCTTACTAACTTTGTAAGATTCAAAATCTTGTAAGCTTCGCTGGGCTCCAACTTGGATTGTCACATTGAGAATCCAATACCACAGTCTTCTAGATTTCATGAAAAAATTCATATAAAAATAAAAATAAAAATCTTTTTTGAACTTGATCGAAGATGTTAAAAATGGATGGTTACATAACTTTCAAATTTAAAATTAAAATTCAACAATGATAATTAACTTTTCCTTGAATTCCTTTTTTTTTTTTTTTAAAGTTCTTAGAATTTTGTCTTCTCCAATCCTATGCTATCAGATCATGTTTTTGGATGCTAAAAGGTAATGCAATTAAGAAACTCTCATCACAAGCTTAGTAAGAAAAGAGTTTGTCATAGTATTTTGGCTTGTAAAAGTTGGTCCTTACCTGTACCTAAATTAGAGAAAATGTTGAGGATTATGAAATTCAAAAAATAAAACTTACCCCTACCTTGATTAATTAGGAATTTATTTATCAATATGATAAAAACGTTACATTTTACCTTCAAAATTTTATTTTCTACATCATTCATATTTCAACAAGAAGATAGGATGTTTTAGGATTGTTGGCAAACTCTAGGGTAGTAATTGGTCCCCAATGTTTCATCATATCCCCATAGATACAGCAAATCAAATTTTCTAAAGTTCTGTTGGTCCCTTCCGTTAGACCATTTGTCTGTGAGTGCGTTGTAGTGTTGCGATTCAAAATAGTATCAAACATCTTCCACACCCAAAAATGCGTCAGAAACTTTGTATCATGATCATAAGTGATGGAGTGAGGCATCCCATGTAGTCTTAACTACTTCTTGAAAGAATAGTCGTGTTATGTATGATGCATCAGAAGTCTTTCAATACGGGATGAAGTGAGCTATCTTGGAGAGTCTCTAAACAACCACAATACAGAGTCCACTCCTCGTTGTGTACGAGAGAGATGCCTAACACAAATTCCATTGACAATTTCTTCTCGGATATTGCTAGGAATAGGCAAAGGTGTAAAAAATTAGAATTTTGTGGTTGACCTTTAGATACCTAGCATGTGTTGCATTTCTTCACCATATTACCAACATCCCATTTTAGTTGAGGCTAAAAATATCACTCCCCAAAACTTGCCATGATCTTATCAGTGCCCAATTGTCTAATCAAATCCCCATAGTGCAAGTCACAACTAAATTTCTATTATAAAAATCTCTGAGGAATACAGAAGTGGTTCCTTCTGAATAAAATACTCATCAGTCATGTGAAAATTACTAACAGGTTGCTTCTTAACACACTTTGCACTGATCTCCTTAAAATCTTTGTCCTCCATATACTGTTCATTTAGACCTTCAAATCCAATGACCTCATGATCTTATAAAGGAAACTTCACAAGATCTAATATCACAAGATGACCCTTGTCTTGTGATGAATTACGAATGAGAAGTTTTGAAGAAAAGTTTCCCATCTAATATGCATGTTGTTCAGATTTTTTTTACTGTTAATGAACATCAAAGTCTAATAATCTGAATAAAACAGAACTCCTTCTATAGAAATTAGTGCTCCAATTGCTTCAATGCTCGCACAATTGCATAAAAATCCTAATCATAAATACTTCACTTCTGTCCAGCTTCGCATAAATTTTCACTAATGAATGCTACAGGTATCTTCTCTTATGACAGAACTACTCTGATCCCCACTAGCATTGCACTCCACCTCAAATATATTCTCAAAACTACGTGGGGACAATACTTGAGCAGTGCACAATTTTTTTTTTATAGTTAAGGAAAATCTCTTCTTCATTTCTCCACCCAAATTAGAGTTACCTTTCTTCATGTACTTTGTAATCCATGCCATAGTGGTACTAAAGTTCTAAATAAATCTATTATAAAAAACTGTGGAAGCTGCAAACCTCACTTACAATCTTCAACGTTGGCCATTCTCAGAACGTCCCATTAATCTATATGAATCCCTTTGGAACTAGCCACATAGACAAGAACAATAAACTTCTAGTCATGAAGCTGTACTACTTGATGGTAATAAAAAAACTGATTTTCCTATGAAACGGTTATCATCTACTGCAAATGCTCCATATGCTCCTCCTGATCCCTATTGTATATGAGGATATCATCGAAATAAAAAGCAATAAATTTCCTAGGCACTTTAAAGAGACTGTGCAACATAACTAAACAACGCGTACCAGCCATCTTTAGTCTTGAGCACCATCTTCCATTCATCATTGGGTCTGATTTGAATCTGATGGTATCCACCACATAGTTCAATCTTTGAAAACAATATTGAATGGTCCAACATGTCCAACATATCATCCAAGCGGGGAATAGGGAATCAATATCTTATAGTTGTTTGGTTTGTAGACCACCTGTTCACAAACATACGCAAACTCCCATCTTTCTTTAGTGTCAACAAAGTAGGAACTGCACTCAGACTCATGTTCTCACAGATAAAACCTGTCTACAACAATTCCTCCACCTTATCCGTCAAAATCTCATTTTCTTTCTGTCTCATCCGGTTGGTAGTGGGACACTTTTGGCAAACTCGCCCCAGACACTAGATATATGTGGTGTTGGATATCTCTCTTATATGGAGAAAAATTACTAGGCAACACCACATATAATGTTGAGACATCTCAACAGTGCACAACACTTGCAAACCAATTCTATCTCGAAATGACGGTTGCAACCTACTGAGATATCTTGCTACTTGCTGACAATCTTTCTATTTCAGATTGTTACGGTCTGAAAGTCTGGAAAATTTAGCAGCGTAGTCAAAACACATTTTGGAATCCTGGTTCTGATACATCTGACATAAATGTTGTTCATAATCCGGTGGTAGAAATCTATCTATGAGAAGTTGTTTCATCTGATGCCAGGTTCTCACAGTTCTTCCCTTATCGTTGCTTCTTCATCTATGGTTGGTCCCAGCAAACTGAAACCCCACTTTTAATCAAAAAGTGACAATTTGTACCATCTTCTCTTTGGGAACTTCCATCACTCCAAAGAAAGCACCTAGGAGATGTAGTCGAGCATTTCCTTTATATATTCATTTCCATTAAAGTACAGAATACCTGCTTTCAACTGATAATCGTTCTATTCCCTTTGTCGCCTTACCAATTAATGCATAATAAACTGATCATCTTCCTTGTATTGGGATCCATCTTCACTATTAAGCTGACAAGGAGGAGGATGTCCAAAAAAGTTTTTATTAACAAATTGGCCTCGGGTAACAAAGACGGCTCATATCCCACCTATTGCTGGTTGCCTATTGTTGGCATTGATAGTCATTCGGATAAGCAGATCATGGATTTCATTGATCTTCCATCCCTGTTCCTCGAATGTTTCGCATATGGCTTCAATCTATCGATCACTGTTACCATGGCTTCTATTTCTTGCTTCGTTGCCTACTATAGAGCCAGGAAATCATTACTTTAGTTCTAATTGATGCAGCATGATACAATAAAGAAGAATAAGAAAATCTAGAATCCACCAGAAAGAAAACTCTCAACGAGAAATTTTATGAAATTGAATAAATCATTTGCATTGCAGTTCTACTTCTATTTATAAAAAAAAAAAAAGTGTTCTATCCTTAGTATAACATGAAAATAGAATTTTGATTTTACTAAAAACAGTAAAAATGAACTACGCTTGAAAATTTATTGTACTAAACCCAAAAGTGTGGTGAAATTGACCATGCACGATTTTAAATTCAGTAACTAAATTTATTTTCTAAACAAAAGCTTTCCCAAAACGATAAAATCGTTGAAAAAGTAGCTTAAACGAGCTTAAAAATTAAAAGTCGATATCATATCAATCTGGAAGATGACGTTCCAATTCAAGAATGGGCCTCCTCGGATGATTCTGACTCCTTGGCCCTTCCGAGTTCGTGGGCCCATGATCTCCTTTGGTACATTCAGGCATTCCTTTCGGCCTTTTGGCATCCAAGCGTTTTGTGAATTCTTTTGCTACTTGTCCTACATCATATATAACAACACTCAAATATGTAATTCGTACAATATTACGATTATAAAGATAATTTTATAAAAATTTCATAATGACACTCCAATTTTCTACTTTCAATTAAAACCAAATTGAGAAAGAAAGTTCAAAAAAAGGGTAGGGCAAACATGTAAGGAGAGATAAAAGTGCCAACTTATTGAAGTTGGTAAGCCCTATGGATTGATACCGCAACTTACATTTCAAAAGAACAAGAAATAAGGATCGATTAATACCAAAATCCACCCACCTTCACCTCCACTGATCTCTGAACTTGCTTGTTGCCTAGCAAAAAAGGAGAATGAGAAATAGAGATTGGCAATGAGAGTAGACCAAAATGAAAGGAAGGTGAAAAATGTTTTCGAAAGTGAATAGGAGAAAAGAAGAAGAAAGAAGGAGGAAGCTTGAAAGAGAAAGAGAAAGAGAGGGAGAGAAAAATGAAGCATATGTAGTGGGAAAGAGTGATAAGTGGTTTGGAACGACCTTTCTTCATCTTCCTCGCAATGATTTCTTGAAACTGCTTTGAAAAACGTAACTTATCTTCTACTTTTTTTTTGTTTTTTGTGCGTGTGTTTTAATAAATGGAGTGCTAGTATAAAAAAGCTTGGTGTGTGTATGTGTGCGTGTGCGTGTGCGTGTGTGAGAGAGAGATGGGAGGGGTTATAAAGCTTATCAAATTAGACTTAGTCAAAAGTCAACAGTCAAGTAAATAAGGCTAATCAATTCTTTTAAGGATCTGATGTGGCAGTGTACTGAGTCATATATCTCTCTCTCCTTGACATAAATAGACAGATATCTATGACTTTTTTGCAGACTGCCTCGTCTGTGCAGTGTGAACGCAGTGTCAAAAAAAGTCATGTAGCATTTTCCTTCTATTACTTTTTACAGCCACTCAAAGATGAAATAAGAGAGTTGTTATTACCACACCAACTTTTGCTAATGTCACACCAACTCTGCAATTCTTTTGTGATTTAGTAGCTCTCTAAAATAATACTAACTATTAAATGTTGATTGATTCCCTTGCTTTACAGGTGTCAATGAGTTTTGTAGAGATCAGAAGCAACTCGCAAGAACTTGTTCCTGATTCAAATATGCTAGAGAAAGATGATGGATTCTTCACACGGGTGAGGAGTCTCACAAGCTATGGATCCAAAAAGTTGACACGTGGAAACAAAGATGAAGAAGGGAGGGAAGAAAGATTCTCAAACAGGTTTTCTGGTGACTCAGATGAGTCTACTACCTTTGACTCAGAAGGTTCATCCCACAATGATTTGGGTTCGACCCAGAAGGATTCCATGGAATGCGGCTCCATTATCCCACCCAATGAGTGCGTGATCCAAGCTAAGGAAGACGAGTCATCGGTTTCTTACGGTAATGATAGTAGTGATAAGGAAGCAAATTTGTTGACTCAGTTAGGATCATCTCCAAACTCGGTTACGCAATTTGAGTTGACTCCTAAAGTTGGATTTTGGAAGAAGAGGAGATTGAGTTTTAGATCTGACAAGAAAAAGGACGAGCCGTTGACTAAGATGACTAATAGCGACAAGTGCGCAAACCACACTAACGGCCATGATCCAGCCACGTCGAAAGAGGTACACTATCCGTCACCCGTACCTGTAGAATAGAAACCATGTCCACACGACACATACAAATCGGTTTGTTTGTTTTTTTTTTTTTTTTTTTAAATTGAGATTAAAGAGGGTTAAGCACACCCCCAACCAAATATTACAATTTTTGGCCATAGCTTTATGACATCTTTATAAGACACTCAATAAATTTTAGAGCTTTTTCTTAATTTTTATATATTTTTAATGATTTTAATTAATTTTATAATTTAAATATTTCAATTTCTTCCCCCCTCCCCCCCTCAAATTTTAGCATAATTTACTGGACACTTCATAGTCTTTTGAATTTTATAATATTTTTATGAATTTTTATTATTTTTTGATGAAATTAATTAATTAAAAATAATTTAAAAAATAAAAATTCATTAAATCACTAGGGAGATCCATGGGATCCAAAGCTAAACTACGGAACGTTGTTCGAGATTGCAACTCATATTTAAAGATAAAATTATACATTTTTATTATAAAAAATAATTATGAAAATTACAAATTTGTAATAACTAAATAATAGTGATTTTCTAAGTAGAAAGTCATCACTCGCTTTTATCATGTCTTTATAACTATATTATATCATATAATTCAATTTTGTAAAAAAAATTTGGTGTATATATCATGTCAACAAGAGAAACATATACTCATTAAAAATAATGTGGGTCCCACTAAAAATTTATTTATGTTTTAAGAACCTAAAGATTTTATATAATTCGTTGAGACAAGTGTTATGTTCAATTAATTACAATAAGAAATAATTAAACTCTTTTACTGCGAATTTTGGCTAACAGAAAATATGATTTTTGAGGTACAATGAGATGTGCTTTTGAGTAGCAATTTTCCACAAATTGATTTCAATGACATATCTTATTTAAATTAAAATTCAACAGAATTATCCAACACTAATGTGCTTACATCTCATTGGTTATAGGATGCAATTGACAGCTTGGCACCAACAAAATCATCTTTTGGAGAAGGAGAATTATTGGTCAGTAGTTGGGAAGAGAAAGAGCTGATAAGTAGGGATGGAGAAGTAAAGTTAAAAGCAAATGTGTTTTTTGCTTCCATCGACCAACGAAGTGAAAAGGCAGCGGGGGAAAGTGCATGCACAGCTCTTGTTGCAGTAATTGCTGATTGGCTTCAATTGAACCCTCACGAAATGCCCACAAGATCCATGTTTGATAGCCTTATAATAGATGGCGCTTCAGAGTGGCGAAAACTCTGTGAAAACGAAGCTTATATGCAGCGCTTCCCCAACAAACACTTTGATCTAGAGACTGTGTTAGAGGCAAACCCCAAGTCTTCATCTATCGTGCCTGATAAGTCATATGTTGGATTCTTCTACCCCGAGAGGTTCGAGTCATTAAAGGGTGCAATGTCCTTTGATGGGATATGGGATGATATTTGTAGTAATGCTCAAGGAGGTGAGTCGGAGATCTACATCGTTAGTTGGAATGACCATTTCTTCGTGTTGAAGGTTGAAGTAGATTCTTATTATATCATCGACACCTTGGGAGAGCGACTCTTTGAGGGTTGCAATGAAGCTTACATTTTGAAGTTCGATAGCTCGACCAAATTGTATAAGCTTCCAGAAAAAGTGGTGGAGAACGCAGAAGAAATGACAAAGTCAGAAAAAGAACAAGATGATGGTGGTAGTGAAAATAGGGAGGAAAGTAAAACTGAAAGATTGGTTTACAGTGGGAAAGAGTGTTGTAGGGAGTTCATTAAGAGATTTCTTGCAGCTATCCCATTAAAGGACCTAGAGATGGAAGAGAAGAAAGGCATTAATATTTCTAGCACAAACCTTCACCAAAGATTGCAGATCGAGTTCCACTTTATCTCTTGAACTTCTTCTTCTTAATTGTACATATTGATGTATGAAGCTTTTGTAACTGTTAAGGAAATTTGAATGGTTAAGGAATGTGGACTGTTAAGGAAAGTTGAAGGGTTAAGGAAAGTGGACTAAATTATATCTCTTAGATTACCAATGATTTAGTCTATAGGTATATTGCTTTATTTCAGCACCAAATTTGTGTAAATCATATTCTAAACATAGAAAATCCAGCTGGTTGTATCAATCGAAAAAATGTATTATGAATCTCTTATGTAAATAAATACAAAGCCTTCTCTCTCTGAAAGTGTCAGAGAAGAAGAGCCAAATTCTCTCCTTTTGCATTATTCACCTTCACATGGTATCAAAGCACTCACGCTCTGCGCAATATTTCAGCCATGGCAACTTCTATTCCTTCCACCATCCCGACCAACATCCATCAATATTTTCCAACCAAATTATCACCAACAAACTACCTCGTATGGCAATCACAATTTTTGCCATTACTAAAAGGATATGACTTGATGGGGTTTGTGGATGGATCAAATCTATGTCCATCTAAATTTACAGATAAAAAACTCTCTAGACATCAATTTTGAATTCGTAGCATGGCATCGCCAAGACCAACTGCTACTAAGTTGGATCATTTCCTCATTAATAGAATATGTTGTTGCTCAAGTTGTAGGACTTACCACATCTCGAGAAGTGTGGGATCATCTTGCTGCAGCGTTTGCCGACCATTCAAAGGCACGAATCATGCAACTTCGAATGCAACTCCATCAAATGAAGAGAGGAAGTGACACAATGTCAAAATTCCTCTTAAAGGCTAAAACTATTGCAAATCAACTGGCCATGGCATCTAGACCAGTTAATGATGAAGATTACATTCTGTATATTCTTGGTGGACTAGGTCCAGAAGATGCACCATTTGTCACATTTGTCACCATGCGTGATGCCCAAATTCGAATCTCTGATCTACAAGGTCTTCTTCTAAGCGAAGAAATTCGTATCAATGATGCTGTAATAGATCAAAACAACATTAGTATTAATGCTGCTGTTAAAACTTCATACCCACCAAACCGTGGGAAACAAGAATTCAAAGGAAGGGGGCACAATCAACATCGTGGTCGTGGACGGGGCCAACACTATGGACATGGTAGACCATTACCACCTTTCAATCAAAACATATGCCAAGTTTGTAATCAGGTTGGCTTTACAGTGTCATCACCGATTTAATCATGCATTTCTTCCAGACAATGCCACTCCACCAACTGCCCTATATGCAACCCCAAATGCATCACCATCTCAGCCCCTTACGCTTCCCAGAATTATCCTCATGAGGTTTGGCATCCAGATTCTGGGGCCACAAATCATATCACTTCTGAACTCAACAATCTCAATGTTCACACTGATTATAATGGTAAAGAGATGGTGAAAGTTGGAAATGGAACAGGTTTGGACATACATCATATTGGACACTCTATTTTGCCTACAAAGTCCTTTAATTTTCATCTTAAAGATATGCTACATGTTCCTACAATAACAAAAACTTATTATCTATTTCTCATTTTACTCAAGATAATAACAAATCTTTTGAATTTTATCCTTCTCATTTCACCATCAAGGATCGATGTTCAGGGAAGATACTCCATCAAGGACCGAGTAACAACAGGCTTTATCAATTCATCCTTCACCATGAAAACAAGCATAAAACAGTTCTTATTAGAGAAAGGCAATCTCTTGAACAATGGCATAATCGGCTTGGTCACCCAGCATCTCGTACTATTCGTCAGATTCTCAACAAACATAGTCTTCTATTCATTTCAAATAAAGGGTCAGGAGTATGTGTAGCATGTCAACTGGGCAAATCTCACAAACTTCCTTTTTCAAGGTCTATGTCTATAAGTACTGACCCATTGGATCTCATCAATTCTGATGTATGGAGCCCCTCTCCTATACCATCTATAGTGGGACATCGTTATTATGTGCATTTCTTAGACAATTTTTCTAAGTTTACATGGGTGTGTCCTCTTTTTAATAAATCTGAAGTATTATCCACCTTTTAGAAATTCAAGTCATTAGTTGAAAATCGATTTTCTCAAAAAATTAAAGTGCTTCAATCAGATTGGGAAGGAAAATTCCACTCACTTTCACTGTATTTAAGCGATTGTGGGATCGTCCATCGCGTATCATGCCCTCATACGCATGAACAAAATGGTATCATAGAAAGAAAACATAGACATATCATGGAAACAAGACTATTTCTAATGGCACATAGTTCCGTTCCTCTTCAATTTTGGAATCATGCATTTGAAGCGGTAGTTCACCTCATTAATCGGCTTCCAACTCCAAATCTTAATAATATATCTCCATGGGAAAAATTGTATGGAGGTGCACCAGACTATACCTCATTACACATTTTTGGTTGTGCTTGCTATCCCCTACTTCATCATTTTAACTTTCACAAATTACAATACCGCTCAGCCATGTGTGTTTTTATCGAATATAGTTTACGCCATCGTGACTACAAATACTTTAATCTCACCACCTGTAAGATCATCATCACTCATCATGTCATCTTTGACGAAGATAAATTCCCTTTCACCATAACAAATCATTCCTCATTCCAAAGTCCAGCCATAACCATGTCCTATCCTACCTCACCACCACCAATAAATTATTCTTTTCATACAAACCAACCTTCCCCTCCAACTACTTCTCCTAGTGCACCCCCACAAGCTTCTACACCTAGCAACTCCTTTAATCAATCCTTACCCCATCCCCCTACCTCTACAAACTCCCCTAGTACAACTAACATACCTCCAGTCCAATGACATTGAACCCACTTGCTTTACCCAAGCCTCCAAATTTTCTAAATGGTGAGAAGCAATGTCTTTCGAATTTGATGCTCTCATATGGAATGGTACTTGGACTCTCACACCTCCTCAGCCCATCAAAAAATCATTGGAAGTAAATGGATCTTCAAAATCAAACGTCGTGCGGATGGTTCCATTGAATGCCACAAGGCTCACTTAGTTGTTAAGGGGTATAATCAACAAGGAGTTGATTACACAGATACTTTTAGCCCAGTCATGAAATCAACCACAATTAGAACTATCCTTTCTATTGTTGTCTCAAAAGAATGGTCAATCTACCAACTTGACGTCAATAACACCTTTCTCCACGACAATTTAATAGAAGAAGTATATACGGCCCAACCCCAAGGCTTTATTGACAAGCAACATCCACATCATGTGTGCCGATTAAGGAATTCACTTTATGGTCTAAAACTGGCTCCACGTGCTTGGTTTCATCGACTTAGCTTTTTTTCTTCTTGACCTTGGCTTTGTCAACTCCAAAACTGATACATCTCTGTTTATCTACCGCCTCAATGAAATTATCATCTTCTTCCTTGTCTACGTTGACGATATTCTTGTGACTAATAATCAAGAGACAACTCTCTTTCACCTTCTTTCTCGGCTTGGGAAAGAATTTTCCATTAAGGACTTGGGTCTATTACAATACTTTTTGGGCATAGAAGTTATATCTATTATGTCCGGTCTTCACCTTTCTCAGCGCAAGTACATCTCCAAAATTCGTCATCAAACAAAAATCGATGGTTAAAAGCCTGTAACTACTTTGATTGCATCAAATAGCAAGTTGTTAAAGCACTTAGGCACTCCCATGCTTAATCCTACCTTATATCGTAGCACTGTTGGCATTCTTCAATATGTGACTCTCACAAGGCCTGATATCTCATTAGCAGTCAATAAGGCATGTCAGTTCATGCAACAACCTACTAAAGAACATTGGGTTCTTCTCAAAAGGCTTTTACAATACCTAAAACATATTGTCACCCATGGCCTTCGCATTGATTAGTATCCATTACTCCATTTATCCGCCTACTCGGATGCTGATTGGACTAGTTGTCCTGATTATCATAAATCCCAAGGTGGCTACCTGATTTTTTTGGGCTACAATCTTATCTCTTGGCAATCTTGCAAACAACCAACAGTGGCTCGTTCAAGTATTAAGAGTGAATACTGTGCCCTAGCATGGGCAGCTGTTGAACTTACTTGGCTTCAATCTCTACTTTATGAGCTCGACTTGTTCCTATCTCATTCACTTACCTTGTGGTATGACAACATTGGTGCAACATATTTATCTGCCAACCCTGTCTTCCATGGTCGAACAAAACATGTTGAAATTAATTTCCACTTTGTTAGAGATAAAGTGACTAAAGGTCATTTTCAGGTTCGACTCATTTCCACAAAGGATCAACTCGCTGATATCTTAACTAAGGGTCTCTCTACTACCCGATTCCATTATCTTCGCAACAAACTCACCATCACACCCGTGATGTCAAGTTTGAGGGGGCATGTTAAGGAAAGTTAAATGGTTAAGGAATGTGGACTGTTAAAGAAAGTTGAATGGTTAAGGAAAGTGGACTGAATCATATCTTTTGGATTACCAATGATTCAGTCCATAGATATATTACTTGATTTCAACACCAAATTTGTGTAAATCATATTCTAAACATAAAAAATCCAGCTGGTTGTATCAATCAAAAATATGTATTATGAATCTCTTATGTAAATAAATACAAAGCCTTCTCTCTCTGAAGGGTCAAAGAAGAAGAGCCCAATTCTCTCCTATTGCATTATTCACTATCATAGTAACTTACAGTTTTATGAGTGTCACAAAAAATGTTCAAGAGAAAAAAACATTTAAATGGGCAGCTTACTTCAAAATTTTGGTAGAACTCTCTTCCTTGCATTACACGTGGCATTTCTAAGGAGGTATTTCAAATATTGATGAAAAAGTAGGGGTATGAAATAAATACCAAAAGCCACATATTATGAAGGGTTCTATCGAAAGTTTGAAGCACACTGCTCGTTTCAAAGTCGGACTATGTTCAAAAAGGATAGAAAATATCACATTTTATCCTAGGAATACCTATAGCCATGACTATCCAAATATTGTTGAATACAATCGATAAAGTCTCAAGAATCTTCTCCAAAAATTGTGTCATTTAGGACACTGTAGCTGGGGTACTTATAATGCCCATGTGGTCATTTTCTTAAAACACGGAGCTTATCCCCTCCCTACATGTGTCCACCAATGCCTTATTATGGGGTAATGCCATCTTCTCTCCCTTTTCTGACTAGGCATCCTACGTGACATTGCTCACACGTGCTATTTTCACAAAAGGGTCAACCTTGATTCTCTCAGTTGAGTAGGTGACCACCTCCCTGCCGCTCCCTTGGGTGGGCCCATCCTTCACCGCAAAGCTAACGTTGCATTTCCACATCAAACGTCCAAATTACATCAAACATTCCTGACGAAGTCTTCATTACATGTTATTGTGTCTTCGCTCCACTCGTGGCATGCACGGTATTTCGAGAGTTGTTGGTGTCATCTCAGTTGCTAGACCATGCATTTTTTAATTGAAAACTCCAAAAGGGGGGATCCCTCCCCATATAAGAGTCTTGTGGTCCTTATTTCCATTTAGCATTTTTTTTAAAGTCAAAACTGATTCTTTCCCCACTCCATTCCTTATTTCCTTCGTGCTCATAGAGGAAGGCATGGTAACGAGGAAAGGGTAAAGAGCTTTGGGCGGTGAAGGAGATCATGTCCACCGCCAACGACGATGTATCCTTAAGGCCCAACTACCCTCGCCCTGATAACTTGTTCACACAGGACTCCGAATCCTTATTGTCTAAGTAGCCACCATTTACGCACGAGTGAATATTTGTTGATAAAGCTAATGAACACCCAAAGTAAGTATATCCGGATCTGACGATGCGAGTTTCCTTGGGATAGGGAGACATGTTGTCCTCCCTGGTGACTTTAGCTTCTCATTCAGATCATTCTGAGTGTTTGGCCAATTGGGTTCATCACACCTTGGCAAATGAGGACATAACGGTCCTTTGGAAATCGATAGGTTTTCAACGCCTTGTGTATTTCTACTAAGTTGAAGATCAAAAAGTACATGCTAGGGCTAATGTGTTTGACAATGGGATGGTGCAAATCGACTAAGACCTTCGTTTGTTCATAAGAGAAGCTCACGGTAACCCTTGAAGAAGTGTTCATCTTATTAGGCCTTCCTGTAGTCAGCAATGTAGGGAAGGATGATTACAAGTTGACACCCTTAAGAAGGTCTTTTGACTAGTTTAGAACTTGCTCAGACCGTGGCTCGTCAAAACCCTTGTCTTGATGTCGATGCTTGCGTAAAAAGTGAAAGATCTAAATAGGCTAATTTTGTCGATTGGGTCCGATATTTTTTGGGTCAATTCACTTGTATTGTTTTTTAAGAAGGGGAGGGGTGGCATGAGGAGTGTCAACTTGTGGATTTAATAACATACTGGTTATCTTGTCATGTCAATGGATGCATCCTGTACGAAAAGATGCAAGAGTTCTTGTTTCCCATGGCTATCAAGATCTCATAAGGGTTGAGGGTTCCCACTCGCCCCTATTTTCTTAGGCAACCTCTGTTGCCATTTTTCATTGTTGGAAGATGATCTCAAGCTTCCAATGGGGCTTGTTCTATGCAAACCTATTTTCCTATGAACCATCTTTAGTAGTGAACCCACCTTTGCAATCACCTTGAAGCAAGTCGGCAATGGTGCACATAAGGGGAAGTGTTCCCAAATTCACAATGACAGTTATGATGCTGTCGAATACCAAGAAATGATAATGCCTAGGGCTTGGAGGTCGTGTGTGCCGAAGGCTACTGTCATGCTGGTGACTATGATCAATTAGGCGAGTAATATCTCATTCCCCTTCTCGAAGGTGTTGGACAAATTAGTACATTTGCTAGTGATGTGAGAATGAATTTGTCAGTCTCCAAGTGGCCATGACTTCAAGAGGGTCAGATAGCCTTACTACATAGTACATTATTTGGGTACATGTTATCATTCTTTGAGGGTCAGTAGGTGACCAAGTCCTCTAATCCGGATAGGTATACGTGCCAAAGTGGGTTCATCTAGGGTCCTCTGAGTGCTTCAACTAAAAGGGTTTCCAATGTCTCAGCATTATCTCGTTACGTCACCTCGGATCATTCGTTCAAAAACTCCCTTCTTTTTCTTTTATTATCTTTTTCCTAGGGTTAGACATTGTTTTGTAAGTTCCCTAGCCTAACAATTTTTGCAATACATTCCTGCAAAGATTAGACTCTTTATTGGCTTGGTTTCTAAACCTTGTCTCATGTCCCTTGAAGATCTAGACATCCGAATCTGATTTCATAGAATCAATTTGGAAGGCTAGTTACACTATTTCTATTCAGTCAGGAGTTGTTTAGAGTTAGGCAACCTATCTAGCTCTAGTATTCTTTTCTTGATTGTTTGGTAGACTTTTTGCATGCTTGGTAGATGTTTGAGGAATGATGTATTAAAACCATTTTATCTTGAGATCCAACATACCATTAGTATAATCTGTAGGAAACCATCATTAACTATGATGGGTAATCGATAACGAACTATCAATGGGCGCTTCACTCCAACTTCCGCATCCCCACCTACTTGCATTATATTTCCATTAAACAATGCCCCTTAGTTTAAAATTAGGGCAGTCACCATAAATATGCTCCCTAAATTTCACAGTTTAGAATGTGAACAATCTTACAACCACCTTAATCGATTCTTGGCCATATGTCAAACCTTTAAAAATCAGAATCTAGATGAGAAGAGTATTAAGCTCATTTTGTTCCCGTTATCCTTGGAAGATCACGTAGTTGCTAGTTGAACTCCCTACCACCACCCAATTCTATAGCCTCATAGGATGTTCTATTCAAGAAATTTATGACTAAATTTTATCCTATAGTCAAAATTAAGAAAATAAAAGATGCCATTAGGAATTTTAAAGGCCGTCTTGATGAAGAATTTTCCCAAAATTGTAAAAGATTTAACGATTTGTTAGTCAAATGCCCACATCATGGCATTGCCAAAACACAGTTAGTACAAAGTTTTTTTAGAAAATTAACTATGAATCAACATACCTTAATTGAGTTTATGCATAAAGGTCAGTTCATGAACCAAATTCCCAACCAAGTATATGATTTCCTTGTTGAGTTAGCCAAGAGTGCCTAAAATTGGAGTACTAATCAAGGAGAATTAAATAGAGACGATCCAGTTAAGAAGTCAGGTATGTATGAGATGAAGGTATACCCTAATCTTAAGAATACCATGACTAGTCTAGTGAGTGGTGTGAACAATCTCACGAAAAAGTTAGATGTTTTTATCATCTCAGCATCCAACCCTCACTTAGACCCTCATTTAGTTTTGCAATTGTTTGTCGAACCTAGTTCTTTATGTGTCATATGTGATGGCAACGATCATTTGGTCTAACATTTTCCCAACTTGCCATACATCAAGGTCAAACAAGACAATGCAATAAATGGCTATAGTAATTTTAGAAAACCAACTCATAATTCGTTCAACCAAACATATTACTTAGATAATAGGTTTCATCTTAACTTTTTGTATAAGAAGAATGAATCTATTCAATCTAGTGGGCCGTCATGTTACAATAGGAGTTTTCCTAAGCAATCAAGTTCTTCCATAAACAAAGTCATTGTTTCACAAATTTCATATCAATCCCAATAATCTATAGATTGTAGAATTATTATTTCAGATCCCATGACAAATTATAATCAACCTGTCCAACAACAATCATCCTTAAAGTCTATGATAGTCGAGTTGATGAAATAACAACAACAGCTCATAAAAACTCAACAGTAAACCAATCAAAATCAAACTTAGATTAACCAGGTTACTACTTAATCTATAGTTAAGATGATAATTTAGTTGGGTCAGTTAGCTCTTTCCTTAAATAGGTGAGAGAAAAGTCAATTTTTCAATCAAACTATTCCTAGTCTTAGAGTTCAACCTACAGTTCCAAATTGACCAAAAGGTTGATATGAGATTGGAAGTCATTTTAGAGCTTTACAAGACTCTCTCCGAGCTATCCATATTTTGCGATTAATAAAAAAAATAGAAAACAAGGTCCAATCTATTGACAAGGAATAAAATGTCCTTTAGAATGACAAAATTCAAGAAAAAAAAAGTCATAGAATCTCTTAGAAAGAACATGAAGATTTAGAGAATCTTCCCATTGTTCCACTAATTTTAAAAGCTCTATTTCTCCATCGCTTTAGAGATAATAAGAAGAGTACATAATTCAAAGGTGTCCTCGAAGATTTTCAAATGTTCATATCAATATCCCATTCTTAGATGTCATTAAACAGATACCTTCTTATGTTAAATTTCTAAAAGATTTGACCACATCTACGAGGAAAACACAATTTCCTTGAGAAATCATCATGACAGCCCAAGCTTCGTCACTCATCCAGCAAATGGCTGTAATGAAATTTAAAAATATTGAATGTCTTATAATTTCCATTCATATTGAAAATCAAGGTAGTTGAAAAATATCTCTTAGACTTAGGGAGGAGTGTGAACTTTTTAGCCTACTCGATTTATAAACAACTAGGTGTAGAAACCCCATTTTTGCACTCGCCTGATTAATCAACTCGTCAACCCGATTGTAATAGTTCCAAATGATGGATGTTTATTCCAATGCTCTATTTGATTACCAGATGTGTTTCAGAAATTCAGATGAAGTATCTCAAACTAATAAAACTGTAAAAATCACGCTACACTAGAAAAATATGATCCTAAAAATATAGAAATCATCATTTTGTTGACAAAAAGAAGCTTTACGGTAAAAATCATAAAAAAATGACCAAATTATCAAAATGACCCTAATCTCAAAACATCCTTAGAGCCTACATTACGCTTAGGAAAATCCTTTCAAATACATAAAATAACAAATCAAAATCAAATAAGTCATTTCGCCAATTTTCACAAAATTCGACAAAATTATGAAAATGCCCCTCATAAAGTTCACAATCATTTCACACAAAAAATTTCATAAATGACAAAAATCAATATTCTCATTGAATTCCTTACAAAAAATCGATTTCAAAATAGTTTGAAACATCGAAAATCGATTTAAACTGCAAAAAGTCCTCTCCGAGGGAAAACGGTAATTTTACAATTTTAATAATTAAAATTTTGAAAATTAATAATTAAAATATTAATTAATGTAAATTGAAATCCTAATCAAAATTAAAGTCAATCAAGTAAAACTCAAGTCAAAATCCTATAAGTAAAGTCAATCAAGTAAGACTTAAGTCAAAGTCCTCAATTAAAGTCAATCAAGTGAGACTTAAGTCAAAACCCTAATCAATCTAATAAGACCAAAGTTAAACCCTAATCCTAATAGAATTCTAATTAAACTCTAAAATTATTTAAAATAATTCTAATCAAACTATAACTCTATTTAAAATAATTCTAATTAAATACTAACTCTATAGTTCTAATTAAACAATAACTCTCTTTAAAAGAATTATAATTAAATAGTAACTCTATCAAAAAAGCACTTTAAAAAATCTATAAATAAAGGTCCCTACATCCTATTTTGGTATCAAAAAATAATCCCTAGAAAAAATAGGTCGAAAAGTTTCCCTAGCCTCTCATAAACCTTAATTTTGAAGTCCTAACTTCTTACCTAACACCCATACCCCAACTTTAGCTCAAAAAACACCTAGAAGTCCTTCAAAAACATCTAGAAATCCATAACAAATCCAAAAACTCACATATCTAAGAAGAAGATACCTTAACTTGGAAATCAGAAATCAGATCTAGTGACAGAACGAAGCGAGGAGTGCTATACGAGGAGTTGTTCTATCAGATCTGAAGGAACAAAATCGTTGCGTTCGTAAAAGTAAAAAAAAATTATTTTTATTAGTTAGGTATTTTTAATAATGTAGTTTTATTTGAAAATTAGTAGAGACCGGCGTTTGTTGGGCAAGGTTGGTGCCTAACACCTTTCAATCCCGTAATATGATCCCCAAACCCGTATTTTCTTTCGTAGATTAGTATTATTTGCCTTTTAGAGTCATTGTTCGGTTCCTAGACCATAATATCTAGGTGGCGACTCCCTAATCTCAAAGTTCAAAAGCTGACCCGCGCACCCCGGGGATCGAGGGTGCTTTTACTAGATTTGTAATTTTTGAAACTCACCGATATCATATTGAGTCTAGTCGATAGATCTATTAAAGTTTCTAAGGGTGTGGTTGAGGATATGATAGTAAAAGTTAAGGATTTTTACTTTCCTTTTGACTTTATTGTGTTAGATACAGAACCAATCATCAATCCAAATAGTCATGTTTTTATCATTCTAGGACGTCTTTTCTTAACAACTTCTCACAGTCATTAATTGTAAAAATAGGATTATGACTTCAGTATTCAAGGATATGAAGGTAAAATTAAATATTTTCCATAATTTTCACGGAATTGACGTAGAAGAAGTAAACATGATAGATACACTAGTCAATCGAACATGTTAAGATTTAGGATATTTTGATCTCCTAGAAAGATATTTGGCCCACTTTGACCAATATTCCAATATAGAAGAGTCCATAAGTGAAGTCAATACTTTGCATGAATTTGTTTCACTTTTATATTCTACATGTTGGCATGCAAAAATTGAAAGTTTTCCCATTCATAGTTCTACTCTCATTTCTTCTTTTATCAAACCTCCTAAATTAGAACTCAAGTCCCTTCCGAAGACTTTGAGATACGCATTTCTTGACAAGAATCAAATATTGCCTATGGTCATTTCCTCTCACGTCAATATAGTCCAAGAGGAAAAGTTGTTACAAGTATTGCAAAAATATCAAGAAGCTATTGGTTGAACCATAACTGACATTAAAGGAATTAATCCAGTTATGGTGATGCGCCACATTCATTTAGAGGATTTTGCTAAGTTTTCCTTAAAGTCATATAGATGGTTAAATCTTATCATAAAAGATATAGTTCAAAGAGAAGTAATGAAATTACTAAATGTGGGTATCATTTATTCCATCTTCGACAGTCGTTTGGTGAATCTCATTCAAATAATTCTTAAGAAGTTTGGTATAATTGCAGTAGTAAATCAAGGTAACAAGTTAATCCCTACTCGACTCCAAAATGAATGAAGAGTGTGTATCGATTATAAGAAACTCAACTTAATGACTCCCAAAGATCATTTCCCTTTATATTTCATTGACCAAGTGTTAGAACATTTGGCAAGACATTCCTACTATTACTTCTTGGATGGTTACTCTAGGTACAACTAGATACCCATAGTTCTCACTGATCAAAAGAAAATAACTTTTACTTGTCATTTCGAAACTTTTACATACCGTCACATGCCTTTTGAGTTGTGTAATACACCTACTACTTTTCAGCAAGCATGATAAGTATATTTTCTGACATAGTAAAAAGATATCTCAAAGTATTTATAGATAATTTTTTAGACTTCAGACCAAGTTTTTATAAATGTTTCCATCATTTGACTTTGGTCCTCGTATGTTGTAAAGAAGTCAACCTAATCTTCAATTGGAAAAATACCATCTTATGTAACATTTAGGATTGTGCTAGGACACATTTTTTCTACTAAATAGATTGAAGTAGATCAAATAAAAGTAGGTTTAATTAAAAAGTTATCATCTCCTAGAACGGTCAAAGAAATTAGGTCATTCCTAAGCCATGTAGGTTTCTACCATAGATTCATTAAAGATTTAAGGAAGATCTTGAAACCTTTATGTGAACTGTTAGGCAAGAATATTTATTTTAATTTTTCAAAGTCATGCCTCTCAGCTTTCAACCAACTTAAATCCGAGTTAATCTTGACACCCATCATTCAACCTCCAAATTGGAACATTCCATTTGAGGTTATGTTCGATGATTTGAATTATGAGATAAATGATGTTTTGGGTTAGTGAATTGATAAACATTATTTAGTTATCCAACAAGCTACTAAAACTCTTAACGATGCTTAGTTTAACTACTCTACAATAGATAAAAAAATATTAGCAATGGTCTATGCCATTGATAAGTTTCACCCCTACCTAATAGGATCAAATTTTGTGATCTACATAGACCACATAGCATTGAAGTACCTTTTATCAAAGAAGGAGGCTAAAGCAAAGCTAATCCATTGGATTTTGCTCATATGAGTTTGATATCGAGATCCAATATAAAAAAGGTGTAAAAAATGTTATAGTTGATCATTTGTCTAGGATAGTTATTGAGTCATCCGAGGAGTCCTTACCCATTTTTAATTTTTTTCTGATAAGTAACTTATAAAAATTTCTCAATCTAATGTGAACATTGTCAATTACCTAGTTGCAAGTCAATTGCCAGTCTCAATGACTAACCAAGATAAACTCCATCTTCATTCAAAAATCAAGTGGTATTTCTGGGATGAACAATACTTATTTAAGAATTATCCCAACTAAATCATTAGACATTGTGTTTCAACCTACGACAAGCCAATGTCATTGAGTTTTACCATAGTTATGCCTACAAAGGGCACTTCAGTAGTAAGAAGATTGTTACAAAAATCTTGCAGTACGATTTCTTCTAACCTAATATTTTCTATGATACTCATGAGTTTAGCAAATCTTATAATCGATGTCAGAGATTAGGAAAAATCTCTAAGAGAAATAAAATGCCTCAAAATCCTATTTAGATTATGGAGGTTTTTAACGTTTAAGATATATATTTTATGGAACCCTTTCCTATCTCTCAAGGTCACAAATATATTCTCATTGCCATTGACTATGTGTCAAAATGGATTGAAGTTGTGGAATGGAGGACGAACGATCATACGATTATGATTAGTTTCATCAAAAAGATGATACTTTCAAGATTTGGTATTCTGCAAACTATAAGTAATGGTGGATTGCATTTCTACAACAAAATTTTTGTGGTTTTGATTAAGAAATACTTCATAAGTCATTAGATTGCTACACCTTACCACCCACAAATAAGTGGGCAGGTGGAGATTTTTAACAGGGAAATGAAGATCATCTTAGAAAAAATTGTCAATCCTTCAAGAAAATATTGATCTTTGAGATTGAGTAATTCACGTAAGGCCTATAGAACCACATTCAAGATACATATAAGGATGTCTCCCTACCAGTTGATTTTTTGTAAGGCCTACCATCTCCCTATAAAACTTGAATATCATGCATATTGGGTGATAAAGCTTCTCAACTTTGATTTTGATAAAGTCAATGAAAATTAGAAGTTACAACTCAACGAGTTAGAAGATATTATAAATCATTCTTACGATTATGCCAAATGATACAAAGAACATACAAAACTCTTCCATGATAGGCACATTCTTAAAATGAATTTCATTCTTGGTCAAAGAGTTTTGTTGTATGATAATATACTTCACTTTTTTTTAGAAAAATTCAAGTCTCAATAGATTGGCCCATATATTATCTAAAAAGTTTACCCCCATGGTGTTGTCGAATTCCTTAATCCAAAGGATGAATCCACTTTCAAAATGAATGGTCAACATCTCAAATCTTTTCTTGAGTGCGTACCGTAAAAAGAAGTTCTTTTCTTTGATGATTTTGTTTATCAAGATTAATTATGGTTGAAGAAGTTAAATTAACACTTATAGGAGGCAACCCACTATTTTGTTTTTACTTTTAGTAGGTTTAAATTTCGGATGAGTAATGTACTTTTTTGCTTCCATTGACTTATAACTTGATCATTTTCCTCATTGGGAATAGTTACAAGTTCGAAACCAAAGTGGTAGATTCTAAAAGAAAAATTATAATTGGTCTCAAATGTTTAGGGTTGCACAACACTTAGTAGAAATGAATGATCTACCTGTCGATATGTTTCCACTTTGTTGACCCTTTTCAAATAGTCACCAACAAATTGGGATGGCATACCTGATGCACCCAAGCTCTACATACTTGAAAGTGA
This sequence comes from Akebia trifoliata, assembly GCF_017979445.1. Lineage (NCBI taxonomy): Eukaryota > Viridiplantae > Streptophyta > Magnoliopsida > Ranunculales > Lardizabalaceae > Akebia > Akebia trifoliata. The sequence goes on from NC_141386.1 coordinate 22,149,249, forward strand.
TGAGCTAAGCCCTTATAACGTTAAGTAAAACTCATAACTACCATTACCATCCAAATCTTAGGATTTTAGTTATTTTGTTTTGTTGTTATTTTACAAGATGTAGGTTGAAAACACTAGTGTGTGTTTATGCGACATAATATAGAAACCAATTACCCAAATTCTGAGCATGGTATATTTTGTGATGCTTCTAACATCATACAATATGATCACGATTAATACAACAGATACAATCGACATTGCGATAGTGTTGAGTGATGTTTTGTCTCATTTTAAGAGACATTATGTTAGTATCAACAGAACTGTATGAGACTTTTTAAATGCTATCCAACTTACTTCATTTCTTTTTGTCAATTTCAATTTTGCATGTGCATGTTAAAATATTGAGGGCAATATCACATGATTTAGATTTCTACCTATTTTTTCTTCTATTCCAAAAATCATAAACATTTGAAATTTTTGAAAAATATATTGGTGGCGACTTTGTTGTATTTTTTTCAAGATCTTAGCTTGAATCTTTAGGAACATAGTTAAAAATATTAAATCAGTCTTTGGTTGGAGGTTTTGATCTAGTGTCCCGATTCATATTTCTCTTAAACAAAAATTAAAATAAAATTATATTTTATTTGTAATTACTTCTAATAAGATTACCAAGAGTTTATATTGAATTAAGTGAGCTTTTTACCTTTCTACTTATAGTTTAAGGAAAAGTTGGGTTTGATGAACTTTAACTTTCTTGTTCCTTTGGTTGGCTAATTATAAGAAAAGTAGAACTGGGTTGAGTATGTTTTGAGTAACAACCATTGAATTAAATTGGGTACCTTGAAAATGACTACTTACTTTTCTTTGAAAATGAATGAAAAAAGAGTAGAAAAGAAAAAGAAAAAGAAAAATATCCTTCTAAACGATAAAGAAATAATCAAAGATTCAAAGTTTATAAGTTTAGAGTTTCAGTAGGGTGAAAGATTCAAATATTACTGATTAGTAAGAAGGTTAAAACTCACTCTAAGAAATCAAATCTAAAAAATATATAAGTTAGAATTACTATTTCTTAAAGGTCAATTTAAATCTAAGTTCTGTCATAGTGAAAGGGCCTTCGATCAATGGGTACGGATTCGTATTCATTTTTGGGAGTCACTTCCTAGTTTTACGATTTAAGAACCAAAACATAAATCTAAAGAAATAAGGAATACCGAACTATGAAAAAACTATAGGTATAGGGATCAAGTTACGAAACTAGAAGGTGTTAGGCACCAATCCCGTCCGACGAAAAGTTAATCTCTATTCTTTTCAAATATTTACATTGAAAATAACCTAGATATAGAATAAATGAAAATTACCCTTATTTTTTTACCTGAGTGATTGCGACAATCGATTCTCTCAGAAACTAGTGGAGAACGTTCCTCAAGTGAATCTTCTCGCTTTATCTCTATTATTAAATCTGTCTCCTACATTTGAAATGAGATTTTTTTTCCCTTAAATTTGGATGTTTTACTAATTTTTTGAGGTATTTTAAGAGTTTTTGAATATTTTTAGATTGAAAACTAAGACTTGGGGTTATATATGGACTTGGGGCTTTAGATTTAGGATTTTGGAACATATTGGGAGAGTTTTGACCTCTCTTTTCTAGGGTTTTTTTCTTGATCTCCAAAATTAGGTGATAAAAATTTCTTTTTAAAAAGCTTTATTGATAAGATTAGGGTTTGATTAGGTCTGTTAAAGATAAGGTCTATTTCTAACTAATCTGTTAAATGGTTTAGATAAGATTTTAATTAATTTTTAATTAGATTTTATTTTGATTTTTTAAACTTACGTAGATTGAGAGTTTTTTAATATTTGGAGAAGTTCTTGTAGACATCAAAATTTAAATGGGTCTTCGAAGCTTTCAAAATTAAGAAAAAAAGCCCCCTAAATTAAAATTGGACCCACAAGTCTAGATTGGGAGTCTATTAATAGGGACGGGCTTCATACGTTTGGGTTTGAGTTTTTGTAGATAAAGCCCATGATCTAAACAAAACCAAGTGATCTACATAAATCTTGGGCCCTATACCCAAATAAATGAGTTTGGCCCAATAATAATCTATAGAATCCTTAAAATTGGATTTGAACAAATTTAACCTTTAAACAAACTAATTAAACCTCTTTAAGTTGGGGTATAATTGGAAAGTTAAATTATCTCTAAGTTTATAAATACAAGAGCCTCTCTTACTGAGAGGGGATCTAGATCACTTTCTCTCATAAGACATAAGCTTTCCATCTAGAGAAGAAGACGCTCTCAAGCCCTCCTCTAGAGACAAAGCAAAAGTTTTTCACAGATCTGGACTTCGATTAAAGAGAAGATCAAGCATAAAGCCCTTCTCCAAAAGCTAAGGAAACCTTCTCAGTACATAACGCGTGAAGTCTGAAGAGAAGAAAATCTACATAAGCTTCTATAAAAGATCAAGCATAAAGTGAAGTCAATGTCAAATCAATCTTCTCAGTTGATAAAACACGAAATCTGGAGAGAAGAAAAACTACATACATTACTATTATATTTTTGTACTTGACTGTTAATTAGAACAAATACTGAGATTTAAATCTTATTCATAAAAAATAAATAAAATCATTTGCGATCATATTTCACAAATCTTAAGGTAGATTTATTGAAATTTATTGTCGACAAATTTCTGGTACACCCGATAGGACCTTCTTAACCTCTCATCTTTCAGTCAATTACGAAAGCATCAATGGCATCTCGCAACGTCAACACTATCGCATCTGTCACTACTAAGAAAAGTAAGAAAATCCTTTTTTCAAATCTTGAATCTGCCCAGGTTATCAGTCGTGATCATCATATAACGCGAGCAATGAAAAAAATTGGTGGAGCCTCCCACGCAACTTTCTTAGTCGATAAAGCGCGAAGTCCAGAGAGAAAAAAGTTACATACGTCATCATCACTATTTTGTACTTGACTGTTAATTAGAGGAAACATTGAGATCTATATCTCATTTTCATCAAAAATCAATAAAATCATTTGCAATCATATTTCACAAATCTCAAAGTAGATCTGTTGAAATTTATTGTCGACACCCCCAATAAAGGGTTCTTTATTGAATTATTTTTTAATTCTTTGAGATGCCTGGTGGAGGATTCTTTATTAAATATCAAATAAGCTCCACTTGAATAAATAGGCACCACTTAAAATTTGACCCATGGGCTTAATTAATTGAATTTATTTATTTTAAAATTTTAATTTGATTTATTAATATTTTACTTTATTTTAATTATAAGTTTCAGATTTTTAAATTTTAAGATTGAAAAATTATCATTTTACCCTCAAAAAGGATTTTTGAGTTGGGATATCATTTTTTGATGTTTTGAAATTTTTCAAAAAAATTTCGTAAGAAATTCAATGGAAGTATTGGTTTATGTCACTTATGGGTTTTTGACATGAAATGATCGTGGACCCTACGAGGGGTATTTTAATAATTTTGTCAAATTTTATGGAAATTGGTGAAGTAGTTAATTTGATTTTAATTTATTATTTTGTATTCGAAAGGATTTTAGTAAGTGTTATGTAAGCTCTTAGGATGTTTTAGTATTAGGGTATTTTGATAATTTTTTTGTCATTCTTACTTGTAAAACTTTGTTTTGTATAAATTGATGATTGCTATGTTTTGGATCATATTTTCCTAGTGTTGCGTGATTTTTAAAGTTTATTTGTATGAGATATCTCATTTAAGTTTTAGAAACACATCTAGTAATAAATAACAATTTAGAAAATTCATTCATCATTGGGAACTGTCCCAATCGAGTTCACGAATTGGTTAATTAGGTGAGTGTAAAAAATGAGGTGTCTACAGATGCCCCTCTTTGACAGAAGGTTGAAGCAAATTAGATAGCAAATCTATTTTGGTAGATAGTGCGATATTTGAATGCCAAAGTCAATGACAATTCATTTTATAGCCTGATTTAGCAATTTATCAGGATGTTCGGATCTCTGAGGTAAAATCTTCCCGATCTAAAAAAGTTATTAGGTCCTTGAATTTTTGAAAAAATTTCTCTTACCATTGTAAAAGTGCACATGTATACAATGGTGTGATGCCTACGGAATATTTTATCGGATCATTGAGAATAAACTCTTATCGATAAAAATGTTTCAAGTCCTAGAGATCTTTTTACTGATAATAATGATTCTAATTGAAGTGCACTTATACAATGAAAGCAATCATACGATAAGAAATTACGATAAGGTTGAACAATGAGGTAATTTGAGTCATAGCATTATCCGCATCAAGTGATGTAGGAATTTTATTAAATCTTATTTGAAATTTTTTTTTTGGAGTTAAAAAAATTTGAGTTTCATTTCTCGGACTTGTACTTACTAGAACCACGTTTCCAGTTAATATGAGAGTCTCATTTTTCATACTCGAACTTACTAGAACCATGCTTCTCAGGCTTAGGTTAGTTAGAGCTTCGGTATTATCAAGATCAAAGATTGAGAAATTGGGTATTTTTTTATTTATCATACATCCGGATTTATTATAATATTAGACTCCACCAGATTTTTAGATTTTTGAATAAGATTTTCCTTTTTAACCATGTGATTAAAAGTGAAAACTTTGGAATCATAATGACTTCCAAAAATGCTCCTAGTTTCAAGGTTGGTTTCTAACCGAAACTTATGTATGAAATTGATGGTATAGATTGCACTTGAAAAGTATGGATGAAAAATTATGGATTTTGATAAATGACAGATAAAAGAATTCCTTTAAATTTTCAAGACTTTTAAGATCATCATATGTGCAATAAGGAATTGATCATTTTTTCAAATTACGTTAGAAAAATACTTGAGCCAGACTTAAAATCTTGATAATTACTGGAATAAAATATCTTTCTCTTCAAAGTGCTAATTGATTTTTGAAAGCGTCCTCGATCCGCGGGGTGTACGGATCCACTTTTAATTTTTTGAGGTTTGGGAGTCACCACCTAGTTATTACAGTCTAGGAACCGAGCGTTGACTCTAAACAGATAAAAACAACTAATCTACAAATAAAAAGAAATTATGGTATGTGAATCACGTTACGGGGTTGGAAAGTGTTAGGCACTAACATCGCCCAATAAACGTCGTTTTTTACTATTTTTAAAAAAAATATTACATTGCTAAAAGACCTAAAATAAAAAAATAAAAAAATAAGAAGTATACCTAGATGCTCGCAACGATTTATTCCCTCTAAACTAGCGGAGAGACTCCTTGTATGAGATTTCTTGCTTTGCTTCTGTCACTAGATTTACTTCTGATCTCCAAGTTTAGGTATCTATATCTAATTGATTTCTATATTTTTTGAAAGATTTCTAGATATTTTTAAAAGGTTTCTAGATGTTTTTTGAGTAAAAACTAGGGTTTAGATGATAGGTAGGGTGTTAGGACTTCAAAATTAGGGTTTGGAGAAGACCAGGGGTATTTCTGACATCTATTTCCTAGGGTTTATTCTGACTACTTTTCTTAGGATTTTCTTTGACCTGCGAAATTAGGTTGTGAAGGCTCTATATTTATAGATTTTTTTGGAAGAATTAAGGTTTGACTAGGTCTCATTTTAGATAAGGTGAATTACGGTTTTGACTTTCGTCTTATTTCATTGGCTAGGTTTCTTTAGATTAGGGTTTTAATTTTTATGTACAATGAAAGAATATATTTTTGGTTTTTTGAAGAACCCCCTTTAATTATATTTTAATTCTTTAGGCTCCCAAATGGAGGGGTCTTTTAATAAATATCAGGGGGCTCCACTTAAATAAGTGGACAACCACTTAAATTTTTTTCTGAGGGTTTGATTGATTGATTTTATTTGTTTAAATTTTTAATTTTATTTTATTAAGGTTTTGCTTTACATTAATTAATTTTTTATTTATTAATTTCAGAATTTAAAATTTTTAAAATTGAAAAATTATTATTTTGCCCCCAAAGGGGACTTTAGTATTGAGGAGTCGTTTTTTGATGTTTTGAAATCAGTTTTTCATAAGGAATTCAATGGGATTATCGATTTGTGTCATTTATAAATTTTTTAATATAAAATGATTGTGAATCCTATGAGGGGCATTTTCGTAATTTTATCAAATTTGGTGAAAATTTGTAAAATAGTTTATTTGATTTTATTTTGTTATTTTATGTATTCAAATGGGTTTTCCTAAGCGTGATGTGGGATCTAAGGATGTTTTGATGTTAAGGATATTTTGGTAATTTGATCATTTTTTAGAGATTTTTATCGTAAAACTTCTTTTTGTCTAAAAAATGATGATTTCTATATTTTTTGGGTCATTTTTTTCCTAGAGTAGTGTGGTTTCTACAGTTTTGTTAGTTTGAGATACCTCATCTGAATTTTTGAAACATATCTAGCAACAAATAGAGTATTGGAATATGATCCATCATTGGCAACTTTCGCAGTCGGGTTGACGACTTGATTAATCAGGCGAGTGTGAAAATGGGATGTCTACAGATGTCCCTCTTTAGCAGAGGGTTGAAGAAACCTAGATAGCAAATCTATTTTGGTAGATAGTATGATATCCGAATGCCAAAGCTAGTAACAATTCATTTTGTAGCCTGATTTAGCAATTCATCAGAACGTTCGGATCTTTGAAGGTAAAACTCTCCCCAAACTAAACGTATGTCAAGTCATCGAGCCTGAACTCACACTAACGATGTCAGATCCTTAAATTTTGGAAAATTCTCCCTGACTAATCAAAAGTGCATGTGTATGCAATGGGTGATGCCTATTGAGTATTTTATCGGATCATTGAGAATAAACTCTCATCGATAAACACAAATATCAGGTCCTAGAGATCTTCTCTCATTGACGATGATGATTCAAATTAAACTGCACATACGCAATGAATACAATCACACAATATTGAATTATGGTTAGTTTGAATAACGAGATAGGTAATGTAGAAACTTCATTAAACCCTATTGAAATTATTTTTTAGAGTTTGAAAAAATTTGAATCTCATTTATCGGACTCGAGCTTATTAGAGCCACTCTTCTCAGACTGGGGTTTGTAGGAACTTAAAAAATCTTATTCAAGTTGGAATATTGTTTCTTAGACTGAAACTGAGGTTTACAGGAACTTAAACAATCTCGTTAATTCATTCTATTATTCAAACAAAGCTGGAGTATTGTTTCTTGGACTCTGGCTAAAGTTTACAAGAACTTAAATAATCCTATTAATCCATTCTATGATTCAAATAAAGCTGGAGTTTCATTTCTCGGACTCTGGCTAAGGTTTATAGGAACTTAAATAATCCTATTAATTCATTCTATGATTCAAACAAATCTAGAATCTCGTTTCTCGGACTCTAACTAAGGTTTGTAGGCACTTTCAAAAACCTACTCATTCTATGATTCAAAAAAGTCGAAGTCTCATTTCTTGGACTTGAACTTATTGGAGCCACTCTTCTCAGGCTAAGGTTTGTAGGAAAACCTATTTATTCTATGACTCAAAAAAAGTCAGAGTCTCATTTATCAGACTCACACTTATTGAAGCCACACTTCTCGGGCTAAGGTTTGTAGCACTTCCAAAAACGTACTCATTCTATGATTCAAAAAAGTCAGAGTCTCGTTTCTCAAACTCGAACTTATTGGAGCCACGCTTCTCGAGCTAAGGTTTGTAGGCATTTCAAAAAATCTATTCATTCTATAATTCAAAAAATGTCAGAGTTTCATTTTTCGAACTCGAATTTAGTGAAGTCACGTTACTCGAGCTAAGGTTTGTAGGCACTTCAAAAAATGTACTCATTCTATGATTTAAAAAAGTCGAAGTCTCGTTTCTCAGACTCGAATTTATTAGAGCCACGCTTCTCGGGCTAAGATTTGTAGGTACTTCAAAAAACTTACTCATTTTATGATTCAAAAAAAGTCGGAGTCTCATTTCTCGGACTCAAACTTATTTAAGCCACACTTCTCAGGCTAAAATTAGTTAAAGACTCGATATTATTGAGCTTAAAGTTTGAAAGATCAGGCCTTTATTGGCTTATTATGCTTATGGATTCATAATTATTACTGGGCTTCGCCAATATTTTAGACTTTTGAATAAGATTTTTTTTTATCATATGATTAAGAATGAAACTTTATAATCACAATGACTTTCAAAAATGCCCTTAGTTTCAAGGTTGGCTTTAATTGGAACTTGACTACAAAACTGATGGAATGGATTGTACTGGAAAAATATGAACGAGCCACTATGGACTCTGATATATGACAGATAGAAGAATCGACATTCTTTTAAATTTTTAAGACTTTTAAGATTATCATATGTGCAATAAAGAATTTGATCATTTTCTTTTTGAATTTCCTTTGAAAAATGCTTAAGCTGGACTTAAAATCTTGATAATTATTGGAATAGAAGATCTTTCTCTTCAAAGTGATCAATGGTTCTACATTTTCCTTTAGCGAACACTTAAACATGTAAACATACTCTTAAAAATCTTATAATGTTCAAGATGACTTTTGAATTTCTTCGACTTCAACATTGTTTTAATTGAATGTTGTGGCTTGAATGGTTCTACATTTTATAGTTTTTGCACAAGCTTCTTTCTGAATTTTTTTTCTTGATGAGACCTTTCCTCCTATTTGATGATGCCCTAACTTTTGCCTAGATCGCTTCTTCAGGTTTTCAATCTAGCGAACTTTATTTTTTCTTTTTCTAATGATGCCTTGATTTTTGCCTAGGTCGCCTTTTTAGGTTTTCAACCTTAAGCTTTCTTTTTTTATGGTTATGCCCTACTTTTTACCTAAGTTGCCATTTCAAATTTTCGACTTAGCGGACTTCTCTTTTTTCTTGATGATCTTGAATAACCAACTTAACAACTTCCTTTTGAATTTTTCTTCTCAGTAGGATTTTTCCTTTTTTGTGTATCCTAACTTTTTTCTAGGTCGTCTTTTCCGATTTTCAACCTAACAAGCTTTTTTTTTAATTTTTTATGATCATGAATGTTCAATTCAACAACTTCTTAGTTCCCTGCGCCTTAACCGAGTCAATTAGTATTCAGTAGGACTTAATGGGTGGGCTTAGGACATAGTTTAGAAAGAAAAGGTATAAGGCTCGACTTCCTCAATATGCTCCTATTTTGATATTCACTTTTTTTCTAGTGCCCCTAGTTTGGCATTCTTTTTTGTAAATTCTTTTGACTCTTTTTTTCAATACCTCTAGTTTGGCATTATTTCTTTTTCTGTCAATTCTTTTATTCTTTTTTTTTTCTAATGCCCCTAGCTTGGCATTTTTTTCTTTTGAATATTTTAATAGGGGATTTTCCTTTTGGATGACACTTTTCTTAAGAGAATAATTTTTTTGTGTGACCAGGCCTAAAGTAATTTCTCAGGGTGCCTACGTGCCTTAAATATTTCTTTTCTCTTTTGAGATTAGGTCAAAACATAGTTCATACTGAGAATTCCCTCCCAAGGTTGGTAGGTTTGGTTTAGAAATAAGACGCTATTGATTTTTTTAAAGGTTGTGAAGGGCTAAAGAAGGTTATCTTTTTATTGTAAGACAGGAAAATAATTCTACCAAAAAAGGCCTCCTTTGGTGAAATGCTACTTAATTTGATCAAGGTTCTAGAAGCTCGATGTTTCGATTGTTCTGTCGAATAAGATCTTTTTTTGAGAATGAGTAATCTTTAATCTTCTTATATGAAATTGAGTGTGATTAAGTTCTTTGTATTTGACTTGTTCAATGCCTTTAGACCTTCGAAAATTTTCTTATTCTTTAGCAAATGAGAACACTCTTTCTCTCGAGTGAAAAACATTATGGATCCCTTTTTGGGTATCTTATTACCATTGTCGATGGTTTCAACTACATCATTGATGAGACTATCGTTGTTCTTCTCACCGGAGTTAATAATAATCTTAGTTTTACCTTACTTGTGGGGCAAGTAGAGGATCGAACCCAAGAGAAAGGAGGAATAGAGCTAAGCTAAGAAGATAAAATTCAAATTAACTAAAAGGAATTAAAACTGTTTTTCTTTGTATTTTTGAACTTATAAGAAGATCTAAAATTGCTAGAAAATAAACTAAAGTAAATGAAATTAAAAGCAAGTAAACTTATGAATTAAAACACCATTGGAGGTGGATCTACCTAAAACATGTTAATGAGAAATTTCTAGTCTCTAGCCTTTTTATAACTCAATCATAAGGGCTTGGTGTTAGCTCCTTAGATCGGAAAGTTTTGCAATTAAAATGAAATAAAGGAACAAAAACAAAGTAGAATTTCTTGAGAACTTCTTACTACAAATTATCTAATTTAAACATACTTTATCTTGATTTAATCTAAGCATAAAGTATCTATATTAAGAATAAAATGTGCAAGAAACTTAAAGAGAATTCATAAGCATTTTAAATAAAAGAAAGGCATAAAATTAGAAATAACACAAGAACTTGCTCTAGGCTTTTCCACTCTCCAATGGAGGGAAACTTAGCCTAATGTCATTGCAAGAGAGGGAAGATAAGAGATGAAAGAACTTTTCTTCATTTCATGGAGAAAATTACAACTTCTTCTTCTTCTACTTCTTACAAGACTAATTAGCCAAAAAGAAATAACTAGAAAATGAAAATACAAAAAATAAGAGAATAGGCAAAGAGCCTTAGATTAAAGGAGTCTTGGATAAGAGAACCAAGATGGGACCCTTTCTCTAGAAATGAAGGCTCTATTTATAGAGAAAAATGTGTGTAGAAGAGTCTAAAAGTAGCCTCCACTTTTCTTTGCACAAAAAGACAAAAGAGGGGAATATGAGTTAAGGATTAGGGCATTCCAAAGGATTAGGGCATTCCAAAGTGTTAGGGCATTCCAAAGTGGGCCCAAATACTTTTGCCTTGAGATTTTGATTCCAAATTGTTGATTTTCTGCACAAGAAACACACGTAATTAGATTTATCTAGTAAATGAATTTATTTATATATAATTAAGCCTAATTAACATGCAACGTGGTGGTTTGAGGCTTATCATGATTATTATCTTAATATAGAGAAATAGGTACAAAAATCAAGATAAATATCCAGAAAATGTGCGTATAATTGAGTGTTTGGAAACACTCATCACACCCCCAAACTTACCTTTTTCTAGTCCCTAGAAAATAAAACTGCCACTTTCGCAGGCACCTCGACTGCATTTAGTGAATGCAGCAAGCCCTTGAACCGCTAGGTTACCCCTAGTGGACGAGTTTGACTCGTGAGGGTTTGCAGAAAATATACCCACAAAATTTGAAAATAACTTTGAAGTAAAAATAGTCAAAATCAAAACTTATATTGAAAAGCACAAGTCTTTTTTTTGGTTTTGTCAATCAATTAGAAGTACTGCTTGGTATAGAGTCCCAACCCTTATTTCTCTACAACAAAATTTAGACTTAAATTGACCTTTGAGCGATAGTGATTCTAACTTAGAAATTTAAGAGATTCGATTTTCCAAAATGAGTTTCAACCTTCTAACTACTCAAGAATAACTGGAGTAACTTAGGGTTTAATTCTAAACTTAGCATCCTGTCTGGGGTAGTGAGAAGTGTGGATATTCACTTTAATACCTCTAAGGGGCTTTATCTGTGATATTCCAGTATACTCACATTTTTACACTTGATGGCTTTCACCCTACTAAAACTTTACATAAACTTTTGGATCTTTGACTTTTTCTCTTTTTTTTTTTTTTTTTTTTTTTTATATTACTTCTTCACTATTTTTCTAAGAAAAGTAGGCAGCCCTTTTCACGGTACCCAGTCTAATTCAATGGTTGCTGTACAAGGTGTATACAATCCAGTTCTGTTTTTCTTCTAATCAACCAACCAATTGAACAAGGAAGTCAAAGTTCATCAAACCTAGTTTTTCCTTAAACTCTAGGTAGAAAGAAGGTAACAAGCTCTTTTAATACAATCTAGACTCTTGGTAACCTTATTAGAAGTGACTATAAACCAAAAGATAACTTTGCTCTAATTTTTGCCTAAGAGAAACATAAATGGGGACTCCAGATCATAGCTTCCAATGAAAGACTGATTAAATATTTTCACTAAGTGCTTAAAAGATATAAGCTAAGACTTTGAGAAAAATACAACAAAGTTGCCAACCAAATATTTTTCAAATTTTTTTTTTTTTTTTTGTATAAAAGAAGAAAATAATATGTGGAAATCCAACCCATACACCCCCAAACTTAAACATTATATTGTCCTCAATATTTCAAAATATACATGCAAAGGTAAAATTGAAATTGACAAAATGAAATGAAGTGGGTTAGATAGCACCTGAGAAAGACCTTATAGTCCTGTTGATATTTAACACAATGTCCCTTGAAGTGCATGGATTGCCTCCCAAAAGCGCTAAGTTTAACGTCTTTAGCTAGACGAAAACATAGTTAATTTTGATAGACGGGATCATCGAGAAAAAGAACTTCCTCCTGCGGAACATACTCGAGAAACGGTTTGAGACGTTGGCCATTCACTTTGAAAGTGGATCCGTCATTAGGATTAAGGACTTCAACAGCACCATGGGGGTAAACTGTTTGGATAATATATGGGCCAGTCCATCGAGACTTAAGTTTTCCAGGAAAAAGGTGGAGTCTATTATCATACAACAAAACTTTTTGATTAGGAATGAAATTCCTCCTAAGAATGTGCCTATCGTGAAAGAATTTGGTACGCTATTTGTACCTTTTGGCACAATCATACAAGTCATTTCTAATCTCTTCTAACTCGTCTAGTTGTAACTTTCGCTTCTCACCGGCTTTATCAAAATCAAAGTTGAGGCGTTTGATCGCCCAATATGCACGATGTTCTAGTTCTACAGGGAGATGGCAGGCCTTGCCAAAAACTAACCGGTAGGGAGACATCCCTATGGGTGTCTTGAATGCAGTCCGATAGGCCCAGAGTGAATCACTCAATCTCAAAGACCAATCTTTCCTTGAAGGATTGACTGTTTTTTCTAAGATAGTCTTTATTTCCCTGTTAGAAATCTCCACTTGTCCACTTGTTTGTGGGTGGTAAGGTGTGGCAACCTTATGCGTTATGAGGTATTTCTTCATCAACGCAGCAAAGATCTTGTTGCAAAAATGCGAGCCACCATCACTTATGATAGCTCGCGGAGTACCAAATCTTGAAAAAATCGTCTCCTTGATGAATTTTATCACAACCTTGTGATCGTTAGTTCTACATGCCACAGCTTCGACCCATTTTGACACATAGTCAACGGCAACTAGGATGTATTGATAACCCTGGGAGATAGGAAAAGGTCCCATGAAGTCTATACCCCACACGTCAAAAATTTTGATGATCAGTATAGGATTTTGAGGCATTTCATTTCTCTTAGAGATTTTTCCTAATCTTTGACATCTATCACAAGATTTGCTAAACTCGTAGGCATCACGAAAAATACTAGACCAGAAAAAACCGCATTGTAAGATTTTCATGGCGGTCTTCTTACCACTGAAGTGCCCTCCGCAGGCATGATTATGGCAAAACTCTAGGATACTGACTTGCTCATAGGTTGAAATACAACGTCTAATGATTTGATCGGGACAATACTTAAATAAGTATGGTTCATCCCAGAAATACCATTTTGTTTTTGACAAAAGACGAAGTTTCTCTTGACTAGTCATTTTGACTGGGAATTGACCTGTAACTAGGTAGTTGACAATGTCCGCATACCATGGAGCATTGGCTTGAGAGATTTGCATAAGTTGCTCATCGGGAAAGGATTCAGAGATGGGTAAGGATTCCTCGGATGGCTTGTTAACTATCCTAGACAAGTGATCAGCTATGACATTTTCTGCCCCTTTTTTGTCTCGGATCTCGAGATCAAACTCTTGTAGAAGTAGAATCCAACGGATTAATCTTGCTTTAGCATCTTTCTTTGATAGAAGGTACTTCAATGCTGCGTGGTCTGTGTAGATCACAACTTTAGATCCTATAAGGTAGGGGCGGAATTTTTCAACGGCATAGACCACTGCTAGCATTTAGCTTCCTTTCGTTGTAGAGTAGTTAAGCTGAGCATCGTTAAGGGTTTTACTAGCATATTGGATAACATGAGGTTGTTTTTCAATTCGCTGACCCAAAACAGCGCCTATTGCATAATCTGAAGCGTCGCACATAACTTCGAATGGAATGCTCCAGTTTGGAGGTTGAATAATAGGTGCCGAGGTTAACTCGGACTTGAGCTTGTTGAACGTAGAGAGACATGACTCTGAAAAGTCGAAAGGAACATCCTTTCCCAATAGCTCACATAAAGGCTTCGAGATTTTTCCGAAATCTTTAATGAATCTACGATAAAAACCCGCATGGCCTAGGAATGACCTAATTTCTTTGACCGTTCTAGGAGGTGGTAATTTTTCAATTAGACCTACCTTTGCCTTATCTACCTCAATCCCTTTAGCAGAAACAATGTGCCCTAGCACAATCCCCGATGTTACCATGAAATGGCATTTTTCCCAATTGAGGACTAGATTGACCTCTTTGCAACGTTAAAGGACCAAAGTCAAGTGATGGAAACATTCCTCAAAACTTGGTCCGAAAATTGAAAAATCGTCCATGAACACTTCGAGATATCTTTCTAGCATGTCAGAAAATATACTCATCATGCACCGTTGAAAAGTAGTGGGTGCATTGCATAATCCAAAAGGCATGCGACGATACGCGAAAGTTCCAAAGGGACAGGTGAACGTTGTTTTCTCTTGATCGATTGGAGCAACAGGTATCTGGTTGTACCCGGAATAACCATCTAAGAAGTAATAATAAGAATGTCCTGCTAGATGCTATAACATTTGATCAATGAAAGGTAAGGGAAAATGATCCTTAGGAGTCATCGAGTTGAGTTTCCTATAATCGATACACACTCTCCATCCATTTTGGACTCGAGTGGGGATTAATTCGTCGTCTTGGTTCACTACCACAGTGATACCAGATTTCTTAGGAACTACTTGTATAGGACTCACCCAACGACTGTCAGAGATAGGATAGATAATACCCGCATCTAGCAATTTCATCACTTCCATCCGAACCACGTCTTTCATGACAGGATTTAGTCGTCTCTGAGGTTCTAAGGAAGGTTTAGCAAAATCCTCTAAACGAATGTGGTGCATCACCACAGATGGACTAATTCCCTTGATGTCAACTATGCTCCAACCAATAGCTTCTTGATGTTCCCTTAATACTCCTAACAACTTTCCCTCTTGGACTTCATTGAGGTGAGAGGAAATGATCACAGGCAAGGTTTGATTTTTGCCAAGAAATGCATATCTCAAGGTCTCTGGAAGAGACTTGAGTTCCAATTTTGGAGGCTCGACATGAGAAGGAACAAGATTGGATGTGCGTACAGGAAGACTTTCAGCTTTTGCGTGCCACCGCACAGAATCTAAGAGTGGAACGGATTCAAGCAAAGCATTGACTTCGCTTATAGACTCTTCTACGTCCAAGTCAAGGCCAAAGTGAGCCAAACATTTCGTTAGGGGATCAGAGTACCCTAATTCTTGATACGTTTGATTGACTAGCGTATCTATCATGTTCACTTCCTCCATACCATCATCTACATCAATTCCTTGGAAATTGTGGAAGACGTTCAGTTTCACTTTCATATCCCCAAATGCTAAAGTCATAATTCCGTTTCTACAACGAATGACTGCGTCAGACGTGGCTAAGAATGGACGTCCTAAGATGATAGGAATATGACTGTTCAAATTGATGACTGGCTCTATGTCTAAGACAACAAAGTCAACAGGAAAATAGAAATCTTTGACTTTAACTATCACGTCCTCAACTATGCCCTTTGGAATTTTTATGGACCTATCGGTTAGACTCAACGTGATATCTGTGGGTTTCAAAACCCCCAAACCTAATTGTTTATAAACCGAATATGGTAAAAGGTTCACACTGGCCCCTAAGTCTAAGAGACATTTTTCGACCACTTGATTTCCAATATGAATAGAAATTTTCGGACATCCAGAATCCTTAAATTTTGGTGCAATCGTTTGTTGGATGAGTGACGAAGCTTGGGCTGCCATAATAGCTTCCCAAGGAAATGGTGTTTTCCTTTTAGCTGTGGTCAAATCCTTTAAGAATTTCGCATAAGAAGGTATCTGCTTAATGGCATCTAGGAATGGGATATTGATATGCACATTTTGGAAGACTTCTAAGACACCCTCAAACTGCTTACCTTTTTTAGAATCTCTAAGGCGATGGGGAAATGGAGCTTTTGGAATTGGCAAAATGATAGGAGGATTTTCCAAATCTTTCTTCTTCTCTGTTGGAGACTCTATGGCTTCTTTTTGAACTTTGTCCTTTTCTAAGACCTTTTCTCCCGTTTCAATAGGTTGGACCTTGTTGTCTACCTTCTTTCCCGAACGCAAGGTGTGGATAGCCTGGACTGAGTCTTGTGGAGCTCCAGAATGGCTTCCTACTTCGTATTGACCTTTTGATCCGTTTGGAATCAAAGGTTGACCTCTAGGGTTAGGGATAGTCTGACTAGGAAATTGACCTTTCTCTCTCCCACTCAAGGAAAGAGCTAACTGCCCCAACTGAACTTCCATCTTAGCTATGGATTGCGCAGTGACCTGGTTAATCTGAGTTTGATTTTGATGGGTTTGCTGTTGAGTTTGGATGAACTGCTGTTGCTGCCTCATCAACTCGGCAATCATAGATTCTAAAGACGACTGTTGTTGGGCAGGCTGCTGGTAATTGGTCATGGGATCTGGTATGATGGCTCTACAATCGGTAGATTGTTGGGGTTGATAAGGGACTTGAGGAACAATAGCTTGGTTTGTGGAAGAACCAGATTGCCTAGGAAAACTCCTATTGTAACCTGACGGACCACTAGATTGAATAGGTTCATTCTGTCTGTATGAGAAATTAGGATGGAACCTATTATCTGGGTGATACGTTTGGCTAAAAGAGTTTGGAGTTGGCTTCCTAAAAGTACTATAGCCATTAATCGCATTTGCTTGTTCAGCTTTGATTTGAGGCAAGGTGGGACAACACTCGACCAAATGGTCGTTGCCGTCGCATATGACACACAAAGAACTCGGTTCGACAGTCACTTGCGAAATTGTACGAGGGTCTAGGTGAGGTTTGGATGCTGAGATGGCAAAGGCATCTAACTTCTTCGTGAGATTATTCATCCCACTTACTAGACTACACATGACATTTTTGAGATCAGGGTCTGCCTTCATCTCATACATGCCTGTCTTCCTAACCGGATCGTCTCTATCAAATTCTTCTTGGTTAGTGCTCCAATTTTGAGCACTCTCAGCTAACTCTACGAGGAAATCATACGCTTGGTTGGGAGTCTGGTTCATGAACTGACCCTTATGCATTGACTCAACTAAGGTACGTTGATTCATTGTTAATCCTCTATAAAAACTTTGCACCAACTGTGCTTTGTCAATGCCATGGTGTGGGCATTTGACCAATAAATCATTGAATCTTTCCCAAGTTTGGGAAAATTCATCATCAGGACGGGCTCTAAAATTTCTAATAGAGTCCTTCATTTTCTCAGTTTTGGCCACGGGGTAGAATTTGGCCATAAATTTCTTGGATAGAACATCCCAGGTAGATATGGAATTGGGTGTTAGGGAGTTCAACCACGCAGCTGCGTGGTCTTCCAAGGATAACGGGAACAGAATAAGCTTGATACTCTCCTCATCTAGATTCTGATTTCTAAAAGTTTGACATATAGTCAAGAATCGATTAAGATGGGTGTAAGGTTGTTCACGCTCTAAACCGTGGAACTTAGGGAGCATATTGATGGTGGCAGCCCTAATTTCAAACTGAGGTGCATTGTTCAATGGTAAAACAATGCATGTGGGAGGAGATGCGGAAGCTGGAGCGAAGAGCTCATTGAGAGTTCGCTCTCGATCACCCATCATAACTACTGATGGTGTCTTGCGTATCCTACTGATGGTACGTTCGATCTCAGGATCAAATGGTTCTAACACGTTATTTTGTGAACGTCTACCAAGCATACAAATCACACAGTCGATCAAACAATCACGAAAAGAAAAGACTGGACCTAGATAGGTTGCCTAAAGCTAGACAGCTCCTAACTGGGTAGAAATAGCGCAACTAGCCTTCCAACTCGGTTCTATGAAATCAAGTTTGAATCATTCGGATCTCCAGATCGGAGGAGGCGCATAATGCATAAGCAAGAGCACGCTTAAATACCTTCCTTTCTTGAATAGACTGAGTCTATCCCCTCAAAGGGCAAGATCTTACTAGATACAAAAATGACCAAGAAGCGCAATTGGCACAACTTGAAGTGGAATTTCTCCTATTGAGCTCGTGGGCCCTATAGTCAAGTCTAATTGATTTTAATTAATTTGATTGGATGACTAGTGAATTGATTATCCTAATTAGAGCAAGGAATTGGTAATGACTTCCAATCCTTATCTTATCATGCCATCCCTAGGAGAGGGGTGCTCTTTACTACTTAATTAACTATTCCAAGTGTGTGCAAATTGGAAAAATAACATACAAAGGCAAGGAGTAACCCACTAGCAAAGAGAGGCGTGGGTGTTTCGGGATTACCTCCCGTGCTAGACGGGGTGAAGACGGTTTGAGTCGACTTAGGCCACCAACTCCAATTTTGGTGTGCGAACCTAAGGAGCCGTGACGGTATTGTCCACCCGTCGTCCTTCCTTAGTCTATTACAATCCAAGCCTTCTTGGATAATTAATAAAAATTACAAGAAATCCTATACAAGAGTTTCTAAAATAGAAAAATAAACCTAACTAAAGATTAAAGGAAATTAAAAGAAAAGAAGAAAAAAAAAATGTTCACCTACAAGAAGCAAAATAGAAATGTTAGCAGAAATGATAGTAAATGGACTCAAAAACAGAATCTGACTTACCGCTATCTTGCTGACTTTGTCACATTTTATAGAAAATTTCGTTCTACCCCAAATCGATATATACTAATAGATAATCGGAGATCGGAGTAGAAAGTTATAGTCAGTTTAAGTTCTGCTGTCAAAGGTGAAAAAGAAAACGAGAATGACTTTTTTTTTTTTTTCAATGTTTTTTTTTTCTTCTTTCTTCTCTCTTAAAATCTCAAGAACACTTGAAATTATAGAAAGAAACCAAAAGAAAAAAAGAAATAAAATAAAAATAAAAAAAAAAAAATAAATTTTAAATCAAAACTTACCACTACTACCTTTACCTTTCCCCGGCAGCGGCGCCAAAATTCTGATGAGACTATCGTTGTTCTTCTCACCGGAGTTAATAATAATCTTAGTTTTACCTTACTTGTGGGGCAAGTAGAGGATCGAACCCAAGAGAAAGGAGGAATAGAGCTAAGCTAAGAAGATAAAATTCAAATTAACTAAAAGGAATTAAAACTTTTTCTTTGTATTTTTGAACTTATAAGAAGATGTAAAATTGCTAGAAAATAAACTAAAGTAAATGAAATTAAAAGCAAGTAAACTTATGAATTAAAACACCATTGGAGGTGGATCTACCTAAAACATGTTAATGAGAAATTTCTAGTCTCTAGCCTTTTTATAACTCAATCATAAGGGCTTGGTGTTAGCTCCTTAGATCGGAAAGTTTTGCAATTAAAATGAAATAAAGGAACAAAAACAAAGTAGAATTTCTTGAGAACTTCTTACTACAAATTATCTAATTTAAGCATACTTTATCTTGATCTAATCTAAGCATAAAGTATCTATATTAAGAATAAAATGTGCAAGAAACTTAAAGAGAATTCATAAGCATTTTAAATAAAAGAAATGCATAAAATTAGAAATAACACAAGAACTTGCTCTAGGCTTTTCCACTCTCCAATGGAGGGAAACTTAGCCTAATGTCATTGCAAGAGAGGGAAGATAAGAGATGAAAGAACTTTTCTTCATTTCATGGAGAAAATTACAACTTCTTCTTCTTCTACTTCTTACAAGACTAATTAGTCAAAAAGAAATAACTAGAAAATGAAAATACAAAAAATAAGAGAATAGGCAAAGAGCCTTAGATTAAAGGAGTCTTGGATAAGAGAACCAAGATGGGACCCTTTCTCTAGAAATGAAGGCTCTATTTATAGAGAAAAATGTGTGTAGAAGAGTCTAAAAGTAGCCTCCACTTTTCTTTGCACAAAAAGACAAAAGAGGGGAATATGAGTTAAGGATTAGGGCATTCCAAAGGATTAGGGCATTCCAAAGTGTTAGGGCATTCCAAAGTGGGCCCAAATACTTTTGCCTTGAGATTTTGATTCCAAATTGTTGATTTTCTGCACAAGAAACACACGTAATTAGATTTATCTAGTAAATGAATTTATTTATATATAATTAAGCCTAATTAACATGCAACGTGGTGGTTTGAGGCTTATCATGATTATTATCTTAATATAGAGAAATAGGTACAAAAATCAAGATAAATATCCAGAAAATGTGCGTATAATTGAGTGTTTGGAGACACTCATCAATCATTCTTGACCGATAATCTTTGATTTTGAAGTTCACCCTTGACTTTATGCCTTGATCTATTTTGGTGCAATATATCAATATATCATCATGAGGCCATGTAGGAATGTTGTTGAATTTTTCAAATAAATTTATTATTCTCTCACGTTCCCCGAGAATAATATAGTACCCATTTGTACTTTTTTGAGTGTACTCTTTAATTCTAATATTTATCAAGCTTGATTAGTGAGCCTTGAGTCATTCCTCATGTCAAATTTTATGTTTACATCATTATTGCACGCATGATAATAAAAAACTTCTTTATTTATTGGAGTTAAAAAAACATAGACTAACAAACTCGACTAAAATTTAAAAATTAAAGAAAATTTGACATAATCGAAGTGACCAGCTGAATTTAAAGACTAACAAAAACATAATTGAAACAAAAAGAAAAAACTTAGGGATGCTTATCTACAAAGCGAGGAGATCCTTTTGGGTGGATGGACTACTTGGATTTTACATTGTTACTTTGGCTAGGCGACTTTTTAGATGGACCAAAAGTGATACAGATTGTGATTTAGAACGTCCAGGAGCAGTTATTACCTGATTGAAAGTAAACCAAGAATAACCATTGATTTTGAAGATTTGACTCCTAACTATATGATTAAAATTTTGATATAAATTAGCCTAAGTCCGATGGAAAATATCGAATCCAAAGGCATTATAAGTCTATGGTAACCATGAAAGTGAGAAAGGTTTGTCACGGGTCTACCCCTGATTAGGATAGAACCTTCAATCAGACAAATTAATTTGACCCTAACATCAAATCTTTTTGGTATAAAATAGTCTACATCTTTGAAAGTAAAACCAATTGGTCCAACTGGTTTGACGTTGATCAGTTTGATCCATTTGTTAATTGGGCCAATTGATTTACATTTCACACATTGGGTCAGATCGATATTGTGGGTTTAGTTTGAATGGTCTGGACCGGTCCACCTACTTACCTGTTAATTGGATTGAATAGAGCAACTCGGGAACACCCATAGTCAATTCAGGTCGTGACCTATAGGAAGGCTCTTAGACTCTAGGTTTACTACCTGTAATGCAATTTATCTGGCCACCCTTGCTCAAGTGCACCTATATACCTTTCAAGCATGTTCAATCAGACAGTACGTGATGATTTAGTTTGATATACCATAGGTATTTAAAGTGATAATCTAAGACTCCAACCCAAATCTCTAGAGTCGAAATCAGCCAGTTTAATCCCCAGTTGAAAGGTGGAGCACGATGCTGAGCAAGGGCATTCTTAAGTTACCTCTCGTCTAGAATAGACGTAGTCTGTCCCCCTTGTACCGTAGTATATCGGGGCATGATCTTGCTTAGGCACTGATTTTAATCAAGAAGTGCAGTTGGTGAACTTAGATTAACTTTGATATACCGTATATGTACGAGTCTAAGGTTGGTGATCGAGACATGTGATTGTGCAGCTTACAATAGGACAAAGGCTCAGGTCGCTACAACATGGGTGCATCGATATACCTTTCAGAGTCACTTGGTCAAATGATATTGATGCCCCAGTTCTATATACCCTAAAGTACGTGATTAGAGTTGTGATTTTCATGAATGACGTTGCTTCTCCGAAGAGATTGGGCCAAGCACTAGTGCCACATTGGCTAAAAGGGACATGCAAGCGTGCAATGCAACAAAATAAACGTGCTAGTGGTGTGTGCCAAATAAGGTGGGGTGTGCTAGGGGTATTTTTTGGATAAATGGGCCCATGGGCCAGATCAAACCATACAAGTAAAAATAGATATTGATCATGAAATACAAAAAAAATATCTATATCATTCAGTTCAAGATCAAAGCACACACATCTCATGTGTATATCAATTAAGATCATGACATTTTAGATAATCAATCAATAAAGAGAGCACATCCATAATTAATCATCAACCAATCACAAGAACAAATCTCCCATTTTTTTTTTATGGTCCAATCAAGGTTTACTTTGGGCGACCTAGATCAATTCGAAATTTCAAAGAATATTGAATCGAGGATAGAATGATAGTTGTGGAGAAGGGGAATTTTGAATTTTTTTTTGAGAGACATGTTTGGCAAACCTTTCATTGAATTTTTAATACAGATTTCCTTATTTTATGAAGTTTGTTAGTCAACAAATGTGTTAGTGAACATAGGCTATTTTAACTAATTAAGTAAGATTTGAAACCTTACGAAGGGTATTGAGTTCACGTGGAGCATCACATCGGTATATCAATACGACAACGTTCTCGATTTCACTTACAAAGCTTGGATTGAAAAAATAAAATAAGATTTGAAAACAAATTCTCCTTTTTTTTTAAAGTTTGAAGCCAAGATTTTGAAAATGGATGACTATCGAAACTTTAAAATTAAGAATTTTTCAAATTTTTCCTGTTTTTGCTACCACGTGGTGTGTTCAACACACCTTAGTGAAGGAAGAAATCAAACGAAGTTAGTGAAGTTAGCCATAACATTCCAAAATTTATTTTAAGTAACAATTCCATAAAGCAAGTAACAACTCCATACAATAATGGAGTGTTTTTTTTTTCTGTTAAAAAAAATAAATAAAAAAGTTCTACTAAACCCTCTTTTTTTTTTTTTGAAAAACAAATTGATTTTAAAATAAAAAGAATTTTATAAAGAGTGTTGCAATTCTTTTTCTGATTTTTCAAAGAGTGCTGTAATTCTTCTTGTTCGATTTCACCATCAACAAGTTCATCTTCGGAATCATCCAAAAAAATCTTGTTTCACAATCTTCACGTTTTCCTTTAAATTACTCATCTCAATTATAAATGAACAACAATAACTTGTTTCTAAGATAGAATAAACAAAAAAAAACTTGAAGGAGGATCTTCAAGAGAGCTTTAATGGTGGTTTTAGGGATTTTTAAAGAGAGTCTGACTCAGATCTGAATATCAGAATATGATCGCTTTTGATGTTTTAGTCAACAAAATGAATCAATCGATGCAACTAAACAAATGTGTGAGAGAGAGAGAGAAAGAAAGAGAGACAGAGAGAGAGGGATGAAGCAGGGAGACGTTATTTTCTCTTTTATTTTATTATTTTTTCATCCTCTTCTTTCTCATTGGAGAAGAAGATAGAAATAAGAGAAAAAAAAACGTTTTTACTATTGGCATTCCACGCAAAAAAATATATATATTTTTTCTCGATTTTTTTTTTGATTTTTTTCATGGAATCTTCTCCTCATCACGAACAATATTAAAAAATATATTTTTTTTATTTCTTATCACATTACTCACAAATAATTTATTTGAGAAGAAGATGAAAAATAAAAAATCATTTTCTACTAACGGCATACCACGCATAAACATATATGTTTTATTTTTTTATTTTTTACAATTTTTTTCTTGGAATTCTCTCCTCATCATGAACAACATTAAAAAAATTAATTTTTTTTGTTTCTTAATGCATCACTTACAAATAATTTATTTTCACAACTCGCCACCTATGTTTAGTAAAGAGCTAAAAAAATTCTTTCAATTTTTTTATATAAAAAATCCATAACTCTCATCCCAACCACCTTTCTGTCCTCAATTCATATGTCAATTTGAATTTTTCATTATTTAGGATCACCAAAAAGTGACCCTCAATTGGATAAAAAATAAAAATATAATATCCAAAATACAAATAAATGATCCACAATCAAGCCATAAAAAAAAATAAATAAATAAACAAATAAAATAAACCAAACTAAATAATAATAAAAAAACTAAATCTATTTGACAATGCATCAATATTTGAGATTTTTCAAGTTTGATGCTTAAATTCCCAGTGGAGTTGCCATTGAAAGCATCCTCGATCTGCGGGGTGTACGGATCCACTTTTAATTTTTAAGATTTGGGAGTCGCCACCTAGTTATTACGGTCTAGGAACCGAGCATTGACTCTAAATAGATAAAAACAACTAATCTATGGATAAAAAGAAACTATGGCCTGGGTATCACGTTACGGGGTTAGAAGGTGTTAGGTACTAACCCCACCCAGCAAACACCGATTTCTACTATTTTCTAAAAAAGGATTACATTGTTAAAAGAACTAAAATAAATAAATAAAAAAATAAGAACTATACCTAGATGATTACAACAATTTATTCCCTCAGAACTCGTAGAGAAACTCCTCGTATGAAATTCCTTGCTTTGTTTTTATCATTTGATCTGTTTCTGATCTCCATGTTAAGGTATCTAGATCTGAGTATTTTCTGTATTTTTTAAGGATTTTTGAATGTTTTTGAATGATTTCTGAGCGTATTTTGAGTAAAAACAGGGGTTTGGATGATAGGTAGGGAGTTAGGACTTCAAAATTAATGTTTGGAGAAGGCTAGGGGGTGTTTCTAACCTCTATTTCCTAGGATTTATTTTGACCTACTTTTCCTAGGATTTTCTTTGACCTGGGAAATTAAGTAGTGGATGTTCTTATTTATAAATTTTTTTGGAAGAATTAGGGTTTGACTAGATCACCTTTTAGATAAGGTGAATTAGAGTTTTGACTTCAGTCTTAATTGATTGACTAGGTTTCTTTAGATTAGGGGTTTAATAAGGGTTTTAACTTAAATTTTATTTGATTAACTAGGTTTCTTTAGATTAGGATTTTAATTCTTACATACAATGAAAGAATATATTTTTGATTTTTGAAGAGTCCCCCTTAATTATATTTTAATTCTTTAGGCCCCTAGATGGATGGGTCTTTTAATAAATATCAGTAAGTGGGCAACCACCCAAAATTTTTCATGATTGATTGATTTTCTTTTTTCAAATTTTTAATTTAATTTTATTTTTTTACATTAATTAATATTTTATTTATTACTTTCAGAATTTTAAAATTTTAAAATTAGAAAATTACCGTTTTATCCTTGAAGGGGACTTTAGTGTTGAGGAGTCATTTTTTGATGTTTTGGAATATTTTAGAATTAATTTTTAATAAGAAATTTGATGGGATTATCAGTTTGTGTCATTTATAAAAATTTTGGTATGAAATGATTGTGAATCTTTTGAGGTGCATTTTCGTAATTTTATCGAATTTGGTGAAAATTTACGAAATGATTTATTTGATTTCATTTTATTATTTTATGTGTTTGAATGGATTTTCTTAAGCGTGATGTGGGATCCAAGGATGTTTTGATGTTAGGGATATTTTGGTAATTTGATCTTTTTCTAGAGATTTTTATCGTAAAGTTTCTTTTTGTCTGAAAAATGATGATTTCTATGGTTTTTGGGTTATATTTTCCTAGCGTAGCATGGTTTATATAATTTTGTTAATTTGAGATACCTCATCTAAATTTCTAAAACATATCTAACAATAAAATAGAGCATTGGAATATCATCTATTATTGGGAACTGTCGCAATCGGATTGACGACTTGATTAATCAGGCGAGTGCGAAAATGAGATGTCTACAGTTTTACAATGTCTTTTAAGGAACAGTTGAACAAATAAACGTACTCTTAAAGATTCAACATGTTTAAGATGACTTCTGGGTATCTTCAATTTCAACATTGTCTTTGTCAAATGCGAGTTTTTCACTGAAAATTGGATGTTGTGACTTGAACGATTTTCTACATTTCCCAGTTTCAATGTAAGCTTCCTTCCGAATCTTTATTCTTGGTGGGATCTTTCATTTATCTATTTCTCTTTGATGCCTTAATTTTTGTTTTGATTGTTTTTTAAGGTTTTCAACCTATCAGATTTTGCTTTTTTTGTTTTCCTAAGGATGCCTTGATTTTTACCTAGGTCATCTTTTTAGGTTTTCAGCTTAGCATAATTTTTTTTTTATTATGCTTTAACTTTTTCTTAAGTCATTCTTTCAGATTTTCAACTTAGTGGGTTCTCTTTCTTTTTGATGATCTTGAATATTCAATATGACAACTTTTTGATTTCCTGTACCTTAACCTCGTCAATTAGCATTTAGAAGGACTTAATAGATAGGCTTAGGACATGATTTAGAAAGAAAATATATAATATTCGACTTTCCAAAATGTCTTTAGTCTGATATTCTATTTTTTTGTTAATTCTTTTGAGTCTTTTTTTTCCAATGCCCCTAGTTTGGTATTATTTTTTTGTAAATTCTTTTGATTCTATTTTTTTTCAATGCCCCTAGTTTGGCATTCTTTTCTTTTTTGTAAATTATTTTGATTCTCTTTTTTTTTTCGAATACCCCCTTAGTTTGACATTTTTTTGAACTTGTTAATAAGAGATTTTCCTTTTGAATGACACTTTCCTTGAGAGAATTTATTTTTTTACCTGACCGAGTCTAAAGTAACTTCTCAAGTTGTCTATGTACCCTAATTTTTTTCTCTTAGGATCAAGTCAAAATGTAGTTCATAAAAATAGTTCCCTCTCGAGGTTAGTTGGTGTGATTTAGAAAGAAGAAGCTATTGATTTTTTAGAGGCTGTGAGAGGCTAAAGAAGGTTACCCTTTTCTTGGTAAGATAAGAAAATTGTTCGACCAAAGAATATTTCTTTTGGTGAAAGGCAACTAGATGTGGTCAAGATTCTAGGAGCTCAATGTTTTGATTACTCTGTCGAGTAAGGTTTTTTTATTTATAATGGGTGACTTTTAATCATCTTCGACGAAATTACATATGATTGAGTTCTTTGTATTTGTCTGTTCAATTTTTCTAGAATTCTGAGAAAGGCTTTTATTCTTTTTTCAAATGAGAACTCTCATTTCTTGAGTGAAAAACATGGTGGATCATTATTGTTGGTCTTAGCACCATTGTCAATGGTTTCAACTGCATTATTCTTGATAATCTTTGATTTTGAAGTTCAGCCTCAATTTTATACCTTAATTTATTTTGGTGTAATTTGTTTTGATGAAAGGTAATGTAGTGCTCATACTAAACATATCCTTATAAGACCATGCGAGAACATTGTTAAATTTCTTAAGTAAGTTTATTATTCTCTCATGGTTCCTTGAGAATAATGTGTTACCAAATTTGTACTTCTTGAGTGTATTCTTTAATTCCAATATTTATTAAGTTTAATTAGTTAACTCTAAGTCATTCCCCATCTTAGAATTTATGTTCACATTATTATTGCTCGCATGATAATCAAAAGTTTCTTTATTTCATAGGAGATTAAGAAGAGATAGACTGATAAACTCGACTAAAGCTTGAAAATTAATAAATCCTAACATAACTAAAATGACTAGTTGAAATTAAAGACTAATGCAACTGAAGCTAAAAAGAAAATTCAAAGTGATGACATCATTCTAAATGGAGGGACACAATGCTAGGATTTATATCACTTTGGATAATTTTGATGGGTGACTTGAACTTGTCTGTTTTTGCTATCTCTACATATTTTGATTTAAGCCTTTTAGATGTTGGACAATCCATTGCTTCAATAATCACTTTGTTCTTCAATTTCATCACTATCTTATGATAGATATGTTCATCTTGGCATAGTGAGGGTACACTGCTAGGATTGATCGAGTTAGCAAAGGAAATTGGGTCATCTGACTCGAGTTTGGATAGGGATATCAGGTTCGAAATAGGTGGAGGTTGATTTTGAAAGGTAGGTAAAGGATTAGTTTTAACATTAGGCGCGGTAGGAGCGTATGATGACCTTTCCTTGTTCAATTAAGTCTTGAATAATATGGTGGGGAGTAATACACCTATCAAAAACATGACCAAACATCTTATGAAGTTCACATAATTGCCTATTATCTAAGTTTGGAGGAAGAGGATTAGGCAAAGGCTTATGTTGCAATGGTGTCAACAATCCTCTTTTCATCAATTTTTAGAAGGCTATACTAAGGGACATTTCAATATTGAAGAATTGTCTCCTAGGCTTGTCTTGTGAGGACTAAGTAACTCGAGGAGCTAGTACGAAAAGGGTATTGGCCACTTATAAAGAATTGTCACTGGATTTAAACTTTTGGATTTTTATTCAAACGAATTTCTAAAAAGACCTAAAGAGTAGGCATCTTAAACTTGATTTCCAACTTCAAAGAGGGACTAAAAAGTAGAAGGTACTGAGGCATCAAATACTTAGCATAATTTGGAATAAGATTCTTGAGGATAATCTTGACTTGTTCCTTTTTTTGAGGTCGATCCCACAATTGAGAAGCTTCAGCTCTCTATTGAGCAATGAACTCAATGAAGGTTTCCCCGGATTTTTACTTGGTTATTTTTAATTATCTTTTTGTGAGTTCAATGTTTGTGTTGAATGAATATCACCCTATAAACTCATTTATTAATTCATGCTATATTCTTACACGAGATGAGTCTAATGACATTAATTAGCGTAGGACAGGTCTTGTAAGAGTTCTTTGAAAAAGTTGAGTCATCTGTTCTTTACTCAGACCCTAAGATTTCATGATGCCGACATATATTTTCAAGTGAGTCTTAGGACATCCAATCCTATCAAACTTATCCATATCTAACATTATAAATTTTTCTAGTAAATGGATAGTAGGGAATAACATCATTGTCCCTAATCCAAAGCAAAATCATCAGGGTCCTTGATATCTTACAAGGTAGCTTCAACTTAAGTTATTTAGTGAGTTAAGACAGGGTCAATAAGAAATTGATCATTATCAAGGTCTTCGACAAGGTCAAACACAGCTTGAGGTTCTGTAACTTTTTTTTTTTTTTTTTTGAATCTTCAGGGCAATTTGTGTTTGAATAGAAGCAATAATCCGTGCTTGAAAAGATTTCAAAATCTGACAAAATGTTGCTTCATCCATAATACTTGTTTCTTTTTATGACAATGGTTGACTATTTAGACTTGACGATGGTACTTTAGCTAGGCGAATATTTTGATAGACCCAAAGTGGCATAGATGGCAGTTTAGAACGTCTAAGAGCAATTATTACTTAATTGGAATGAAATAGGATTAACCATTGATTTTGAGGTTTGGATTCCTAACTACATGATAAAAAATTTGACACAAATTAACTCAAGTTTAGTAACAAACATAGAATCCAACTGCAGTATAAGTCTATAGTGGCCACAAGGGTGAAAAAAGGTTAGTCACGAGTCTACCTCGGTTGGGGTTGAACCTAGGATTAGACAAATTAGTTTGACCATAGGGTTGAATCTTTTTTGTGTGATTTAGTCTAATATTTGAACCTAAAACCAATTGGTTCAACCGATTTAGTATTAGCCGGTTCTATCCATTTTTCAATTGGGCAATCTAATTTAATTGGTTCACAATGAACTGTATTTTTTACCAATTGAGTTGGACCAATATTGTGGGATTATTTTGAACGGTCTGGACCAGTCTACCTACTTATCTGTTGGTTGGATTAAATAGAGCAACCCGAAAACACCCATAATCGGCTCGGGTCGTAACCTATAGGAAGATTCGTAAACTCTAGGTTTACTATATGCAATACAATTTATCTAGCCACCCCTACCTAAGTGCACTAATATACCTTTAAAGCGTACTCAATCAAACGGTATATGGTGACTTTGTTTGATTATAACATATAGGTACGAGGTTAGGGTTGTAGATTTCATAAATGGTTTAGCATCCCATAAGGGGACCGACCATGTACTAGTATCACGTTGGCAATCGGGACATGTGATGTAGCATCTCGCCAAACGCTAATACAAAACCCAATGCCAAGTCTCGAAGTACTAGGTGGCACCTCGAAATTTGGACATGGCTCCCTTTGTTTATGTTAGCATTCGACGGAACACTAAAACCTGATAATCCAATATATAACAAAACCTGTATATAAAAAGGCAAATACAGGAATTAACAGTAGAAGACTAATTACATTTAATATGTAAGTGGATCAGAGTGCGAAAGATTTAACAATATACAGGCTTACCAAAATACTCTCACTCTAACATAGGCCTAAACTTTCAATCCAAAGACTATAAACATCCTTGATGAAATTGACAACACTAAGGGATGTAGTCCTAGTGCTCACTAAGCAATAGACTCTGATCGTCGATCTGACCGACCAGATACTTCTTACTTACTGACTCTGCGCGTGCTTCGGTAACTGCGAGTGCTGAAACTAAAAAAAATATGAAGGAAATGGTGAGTAACGAGAGTTACCCAATAAGTCCATAACCAATTCCTATTAATAACCCTCCCTAAACATAATCGAATAATGCGTACAGAACATTTTAATACATGCAAGGTTTTACAGAATAAAATACAATCAACTGGTACATATAGTTAGAGATGAACAACTAAACAGTTTAAAAGTTACACATAACATCAATCATCCATACTCATTATACATTTTTCATTTTATGCAAATACAGTTGATAATATTGAAATAATAGACATGCTTTTCAGTTTATAATTTAAAATATAACAACAAATACATAGTACAAGTGGTGGAGTAATGAAATTTGAGCGTTGGGATCCACGACTGGATCACACCCAGTCGGGATATGATATTCCTCAATAACATCGTAGTGCTTGATTTTGTGGCTGGTCGCTATTTACCATACTTGCGGGACCAATTTATCTGGTTCAGGCTGGCCGTTTGATCTTACCGTAAGCAATGGGTTTCTTTTAGATATGTCAGAATGTTTGACTACAACTAGATTGTTAGTGATCACTAACTAATCATTTTCGTCAATGCCTATTAGGCGTGCATGTGATTCCAAAAATAACACTCTACTCGTATACGACCACCTTTACAATACACGTTACTGGTAAAGATAAGAAAGGAATGAACTTCGATTCCAATTGTAACTCCACTCTCATAGGCGTTCCATACCACGCATTAGCTTGGTGGTCCTTATCGTACATCCCAGGATAATGCACCCATCCGGATGATGTGACGCACTATCCCTTCAAACATTCACATACCTTTTAACAGTTCACAAAATAGCTACATATATATCATGTTTTTCATTTAAAACAAAAGAGAAATTAATAGAATAGGGTTGAGAATGGATATCTAGTTCCTACCATGTAATTGTGGCCCATTCGGCTTAAAAATAAATAACAGTAGTCAGCGCATGCACTAACATAATGTTAAATAAATATGCAATTCTTTCATTAATAACCTGGATATCCTTTCACCAACCTACATACAACATACAATGTAAAATACAGACATCACCCCTCGGGTGTGATTCTGACACTTTACCATTAATCCCCTTTTCCATTCTCTCAACATTTTCACTTTTCGTCTTTTCAAATCAAACCATTCATTTTCAATCTTTCAAAGTCATTTTTGATCTTTCCATCGAAAACGATCAAGGTTTATTCAAAACGAGGTCCCGACAATGCACGAGACCAAAGATGTTAAAAATAAGAAAAATTGGTAAAAATTTGGCTAAGTGTCAAAAACTCAATTTTTTGAAGTTCTCAAAATTAAAAACGGGCTTTTGAAAATGAAAACCTCGATTACAAGATTTGACACCATATAAATTTCATAGCCTAATTCAAATTAATGCGAAAGTTATTACATTTTGAAAATTTGTCTAAAATGTCGAAATCTAAGTTTTGTTCTTGAAACCAAAATTTAGATTTGGATCATTTGAGATTTGGATCATGAAACCATTCCTATTGTTCCAAAATGGGGGTAAAATCTTAATTTCATTAAAGAACTGAAAGTAAATGGACATTTACTTAAATACTTTTAATGAAATAAATGGTGGGAAATCAAGTATAGGCAATGGGGAAGTCAAGGCAAAAGTCAGAAGTTAGTTATGATGAGAACTGTTTCTGTCGGTGGCAGAACCAGGATTCTATCGGTGGGACCGACAGAACAGGTATCGGTAGGACCAACGCCTCCTGCCGACAGCATAAAATTTCACATGAGCTTTGGGTTCATCGGTGGCAAAACTCTGATTCTGTCGGTAGGACCGATAGAATGCTTTCCATAGGTGCCAGTGGCACCGACCTTTCCCGCCGACAGCACTGAATCCTCACTCGAACTTTCGAGTTTTCGATCCTTTTTCGGATTTTTCTTCCACTCTTCTAATCATTCAACCCACCCATGAGTTTATTGTTAAAACTTGATAAAAAAATAATCAAAACATGTACTTCTACCATGAATTTGAAATCAAACACCAACTTTCTACGATTTAAATGTAAGCAATAAGTTTTATTTCAAAACTTAAATGCACATTTTCGAAATCTAAGGTTACTACTAAGAATTGAAAGTCCCTTACTTGGTTGTGGTTATCAGACACACTTAACTAACTCAAAAATGAATAGTTGACAGCAAGGACTCGAGGTTGAAATGATTTTGGAGCCCAACAGTCGAGTTAGTTGCGAAACCCACAATGGAGGTGTCCTTCCTCCCCCAACGGCGATGGATCACTGTTCGTCAAGCTAGGTGGAACTCCAAATGGGTAAGATCAAAACCCCCACTACTGGTTTTTTATGGAGGATGGGAAAAACAAATGAGAATGGACAGCCAAAGATGGTGAAGTTGTAGTTCTCGTCGTGGCCGACAATTTTACCTTCTTCGTCGAGGTTCAACTTGGTCTCGTTCGCACTAGAACTTGATGGGAATGGGTTGAAACCCTTGGGTTGAGAGTGGCTATCGTTTGGTTCTATGGAGAAGAAGAAAAAGGGATAAAAAAAAAATTTTCTTTAAAATAGAAAGTGATGAGGGTATAATTGCAATTTTCTTATCATCGTTTCTAGTTCGACCGTAACTTTATTATTCGGACTCGAAATGAGACGAATGAATATTTCATTTTGAATAATTTTTTTCTATGGACCTAATGGTGATGTCAAATTTTCTTGATTCTCGCTCTAACAAAATTTCACTGTTTTAGGTCCCACTCAACACGAAATTCGAGGATTTTATAACTTTTCCATCCGAATTAGAATTCGAACTTGCTTATAGGCTAACATATATATTTCGATCATTTTGAACCTAATGGTGAAGTCGGTTTTCCTTGAAAATGAAAAAAACAATATCTGAGTATATTACTCTAAGACCCTATTTTAAAATTTTCCTAAAAATATCACCATTTATTTTCTTCGAGATACGAGTTGAAAATTTGGGGTATTACATTCTCCCCCCCTGAATAAAAATTTCGCCCCCGAAATTGAAATGATACCTTATCAAGCTTGATCGTCATTCTGCTAACACAACATGTATAACAAGCGATACTTATCTTCAATTATCATCTACCCTCGGTTCTAAGCTAATCTCATTTTCAATTTATAAATCTTGTGTCACCTATTTTTCATCAACCCAATACGTCCATGTCTCTACATTCAACTCAATACTTCATGTTTCTTCTTATCGTGATAGCTCTTCAAGGCTTTTGCCATAATCTTCATGATTTAAAACCTTAATCAAGAGAGTAAAACCTATATCAAGTAAATTGTTTCGCAAATTAACCACGTGTGAAGGGTCTGGCAAATACTTCTTCAGCATGGACACGTGGAACAGATGGTGAACCTGCTCAAGATCTATTCAACTACTTTAAACGGTCCCATAAGCTACAAGCCACACATTTTCTTTCTCTACTCCTAAAAGCACGGTATTGACTAGTCACTACTCAAATATCATTGTAATATCAATTAATCGTTATTTATGTAACTTTATATTGCCTCAATCACACATATTTCAACTTATCATCCAATACTAATATTACCACAATTAACCTTTACAAATCTCACCACTATCTCTCATGAATTTCAATTCATAAGCAATTTTGTTACCTTACCTTCTTCATCTCTTTTCTCACAATCCTATTAAGTCACCATTGATGTAACCTTGTCACAAATCATTTTTTCTCGCATCTTACATTGACCCACCTTGCTTTCAAAACTACCTTTTCTATCTAATTCTTACCTACTATCATTTTAATCTTTTTAATAATATTTTTAACTATACGATCGTCAAGTCCAACTAGCTCCCCTATTCATAAATTTATTCCTACATCTCCTAATGAAACATCTCTTTCACACATCAAGTTTTACTTCTAAATACTCGTTCATTTTTATCACACACCAAATTTCAGTTTTTTTTTATTGCACACCTCTATTCGGTAGATTCTTACTTAGTTTTTCCAACAACCTCATTCTTCTTTCACAAGGTACCATTCTACCTTCACTTTCTAACAATTACTTTTAGCCTTAATTCATACATACTCAACACCATATTGTTATCATGTTATGAATACACTTATACCACAACACACATTTCTACTCATAATACTCCTTCCTACCTTACCTAACTGTGCCTATCTCATCAACATTTTTTATCCCATAGTTCTCAACAACTTTTCTGATAGTGGTGTAACTAGTTTTATTACTCGATCCGTCTCGATAAATTACTAGCTCCATTAAGCATACAAAATCTTAGCAACAATATATGATCTAAAGGAATCAATATTGAATAGAACTCCAATTTCTAACATCATAATTAAAAGCCGTACCTTCTAAAACATTATCGGAGGTAGTTGGTTCCTCTTGGGTCACAATCCCTACCTGCGACTGTGATAGATAACACTCTCTTCTAATATGTCCCACTTGACCACACCCATAACATGTAAATGATTTTGTCTTCGTAGATCTCTATAGAGTGAGCAGTTGGTAAACTGGAGTTTGAAATCTCTAGGTTTGTCTCGTTGGTACTTTTGCCCCTATTGCCCTCGCTGGAACTCCAACAGCTTTATGACTTGGTGATGAGGGAACCTCATAACTCGATGGTTGGGTAGTTCTATATTGTGTGTAAACTGATCCAAGGGTGATCGGCCTCAAATACATCGCCCTCTTGGCCGGATCTGGTCTGGAAAGAGAAGAGGTCTGGGGTTGACTGGTTTGTCCTTAAGATATCTGTAATTCCATCCCCTCTCGCTTTTGACTGCTTGTTCAGTCTGTTCACGATGGTATAAGCATGTTTTCAACCATGTTAAAATCCTATGGCGTTGTTGTCCCTTGAATTGGCCCATCTAACATCTTTCTGAGCCATGGATCTTTAATTGGTCGACGTTGACCTGAACATTGCACCCCTGTGTGTCCCAACTTACCACATTCATAACAGCTACCACTTTTTCTTTCGATCGATTTATTATTATATGTTGTTGTTTCCTACAAAACTCCTCAATTTCTTGAATGCGTATTTCCATAGTCTCACTTCTTATATATGGTTGTATTCCCCGCGACTCTGCTAGTTTTGTAATTATTTCCCTCTTATTGGGTCTTAATTGCCTTTCTTCTACCAGGTCTTGAGGAGATGATTGTACTATCTTTATTTCTTCTTGTAGTACTTCTTGTGTCGGGACATTTCCTCTTGGATCTTCTTGGGACTTATTCTTAAGATGGTGGTCGAGTTTTTCTTCTATCCTCTCTAATTGTTTTGTCAATTGGCCCACCATGATCATTTGAGCCTCAAACATCTCTGATTGTCTCCTTTTCATGAGGGCCTGACTTTGGGATAACTCCGAGATGGCTTCTATCACCCGTTCTATGTTGGCCAGTTTACTCGACCCCGATAGGTCTTCCCCACCAGTTTGACTCCTTGTCATGGGTCCAATTGTAACTCTGTTTCCTTGCATTTTTCCTAACCTGCGAGTTCAGTAATTTACTATTTATTAGAAGTAAAGCACTCCTTAGATCCATGTCAACATTAGTCTTACGAAATCATTAACTATTATTATAATACAGAATCTAATGATGAACACCATTTCATTACTGTGAAATGACCCTAGAATCTTATCTTAAGCTTCCTAAGCTCTACGGATTTCTAGACACGGAAGAGTTTGCAATCCCAATACGGAACCACTGATGAGCTCGGCTATCAGATTCCTAGTAACACTCTATAATTACCTCTAATGTTGTGGTATCAGCCTATTTTCTAAAACATAGTCGACCTGTATCCCATACGGATCTAATGCTATGCTCTGATATCATTCTGTAACACTCTGCCAAACGCTAACACAAAACCCAATGCCAAGTCTCCAAGTACTAGGTGGCACCTCGAAATTTGGACATGGCTCCCTTTGTTTATGTTAGCATTCAACTGAACACTAAACCTTATAATCCAATATATAACAAAACCTGAATATAAAAATGTAAATACAGGAATTAACAGCGGAAGACTAATTACATCTAACATGTAAGTGGATTAGAGTGTGGAAGATTTAACAATATACAAGATTACCAAAATACTCTCATTCTAACATAGGCTTAAACTCTCAACCCAAATACTACAAACATCCTGGATGAAACTGACAATACTAAAGGATATAACCCTAATGCTCACCAAGCAATAGACTCTGATCGTTGATCTGACCGACCAGATACTCCTTACTTACTGACTCTACGCCTTCCCCAGTAACTACGAGTGCTGAAACTAAAAAAAATAGGGAGGAAAGGGTGAGTAACGAGAGTTACCCAATAAGTCCACAACCAATTTCTACTAATAACCCTCCTTAAACATGATAAAATAAAGTGTACTGAACATTTTAATACATGTAAGGTTTTACAGAATAAAATACGATCAACTGATACATATAGCTAGGGATGAATAACTAAACAGTTTAAAAGTTACACATAGCATTAATCATCCATACTCATTATACATTTTTCATTTTATGCAAATACAGTTGACAACATTGAAATAATAGACATGCATTTCAGTTTATAATTCTATAGACACTCGATTTTTGCATCTGCCTAATTCGACAATTCGTCACCCGGTTATCGTGAATTCCTAATGATGATCACAAAGAACTCGAAGGCTTGTGAGTATTGTCCTTGATTCCCTTCATTTATGTAGATGCACGAAATGGCTCTACGCTTTCCTTCTCTTTCAGCTCGGGGCGGACCTGCAGATCAGCCCACTCCGACGATCAAGTTAGACCAATTGATCAGTATAATTTTTAAGAGAAGAAGAATTCGAACCCTTTTTACCCATAGTTTTCTTCTTTATATAGGCGTTCAACTTGATTGTTTTCTGTGCCATCCCTTGAGGTGACCTAGGGTAGTTAGCCTACTCTCTGACATGTCAGCTGCAGGAGTTGTTGCAACTGCCCTATCACTTCTGAGAAAAACGGAGTTGGTCTGACATGATGTGGGTTGTCAGGACTGACTGTCTATGACTGGCACACCTGTCAAATCTGTCCTACCGACCTATGAGGCAGTTGCCCGAACCACTTCACCGGCTGATGGCTTAGTTCCGAGCTTAGAATCCGTGCATTCGTCGGGGTTAATAAACAGAGCATGAGTCACGGTTCGTCCGACCTTAAAATCGTTAATCTCCGGCCCTTATTCGAGCCACGTGTCTGTGCTCAAGAATTTTCCCCCACAATACCCCCTCTCGAGAGCTCGGTCAGAATGATCGGGTACTCGAGAATATTAGTAATAAATTAGGAAACTGACACGTGGGTACCTCTCATTGGGTGTCATCTAAGATTAATGATATCTTTATGGCGAATCGTGGCTTAGCCTCTTCACTTTTCGAGGGCGGCGGTCGGTTGAGCTGTTATCGCAGCGCGCCTCCTGTCTGTTGGGTTAAACGGCGCAATTATTGCATAGAGTACACGTGGCTCCCCAGGAATGGCTCGATTCGAGTGCAAAAGGGGCGAACAGTCATATCGGGTTTCTCATCGTTTAATGCTTCGTCATTATTGGCTTAAGAGGTCCCAGCCGTTGATTTCAATCGCGCATCTCGAGGTCTCTCAGGCCTATAAATGCCCCATCTATTCCTCATTTTCACTTCCACTCTCATTTGCCTTGCCGTTACGCTGTCCATTTGTCTCCGCTCGTGCCTTCGCTGTGCCCTCGCCGCGCAAGTCATCCAGTGGCCTGAAGTGTTCGGTCGTTCGAAGTGCAAGGACAAAGGAAGGTAACGGAAAAAACAGAGGCACCTCTCCTCTTCCTTCTCCCTCCTCCCTCTTCTTTCTCTTTACTTCTAAATGGCCAAGGGAAAATCCCACGCCCCTGCTCGTCCTCCGTTAGAGGTGGTTAGGGACACATTTGGTGTCCCAGCCAGTGTAGGCATGTCCTATGTGGACGAGGCCTTGCCTACCAGGGAAAGTCCCTCAGGTACCACAATAGTACACTGGGGGCAATTCCGGGCAGGTCTCAGAGTCCCTCTAAGCAGGTTGACTCGGGAAGTCCTGAATTTTTATAGGAGGGCTCCCGGACAAATGAGTGAAAACTTCTTCCGACTCATTAGCGCCTGCGAGCACATGAACAGCAGGCTGGAGGAGGGCCTCCAGCTCGGGCTATGGGACATAAGGGCCCAGTTCGTCTTGAAGAAGTGCCCGAACAAACCGGGCTTCTTCTACTTATCTAAGAGGAGGGGGAAGCTGTCCTTGGTCGATCTTCCCGATTCGGACAAGGAATGGTTCTTGTTTCCAATTCGGATATCCGGAGGATGGGAGAGCGTTCCTGGTGACGAGCTTCCCTCTTTGGCCCACCCTTCGTTCAACCCCCAAGGTAAGTTTTTCACTTTAGTTCACTTTTCCTCTCCTTTCCAATTTCTTTTTCCCAGATAGCTAACTTCAACTTTTCTCGTTTCCACAGCTCCGAGTAAGGACAAGTTCTCGAGTGATTCGGTGGTGATCACTCACCTGCTATCGAATCCCGAGCTCTATAACTACACCACCGCCTTCCTACCGCCGGCCATCCGCCCTCCGAGCATGGCACTACAATCCAAGCGCCCTCCCCAAGTCCTGGGCTCCGACTCCGAGGACGAAATCGCGGAGGCTGCACCGACACCGACTATCGGGGTCCCAGTGGTGGGGAGCTCCGGCATCTGGCAAGAAGAAGAAGAAGAAGACCACCAGCCTCTACTCAAGAGGCTGAGGAGGGGGCCTCACCCTTCTAGAGCCCCGGCGGCAGTGATGCAGCTGCCACCCCCTCCAGCAGCCAACGCCTCAAACCAACCAGCCGAGCCTTCGCACACATCCTCGGCTGGTTCGGCTCGTAGGGGAAGCCTGCCCCTCCCTTCCCCCTGGCTGGTACGACCATCAGTCAGGGGAAGGCCGGTATCGGATAAGGATTCTGCCTTATCTGATCTGACCGTTGCTAGGGCGATCTTCGACGCGTCCGCGCTTCAGCGGGATGTGGAGAAGATACGTCGGAGTTTTGTCGGTGATTCGGCAAAATTCTCAAATGAGGCGTTCCGAGCTTTGGCTATGGTAAGTTTCCTATTTTTTGTTTCTGTCTTGATGTTATTTTGCTGCGTTTGTGTCTTTCTAACGCTTTTGCCCTTCTTTCCTACCAGGTCCAGCATGCCGTGGCCAAACTCGTTGAGGCTGGCGACACCTCGGCGCAAGACCTCAAATCCGCGGAGGGTCGCATAGCTCAGCTCCAAGCTGAGAGGGATATGGCTGTGGCCAGCTCCCAAAAACTCCAAAAAAGCTTGGATAGCGCACTATCTGAGCTGGAGCAGAATAAGGACCGCCTGGCTCTGGCAGAGGGGAAAATTTCATCGCTGGAGGAGCTAGTCAAGGCAAAGGAGGCGGAGCAAGAGAGAGCTCTTCAAGACCAACTCAACTCCCTCCAAGCCCAGCTGGATTCCTCGGAGGAAGCTTGGGAGGCGGCTTACAACAAACTGAAAGCGAAACTAAGGAAAGTCGAGGCTGCTGCGAAGAAGCCAGAGGCGACTCCTGAAGTTGAAACTGTCGTTGCCCCCGAGCCACCTACCCAAGATCCAGCTGCTCCGACCGAGGAACAAGTCCCCGATGAAGCCGAAGTTACACCTGCCGCGGATGCCTAACTTTTCTCTTTTTCCTCCTTTTTGTAGCATAATTTTGTAACTTTATGTGTAATTTCCAATGGAAATATATATAAATACATCGTTTTTCGTCGACTCTCGTGCCTCCTTGCTTTCTCTTTTCTGCTTTTTATGTTAAGGCATATTGCTTTTTAAAAAAAACAAACGAAATAGTTTACTATACCTAAGTCCTTAGGCTCGTCATTTGTCCAAGACCGACATCTTGTCTCGATCATAAGATTTTACCATGGACTTGATGCTAGCAAAGAACCAGGGCTCCGACTCTGAACTAGACTCCTTAGTTAATCTTTGCTCCCGTGTAGGGGCTAAAGCTTTTCCTTCAAACCAACTCCTCAGTTGGGCTCGGTCCCCTATGGAGGGGTCGAGGCTTTCCCTTAATCCAACTCCTCAGTTGGGCTTGGTCCCCGTGGTGGGACCAAGGCTTTCCCTCCAAACCAACTCCTCAGTTGGGCTCGGTCCCCTATGGAGGGGCCGAGGCTTTCCCTTAATCCAACTCCTCAGTTGGGCTTGGTCCCCGTGGTGGGACCAAGGCTTTCCCTCCAAACCAACTCCTCAGTTAGGCTTGGTCCCCGTGGTGGGACCAAGGCTTTTCCTCCAAACCAACTCCTCAGTTGGGCTTGGTCCCCGTGGTGGGACCAAGGCTTTTCCTTAATCCAACTCCTCAGTTGGGCTTGGTCCCCGTGGTGGGACCAAGGCTTTTCCTTAATCCAACTCCTCAGTTGGGCTTGGTCCCCGTGGTGGGACCAAGGCTTTTCCTTAATCCAACTCCTCAGTTGGGCTTAGTCCCCGTGGTGGGACCAAGGCTTTCTCTCCAAACCAACTCCTCAGTTGGGCTTGGTCCCCGTGGTGGGACCAAGGCTTTTCCTTAATCCAACTCCTCAGTTGGGCTTGGTCCCCATGGTGGGACCAAGGCTTTCTCTCCAAACCAACTCCTCAGTTGGGCTTGGTCCCCGTGGTGGGACCAAGGCTTTCCCTCCAAACCAACTCCTCAGTTGGGCTTGGTCCCCGTGGTGGGACCAAGGCTTTTCCTTAATCCAACTCCTCAGTTGGGCTTGATCCCCGTGGTGAGACCAAGGCTTTTCCTTAGATCGCAGGCATAGGCGCAAAGCCGACTTTATTGATAATATTTCTTTAAATTGAATACATTCCACGGTGATTGAATTTCATCCCCGGTCGAAGTCTCCAAGTAGTAAGCTCCGGTTTCCCCGACTTTTCGCACAATACACGGTCCTTCCCAGTTACAGCCGAGCTTCCCACTATTAATTTCCTTGGTATTAGAAAATACTTTTCGTAACACTATATCGCCGATTCTGAATTCCCTACGACGTACCTTCTGGTCATAAGACCTCTTCAACACCTGCTGGTATCGTGCCAATCTCTCTATGACTCTTTCCCGTGTTTCATCCAACCAATCCAAATTTTGAGCCACCATTTCATCATTGACCTCCGTCTCTGCCACTTGTGTCCTCGTGGTGGGAACCTGTATCTCGGTTGGAATAACAGCTTCCGTACCGTAGGCTAGCGCGAACGGAGTGAAACCGATCGCCCTTCTTGCCGTGGTTCGATACGCCCATAGGACGCTGTGTAGCTCGTCTACCCATCTTCCCTTATGTTCCGCCAGCTTCTTCTTCAAGTTCGCGAGGATTGTCTTGTTCGATGCTTCAGCTTGGCCATTCCCTTGTGGATATCTCGGCGACTATTGCAGAGAACGGATTCCGTATTCCTTGAAGTACGACTGCACGCGGTTGCCCTTAAACTGAGTTCCATTGTCAGAGATCAATGCATAAGGGATCCCGAATCGCGTTATGATGTGCTCCCATGTGAATTTGATAACTTCTTCCTCTCGAATCCGTGTAAGGGGAACAGCTTCCACCCATTTAGTAAAATAATCTGTAGCTACTAGGATGAATAGCTTGCCCCCCTTT
Source organism: Akebia trifoliata (assembly GCF_017979445.1). Taxonomy (NCBI): domain Eukaryota; kingdom Viridiplantae; phylum Streptophyta; class Magnoliopsida; order Ranunculales; family Lardizabalaceae; genus Akebia; species Akebia trifoliata. Next base: position 22,191,240 of record NC_141386.1, read on the forward strand.
CCTCGAGGTAGAGGTCCCACAATGTCCATTCCCCATATCGAGAACGGCCAGGGTGATTTCATAGGATGGAGTTCACTGGCTGACTACAGATGCATGGGAGCATGTTTTTGGCATTGATCACAGGTCCTCACATACCTCTTATAGTTTTCCTGCATCCTTGGCCAGAAGTAGCCCTGATTGATAACCTTATTGGCGAGCGACCGTCCTCCCGAATGATTGCCGCAGATTCCCTTGTGGATTTCCACCATTAAGAGCTCGGACTCTTCCTTAGTAAGGCATCTGAGAAGTGGTCCCCCGAAGGACATCCTATACAGTTTATCCTCAACGAGAGTATATTTACCGACCTGCCGAAGTAATTTTCTGGCTTCCCCCTTGTTTGTTGGCAGAACCTTTGAGTGGAGATACCTCATGAACTCTTCTATCCATCCTGAGGTCCCTCCAGCCTGTGCGCATTCCCTTTCTTCGTGTTCGATACTTGCATTAGGCAAGTATTCCACCGGTAGAGACCGTCCTTCCGTCTCTCCTAGCATTGAGGCAATGTAAGCCAACGAATATGCATGCCTGTTCTCATCCCTTGGTATCTGGCATATCTCCACTTGGTCGAACTTCTTAATCTCCCAGTTAACTGAGACTAGGTATTTCGCCATGCGTTCGTCATTTGCTTCAAATTTCCCATTGCACTGGTTTGCTATAAGTTGGGAGTCGGTACATAGTTTTACCCGGCCAATTTTCAACTCGCTTGCCATTTTCAGCCCGTGGATAACTGCCTCGTACTCAGCTTCATTATTTGATGCCCCATATCCAAGCTTGATTACCTTTTCCAATCTATCGTTACTCGGTGTTACAATAACTATTCCCACCCCCGAGCCTGAGTAATTTGACGACCCATCAACAAAAATTCTCCATTCTGCCTGCTTGTCCCACAGCTCCACTTCTTCCGTCCCTTCATCTTCGTTCTCCAACTCTTCCCAGTTCGGATCCTCAACCGGGAAATCCGTAAGGAAATCTGCCAATACCTGCCCCTTTATCGCTGTCCGGGACTCAAATTGTAAGTCGTACTCTCCGAGGATTACAGCCCACCTCGCCATCCTCCTCGACTTTTCGGATCTGTGCATCATCTCTTTCAGCGGGGTGTCCGTCACAACTCAGATGCGGTGGGAAAGGAAGTAAGGCCTGAGCTTGTGTGCCGAGTAAACGAGCGACAATCCCACCTTCTCCGTCCTGGTGTACTTAACCTCCGATACGCCCAATGTTTTGCTGACGTAATAAATAGGATATTCCCGTCCCATTTCATTTTAAAGAGAACTGAGCTTACTGACGATGAACTGGTCGCCAGATAAATCCCCAGCTCCTCTCCTTCTTCCGGAGAGCTAAGGATCGGTGGCTGCCCCAAATACTTCTTTAGGTCGCTGAAGGCTGCCTCGCACTCCGTACTCCATGTGAAATTCTTCTCCTTTTGCAATAACGCGAAGAGCGGGCGGCATCGATCGGATACCCTGGAGATAAACCTGTTCAGCGCAGCTATTCTCCCTGCCAACTTCTGCACCTGCTTCTGGTTAGCGGGGCTCGGCATTTCTACCAACGCCCGGATCTGGTCTGGGTTTGCCTCGATGCCTCTCCTGGTTATAATGTGCCCGAGGAATTTCCCAGAGGAGACGGCGAAGACACACTTCTTCGGATTCAACTTCATTTTGAAACTCCTCATCCGATCAAATGTTTGCTTAAGGTCTGTCAGATGGTCTTCCGCTCTCTTGCTTTTTACCAATAAATCGTCGATGTATACTTCCACAGTCTTCCCAATTAATCATTCGAACATCTTTGTCACGAGTCTCTGGTAAGTGGCCCCGGCATTTCTCAGGCCGAACGGCATGACCTTAAAACAGAACAGCCCTTGCTCGGTGATGAATGATGTTCGTTCCTGGTCTTCCACTGCTAGGGGGATCTGGTTATACCCCGAATATCCGTCCATAAACGACATTCTCTCATGTCTAGCAGTGGCATCGACTAACCTATCAATCCTTGGCAGCGGGAAGCTATCCTTTGGGCACGCCTTATTTAGGTTTGTGAAGTCAATGCATACTCTCACCCTCCCATCCTTCTTTGGTACTGCCACTATATTCGCTATCCATTCTGGGTACTCTACCTCCCTGATAAACCCGGCCTTCAAAAGCTTCTCGATTTCCTCATTCACCCCCTGCCTGAGGCGCGGCGACAGCCTCCGTGGCTTCTGTCTAATAGGTCGGAAGCTTTTATCAACATTTAATCTATGACACGCCACCGACGGGTCTATCCCAGGCATGTCCTCCAATGACCATGCGAATACATCCTTGTTTGCCCTCAGAAGTTGGAGTAGTGCCGCCTTCTCCTCCCGCAACATTGTGGTACCAACACTAACTATCTGTCCTCCATCGCCGCCGAGGTCCACGGCTTTGACTTCCTCAACTGTTACCCGCTGCTCGCGCAGCGGCTGCTTCTGTAATTGCTACGAAGATTCATTAACAGTTGGAGGTACCTTTCTCTTCTTCAGGGGAACGGCCTCGGGGCCTCGGTCTTGCTTCAAGGCCAAGTGAAAACACCTCTGCACCATCTCCTGATCTCCCCTGATTTCCATTATTCCCTCCTTACCCAGGAAACGAATAACTTGATGATAGGTTGACGGGACTGCTCTCATCTCGTGTATCCATCTCCGGCCCAAGATTGCGTTATAGGCCGAGTCTGCATCTATTACCACGAATCTTTTCATTACCACTTTGGACCCTGTAGAGATCGGGAGCGTGATTTCTCCTACCGAGCTGCTAGCGGCACCGTTGAACCCATAGACGAGGGTCGGCGTTGGCTCCAAACTACCTGAAACCCCCATTCTCTTAGCCGCGCTTAGGAAGAGAATGTCCACCGCGCTTCCCGAATCCACAAGTATCCTACGGAGCTCGACGTTTCCTACTGGGAGTGCGATCACTAATGCGTCCTGATGGGGCCTTGCCGTCCCTCTTAGGTCACTCTCCGTGAATACGATTGCCCGGGGATCTGCTCCGTGGTTCGTCGTTCCAACTGCCCGTGCTCCTGATGCCACACTGTTAACCCCGACCATATGTCGGATCTTTTTTACATTCTCTCGAATCTCCCGCCTAGACGGCATTTCGGCCCCTAATAGTCCTGTGATGGTATGAACTATCCTGCGCTCTTCCGTCTCTCGACGTTCTCCTTTAGTTGGCCTTCTTTGCTCGGGCTTTCGTTCGGCTCTCTCGGTAGTCTCCCCTCTTCTCCTTCCTCCCGCGGAGACATATCCTTTGAGCTTCGCTGCTTCGATCATATCCTGGATGATATGGCGCAGCCTGTAACAGTCCTCAGTAGGGTGATCCTCAGCCTCATGATACTCGCAAAATGGTTTTCTGGGTTTCCCCTTATACCCCCGTGGCGGCTGAACGAAATCGGGTTCCCCCCTTATGTGCCTCAGTATCACGGATAGTTTTTCATTGAGCGGGGTATACGTCCGGCCTCTTTTCCACCACGACTGCTCGTTCGAATCTCTCCGCCTTTTCTTACTTCCTTCCACTCCGGGGTGGGTCGGTACCTTTGAAGCGTCTATTCCTCCTTCGCTGTTAGCCACTGTCTGGGTGCTTCGTCTTCTGCCCTTCACAGATTCTTCCACCAGGATGTACTTTTCCACCTTCGCATACAAATCTTCTAGACGAGTAGGATCAGACTTGATCAAGGACTCATGCAACCGTGTTCCTGGGATCACCGCAGCGATGCACGCCGCGCATGCTGTGGCCTCGTCCATGCCTTCTACGTCCAGGGCTCTCGTTCGAAAACTGGTTACGAACGACCTAATACTCTCCCCAGGCTCCTGTCGAAGGTTAAATAGAGTGTTAACTCCAACCTTCTTCCTTCGCAGGTGCACGAACTGCCCAACGAACGTTTCTTCCAGCTCGGAAAAGTTCGTAATGGACCCAGCTGGTAAGGCCTGGAACCACATCATGGCCCGAGCCTCAAGGTTGACAGAAACAGCTTGCAGAGCAACGGATCATCGTTCTGGTACAGCACCATTTGACTTCTGTAGTGCAGTATATGATCCATGGGATCTCGCGTCCCGTCATAAGTTTCAAACTTTGGCATGTGGAACGATCTGGGTGGTTCCGAATTCATTATCCTTGTAGAGAATGGTGTCCCTTTGAGTTCCCAAATTGCGTTTCGTACCTTTTGTGCGGGATCCTTTCCTCGCGCGAATTCCTCATCCCTTCTTTTGAGCATTTCCTCCACTTCCTTCCTCGACATGGTTTCTTTAACTTCAGAGCTTCCTTGCTGCGTTTTGACTGTTGCTGAGTCTTCAGTCCAGTTCGCCTGCGTCCGTGCTGCTCGGACAATGTGATCGCTACTTTGCCCTGCGCCCAAGCCTTCTTCGGTCTCCGCACGCTCACCTAGCCTTTGCCTGAGCTCTTCGTTTTCCCTCCTTATGGTCATTATCTCATCATTTTGTTTCTCTAACCCCCTGCGCATTTCCTCTCTCATCTCTGTGAGTAAGTTGTACATTGCAAGCATTGGGTCCGGCGCGTTTGGGGGCGAGTCTGCTGGTAGTGGATTTGATGGCTCTCCACGATTTTCACCTCTAGCTCTTCCCATCTTGGTCGTTTTTCTCCTTGTAAGTTTCCCACGGACGGCGCCAAATTGTAGATGCACGAAATGGCTCTACGCTTTCCTTCTCTTTCAGCTCGGGGCGGACCTGCAAATCAACCCACTCCGACGATCAAGTTAGACCAATTGATCAGTATAATTTTTAAGAGAAGAAGAATTCGAACCCTTTTTACCTATAGTTTTCTTCTTTATATAGGCGTTCAACTTGATTGTTTTCTGTGCCATCCCTTGAGGTGACCTAGGGTAGTTAGCCTACTCTCTGACATGTCAGCTGCAGGAGTTGTTGCAACTGCCCTATCACTTCTGAGAAAAACGGAGTTGGTCTGACATGACGTGGGTTGTCAGGACTGACTGTCTATCACTGGCACACCTGTCAAATCTGTCCTACCGACCTCTGAGGCAGTTGCCCGGACCACTTCACCGGCTGATGGCTTAGTTCCGAGCTTAGAATCCGTGCATTCGTCGGGGTTAATAAACCGAGCATGAGTCGCGGTTCGTCCGACCTTAAAATCGTTAATCTCCGGCCCTTATTTGAGCCACGTGTCTGTGCTCAAGAATTTTCCCCCACAGTTTACACTATTTTCATCTCTCCTATTTGTTACGACTCGACATAAAAATTTACGCACGCTTAGGATCGCCATACGTCATACCCGATTTAGCAAGCATGTACGCTTAGGCTCGCCACACAGTTCGATAACCTAAAAATCTCATCACGCTAGGAAAATACGACTTTGAAACATAGAAATAATCACATTGGGACTAAAAGAAACCTCACGCCAGAATTCGTAAAAATCTGCAAAAATCGATAAAATGACGAAAATACCCCTCATAAATTTTGGAACTCCGGAAGACCTCGAAAGTACCTCCATTGCACTTAGAATATGATTTCGAGTCTAACGGGACCCAAACCGACGAAAACAGAGAAATTTAAAAAAAATCATAAAAATGATCGAAATACCCCTCGACCTCTAAACTCAACTTAGAAATCTTGATCGTTAGGAAAATATAATAAAAATTAAAATCAAATAAAAAATTAAATAATTAAAACTTAAAATTAAAAATTAAAACCAAATAAAAAATTAAACAATTAAAACTTAAAATCAAATAAAAAATTAAACAATTAAAACTTTAAAGTAAAAATAATTAACATCTAATTCAAAATTAAACAATTAAAACTTAAAATTAAACAAATAAAATTTAATTCAAAATAAATATTTTTTAAATCTAGTTCACAAGTAAACAATTAAAACCTAATTCAAAATTAAACAATTAAAACTTAAAATTTAATTCAAAATTAAACAATTAAAACCTAATTCAAAATTAAACAGTTAAAATTAAACCATTAAACAAATAAAACTTAAATTAAAAATTAAACTATTAAACAATTAAAATGAAAATAAAAAAAATGTAAATTAAATAACTAAACATTTCAAATTAAAATCGAACAACTAATCAAATCAAAATCAAAACACAACCAACAAATCAGATTAAAATTGAATCAACCAATTAAATTAACACTCAAATTAATCGATAAAAAATTTTCAAACAAAAAATTGATCCATAAGACTCAAATCAAAATAATCAAAATTAACCATTCAATTTGAGGTTATCGTGTTACGAGTAGCGAGGGATCACCCCACTACCATTCTCCCCAAAGGAAAGTACGCGTATAGAACAAAAAGAAAGAAGAAAATTTTTAGAAAGAAATAAAAAAATAAAAAATAGAAAGTAGCCTTCCATTTAAGAGAGAGAACGTTTTCTCTCTAGAGGATCTTCTTCCTCTCAACATCCTTAGACTAAACATCTTTTGACGGACTGTCATCTTCTTCTACGCCTCCCTTTCTTGGTTGCTCAAAAGAATGTACGTAGGTGCTCTCTGGTCTGATTTGTCTCCCTCTCTCGCCGCACACCCCTTTCTCCATTCTTTTTTCTCTGTGTTATCTTGAGGTTCATTCTACACAGCCTGCTGCTGTAAAATCAGCAACGCCCCAGGCTCCATTACAACCCTCTCCAACGCCCTTGCTATACCAATGCCCCAGCCCCCTCCGTTACAACCCTCTACTTAGACCTCTCTTCTCTGCAGCATACCCAGCTAACTCCTATACACGTCTCTCTCTGTTAAACCAACGCCCCAACCTTCCCAATACTCTTTTTTGGCCTTACACTTCGTTGCAACAGCCAATGTTTTGGCTGCATCTTCAACAGCCCCTCTCTCACCGTTAACTCCCTCTGTCCCCTTCTATTTTTCGTATTCCATTGGGTAGTAATCAAAAAGAGAAGAAGGGAATACAAAAACGCCTTTGTTGCAGCGACGTTTTGCTGCAACTCCGTCCTCTTCGCTCTCTGCTACCCAGTCAGTCCTCGTCAACTTCATAATGCCTCATCAGTCAGCACATTCAACTGTTATCCTCTTCACACATACGGGTGCTCACGAGTCTTTGAGGATCATACCTGAAGGAATCAATTTCTCTCATCTCTATAGGTAAGTCATTCTTTAATCTTTGCATTCATTTTTATTACTTATTTTTGCACGTCGGTAGGATCGGGAGAAGTTTTTTTATCTTCGTCCATTAATGCATGTTTATAGGATTAGAATAATTTTTTACTTTATTTTATGTTTTTATGTATTTCCTGCGTTTTTATTTCATTACCCGTTAATAATATTAGGAGACTATGTTTTTAGGCATTTTTTTTTATATTTTTCATTAGTTATTTTTGCACACCGATAGGATTAATAAAACACTTTTCTTTTTTATACATTTTTTATTGTTTTTTTATTTGCCCTTTTGTGTTTCCATAGGATTAGAAGAACATTTTTTTATATTTTTTCTTTTTTTTCATTTTTTTTTTTTGCATGTTAATAGGATTAAAAGAATTTTTTTTATATTATATATTTCATGTATTTTCTACATTTTTGTGTCTTTTTTTGCATATCGATAGGGTAGGAGAATCTTTTATTCTTTAGTTCTTCTTATGTAGGTTTCTAGGTGTTTTTTTATCTTTTTATTTTTATTTTTATCATTTTTATTTTATTTTCGCATGTTGATAGGATTATAGAATTTTTTTATGGTTATTATGATCGAGTTGGATGTGCACAATCTATGATGATGTTCGAGTTCTTTGTGTTATTTTAAGATTCTTTCATGTGATCAACGTACTCCTTGAATTGATAGCTATGCATGTTATTGAATGATAACTATTTTTGGAAAAATCAAAAATCATGAATGCATGTCCGTTTGATTATTTTGAGAATTGGTTGAATATGGGATTCTTTATTATTATTTTGTTAATTTTCAATTTGAGGATTCATCATAAATTCATAATTCCCTGATTTGGAAACTCCTATTTGTATTCCTATTGGAAAATTCATATTTGGAATTTTCTGATATAGAAATTGCATAATTGTCTATTTAAGGAAGGAATATATTTATAAATTCCTATTTTAGGAATTTCACATCTCATCAATTTCTAATTTAGATGATTTTGCAATTTCGTATTTAGAAAGTTCATGAATTTTAAGTTTCTAACTCAAAGTTGTGATCTTTAGAAAATTTCTATTTTGGGAATATTCCATTTTTTTAAGAAATTTTTGATTTGGGAATGCAGCATATATCTCATGAATTCTAATTTAGGAAATTTTATATTCCTAATTTGGAAATATTATAAGTTCCAATTTAACAGGTTTCTATTTGTAATCTTCCTATTCAGAATATTCTCATGATTTTCTATTTTGGACAGTTTAAGGAATACTTACAGGTGGAGTTTCTTAATTGATCTCAGGTCTTGAAGCTAATTAGGACTTTTTCAAACCCTTCCATATTTGATGGAATTAAAAGAAGGACTATGTGATAATTGGGATAATTTTTAGCCATAGGATTTGGTTGGAAAGCCCAACATAAATTGATGATGATGATTGTACTGTGATCTTGACTGTAATCTCTGTATGTTGACCGTAGGATGATTTTGGATCGTAGTAGAGAACGATCATGTTGATCGGGCGAATTCGGTGCCTAACACTTTCCGAAACCCGTAATCTGACCCCTTACCCATCTTTGATCTGTGGACTGATCCATATCCGTTTGGAGTTATTTATGGTTCCTATACCTAAACTAGGTGGCAACTCTCTTTTTCAAAAGTCCTCAATTAACAAATCGGGCCCCTATTCACTATTTAGTGAAAAAGGGTCGAGGCGATTTCAAATTCGAAATATAACAATAAATACATAGTAAAAGTGGTGAAGTAATGAAATTTGAACGTTGGGATTCACGACTAGATCACTCTCAGTCGGGACATGATATTCGTCAATAACATCGTAGTTCCTTATTTTGTGGTTGGTTGCTATTTACCACGCTTGCGGGACCATTTATTCAGCTCAGGCTGGCCATTTGACGTGATCGTAAGCAAGAGATCTCTTTTCGATGTGTCAGAACGTTTGACTACCACTAGATTATTAGTGATCACTAACTAATCATCTTCGTCTATGCCTATCAGGCGTGCATGTGATTCCCAAAATAACATTCCACTCATATACGACCACCTTAACAATACACGTTCACTGGTAAAGATAAGAAAGGAATGGACCCGGATTCCAATTGTGACTCCACTCCAACTGTACATCCCAGGATATTTTACTCCTCCGGATTATGCGACACACTATCCCTTCAGGCATTCATAGACCCTTTAACAACTCACAAAATAGCTATATATATCATGTTTTTCATTTAAAACAAAAGAAATTGAGAATGAATATCCTGTTCCTACCATGCAATTGTGGCCCCCTTGGCCTAAAAATAAATAACAGTACTCAGCGCATGCACTAACATAATCTTAAGTAAACATACAACCCTTTCATTAATAACCTGGATATCCTTTCACCAACCTACATACAACATACAATGTAAAATGCAGACATCACCCCTCGGGTGTGATTCTGACACTTTACTGTTCATCCCTTTTTTCACTATCTCGACATTCTCACTTTTCGTCTTTTCAAATCAAGCCATTCATTTTCAATCTTTCAAAGTTATTTTTTGTTTATCCATCGAAAACCATCAAGGTTTATTCAAAACGAGGTCCTGGCAATGCACGGGACCAAAGCTATTAAAAACAAGGAAAATTGATAAAAATTTGGCTAAGTGAAATGAAAGTCAATTTTTTGAAATTTTCGAAATTGAAAACGGGTTTTTGGAAATGAAAGTCTTGATCACGAGATTTGATACCATATAAATTTCATAGCCTAATTCAAAGTAATGCGAAAGTTATTATATTTTGAAAATTTGTCGAAAACGTTGAAATCTATGTTTTGTTCTTGAAACCAAAACTTGGATTTTGATCCTTTGAGATTTGGATCTCGAAATCATTCCCATTATTCCGAAATGGGAGGTAAAACCTTAATTTCATTAAAGAACTTAAAATAAATGAATATTTAATTAAATTTTTTTAATGAAATAAAGGGTAGGAAATCAAGTATAGGCAATGGGGAGGTCAAGGCAAAAGTCAGAAGTCAGTTCTGATGAGAACTATTTCTATCGATGGCTGTCGGTGGCAAAACCAAGATTCTGTCGGTGGGACCGACGCCTCTTGCGAACAACATAAAATTTCACGTGCGCTTTGGGTTCAACGGTGGCAAAACCTTGATTCTGTTGGTGGGATCGATAGAATGCCTTGGGTAGGTGCTGGTGGCACCGACCCTTCCTGCTGACAACACTAAATCCTCACTCGAATTTTCGAGTTTTCGATCCCTTTTTCAAATTTTTCTTCCACTCTTCGAATCATTCGACCCACATACAAGTTTGCTATTAAAACTTGATAAAACATAACCAAAACATCTACTTTTACCATGAATTTAAAATCAAACACCAACTTTCAACGATTTAAATGCAAGCAATAAGTTTTGTTTTGAAACCTAAATGCATATTTTCGAAAACTAAGATTACTACTAAGAATTGAAGTCCCTTACTTGGTTGTGGTTGTCAGACACCTTAACTAACTCGAAAATCAAAGGTTGGCAGCAAAGACTCGAGGTTGAAATGATTTCGGGGCCCAACGGTCGGGATAGTTGCAAAACCCTCAATAGATGTGTCCTTCTTCCCCCAACGATGATGGATCACCTTCTTTAAGCAAGGTGGAACTCCAAATAGGTAACATCAAAATGCTGGTTTTTGACGGAGGATGGGTAAAACGAACGAGAATGGACAACCAAAGATGGTGAAGTTGTAGCTCTCGTCGTGGTGGACAACTTTACCTTCTTCGTCGAGGTTCAACACAGCCTCGTTCACGCTAGAACTTGATGGGAATGGGTTGATCCCTTAGGTTGAGAGTAGCTATCATTTTTTTTATGGAGAAGAAGAGAAAAGAATAAAAGAAAACAAATTTTATTTTAAATAGAAAGTAATGAGGGTATAATTGTAATTTTCTTCTCATCGTTTTCAGTTCGACCGTAACTTGATTATTCGGACTCGAAATGTGGCGAATGAATATTCCATTTCGAATAAATTTTCACTACGGACCTAATGGTAATGTCAAATTTTCTTGATTCTCGGTCTAACAAAATTTTACTATTTTGGGTCCTACTCAACACGAAATTCTAGGATTATATAATTTTTCCATCCAAACTAGAATTCGAACTTGCTTATAGGCTAACGTATATATTTCGATCATTTTTTACCTATTGGCAAAGTTGATTTTCCTTGAAAATGAATAACAAAATATCCGAGTATATTACTCTAAGATCCTATTTCGAAATTTTCTTGAAAATATCACCATTTGTTTCTTTGAGATACGAGTTGAAAATTCGGGGTATTACATGTGACTTTGCTGTTTACAATAGGATAAAAGCTTAAGTCACTCTAGTATGGGTGCATCGATATACCTTTCAAGGTCAGCTGATCAAACGGTATGGATTTTCTAGCTTTATATACCATAGAAGTACGTGATTGGAGTTGTGATTTTTATGAATGATGTCACATCTCATGAGGAGATCGGGCCATACACTAGTACCATGTTGGCTATAAGGGATATGTAAACATACAATGCATCATAACTAAAATTTACTACTGGTGTGTGTAAATAAGGTAGGGTGTGCCCATTTTTGTTTGGATAAATGGACTCAAGGGCCACATCACATCACCAAAGTATGAATATTAGAAAAATATAGTCATAAAGCATAAATGTATCCATACATCAATCAAGATCAACGCATCCACATCAAAGATATATCAAGATCATGGCATATCATACAAGCAATTAATCAAGATAGTACAAAATACTATCAATCATCAATCAACCATTGAGATAAGCACAAAAAAAAACTCTTTTTTTTTTTTAGGGACATGCATGGCAAACATTTTGAGAATATAGGCTAACTTGACCAACTCATAAAATTTCAAATTTTACTAAGGGTCATTAGGCCAATATGGTTTCATCACATCTATAATCCAATGTCACAACCTTTTAATTTGATGGGAAAAGATTTGGACCAAAAAATTCAATTTTAAAAATAATAAACTTAGGTCCAAGATTTTGAAAATGGGTAGTTATGAAATCGAATTTAAAAATTGAGAAAAACTTTTGTAAAAAATTATTGTATTTGAGACAAAATTTCAAAGTACAAAAATTTTGTCTCTTAAATCATGTTTTAGAATGCCACATTATGAGTTCAAAGACCCTTAGTAAGATAGGAATTCTTATTAGATTAGTGAGTTAGTCTTATTCACTTGAAACTTACAAATTTTATAATTAGAAAATAAAAAATAAAAAAACGTAACGTAAAGTGCATGTTAAAAAAATATTTTTATGTAATAAGAGAGTCGCTATTGCAACATCAAGTTTTAGTAGTGCTCTATTAATTCTCATATAAATCATTAAAATAATTGCACATAGTCGATGTAACATTATCAACAGTTGGTGTGGCAATAGTAACTTTCAAATAATACAGGAAGTTACTATTTCCTTCACAACCGTGCAACAGAGAAGTCTACTAATAAGTCCCATTTTTTTAAAAATCTCAAATTGGTTCAATTGGACCATAAAAGAAATCAAAAATAAAATGCTTAAAACTAAAAAACCAATCAAACAATTCAAAAAAATTTTCAAAAAAACAATGCCTAAAACCAAAAATCCAATCAAATAATTCACAACCGTGTCAACAGAATAATGAAAAAAAAAAAAACTAAAAAAAAAATCAATAAAAATAAAACTAGTCCAGGTTTACAATACACTAATATTTTGGATTTTCAAGTTTGATTGACATTTTAGTTTTAAGCATTTTCTTTTTGATTTCAGTGGAGTTACCACTGAAAGTGCCCTTGATCCGCGGGTGTGGATGCATTTTTTTTTTTTGGGAATTGCCACTTAGTTTTGCGGTCTAAGAACCAAAATATGAATCTAAAAGAATAAGGAATACCGAACTACGAAAAGACTATGGGTATGGGGATCAAGTTACGAAACTAAAAAGGTGTTAGGTATCAATCCCGCTCAGTGAAAGTTAGTTTCTACTTTTCCCAAATATTTACATTGCAAAACAACCTCGATCTAGATTCAATGAGAATTACTATAATTTTTTTACCTGAGTGATTGCAATAAGCGATTTTTTTAGAAATTGGCAGACAACGTGTGACGCCCCGCCAAACGCTAACACAAATCCTAAGGCCGCCTCGAGGTACTAGGTGGTGCCTCAAAATTTCGGCATGGTCTTCTCTGTTTGTGTTAGCGTTTCATGAAACTCAAACCTGATAAACCAAATCCAAACAATCATGTATAAAGCAACATATCCACAATGAATAAGAAACAGAAGACGGAATATTTTATGAACAACAAAAAACAAGGTCAGAGTTACGCAAAAAGGGATAGAGTTATACAGGATTACAATATTTTTCTCACCCTAACATGGACCTAGCACTCGGTACCAAAAAACATAGACTTCTCCTAGGATGAACAGACTACTAGTAGAAGTGGTCATGATGCTTACCGGGTAACGGACTCTGATCGTCGATTTGACCGACCAGATGTTCCTCGACTAATAGCTCAATACCCGCAGCGCCAACTGTAGGCTCTGCAACTAAAAAAAAGGAAGGAAATGGTGAGTAACAATGGTTACTCAGTAGGTCCACAAACAATTCCTACTAACAACCTTACCTAACGTGATCGAATAATCATACTGCATTATTTCAAAACATGCAAGTTTTACAATTGAAACTACGAATAACTAGTACATATAGCCAGAGATGAGTAATTAAACAGTTTAAAAGCCACACATAACATCAATCATCCATACTTATTGTACATTTTTCATCTTAGACAAATACAGTTGACAACATTGAAATGATAGACATGCTTTTCAGTTTATAATTCAAAATATAATAACAGATACATAGTACAAGTGGTGGAGTAATGGAATTTGAGTGTTGGGATTCACGACTGGATCGTTCCCAATCGAGACATGATGTTACAACATAAATCTAGATTTCAGTTCCTGATTTTGTGGCCGATCACTGCGCTTACCACACTGGTGACCATTTATCCGACTTAGGTAGGTCATTTGACGTGACCGTAAGCAATGGATCTCTTTTCAATGTGTTAAAACATTCGACTACTACTAGATTGTTAGTGATCACTAACTAATCATCTTTGTCGATGCCTATCAGGCGTGCATGTGATTCTCAAATGACACTCTACTTGTATAAGACCACCTTTACAATACACGTTCACTGGTAAATAGAAAAAAGGAATGGACCCGAATTCCAATTGTGACTCCACTCTCATACGCATCCCATATAACGTATGAGCTTGATGGTTCCTACCGTACATCCCAGGATAGTGCACCCCTCCGGATGATGTGACACACTATCCCTTCAGGCATTCACAAATACTTTAACAGCTCACAAAATAGCTACATATATATGTATAGTTTCTCATTTAAAATAAAAGAGAAATTACCAGAACAGGGTTAAGAATGGATATTCAGTTCCTACCATGCAACTGTGGCCACCCGGCCTAAAATAAATAACAGTACTGAACGCATGCGCTAACATAATCGTAAATAAACATGCAACCTTTCATTAATAACTTGGATATCTTTTCACCAACCTACACAAAACATACAATGTAAAGTGCACACATCATCCCTCAGGTGTGATTCTGACACTTTATCGTTCATTCCCTCTTTCATTCTCTCGACAATCTCACTTTTCGTCTCCTCAAGTCGAACTATTCATTTTCAATCTTTCAAAGTCATTTTTGATCTTTTCATCAAAAACTATCAAAATTTATTCAAAACGAGGTCCTGGCGATGCACGGGACTAAAGTTGTTAAAAACAAGAAAAATTGGTGAAAATTTAGCTTAGTGTCGGAAATTCAAATTTTCAAAGTTCTCGAAATTAAAAACGGGATTTTAGAAATGAAAGTCTCGATCACAAGATTCGACACTATATAGTTTTTGTAATCTAATTCAAAGTAATGCGAAAGTTATTACATTTTGAAAATTTGTTGAAAACTTCAAAATCTACGTTTTGTTCTTGAAACCAAAATTTGGATTTTGATCCTTTGAGAATCGGATCTCGAAACCATTTCCATTATTCCGAAATGGGAGATAAAATTTTAATTTCATAAAAAGAACTTAAAGTAAATGAACATTTACTTAAATATTTTTAATGAAATAAAAGGTGGGAAATCAAGTATAGACAATGGTTGAGTCAAGCCCAAAGTCAAAGTCTATTTCTGACTCAGGAAAATGTTGTCAGCGGTAGAAGCTTGTTCTGTCGGTGGAACCGACGATTCCTGCCGACAGAAGGATTTTAACGGCTGCAGAAGGTTCATTCTGTCGGTAGAACCGACATAATGCTCATCGGTGGGTGTCGGTGGGACCGACGGTCCTGTCGATAGTACTGAAAGTTCCTCGAGCTTTCGATTTTTCGATCCCTTCTTTGGGTTTTCTCTATCATTCTTTGAACCCTTCGACCCTCCCACAAATTGGTTGTTGAAACATGATAAAAATACTTCAAAACTCTACTTCTAACATGAATTTTAAAATCAAATACAAGATTTCTACAATTCCCAAATATCAAATCCATTTTCAACAAAAATTCCTAAATGCACATTTTCAGAAATCTAAAGTTACCAATAGGAATTGAAAGTCCCCTACTTGGTTTGTGACACCAAAGGTGATGAACTCGTACAAGGATCAAAGTTGATGGCAAGAGAGTCAATGTTGAGTTGAGTTTGGTGCAAAATGAATAAGGGTTTACAAATCCTTCGACGATAGCACTCTTCTTTACTTCTACCCTAGAAGACGAGCCTCTACTAATAAGGTGAAGCTCCGAGTGTGATGATACCCTAAGTTACTCGCTGATTTCTAAGGGAGGGTGAGGAAAATGAACATAAATGGTTAATAAGGAGGGTAAGGTTGTAGCTATCGTCGTAGCCGACAACTTTGTTTTCTTCGTCGGGGTTCAACGGTCCTTCGTTCTCAACGAATCTTGAGAAGAAGAGAAGAGAACCTATGTTTAGGAAAATTTGAGTTTTAGGAGCATTGGAGAAGAAAGAAAATGACTTATAAGAAAATCAACTTTCTTTTATAACAAGGGCGAGGGCATACTTATAATTTTCTTATTATTTCTAGTTTCGACCGTAACTTAGCTATTCAGACTCGAAAAATGACAAACGAGTATACCATTTCGAATAATTTTTCGTTACGATCTTAATGGTCTAGTCGAATTTTCTTGATTCTCCTTCTAACAAAAATTCTCTATTTTGGGTTTCGTTCAACACGAAATTTGAGGATTTGTTAACTTTTCCACCCGAACTTGAATTTAAACTTGTTTATAAGCTAAAGTATATATATCGATTGTTTTGAAACTAATGGCGAAGTCGATTTTCAACAAAAATGATCATAGCATAATCTAGGCACTTTACTCTAAGTTTTCTTTTCGAAATATTCCTCGAATTAACACTATCTGATTTCTTCGAGATACGAGTTAAAACACGGGGTGTCACATTCTCCCCCTCTTAATAAAAATTTCTTCCTCGAAATTAAGTTAGTATGTTAGTCTTCAGAATAGTTCTGGGTACTTAGCCTGCATCTCGGCCTTTTTTTTCCAAGTGACTTCCTCAATATTGTGGTGCCTCGACAATACTTTGACTAAAGGAATGGCTTTAGATCTGAGTTGTTTTACCCTCTTGTCAAGTATTTGGGCCGCACCTTCCTCATAGGATACGTCATCGTCTACCTCTAACTCCCACAAGTCTAACACGTGCGAAAGGTCTGGTAAGTATTTCTTCAACATGGATACGTGGAATACATTATGAACCTGTCCGAGTTGCGGGGGTAAGATCAATCTATAAGCCACTGGACCAATCTGTTCAACTATCTCAAATGGTCCCACAAACCGTGGCTTTAACTTGTACTTCGCGCCAAATCTGGAGATTCCTCTTTGGGACTATACTTTCAAGAATACTCGATCCCCAATTTGAAATTCCAAAAGTCTGCATCGCTTGTCTGCATAGTTTTTCTGTCTACTCTGAGTAGTTTTTAGTTTTCTCGTATAATATGTACTGTCTTAGTAGTTTCCTCAATAATCTCGGGTCCCAACACTGTGACATTTCCTATTTCTGCCCAACATATCAGTGATCGACACGGCCTACTGTATAAAACCTCGAATGGTGTCATGCCAATACTAGCTTGAAAGCTGTTGTTATAGGAGAATTCGACCAACGGTAAATGGCACTTCCAACCTCCTCCAAAATCCAACACACATGCCCGTAGCATGTCTTCTAAAATCTGAATAACTCGCCCGGATTGTCCATCAGACTGAGGGTGCAAAGCTGTATTGAAATTCAACTGAGTATCCATGGCTTTGTATAGACTCTCCCAGAATCGCAAAGTGAATCTGGGATCCCTATCTGACACAATAGAAATCGGAACCCCATGTAGTCAGACTATCTGAGCTATGTATATCAGGCTTAGTCTATCAATGCCAAATGAAACTCGGATTGGGATGAAATGTGTTGATTTTGTTAGTCCATCCACGATCACCCATATGGCATCTAACCTGTCACTGGCTCTCGATAACCCAACTACGAAGTCCATGGTCACATGCTCCCATTTCCATTCTGCTATGGGTAATGGTTGGAGTAGGCCTATTGGGTTACGGTATTCTACCTTGACTTGTTGGCAAGTTAGGCATCTACCTACATATTCTGCAATTACCTTTTTCATACCCGAAAATCAAAAATTTCTTTGCAAGTCTTTATACATTTTCGTACCTCCTAGGTGTATTGAATATTGAGAACGGTGTGCCTCACTCGGTATGTCGGACCTCAATTGTGAGTCCTTCCTGCCTCGAAATCTGATAACCTCATCTGATCCTATCGACCAATTTAAGTTGGTAAAGTCCCTAGCTTTCAGTTCATATTCTCCTACATCTCCATCTACTTGTTGGGCTTCTTTAATACGTGTTATCAACTCGTTTTCAATCCTTAATGCACCCAAGTAAATGTGTGGTTTGTACGTTTCCCTCAGAGTCTCGAACACTGTTTCTATGGCTTATTCAAGCAACTGTCATTTTTTCATCATCATGTGTGTTACAATGTTTCTACTCAATGCATCGACAACCACGTTGGCTTTCCCCTGGTGATACTCGAGGGTAAAGTCATAGGCCTTAGGTATTCCATCCAACGTCGCTACCTCATATTTAATTCCCATTGCGAGAATATATACTTGAGACTCTTATGATCGAAGAATACTTCAAACTTCTCTCCGTATAGGTAGTGTCTCCAAATACGTAATGCGAACACTATAGTGGCTAACTCAAGATCATGGACGGGATAATTCTTCTCATGATTTTTCAACTTCCTCGATGCGTATACTACTACCTTCCTGCACTGCATTAATACAGCTCCCAAACCAATCCCAGAAGCATCTTTAAATGTCGCCAGACTTTCACCTGGAGTTGGTGATACTAAAATTGGAGCGGTCGTCAACCTTTTTTTCAATTCTTGGAATGTAGTCTCGCATTTATCATTCCATTCAAATCGGACATCTTTTAACGTCAGTCTCGTCAACGGTGCTGCAAGAGTGGAAAATCCCTTAATAAACCTTCTATAGTAGCCGGCCATCCTAAGAAAACTTCTAATATCGGTCACTGTCTTCGGCTGTTTCCACATCAACACGGCTTCAACTTTAGAAGGATTTACTGCTATCCCTTCATTGGACACCACCACGTGTCCTAGGAACTTCACCTTCTGGAGCCAGAATTCGTACTTGCTAAACTTGGCATATAGCTTTTGCTCTCGTAGAATCTGAAGTGTAATTCTGAGGTATCCCTCATGGTCCTCCCTCGACTTAGAGTAGATTAGGATGTCATCTATGAACACAATGACAAACTTGTCGAGGCGCTCTCAAAATACTCGGTGCATCAGATCCATGAATGCTGTCGGTGCATTCGTTAGATCGAAAGGCATCACTAGATACTCAAAGTACCCTAGCCTAATCCGAAATGCAGTCTTTGGAAAATCCACCTCCCGGATCCTCAACTGGTGGTACCCAGATCACAAATCGATCTTAGAGAAGTATTGGGCACCCTGCAATTGGTCAAACAGATTGTCGATGCGCGGAAGGGGGTACTTATTCTTGATGGTCACTTGATTTAACCTTCGATAGTCAATACATAAATGGAATGACCCATCCTTCTTATTGACAAACAAAATCGGTGCTCCCCAGGGTGAGGAACTTGATCAAATAAATCCCAAGTTAGTAAGCTCATCAATTTGTGCTTTCAACTCTTGGGTTTCTAACAGGGCCATTCGTTATGGTGCGATGGAGATAGGCCCTGTGCCTGGTACCAAATCGTTAGAAAACTCTATCTCACGACGTGGAGGTAAACCTGGTAATTCGTCTGAAAAAACATCCCCAAATTCCTTGACTACCTCTATTATATCCGTCGATGTCTTTAGTTCCGATATACTCAAAGTCCCCAACTGGTTGTATAATGGACCGTCTCTTCTATATCTGGATCCTCGAACCTTGACTTTCAGATAACCTGACCGTCTGAAGACTACCGATTTCAAGAAGCAATGGACATGGGCATGGTTCTACACTAGCCAGTCCATCCCCAAAATGAAATCGAAGTTAGAACAATCTAATGTCATGAGGTCGGTATTCATCTCTTGATCCTCTATCCTAATTACGTAGTTCTGACATAATTTTTGAGTTATTTGTCGATCTCCCAATGGTGTAGATAATTTCATTAACCGGCCCGTATCAGAAATCTCTAATTCTAGCAATCGTGCACTCTCAGTGGAAATATATGATCTAGAAGAACCGGTATCAAATAAAACTCGAATCTTAATGTTGGAAATCAAAATTGTATCTTCTAACACCTCGTCAGAAACTAGTATCTCCTCCTGAGTCAGATGGTAAACTCTGCCTTGGGGTCTAGGAGTCACCCCTTGATGTTGTTGTGATGAAGGGCAGTTTCTCCTGATGTGTCCCGTCTATACGTACCCAAAACATGCTAACGGTCATGCCTGAATAGGTCTTTGTGGAATAGGTAGTCTCACACTCTGTCTGGTTGGTCCCCTTGGCCATGTTAGCCTCACTGAAGCCCCAACTGGTCCATAACTCGGCGGTGCAGGAGTTCAATACTACGAATACGTGGGTCCAGATGCACTTGGTCTCGAAAACATCGACCTCTTGGCCAGATCAGCCCTAGGGGGAAATGAAGTTTGGGGTCGACTAGTCTGCCCCTTCGAAGTCTGTAACTCCATATCCTCTCGCTCAACCCTCTGAGCCCGACTCACTGTGTCTCTGTAGCTGGTGGTCTCGATCACTGATATCTTGGCCCTTAGGTAGGGTCGCAGTCCTCTGAAAAATCTACGAGCTTTCTACAGGTCAGTCGGAATGAGCTCTGGTGCGTATCTCGACAACCTAGTAAATCTTAGCTCATAGTCTATAACGGATAGGTTGCCTTGCACCAAACTTGAAAACTCTTGATGTTTAATCTCTCGGACCGTCTTGGATATGAATCGATCTAGAAACATCCTCTCAAAATCGGACCACTCAAAAGGTCCATCCCCCAAAATATTTTTCCCGGAACGCCACCAATGGCTGGCATCCCCGTCAAATTGAAATGCGGCCACTGGTACCCATTGGTCTCTCGGGCACTGCATAGTGCTCAGAATCTCTTCGTTTCTCAAAACCCATTCCTTAACCTCAATAGGGTCCGAAGAACCTCCAAATCTGGGGTTGATACTTGTTTTAAAAAATGCACTTGTGCACTTACGCTTGCATAGCCCATTGCACAAATCTCCTCTACCTATGAAAGTTTAAACCCGGATGCTTAGTAGTTTAATGACTCGAGATCGCTTATTTTGGGTACGGGGACGAACACATCCAACCCAATCACCAACCTAAGACGTGTGTACTTCGGTATGCATTGAGGTTTGAAGAATGAGTAACCGTGAAGCCACCTATAGCCACATGCATTAAATACGATTAGAGGCTTAGGACACAATTTTGGAAAAATGATTTATCAACCCTCTCATTATTGTAATTTTTCCGATCCAAGGAAATGACTTTGTACATTTTTTTTTTAGCCCATGAAGGCAAGTTGTATAGATTTTAGGCTTGTTTTTATTTTTTTTCTTTACATGTCCCCCTAGGTAAAGGGGGAAATCTTTGTTTATATTTTGCATCATAAAAAAAAAAAAAAAAAAAAAATTATGTACCCCAAGCCAAAAAACAGAGGCTATGTGCCTTAAAATTTTAAAAAAAAAAAATTTGGCGAAAATTAAGGTTCTGGTCCATTTTTAAAGAGCGGACCAGTACAATAGCACTTCGGTCCGCTCATTAAAAACGGACCCAAAAAATAAAAAAAATAAAAAATAATTTTTTTTTACTTATTTCGTCCATTACATCAGTCTTGACAACTTTTCTCTTGGACTTTATTTTTCTTTTGAGTTTTAAGACTTGAAAATGATTAAATACACTATTTCTATCGTTAAACTTAGGGCCTACCACTCGTTACTTTGTGTTTGATCCAAACGGAGCTCGCCTACACTCTACCTATTGAAATTGATCCCGACCCAACATGGCCTACAATCAACCTTACCCATAACCGCTCCGAATCGGGTCCACGACCCATACCTATGCCAAAGTGGGTCCACGACCCACATCCATATCCGATGGGTCCATGACCCATACCCACTTCCAATTGGGTCTACGACCCATATCCACTTTCAAATGGGTCCATAACCCATACCCATTACCAATTGGACCTACGACCCATATCAATTTCAAAATGAGTCCACGACCCATATCCACTTCCAAATGGGTCCACAACCCATATCCGCTTCAAATGGGTCCATGACCCATACCCACTTCCAATTGAGTCTATGACCCATATCCATTTCAAAATGAGTCCACGACCCATATCCACTTCCAAATAGGTCCACAACCCATATCCGCTTCAAATGGATCCACGACCCATACCCGCTTCTAAATGGGTCCACGACCCATATCCATTTCAAAATGGGTCCACGACCCATATCCACTTCAAATAGGTTCACGACCCATATCCATTTCCAAGTGAGTCCATGACCCATACCCACTTTCAAATGGGTATACGACCCATACCCACTTCTAAATGGGTCCACGACCTATATCCATTTCCAAATTGGTCCACGCCCCAGATCCGCTTCAAATGGGTTCACGACCCATACCCACTTCAAACTGGGTCTACAACCCATATCCATTTCCAAATGGGTCAATGACCCAGACCCACTTTCGAATGGGTCTACGACCCATATTCACTTCCAAAATGAGTCCACGACCCATATCCATTTCGAGTCGGATCCATAACCCGTACCCAACCCGAACAATATCTATCATTTAATCTCAACCATGTCCATAATCTATGTATGAACCATCAAGATCAACAATTGGTCGATCAATTCAAATAAATCCAATCATTTTCCAACAAACTAGATAAAAAAAAAATAATAATAAAGAAATTTTAAAGCACCAATTGCATTTCTTAATCAAAGTCGGTGCCTAAGAACGATCTTACCCTGTTGATACGAGGGGGATAGACTACGTCTATTAAGGAAATAAGGTGATTTAAGAGTGCCATTGTGCGCCACCTTTTCCTTAGGGATTTGACTGGCCAATCTTGATTTCAGAGAATTAAATTAAGGGGCTAACAAAATGGTTTTTCGATTCAATCTTTTTATAATAATCTGACAAACTTCTGACTCCCTACTGATGAACCTTCGGTTTCGTGCTGACAAGCCTTCGGTTTCGTGTCGATAAACCTCCAGTTCCGTGCTGATAAACCTCCGGTCCCATGTTGACAAACCTTCGGCTCCGTGTCGATAAACCTCCAGCTCCGTGCTGACAAACCTCCAGCTCTATGCTGATAAACCTCCGGCCCCATGCTGATGAACCTTCGGCTCTCCGTGCTGATGAACCTTCGGCTTTGTGCCGATAAACCTCCAGCTCCGTACTGACAAATCTCCGGCTCCGTGCTGATGAACCTTCGGCTCCGTGTCGATAAACCTCCAGCTCCGTGTTGACAAACCTCCAGCTCTTTGCTGACAAACCTCCGACTCCATGTTGATAAACCTTCGGCTCCGTGCCGATAAACCTCCAGTTTCGTGCTGATGAACCTTCGGCTCCGTGCCGATAAACCTACAGCTCCGTGTTGACAAACCTCTGACTTCGTGCTGATGAACCTTTGACTCCGTGTCGATAAACCTCCAGGTCCGTGCTGACAAACCTCCGACTCGGTACCGATAAACCTTCAGCTCCGTGCTGACAAACCTCCGGCTCTATGCTGATGAACCTTCTGCTCCGTGTTGATAAACCTCCAGCTCCATGCTGATGAACCTTCGGCTTCGTGCCAATAAACCTCCAGCTCAGTGCTGACAAACCTCCAGTTCCGTGCTGATGAACCTTCGGCTCCGTACCGATAAACCTCCAGCTCCGTGCTGACAAACCTTCGGCTCCATACTGATGAACTTTTGGCTCCGTGCCGATAAACCTCCGGTTCCATGCTGATGAACCTTCGGCTCCGTGCCGATAAACCTCCAACTTCGTGCTGACAAACCCCCAGCTCCGTGCTGATAAACCTTCGACTTCGTGCCGATAAACCTTCAGCTCCGTACTGACAAACCTCCAGCTCTGTGCTGACAAACCTTCAGGTCCATGCTGACAAACCCCAGCTCCGTGTTGATCAATATCTGGCTCCGTGCCGACGAACTCCGTGCTGACAACAAACCCAACCTCAACCAAATTCAGGGTTTTCTTAATGCAACTTTACCAATTAATCCAATCTGACCTAATAAATCATCATGCATCTTCATTGTGTAAATGATATATTAATGCCTAACCTCTTATCCATAGGTGGCCAAACGACCCAGAAAGAAGTACTTACCACCTGACAATCCTCCATATTTTCTACGTTCACAATCGATCATGAACACTTCAGAGCAACCTCAGCAGATAGTGACAAAAGTAATAACAGATCTCACTTCAAAACTAGATATAGTGGTGAAAGCATTGGAAAAACACGACAAGATTCTAGATCTGCTAATGGCAAATCCAAGCATCATTCAAGCTGTACAACATCAAGCATCCGGCTCGAATCAGGCCATGCCAGAACAACCACAACAACTGCCACCAGTGCAGAATACCTTACCGCCCATGGCCCCCGCCAATCAGGGGCCCCCAATTCACATCCATTGTAATCCACAACGACCTGAGGTTATTCAAGAGGAAGAATATGAATACAGGGCAGCTGAAGTAAGGAGTACTATAGAAGAGAAACTTGCCAATAAGCTCGAGGCAGTCGAGGAGGAGATTAGAAAGATGAAAGGCAAGGATTCTACAAGCGGAATGGGATTCAGAGACCTCTGCCTATACCCCAATGCACCATTACCACCAAAGTTCAAGTGTCCTGATTTTGAGAAGTATAACGGCATCGGATGCCCTCTATCATACTTGAAGCTTTACTGTGGATCCATGTGCCAATTTGGGGATGACGACAGGTTGTTGGTTCAACTCTTTCAAAGGAGTTTAACAGGGGCAGCCCTCTCATGGTTCTCTCAGTTAGATCATTCGCGGATTAAGAACTGGCAAGACCTGGCTACAATTTTCTCAGAAGAGTACAGATTCAATACGGACATGGGATTGGACAGAAATGACATGGCCAAGATGACTCGGAAGCCAAAGGAAAGTGTGAAATAATATGCCCAAAGGTGACGAGAATTGGCTTCTAAGGTTAAACCAGCTATGATTGAACAAGAGATGAACACTATATTCATTTCTACTCTGGGCCACTTATTCTACACTCACCTGGTGGGCCATACGACTACCAGCTTCTCGTCATTGGTTCAAGTGGTAGATCGGGGAGAGGACGGTATCCGATCAGGTCTGATTTACGACCTGTCCAGTCTAGGGGCACCAACAGGGGGGATCTACTCAACGAAAACCGATAGTCTTGAACAAAAAGAAAGAAGAAGCACAAGTCAACAATGTACAACCTGTTCGACCTTTCTTCATCTCAACACCAAACCAGAGGCCATCAGCACCTTAGGTCCCCTTCAAGTTTAACCCACCCCAAGCTGCACCTATTCCACAAATATTTTAGTTCGGACAAAATCCAGTGTTTGGTCAAAACCCACAATTTGACCAGAATCATCAAAACGAGCAACTCTAATCCAACAGGGCCCCTCGAGTCTTCACCCGCCTGCCTATGACTCTATCAAAACTACTCCCAACATTACTCAGGGAAGAATATCTCACTAAGAGGCAGCCAAACTCAGAAGCGGTAAAGGGACCAAGGTATAATCCCAATCAATTCTGTGAGTTCCATATGGGTGCACCGGGGCATGCCACCGACCAATGTTGGCAACTAAGGCACCAAGTACAGAATCTAATCGATAGGAAAACGATCATCTTGGATGGTCCGGCAACCCAAGCACCTTAACAGAATATTAATCAGAACCTGTTACCAACACATAATGGGGGAGGCAATGGGCCGACAGTCAACGCTATAGAGAGGGATGAACCGAGTTTCAACCCTTCAGTTTTGATAGCACCTATTGGCTCTAAGGTTAGAGTCAATTTGAGTAAAGAACCAACGTCATCAAGCATCAATGCACTACCACAAGATAGAACCCACCAATCACCATCCCAACTTCCCGTCAGACTGGCCAATCTCACCATTCACTCCAACTCCCAAACGTCAAATCCTTCACGACCACCTCTCATCATACCCTACACATTACCCACTTCAACTTCTACCTCTCGGCCACCTCTCATCATACCTTACATTTCACCAACTGCAAGTGCTTCCTCTCGACCACCTTTTATCATACCCTGCTCTGCACCTACCTCTCATGTTTAAACTTCTCCTCCCGACCACCTCTTATCCTATCTTATACCAACCCACAAACCCCAAACATCGCTACGTCAATCGTCAAAACCAACCCGCCACCTCTTGTCCTCCATGTAAAGCCAGATCCTCAACCCATGACCATCATATCCCCTAAACCCTTCCCATACTGCTCCAGTCAAATCATCCCATGGAGTTATGAGACGATGATTGTAACATCTGCAGGCATTGAGACGTCGAAAGAGGCAATGATCACGGACATTGGGCATATGACTAGATCAGGGAGGTGCTACAAAGTACCAGAAAAAGAACAAAAAAGGCAGAACGAGGAAGATGACAGAAGAAAAGAAAAAGGAAAAGGAAAGCTGGTAGAGGAGGAACAAATACCACAAGGGGAGTCAGAGAGGAAGAAGAGCAGGGTAACTGACAAGGAGGCAGTTGACCTCCTCAAACTCATTCGAAAGAGTGAGTACAACGTAGTAGAGCAATTGAACAGAATGCCAGCTCAAATCAGTATCTTTGACTTGCTTTTAAACTCAGAGTATCATCGGGAAGCATTACTCAAAGTCCTTAGTAGTGCACAAGTACCTGAGACCACCTCGTCAGAAGAGTTGGAAAAGACAGTGGGTCAGATCATGGCCCCTAATCCGATCACCTTCACGGAGGATGAACTTATTAGCGAGAGGTGTGGACACATTGAGCCATTGCACATTATGGTAATATGCAAGGGTATGATGGTAGCAAGGGTACTAATCGACAACGATTCGACTCTTAATGTCTGTCCCCTGCAAACTCTGCACACGCAGACTTGTCTTACCTCAGGCCAACTCGAAGGACCATAAGGGCTTTTGATAGTAGGAAAACTAAGTCGTTAGGAGAACTGGATCTTTCTGTCACCATCGGATCATGCACATTCGAAGTGACATTCGAGATCTTGGACATACCTTCAGCATTCAATCTCCTCCTAGGAAGACCTTGGATTCACATCACTGGAGCAGTTCCTTCTACCTTACATCAATGGGTCAAATTCATTATGGGGCAAAGGGTGATCTCCGTCCTTGCCGAAAATCTTATACCCATCGATCGATCTCCAGATGTACCTTATATAGATGTGGAAATGACTGGGGACAAAGAGGGATATCACGCTTTCCAGTTCACATCTGTCAACCATATCCCAAGGGAAAATGAGAAGACAAAGGCAGAATTATCAAAAATAAATATGATGATCGGTTGAATAATGAAGAAGGTGGGATATCGTCCGAAACAAGGTTTAGGACCTAAAGGAAAAAGGAGGGCCACTCTGATCAGTACCCGAAAACATACTCCCTACTTCGGCCTCGGGTTCAGGCCTACAAAGAAGGACATCCTTGACATGAATGATAAGAAGAGAGAGCTAAGACTTGCACGAAAATAAAATCATGAGCCTAATGTGTAGAACTTGGGCAAAGTACCACACATCAGCATCAACTTTCCACAATCACAAAAAGGGCCGGATAATCTATCAGAGACATTGTCAATAAACCGCACAGGAGAACCAAATACTGTAAGTATCGAGCCCGTTCAATCTCAAGAAGACTCATTCGTTGAGTCCCCACATTCCTTTACAGATGGCATGGACATCTTGTTTGGAGGGGATTCCGAATGGGGTCAAAAGGAAGAAGAAAGAGAGCCCGCTAAGGCGGAAGTCACAATATGAGAAGAAGAAAGATCACTGTTCCCCTCTCAAATTGATTGGGGATCTATCGTAATTCCACCCACCTTACAAGTACCCGGACTTGACGACAGTCATCCGGAAGTGATGGTCATATTTGAACCATCAAGGGAGCCACTCTCCCAACCTATCCATCCTGTAGAGGAAAGGCAAATTTTCAAGAATTGAGAAGAATACCCAATTACTTATGAGGCCGCCATGGGGTCAAGAATCCCTACGGCCTCCAAAAAAATTGCCATTAGCAAAATCTCATCTGCCCGAGGACCATAATGAGCCTTCGTCCTCGGAGCAAGACTGTTTTGGGGGCTCACCTTCGTTGTTGATGAATTTGTATGATGTTTCTTTATCTTGTTTCAGGAATGCAGAATAGTCCACAAAATCCAAAAAAATAAAAAAGTTTTCAAAATCCAAAAAAATCAAAAAGTTTGCAAAATCCAAAAAAATCAAAAACTTTGCAAAATTCAAAAAATCAAATATCTTCAAAAGCTCAAAAAATCAGAAATCTTCAGAATACCTAAGGTTTCCAAAGAATTTCCTCAGTTGAATGAATCTTGTGACAGAACAGAGTATGAAAGAGATGAATATGACTTTGACCTCGAGCTAGACTTTGATCTCATGGGGATTGAAAAAGAGTTAGAGGAAGAGGTTGAGTATCCCCCAAAAGAAATCAAAGAACTCATAGAACGTCACTAGAAAGGTGTTCAACCAAATATAGAGGATACAAACTCGGTGAACCTAGGCACCGAAGATGACCCACGGATCGTTAAAATCGGAGCCCTATTAACGATCGAGCAGAAAGAGGAGATGACAAAGTTCTTACAACAGTACCAAGATGTCTTCGCATGGTCCTATCAAGACATGCCCGGTTTAGACACAGATCTAGTCGTTCACAAGTTACCTATCAAAGCAGGAAGCAAGCCGATCAAGCAGAAATTACGAAGGTTGAAACCAGAATAGACACTTAAGGTCAAGGATGAAGTAATGAAACAGTTCCAAGCAGGATTTCTCGCAGTATCTACCTATCCTGAGTGGCTCTCTAATGTCGTTCCTATACCAAAGAAGGACGGAAAGGTACGCATGTGCGTAGACTATCGTGATCTGAACAGAACCAGTCCTAAAGATGACTTTTCATTACCACACATCGACACTTTGGTTGATAATACAGCGGGGCACGGCATGTTTTCCTTCATGGATGGCTTCTCGGGTTACAATCAGATAAAAATGGCAGAAGAAGATCAAGAGAAGACTGCGTTCATTACACCTTGGGGCACCTTTCACTATAAGGTTATGCCATTCAGTCTTAAGAACGCTGGGGCAACTTACCAACGAGCCATGGCGGCCTTATTTCATGACATGATCCACAAAGAGATAGAAGTATACGTGGACGACATGATAGCTAAATCCAATCTTGACGAAGATCATCTGGTAAACTTAAAGAAACTGTTTGATTGATTAAGGAAGTACAACTTAAGACTTAATCTTGCAAAATGTGTATTTGGGGCCACGTCAGGAAAGCTATTAGGGTTCATTGTCAGCAGAAGAGGCATCGAAGTCGATCCAGCTAAAATGAAGTACATTATAAATATAGAGCCACCCAAATCAGAGAAAGAGATCAGGGGATTCCTAGGGAAAATTCATTACATTAGTCGGTTCATCGCACAACTAATTCCGATATGTGAGCCAGTATTCAAACTACTAAAGAAGAATGAGTCGAAAGAATGGAATGAAGACTGTCAGGAAATTTTCGACAAGATTAATCCACCAGTCTTAGTTCCACCTACACCAGGTCGACCTTTGCTGATGTATCTTTCCATACAAGAAAACTCCATGGGTTGTGTACTAGGGCAACATGATGAAAGTGGTCGAAAAAAGTAAGCCATCTATTACCTTAATAAGAAGTTCACAAGTTACAAGGTGAACTATTCAACCCTCGAAAAGACGTGTTGTGCCCTCGTCTAGGCATCACAACGACTACGCCACTACTTGTTTAGTTATTCGACTATGTTCATTACTCGAATGGATCCCTTGAAGTATCTCTTCGAGAAGCCGGCGCTAACGAGCGCACCGCAAAATGACAACTACTATTATCCAAGTTTGGCATCACCTATGTCACTCAAAAAGCCATTAAAGGACAAGTTATTGCTGACCACTTGGCGGAACACCCTCTGCCCGACTATGAGCCACTAAGGACAAATTTTCTTGATGAAGCCATTTTATTTGCTGAAGTCGAGAGCGATGATGAAGAATCTAGTTGGAAAATGTACTTCGATGGAGCAGTAAACAAAAAGGGAAACGGAATTGGGGCAGTCTTGGTTAAGCCGGACGGAACGCATATCCCTATTGCGGTTAATTTAGGTTCCAATGTTCGAACAACGAAGCCGAGTACGAAACATGTATTATGGGGTTGAAAGCAGCGATCGACCTCGAAGTTGATGAAATAGATGTATTTGGAGACTCAAGTCTGGTAGTCTACCAAACAACGGGAGAATGGAAGACCCGAGAGCAGAGACTGGTTCCGTATCATGAGTATCTCGAGGATTTAAGCTCAAACTTCACCCGAATCTCCTTTACTTATATGCCGAGGGCTAAGAACCAGTTTGCAGATGCACTGGCTACTCTAGCCTTAATGATCAACATCTCTGAAGATACAATAGTCGACCTTCTTGAGATTGGTATTCAAGACGAACCAGCGTATTGCTTACCTGTGGAGATCGAAGAACTTGAGGAAAAACCATGGTACGCAGACATCAAAGCATTCTTAGAAGATCGAACTTTTCCACCCAATGCCACAACAACTGATCGAAAGACTATTCAGAGATTGGCGGGACAGTTCTTCTTGAGTAGCGGAGTCTTATACAAAAAGTCACATCATGAGGTCCTCCTCAGGTGTGTAACAGAAACAGAAGCTCAACGTCTGATCGAAAAAGTATATGGTGGAGTCTGTGGACCTCACATGAATGAACATATGCTCGCAAAGAAGATTATGAGAATGGGTTACTACTGGATGACTATGGAGAGCGACGGATATCAACATGTTTGAAAATGTCACTTGTGTCAAATCTATGCCAACAAGATCAACACGCCACCTTCAGAATTGTACAATATGACTTCTCCCTGGCCCTTCTCACTCTGGGGCAATATGACTGTATAGTAGTATACCAGTTTGAATCCATGGAGTCTTGACATAGAATATTTGTGTGGCATGAGTGTTAGCACAAATGGTTCGTCGTAAACATTTGCTCCAGTATTAGATAATTATGTAAAATTCACAAAAATAAATCTCAGGTCATCTTTTTTTATTCCTCTTCTAACATCAACCCACTCACACTTAAACAATACAACACGCTTCCATCCATAATAATTGAACTCTATGATATCAGTTAATACACCATAATAGGTAATGTCTCCTTGAAGGGTTTTTATTACTAACACTTACGAAACTTGATGTATTTGCAACCACGATAACTTCGATGTTTTGAGTTTTTTGCTTACTTTCACTACCTTCTGTGTTAACCATTAATGATGTATGTGTTGAATCTTTTTGCAACATGGTCAGGATCCTTCGCTAATTTCCTAACTTCATGTGAAAATGTAAAATTCTTCGAATGGGAGGACTTGATGAAAAGCCAATCATCAAATTCTTTGGCATGAAGCGTATAAATTTCAAAACGACTGACCAGATAATGCTACTACTTAAGTTTATTCTTGTGTTTTATGTATATGTTTGAGTTCAAGAGATATGATTAATTATGGATATATTACAGTCCACATGCATGGTAAAACTTAAAATAAATATACATTCTTACTCGAAGTATGGGACAAGTGTTTCAGAGTTGAAGAGCATGTATCGATTTGCTTGTCTCTATGATATTTCATCTTGAGTAAATACTTATTATTTTCCCAACGGTTGACTTGAGATAGTTTACCAAAGTCATCATTTCTTATTGGCCGATTAAATCTTGTCTCCACACTATCAAAGTACCTCGAGCAAAATGTTAAGCATTTTTTTGCGAGGTACCCTTCTATGATGGAACCTTCTGGTCGACTTCGATTACGCACATACGATTTAAGTGTGAGAAAGTACCTATGACCATGAATTGAAATAATATGACTATGAAATTTAATAGTGTGGTGCATGTGAAATCAAAACAAAAAGAATACAAAAATTAATGCATACTTTTCAATAGGGTACATCCATCGATAATGTACTGGTCTAGCAATTCCTGTCTCCGTAGCCAAATGAATAGGTAAATGCATCATAACATCAAAGAATACTGGGGGAAAAATCCTCTCTAAGTGGCATAATGTTAGCATAATCCGAGACTGCAACATTTCAAAGTCATCGACCCATGCAACCTTAGAGCACAACTCTCTAAAGAATGTACACAACTTAATTAGGTTTGCACTCATATGTTTAACCAATGTTCCTTGCAAGGCTAGCAAGAGTAGTTGCATCAACACATGACAATCATGACATTTGAGTCCTGAAATCTTACATTTTTTAAGGTGTACACATTGCGAAATATTCGTTGTATAACCATTTAGAACCTTAACATTCTTCAACACATTACAAAATTTTTCTTTTACAATATTGCTCATTGTAAAACACGTAGGGGGATAATATGTCTTATTTCCCATATTAATTGGATGAAGTTTATTTCGTATTTTTATTTCTTGCAAGTTTGAATGAGTTTTCAAATTGTCCTTTGTCTTTCCTTCGATGTTCAACAAAATCCCAATGACATTATCACACACACATTTTTTTCAATGTACATGACATCTAAACTATGCCGCAATAGGTTGTATTTCCAATAAGGTAAGTCAAAGAAAATACTTTTCTTCTTCCAACTGTAAAAATCTCTCGCATTATCCTCTCATCCTCTCTTGCGACCTTTTGCAACCTTAGAAATCTTCCCGAATGTGATGTTTATGCCTTTTACTTATTCCAAAACCTTATAACCAGATGGCGGGATTGGCATAATTCGATGTTCTTATTTTTCGTCGAAACATCTCTTGCCAAGTCTAAACCTATGGTCAATCGGTAAAAATCGACAATGACTTAGGCAACAAAATTTTCTACCATGCTTCAAATGTCGAGAGTAAGTGTCTTTATTGCAACAAGGACAAGCAAAACGCCCTTTGGTGCTCCATCTAGACAACATAGCATATCTTGAAAAGTTGTTAATCGTCCATAATAGTGCAGCTTTCATTTGAAAGATTTGATTGTTATGTGCATCATATGTATCTACACCAAATTCCCACAGTTGTCTCAAATCATTTATCAATGGTTACAAATACACGTCAATATCATTGTCGGGTCCATAAAGACCTAGAATCAATAATGATAACATTATATAAAGTTGCTTCATGCACATCCATGATGGCAAGTTGTATATCATTAGAATGACATGCCATGTACTATAAGAAATACTCAATATATTAAATGGATTAAAGCCATCGGTTGCCAACTCAAGTCTAACATTGTGACTATCTAAAGAAAATGATCGATATTTAATGTCAAAATCTTTCCAGGTAAGTAAGTCAACTGGATGCCTCAAGGACCCATCTTTGGTCTGACTCTCGTCATGCCATTTTATGAATGATGTAGTCTTCGATGACATGAATAACCTTTGAAGCCTTAGAGCTAATGGAAAATAATGCAATATTTTAGCAGGAATCTTTCTTTCTTTTGTTTTTGGAGAAATGTTATCATATTCCTCTTTATGTTCAACTTGTTGTTATCTTGAAGTACCACACACCTTGCATAATTGGTCATTGGCTGTGTCCTTCCAATATAACATACAGTCATTGGGGCACGCATCAATTTTATTATAATTAAGTCCCAAGTCCCTAATGATCTTCTTCGCATCATAAAAAGACTTTGGCAACAACTCTCCCTTGGGTAATGCCTCCTTCAAAATCATAAGCAACACATCGAAGGACTTATTGCTCTATCCAAAGAAACATTTTATGTGATATAGTCGAACAATGAAATGGAGCTTTTGTTGTAAAACCCCAAATTTTTAATTCGTATCTCGAGGAAAATAAATAGTAGAATTTTAAGAAAATCTTGAAAGTGGGATTTAGGGGTAAAACTTTAGGATGTTTCTGATCATTTTTAATGGAATCTGACCTCACCATTAGATTCAAAATGATCGAAAAACATAGTTTAACCTATAAGCACGTTCAAATGTGAGTCCGAATATAAAAGTTGCAAAATCCTCGATTATCGGGTCAGACCAGGCTAAAACAGTGACTTTTTGTTAGAGGAATAATTTTTAAAATTCAATCATACCATTGGGTTCATAATGAAAAATTATTCAACATAGACTATTTATTTGTCATTTTTGGATATCAGGAAGTCGAATTATCGCCAAAAACGAAAACGACATCAAGTTTAGGGGTCACCTCAGGCAAAAAATGTAAATTTTTGTTAGAGATAAAATTTATAGAAATTGACTACACCATTAGATCCGGAATGAAAAATTAGGTGAAATAGAGTATTCATTTGCCAGTTTTGGAGTCCGGATGATCAAGTTATCATGATCGAAACAATTGACAAAATACCGAATTCGTCCCACATTTTATTTAAATAATAATTTTAAATTTTTTTTTATATGTCATCTTCCCCAACGCGTCCATACGGCCGAGACATATAAAAAAAATGAATTTTTTTTCTCTTCGATCTTCCATCTCAGATCTCTCACAAACGGCTCGCCGTCGACGATCGACGCAGAAGGGAGAAATGTTCGCAGCTACGTTCTCTACAAAACCCACCCAACCTTTCTTTGTTTCACTTTCTATTTTACCCGATATCGTCAAAAATCAGCCGTATTTGGATACGGAAGTTTCGAAACTTTGACCCCAGATTTCGTTCGTTTCGGGGTCAAACCGTCTTCCGACGCAGAAGAGAGAAACGTCCGCAGCCTCATTCTCTACATAACCCAACCAAATTCCTTTCGTTTTCTCGCCTTTTTCACCCCGTATAGTCAAAAATCAGCCGTATTTTTATACGGAGATTTCGTAACTTCAACCTCGATTTTCATCAATTTCGGGGTCAAACCGTCTTTCATCGTAGAAGGGAGAAGAGACGAGCACATCGAGATCTTCAAAAACCACCGGACCGATTTCGAAAATCTGCCGCTTCGAAGTTCGGTCCGTCTC
Source organism: Akebia trifoliata (assembly GCF_017979445.1). Taxonomy (NCBI): domain Eukaryota; kingdom Viridiplantae; phylum Streptophyta; class Magnoliopsida; order Ranunculales; family Lardizabalaceae; genus Akebia; species Akebia trifoliata. The sequence goes on from NC_141386.1 coordinate 22,226,136, forward strand.
GATTTCTGCACCGTTCGCCTCGATTTCCGTGCACGTGCTTCAATTCCGTCGCCTAGTGATTGTAAGGAACTCTCAATTTCTATTAGTAATCTAGATTGTAAAAATTGCATTTAGGATTTTATCGAAAAATTTGGATGTATTTTTAAAATATAGAATTATTTTGTTATTTCAAAAATTCACGCTAGAAATTGCATGTTTGTTATGTTTAATTGTATTTTTAATAAATTATACGTGGGTAGGGTATTTTAACGGGTTATTTCCATAAATTGGGTCTTGTGCACTGCTCGGACCCCATTTTGATATGAAATTTGTATTTTTTCAATATTATTGATAGAAATAAATTCTATAGTTGAAAAATGTGATTTAATATTCAATGAACTCATATTGAGTTGATGAATATCAGAAAACGGATATTTTATGAAGAGATTGAAAATTGTAAAAGTCGAAAAAAGGGAAAAAGGGTATGAAACGGTAAAATGTCAGAGTCACACCCGAGGGGTGATGTCTGCATTTTACGTTGTTGTGTTGTATGCAGGTTGGTGAACGGATATCCAATGATAATGTTACTGGTTGCATGTTTATTTACTTTCTGTTAACGCGAGGCGCTCTGTTATGTTATTTATTTTAGGCCGGGTGGCCACACTTGCATGGTAGGAAACTGGATATCTATTCTCAACCTTGTATTGTTAATTTCTCTTTTGTTTTCAAATGAAAATAATATATATAAGTATTTATTTTGTGAGCTGTTAAAGAGTTTGTGAATGCCTGAAGGGATAGTGCATCATATCATCCAGAGTGGTGTACTATCCTGGGATGTACGGTAGGGACCACCAAACTCATACGTGGTATGGGACTTGTATGAGAGTGGAGTCACAACTGGAATCCGGGTTTATTCCTCTCTATCTTTACCAGTGAACTTGTAATGTAAAGGTGGTCGTATACGAATGGTTTGTATCTTTGGGAATCACATGTACGCCTGATAGGCATAGACGAAGATGATTAGTCAGTGACCACTAACAATCTATAGTAGTCGAACGTTCTGACACATCGAAAAGAGACCCATTGCTTACGGTCACGTCAAACGGCCAGCCTGAGCCGGATAAATGGTCAACCAAGCGTGGTAAACAGCGACCAGCCACAAAATCAGGAACTAAAAGCCCGAGAAGAATTGTAACATCATGTCCTGACTGGGAGCGATCCAGTCGTGAATCCCAACTCTCTAATTCCAATACTCCACCATTGAGTATTATGTATCTGTTGCTTATTTTGATATATAAGATGAAATGCATGTTTATTGTTTCCATTTGATCAATTAGATTTGTATAAAAAGAGAATGTTATAGTGAGTACTGCTAATCGATGTAATGTGAGTTTTAAAATGTTTAGTTGCTCATCCCTGGCTATATGTACCAGTTAATCGTAGTTTTCTTCTGTAAAATTTTGTTTATTTTAAAATGATTCAGTATGTTTATTCGTTCATGTTAGGAGAGGTTATTGGCAGAAATTGTTGCTTCCTTACTGGGTAACCCTTGTTACTCACCCTTTCCTTCTCTATTTTTTAGTTTCAGATCCGAAGCTTAGCGAGGCAGGAGTAGAACACGAATGAGGATCATCTGGTTGGTCAGATAGACAACCAGAGTCCGTCACCTGGTAAGTATTGGAGTTATACTCCATTTGTCTAGGAGTATTATAGATTTGTATTGAGCGTTAGGACTCTTGTTAGAGTGAGAAATTTTTGTATAATCCCGTAAATTTTCTTCTTCTGCACTCTGATAATCCGTACGTTATTAGACTTATATAGGCTTCCGCTAGTATTATATTTTGTATATGTATGCAGGATTGTATGTCGTTTATCAGGTGCAGGTTGAACGCCTTGGAATGCTAACATAAACAGAGGAGACCATGCCGAAATTTTGAGGTGCTACATAATACCTCGAGATCTGACATGGGGATTTGTGTTAGCGTTCGGCGGGGCGCCACATTTGTGAACTTGGTACATCTGGGATACAACTCTCTATTAGCATCTTGAAGCAACCTGAAGAAGTTTTCTACTTCGACATTGCGCCCTTGTGTAGGTTCACTTGCTCCATCAGGTACATCATTGTCCATACCCAACATACCAAAAGCATCGTGCAACATTTCATTCATATCAACACCACTTGGAGCATATTACATGGAATAGTGGGTGTGGACGTAGACGAAGTTTCCCCATGATATTTTCATAGTATGTAATGTTCCATAATACCATAAACGATGAAATGCTCTTGGACAACATCCCGTTTCAAGAGCTTAAAGTTGACACATTTCCTACATGCACATGGGATGAGGCTGGTTGATGTATTGGCAAATGCGAAGTCGAGGAATTTATCAACACTGTTTATATATTCGCTACCCACCTATATTAGAAAATAATATAAGAGAACTTTTAAAAATAAATCCCATTGAGTTATAAACATTGACAGTGGATCACAAGTAGTTGAGTTTACCTCAACTTTTTCATCCAACTCTTATCCATCACTTCCTTCAACACTTAAATTTAAAAATTACTGTAAAAAATAATATTATAAAGACTGTAAAAAATGTGGGGTTTTCTTTACAGTCTATTTGGACTGAGAGAAGATAAAAAAAAATAGAGAAAAAAGGCCAAAGCTCTGTAACAAAGACTATAAAAAATTTATTACTTTTAATAAAGATAAATGTTTTACTTTTGAAAAAAAAATCATTAATTTGTATATTTAGTATAACAAATTATAGCTAATTTAACAATTTTGTTGATAATATGTTAATTTTTCGAAGGAAATTTTTTGTTATTGAAATAATTTTTTTCTCATTTGATTCTTGAGAACCAAAACTGCTGGTTACCCGTCATTTTTCGTTGTTCCAATTCTAGTTTTATTTATTTTAGAACTGGACCTGGAATCGAACTAAATATAATGGTTATGGTTCTAACTTTCTTGAGAACCAAATTAGAACTGACCCATTGACACTCCTAATCCCAATAACATGTTTTTAAATAAACTTAAAAATAGATTCTACCTTTTATAAGATAAATTCTCTTTGATATATAAGATATTTTATTAATAGAGAGGAAATGAAGGGACCAGCCACGACAACTCTACAAGAAAATAAGAGAAATAACCAAAGCTATAATACACTCAAGCATAACATAAAAGATCTCATTTGAAATCTTTAATTGTAACATGTTCTACCATTTAATTCTATCTAAGGCATTATACTCTGTTAATGCGTTTCCCTTCAAATATTTTTGTACTTCTCTTATTATAACCTTCTTCTGCACGAATTCACAATTCATGTTGTTCACCCTGAAATAGTCTGTAAAAGGCTTTGAGGTTGAAAATATTGGAATTAATGTAACACCACGATCATCAATATTAGTGGAAATTGTTACAAAACATTGACCCTAAAACATTGAATTAATACCCTGGCATGTATGAAGGTAAGAATCATGCATGAAGAAGTGACACGCTATTCATTTTTCTTTTAGATAAGTCTGGGAAGTAGCTTCCAGTGTACTAAGATGGCTAACTTTCTACACCTTCTGTACAACCAAATTAGCAACATTGTTACTTGCTTAAGAACAAAAACAAGGAAGTCGACGCTCTATCATGGATCTATAATTTAGATTAGCCACTTATACAATGGGTTAGAGATAGAAAGAGAGAGACTGTTAATTTGGCCTGCTAGCCTTCCAAGATGTATGTTAACTCTTTGGTGATTTGCATATGAATTAGAGTGGCATTAGCAAAAGTTAATCAATTGAAATGCCACAAATACCCCTAATGCAATTCCTATTTTAGCACCAACAGAAAAGTGAGGATCGCATGTAGGTAATCCAGGTATACCACAAAGACCTGCATTAGTCATAAAACTATGGGTGCACATAGTAAGTATTTTTATTTCTTGAACATTTTATACAAGAGTTCATGTCACAAAGCCTATATAATCATAATAGCATACTTGAAGCTAGCTCTGTGTAGAAGTCTTGCTCCAAGTGCAGCTGGGACTCTTCTAGATAAAAAGTTACTATTGAGATTCCTACAGCAACGTTAATCAGATTAGAACTACTTCCACATACTCATGTCAAAGCTAGTCTTGAGGCAAAACAAATGATGCTTGGAAAACTCACTTATAATCTCCGTAACGATGTTAACCCTCTGAGGCTTTTTGGAATCGAACCATTGAACTAGTTGAAAGAGAGGTCCCCTAATTGTGAATTCGAAACTGTGCAATTAGAAACTCTCCCTGATTAACATGAAACAAGTGGTTGTGGGCTCTGCATGGGCCCCCAGCTAGTTATAGTCTCACCAATGTTAGGATTCTCCTTGGGTCAACAAAAAAAAACATTTAAACTACTCCCAATTTTTCTCCCAAAATTTTCTCTTAGTGACTGATCACTTTTGCTCATTTAATACACACGGCGTAATGCCATTGGTTAATCAACTTAGCACATAACTTTTGAAACAACAAATCTCAATTCTTTTTAAATCTTAAATATAAAATTTGTGGGCAGAGGACATGCGGGCAAGAGAGAGAAATTCTCTCCTTATTGCTAATGTCATTTTCACAACATGTCAAATGATTGTTGGGCCGTGAGCAAAATATTCAAAAAATGTCCTTTGGGTTTTCGAAACTAGATCATTGAGATCCTTATCTTAAATATCTCTATGGATGTTAGCAAAATATTCAAAGATGTCCTTTAGGCTTTCAAAAGTAGATTATTAAGATCCATATCTTAAATAATCTCTATTGATATGACTTTTACCTTCGCCATTCAACATTTCGAGATCACAAATGCATGTGAGCTATAATTTATCCTCGTTGGATCTTCTCCTCAATTGCTATCACCTTGGAGCATTGATGCAGTACATATCAAAGAATATTTGATGCATTAATAGCAAAATTTCAAAGATCAATCAAAAGTCCCCTTTTATATTCTTCTTTGTCAAATTTTAAAGCTTATTTCATTTAACCTCAATTTAATAATTGTCTTAAGATACAATCCTTCTGACCCTCTTACTAACATCATAAGGAGATATTGTGACCCAAGATATCACTCTCACTCCCTAATATGCTTCCTTAGATTAAGCTTCATTCTTTCATTTCTTGGGATCCAATCTCAGTTGAACAGTATATTCACCCAAGATATCACTCTCACTCCCTAATATCCTTACTTAGATTAAGCTTCATTCTTTTTTTTCTTGGGATCCTATCTCAGTTGAACAGAATATTCAACAAAGAGTATGATTTTGAAGCGAGCAGATTGTTTCAAAATTTTGAAGGAACCCTCCTCATTATAAGATGCGTGGCATTTTGAATTTATTTCACAACCCTACATTTCCTCCAAAATTGTGAATACCTCCTTGGAAATGCCACGTGTAATCCGCCGCTTCAAAGTTTTGCCATTCAACATACCTGACTTCAATCCTCATATCCAAATGCATTTCTTGATAAGTATTTATTAATTCCTAAAAGATATTTATTACATTTATTTCTTGTTTCTTCAAGAACATAAATGATTTTCATTTCTCCAAGAGAGATCGAACAATGTACGCATTCTAACAAGCCTTGCTCTTCTCCAAGTGATTACGATAATAAAACTTCTCGAAAATGATTTCCTTTGGAAACGTATTGTTAGAATATCATTTTTTTTTGGGCTTATCATGGGTATCCCTACCCTTCGAGTGAGACTAATCTGATAGTCGCATGTACCACCCCATTGGAAAGTCCTATGTGCAACCAGATTGATAAGGCTTAAAATGGATGGGAGTGGGGTTGGATTTCAGTATATTTACATTTAGATCGAAACTATTTGTCCATATCCAAATCCAACTCTCCAACTAAAAGCGCCCTCGATCCGTGGGGTGCGCGGATCCGCTTTTGACCTTTGAGATTTGGGAATCGCCACCTAGTTATTACGGTCGAGAAATCGAACATTGACTCTAAAAGACAAATAATACTAATCTACGAAAGAAAAATACGGGTTCGGAGATCACATTATGGGGTTGGAAGGTGTTAAGCACCAACCCTGCCCGACAAACACCGGTCTTTACTAATTCTCAAATAAATTACATTGCTAAAAATACATAAATAATAAAAATAAAAATAGTCACCTTTTTTTGAATGCAACGGTTTTGTTCCCTCAGATCTAATAGAACAGTTCCTTGTACAGTGCTCCTCGCTTCATTTTGTTACTGGATTCGCTTTAGACCTCCAAAGTGAAGTACCTCCTTCTTAGATCTGAATTTTTCTGATTTGTTTATGAATTTTTGGGTGTTTTTTAAAGGCTTCTAAGTATTTTTTGAGCTAAAGTTGAGGTATGGGTGTTAAGTAAGGAGTTAGGACTTCAAAATTAGGGTTTATGAGAGGCTAGGGAGACTCCTTGGCCTACTTTTTCTAGGATTTATTTTTTATATGAAATAGGTTGTAGGAACCCTTATTTATAGATTTTTTTAAGTGCCTTTTAGATAGAGTTAGTGTTTAATTATAATTCTTTTAGAGAGAGTTATTGTTTAATTAGAATTATAGAGTTAGTATTTAATTAGAATTACATTAGATAGTTTTATAATTTAATTAGAATTCTATTAGGTAGTTTTAGAGTTTAATTAGAATTCTATTAGGGTTAGGGTTTGACTTTGGTCTTATTAGATTGATTAGGGTTTTGACTTAGTCTTGTGAGATTGACTTTAATTTTTTGACTTAAGTCTTACTTGATTGATTTTCACTTAAATCTTACTTGATTGACTTTAATTTTAATTAGGATTTCACTTTAATTTAATTAATATTATAATTATTAATTTCAGAATTTTTAATTATTAAAATTGTAAAATTACCATTTTACCCTCCGAGAGGACTTTTTGTGTTTTAAGTCATTTTTCAATGTTCTAGGATGTTTTGAAATCAATTTTTCATAAGGAATTCAATGGGAATATTGGTTTGTGTCCTTTATGAAAATTTTTGAGCGAAATGATCGTGAACTTTATGAGGGGCATTTTCATAATTTTATCAAATTTTATGAAAATTGGTGAAATGGTTTATTTGATTTCGATTTGTTGTTTTATGTGTTTTAAAAAGGTTTTCCTAAGCGTACTGTAGACTTTAGGGATATTTTGAGGTTAAGGGTATTTTGATCATTTGATCATTTTTTAGTGATTTTTATCGTTTAGCTTCTTTTTGTTTGAAAAATGATGATTTCTAGGTTTTTGAGGTCATATTTTTTTAGCGTAGTGTGATTTCTATAATTTTATTAGTTTGAGATACTTCATCTGAATTTCTGAAACACATCTAGTAACAAAATATAGCAATGGAATAATCATCCATCATTGGGAACCGTTGCAATCGGGTTGACGAGTTAATTAATCAGGCAAATGCAAAAATGGGGTGTCTACACCAACTAGATAAAAACCATATCCGAAAGATCCAAATTAAGGGAGTTCAATGAAAAAATCTCTTGAAATCATGTGGAAGATGTAGTTTTGGTGGTCAATCATGAAGTTAAAATTCTCCTATTTTGGGTGCTTGATTTCTAATGCTACATATATGGATTTGCAAAGGTTATATAGATCACAATTCATGAAGAATACGAAGTTAGGAGGATGTTGTGGAGGTTAGTCCCACACCGGATACGAATTGCCTTATCTCTCTCCTTATAATTCCATAAGTTTAACAAGTCGATTCGAAGGTACTTTCAATGGAGTTTACCCACGGAAAAGAAAGTTCATCAATTCTATCTCAAGCTAGATATTTTTATATGATCAGAATTATGAATCGAAAGCTAAGTAGGAAAAGGAGTTCGCGTAGATATCAAAGAGTTGACTGCCATCGGATTCTTGGCATTCGGGGAAGATTTTTACTCCATGTTGATTAGGGCTTGAATTCAAACTCAAATTCAAACTCCCCCCTCATAAATAAATCGTGCCGCAAAATCTTTCTATAAACTCCTAAAAGAGTTTTTTTAAAAGACTTAAGAAGGCTTTTTATGGCACCATCGATGTCATATATGTGTCGTGGTACAATGAAGGCTATAAGACATTTGACGAGGAATAATTTTTAACACAATTGAGGATGATGAAATCTAAGCCAATTGAGGATAATTAGTCAAGTGTTCCTATAAATAATCCTTATTGAATGTAAAGATGTAAATTTCTATTGAAGAATCACTAAATGAACTCAAGGTGGATGATTATTCAAGAACATACATGCCTTGTAAATTACGAACCTTGGCTATGTCACTTGGCAAGAAACCTTTCAATCCTTGATTGTCAAGACCCCTGAAAATGAAGCAACAAAAAATAAATTGATTATCCAAAGATAAAACATGATTAATGTAAAAGAAATTTAAATCATTGACATTAAGTAAGGTGCTGTTTGTTAAACTGAAAAAAATAAGTGCTGAATAGCATTAAGCACTGAAACTTATAAGCACTGAATTTAAGTGCTGAAAAAGTTGTTTGTTTAGATGCTAAATCATGTTTGTTACACATTGCTGAAATTGGTAAATTGTCTTTGTTACGCTTACAATCATATTATACATTGTTTGCATGTTTCAAATGCTTATTTATTATCAAACACAATAAAATATATTATTTCTTATTAAATTAAAATATAATTTATTTTTAAATAATAAATAATACTCAAATCTTCAATTTATAAATAATAATTTCTATTTATAAAAGCCCACAAATTTCAAATTAAAAATAATAATGTCATACAAGTCACCAAAATTTGAAATCAACTTTAAAATAACTTAATTTTGAATGAATAATTTTTTATGGAAATGAAGGATGTGTAATTATAAAAACACCCTATGAATTAATAAGGGCAACCCACACTATAGTCATTTTTTGTTTTGTTTTATATGGGTTAAAGTTTTTGGAATGAGCAAATTTTTAGTGAGGATGGTCTATATGATCTAGAGATCATTTTCACCAAAAATCAGTCTATTTTGAAATTTTTAACTCGTCAAAAATAGTTTTAAAAAAAAAAGGGACAATTTACGGTTCTTGAACTTGTTTTGATAGAGTTAGAAGTTTCAAGATGTGCTGATTTTGTGTGAGGATGATCCTCATTGTAGAGGTCATCCTCACCAAAAATCAACTCATTCCAAAACTTTTAACCCATATAAGACAAAATAATTTAGCTATGGTGTGAGTTTATTAATTTGTGGGGTGTTTATATACTTATCCATAGGATATAAGAGGTAATATCCTTTTAAGAATAATGACAAACTTGTCCATGCTCAAAAAAATCAAGGGCATACTTGTCAATGTTGAAAAAAGTGAAGTGCTTACCACTTCAGCACATTTTTTTAGTATCAAAATAGTGCTGAATTTTTTTCACTTATTTTCAGCAATAAGCGCTAAAAATATAGAGTAAACAAACGCGTTATTTTGACAAAAGTGTTGAATTTAATTTTTTTCAGCAATAAGCACTGAAAAATAGCGCAAACAAACACCGCCTAAGACTATCTAAATGTGCATATTAGAAAGAACAACCATTCCAAAAATTTCTATGTACTAAAAAGCATGAAAATTTCTAACTGGTGCTTATAAATATAAGAATCACAACGTGATTTATTAACATGTCAATTAATATTCCCATGTGCCCATTCGTTCACACATAAGATGAATATTGATACTTCTAAATATGTGAGTAAAACTAAGATATCGTTGAGAGAAGATAAATGAATGGGTCAGGTGCTAGAAGTAAAATCAAATGTGAGTTTCTCTAAAATAAAACCAAGATACTCAAAAAATAACCAAAAATGACTAATCAGAAGGATTATGCAGATTTTACATTACGTATTAGATACAAATATAACTTATATGCATTTAACGAAATTATTAATTAATTAATCTTGGGCTTAGACCCATAACTTAGTTGGTTTGACATATTGGAAAACAACTAAGAAGTCGTGGGTTCAAGTCCAGCTTACCCATCTAAAAAATAAAAAAACAAAAACAAAATGATTACTCTAACTATGACTAAAGAAGTACAAAAATACTGTCACTTCACCGTAGATGTTTCTTACCATGTGAGAAAAACAACTGAGCCCTAACAGGGGGAAAAAATACTACACCACTATAAAATTTCTTAAACATAAGAAGTTTTCTTTCACGGTGTCATTTGTGCCTACGTATTAAAACATGACAGACAACGAATATCTCAAACAGGATGACAAACTTATGATTTTTAAGTTAATCAAATTCGTCACTACAATCAAATTAAAAATATTTTAATTTTGTAAAACTTTGAATATTCTAAAACACGGGAGTCAAAAATATTTGTTTATGAATAAAGCCATGAATAATAGCATATTATGTAACCAGGTATGACAAAGATATGGGTAGAATATGTCATGAACCTATATTGGAAGTTTGCTCTCATGATTTCAAAAAGTTGATCTACAATCCTCTATTGGAGCCATAAAGGGCAACAACAATCCAACACAAATTCAAATAATTAACAAGAACAGAAAAAAAAAAAAAAGAGAATGCTTTGCTATTGCTACTCTGTTTTAGGATTTAAAATGAAAAATTATTTTGTGGGTCCAGTCCAAAACTCTATTGGGCTTTACAGCTCATTAAGGTTATCTTCTTCAAACGCATGGATGGGGTTTTTATGAAAGACTTTAACCTTAACCTTTATAGCAATAGCAACGGTAGTATGAACCAATCTTTTAGCCAGGACAGTGGACAAGAAAACACGACAAGACACCGGCGACAACAATTCTAGTATATCTTCATCGACCGATGATAGATTTGGTGTGTACATATATAAAATTAAGGAAATAAATTTTTTGTAAAACCCTCTTAAACTTTGAATCAAAAACAACATTATCTATTCCATTAAACCTTGAAAATCAATCGAAATTACAATTAGCAAAAGAAATTCAAATAAGAAATCGATAGAACTCTAGGTTGAAATTTGTATCATATTGGGTGGTTGATTCCATGGATGTTGAAGGGTCGGATAGAAATCGATGGGTTGCAAAATACCAATTGAAAAAATGAAAGATCGAAACATGAGAGAGAGAGAGAAAGAGAGTAAGAATTTACCAGATTTTGCAATCCAACTTGTCAAAGTGATCTCACAAGCACAAGCACCAATAGATGGGAAAAAATGAGAGAGAGTGATAGAGACGAAGGAACGAGGGGGAAAATGAGAGGGAAGGGGGAAAATGTAATTTCACACAATATTCTTTCTGCAAGGTTTAGAAATTTTTACAAATGGATATTTTTTCCGCTACAATTTGTAGATAAATCAAGTGTTTTAAATATGAATGGGTCCTTATAGCAGTGGATACAATTATCCGCTACAAAAAATACACTATATTGTAGCTGAAATAGCTATTAACTACTATAAATCGATGTTATAGATCGGAAATGTTATGTCTGTAGCTGCAGAAAATATATTCTGCTGCTATATTCAATTTAAAAAAATTTTGATAGAAAGAACTCACTAAACTCGAAAAATTGTACATTGTAGCTGCGAAAAATATAATCCGCTACTTTATTCAATTTAAAATAACTGATAGAAAGATTACTAAATCAAGTTTTTTATATAGAAAAATTGTTCTCTATAGCTGTGGAAAATATAATTCGTTACTATATTCAATTTAAAAAAATTGATAGAGAGAACCTACTAAATCGAGTTTTTTATATATATAAAAAAATTAATTTTTTTGGTGGTAGATTTATTTTTCCACGGCTATGTGCACCCGAATAAGTAGAAAACTATTTAGTGTGAATTTTCTATTTATAAGCAAATCCCCCTATAGTGGCGGATACAATTATCTGCTACAAAAAATGTATCTATAGAGGCAGATAGATATATCTGCTGCAATAAATATATATATATAGCATTGGATAAAATTATCCGTTGTTAGAAACTCCGCTGTAGAGCAAAACTATTGTAGTGGATCCTCTAAGTAGATGAAAGCCAAGGTTGGATGTCAAAGGAGGCTAGGGTTTTCTCTAGGATTTATGTTTAGAAGATAAGATTACGTAAGAGTTAGAAAATTTCTAGAAATTTTCTTAAGTTGCGTATTTATAGAGTATAGAGACCTAAAGATCCTTAAGTGATTTGTTTTCTTTTGCGATCTTATAGTCTATTTTGGTTAATTTTTTAGTGCAGATCTAATAGTGTAGTTGGATTTGTCATAATCAAATTATATAAATAAATTCTATTTACTTATCCTACGAATTTCTTCAAGATACAAATAAAAAAATCTAGGTCATTACATCACACCTCTCACTACCCCAAATAGGATGCTGAGCCTGGAATTAGATTTTAGGTTAACTCAACCATTTTAGATAAATTGAGGTTAGTTCTACTTCATGAAGTTAAACCTTAAAGTCTTAGTTAAATTTTCACTATGCACTCAAGGTTGTAATATTTCAAGAATTCTCCTAACGGATTTGATAATAGCTTAGGTTTTGTTAAAACATAATTAACGAATTTTTTGGTAGATCTAAGTTTACTTTATTATCTTCACATATTAACTTAGCTAAATTTTGATACAAAATAATACCTTAAATTTTGTGGTTATTTTCATTATAAATCCTCATGAGTCAAAATCGTCTATTAGGGGTAACTCAAGGGTTTAAGAGCTTGTTGCATTTGCTAAATCTAATCAAAAGACCTACAAAAGTGACGTTGTTTATATTGCTAATTTTTATTTTTATTTTATTTTTTTATTTTGTTCAAGACTAGCAAAGTCTAGATTTGGGGGGGGTGCAAACTACATAAAAGTGTGTATTTTTCCATTTTTTATATAGTATTTAATCATATTTTTTAATCTAAGAACTATGATTTTTTCATAAAATCATGCATAATAATTAATTCATTATAGATTATATTTTACTGACTAAATTACATGTATTGTCACGGATTTGGAGGGTTAATTATATATTCATTTCTTGCCGGTAAAATAAATGAAAATTGAAGATTAGAAAATGAATAAAGACCAAAATCAAAGTTCAAGGTCAAGGTCAAAGCACAATTCAAGATACTCAATGGTCACAAATTGACAAAATCAAGGAAAGATTTTGGGTTTAGGAAATTAATTCAGAGGAGAACAAATTCATATTTTATGAAGTAAAGCTTATTCGGACTTCAAATTGGTCAAAAATACATAACAAGTTAGAGACTCCAAATCTGTCATCGAAATGAGACAAGGTTAGTTGGGTTTGAATTCTAATTGAGAGGGAAACATATTTATATTTCTCGTAGAAGTTCATATTCAAACAAAGAAAGGACAAAAATATGTTGTCAAAACAACCGTAGTATTTGTTTTATAAAAGGACCTTAACTCTTTAGTTTTTAGGCTCTTTCTTTGATCTCTCTCTCTTCTCTTCTCCTAATATCTTTCTTTTTTTTTTATCTTTTTATATTTTTAAATTTTAGTTTATTTCTTTACAATTGGAATACACATTGTTCAAGTTAATTGAAAAGATCAATAAAAATTAAGTATGATTTTGATTTTATGTTATTTGTTGATTTTTAGAATGAATCTTGGCTAATTTCTCTATCCAGGGAGACTGATGAAGTCAAGGTTATTATTTTTTTAGATTATTCTTCTAGTTCTTGATATTTTCATTGTTAAAATAGATTTATTTTTCAAATCTTGTTTCTTTAGTATTTTGTTATTTATTTCTCTTTATCCCTCATCTTGAGTGTAGTCTGTTATTATTCGGAAGAACTGATTATATCGGATACTTTCTGTAATGTAGGATCATTGGACAATAATACTTTTGAAAGGAATAAAATCTTAATTAATTCTTAGATTTATAAAAAAATAAGAGTTTTTATTGTTATAATTTTTTAATCAAGAACCTTTGTTTATTTCTTTATTTGAGTTATCCAAAACAAACTTGAAAATGAATTGATTTAAATTAATTATCTTGGGTGGATTCATTCTTCTTAGATTTTTTTTAGTTAATTTAATTAGTTTTTAGTTTAATCTTCAAAATCATACCCTTTTTCCTTTGGTTTTCTAAAATTTGGAATATTAGTCACTGAATCCCCATGGGAATGGCACTACTTGTCAAGTTAAAGTAGATTTTTAATTTTAACTTGATATTTTTTTTCTCGTCCTTTTTAGAGACATCTTTACATGATGAATAAATAACACCCTATCTTTGTCATAAAAAATTTTGATATTTGAGCATCGACTTCGTGAGACCCTTTCCCATATCTCAAGTTTACCAATACATTCTCATTATAGTAAACTTTGTATCGAAATGAACAAAAGTTGTTTTGTGTAGATCAAATAATTACAAGGTTGAGATTCAGTTTATAAAGGATATCATATTTTTGAGATTCGAAATTTCGTGTGCCATCATAAGTGATGTAGGCTCATTTTTTTGTAATAGAATTTTTGTTGTATTGATGAGGAAGTACCTAATTACGCATAAGGTAGAAAAGCCTTATCACCCAAAAATCAGTGGGCAAGTAAATATTTCCAATAAGGAAATAAAGACCATCTTAGAGAAAATCGTTAATCCCTTGAAGAAAGATTGGTCTTCATGATTGATTTATTCACTTTGGGGCTATAGAATCGCATTTAAAACTCCTTTAGAGATGTCTCCCTATTGGTTAGTTTTTGACAAAGCCTGTCATCTCTCTATTGAATTGAAATATGAAGTATATTGGACGATCAAGTGCCTAAACTTTGATTTTAATAAAGTCAATGAGAATCATATATTACAACTTGATGAGTTAGAGGAACTAAGAAATGACTCTTAGGATTGTGTCAAATGGTACAAATAACATATCAAATCCATTCAAGATAGGCACATTCTAAGAAGAATTTTTTCCTAGGACAAAAAGTCTTGTTGTACAATTACAAAATTTTGAAAAATATTTATTTCGGTAACTTTGTTGTATTATTTTCAAGATCTTAGTATATGTCTTTAAGCTCTTGGTTATAAAATTAAAATCATTCTTTTATTGGAAGCTTTGATCTGGAGTCCCCATTGGTGTTTCTCTTAAATAAATATTAGAACAAAGATACCTTATGTCTTGAGTTACTTCTGATAAATTACTAAGAGTGTAGATTGAATTGAGTGAACTATTACCTTCTTTCTTCTCAGAATATTGAAAAAAATCAAATTTGACTTCCTCGATCATTTTATTGGCTGATTATAAGAAAAATAGATCTGGATAACCAATGAATTAGTCTAGGTACCTTAAAAATGGCTACTTGTTTTTTTTTTTCAAAGAAGAAGATAAAAAGAAGAAAAAATAAAAGTGCAAGAAAATGAGAAAACCTAGTAGAAAACAAAGAAAGAAAGAGATGAAAAGAAAAGGTATAAAAAAGAGTAAATTTTTCAGTAGTGTGAACGCTATCGAAAGTAAAAAATTTAAATACACTGGAAAATCATAGATAAATTCCCTTAGAGGTATTAAGATGAACACTCACACTTCTCACTAACCTAGATAGGATGCTAAGTTTGGAGTTAGACCTTAAGTCAATCCAACTATTCCTGATTAGATCAAAGGTCACAATTCAGTCTAGAAAATCAAATCTCAAAAATTTCTAAATAAAAAAAGTAATTACTTAAGGGTCAATTTAAGTCTAAGTTTTCTTTAAAGAAAAATAAGGAGTGGGACTCTAGACATATGTTATTTCAAATGATTCAATAATCTAAATTGACATGTACTTTTAAATATAATTTTTGAATTTTATTATTTTTACATTAAAATTGCTTGAATTTTATGGGTATATTCTATAAAAATCTTCATATGTCAAACTTGTCCAGTTGAGGCAACCTAGGTTTTTAAAGGTTTTCTATATTCACTAAATGCAGTCAAGAAGCCTACAAAAGTGGCATGTTATTTTTTAGGGACTAGCAAATTTTAAGTTTGTGGTGTGATTAGTGTCTCAAATCATTGATTTATAATCACTTTTCCCAGGCACTTATTATAATTTAGGCCCTAGTTTTACATTTATCAATAAATAATCATATTTATGCCTCATATTATCTCCTTACATGATTATCATCTTATGTAGACATTATTGCATAAAATTATACCTTTGTCAGAAAATTGATTATGCGTATGTTCAAATGTGCAGGTCAAAGATAAAAAAGACAAAATTGAACACCAAATCAGTAAAACGGCTTTGCTTTGCAAAAAAGAAGAGAAGAAAAGAATCCCAACTATAGCCCAACATTTATGAGTAATGTTCACCATGCCACAATGAGCTTTACTCTCGGCACGGTAAAAATAAAAGGGTTGTCCTAAAATTGGGCGGAGCATTTATGTATGCATGACGTAATTAATTCGTGATGGCGTCTTAAAAAGGTTCCTTCTAAAAACCTAATTCTTTCTATAAATAGGACCCTTGCCTATTGTAGAATGGGCCTATTCTCTCATGTCTTGAGTCTTCGAGCTTCTTTGTCTTCTTTCCCAGTTTAGAATTAGTTTTTTATCTTCCCTGTAAATTCCAATAAATAGTGAGATTGAGAGAAGAATGTTACCTTATTTCTATATGAATACAAGTGTTGTTCTCTTTTATCTTCTTGTTCTTGTTATGATCTTAAGCTAAATCTCCCTCCATTAGAGAGTGGAGAAGCCTAGAACAAGTGTTACTTTGTTGTAATTTACTTTCAATTCCTTTATTTCTTGCTTTAATGTTTAATGGGTTCTCTTCATGACTTATGCAACTCCATTGGATCAAAGCTAAGAGATGATTACACCCTTTATGCTAGAGTTTGATGAATGAATCTTAGATAAGTTCAAGTAGTTTCATGCTTGTCTTAGATATTGGGTAGAAAGGACTTCACATATTAGTACATGAGGGAGCTGTAGTTTTAGGTCCCCGTTCATGGTTTTTCAATGCTTACCTTCTGATCCAAGATACAACACCAAACTCTTTGGATTTAGATAAAAAAAAAAAAAAGGATATAAACTTGGTTAGGCTAAGGTAGATGGTTCTCGATGGATCCTCTTCTATAATGGATTTAATTTCTTAATTCTAGCTTAATTTCAAGCAACTTTCATTTATGTTTTTGTGACTTACAATCAATTGGAAACTATTTTAATTTTTGTTTTTGATCCATCCAGGCAATTCTGCCCCATATCCCTTTTGATTTGACCCTTTATTTGCCCACCAAGTTAAGGTAAATATGAACCTAGTGATCGCCTTCCTAATTCTTTATGTTCTTCCTACAGGGTAATATTTTTATATGAACTTATTGGAAAATTCATCGTACGAGTATATTGATTTTGGAGTTAATAAGTTGAATCTCACTGTTGCGTGATCCTCTAAGGTAAGTGGGAATACAATCAACTTAACATTCTCATCATTCAAATTATTTTTCTTAAAGGTTCTGTAGATTATTAAGAACTTGTTGAGATGTGTGTATGATTATTCACTCTTAAACCCATGAAATTTGGGTAATATGCTAATGGTTGCAATACTGATTTTAAAGTTGTCTATTTTGATTTAAGGTAGGACTAAACAAGGTGAAGGGTGAGGACAAGTGAGAGTGAGTAGCTCTTGCATGGTATTTCTCCCTAATCACTAGAGCGTCGTTATTTTGAGCCATTAACATAAATGTCCAAAGAACCACAAAGATGTAAGAAAGTCCTCTCAATCTCAAAATCGAAGGAAAAAATGTCAAGTCCTAAACTATGTTTACCTAGTATGCACTAATACACAAAAAAATAAACATAAAAAAAATACACAACCTAAAAACTTATGAGATTCTAGTAATTAGACTGCTACTAACTAGGAGAAACTGTACAACATGCCTTCGAACTTGGATTTCTAACACCAAAATCATCCTTTTGGTCCATGAGAGGAAAGAGCGGTGCTAAAAGTGCGCTTACAATTTCCATCCTTAACGTCGAGGCTAGATACAAATTAGCAATCAATAAAAATTGTTGGGCCAACTAAAAGCGGGGCTTCTCTGATGAGCATGAAGGCCTTGTATAAAGTTTCAAAAATTTTAATTAGAGTTACTAAGTAATGTTAGTGAATTTTTATTAAACCTCGAGGGTTAAAGATTGTAATGAAATCCAACCTTTATTTTATCGTGTATCCTCCCCATATGAGTACCCTTTAATGTAAAGATAGCGGTGTGCTCGATGTCTACAGATGATACATAGAGAAGGGCAGTATAGTAACCTACTGACAAGAAGGCTTAGGTGTCAAAAGATACTAACCTCTCGTTCTAGATTAGAGATGCCTTTTTGAGTTGACTGGGACCACTGACACCAATTACATTGTACGAATCCAAGGGGTTGAAATAGTTACATGTCACTATCACTCAGTCCTTAATTCTATTACAATCCCCGCCTTCTCTAATAATTAAAAATACTAATGAGTAAAAATTATTGTTAAAAAATTCAAACCTAAATTAATCTAAATTTACTTTTAAATTGTTCTTGAAGAAAGTTTGATCTTCTTCGCTCTGCCTTCAAGATCCACTCCAATATGAGAAAAGAAAAATTTTGAACCTCAAAATAAAGACTTAAGTAAAATAAAAACCTAAAAGTAAAAGTAAAACTAAGAAAATTATAAAACTTCTTTGATTTTTCTCAATCTAGAAAATTAATTACGGTAATTACTAGTAACAACATCAATTAGTTCGTCGTGTAAATATGTCTCTGAACATATATAAATTTAAAAGCCTACTTTAGATTGGCAAGTAGGGTCGTTCCACTAAAGATTAGTAGAGTAATATTCCATATTTCAAAAAACCATAGGAAAAAGGGTGTGATTTTGGAAAAAAACTAAATTTTATAAAAAAAAATAATTAAAATAAATTAAAACTAAGAAAAACTTATAATTTAAAAAAATCTAGGGAGAAGGAGAATGAATGCACAAAAATAACCTAATTAAATTTAATTTTTATAGTCAAGTTATTGTTAGATAACTCAAATTAAGAATCCTGACTCGGAATATTTTTCAATAAAAAACCCTTGTGAAACAGATCTAATTGATTAGGCAAACTTTATTTTCCTTAAAATATTTTTTTTTACCTACTAATCCTCCATCATGGCAAGAATCTAGTATAGTAGGTTTTATTCCAATAATAATGGATCACGATGAGCATGGCAGATAATAAGAAATAATTGAAGAATACTTAGTATGTGGTCAGAATCCGATAGATAGCTCCAATGGACTCTGTCTTACTGATCCGAAGTCACTCCGAGCACCTTCCTCCTCGTAGTGGCGTGGTACTTGCCAAAATCACTCCAATGCTCAAATTAAATAAGCAGATGAATAATTTAGAAAAATTGGTTAGACTTCTAATTCTCCCCCCTCCAAAAGATCCCCATCAACAGTGCTTATTGTGCTACTTATAGCCCCTTATTACGAATCAGGATTTCCCCCCTTTTTGGGCAACAACCCTGGGATCTCCCCTAACTCTGCGGGATTGTTCACCTAATGAGGATTTTCTAGATTGATCGTACTACTTTGCAGAGATCTCTTCTAAGATCTCTGAAATTGACGTGCACATATCAAATTTACAATTATTCTATGATCAGCCCTACTCTGCTTGACTGGCCTGGCCTCACTTAACATTGTGCTGCCCTATCAACCAGGCTAAGGAGATATCTACTTTGATCTGCCCTGCTTGAAGAGTAATGCTCATATGTTGACTTGCGCCTAGTACCACTTAATCGACTTGGACAGGTGCACGGCTTAGATTAATGTGTGATTATTTCCTTCTACACTTAGGATCCAAGGTTGTTGAATGGAAAATTAGCCAAGCATGATTATGGAAATATAATAGCAAAAATTAACAAAACACTTATCTTTATTATTGATGAACTCGTTGAAATCCTTAAACAAAATCTTTCTTGTCTTCCAAAATTACAATAAAAATAAGAAAATAAAACATAAATCTAAAAGATAAAAATAGAAGAGAAAGAGGTTAGGAGAGGAGAGAGAGATAGAAGAAAACGTCCCTAAAAATTAGGGAGTTAAGGTCTTTCTATAAAAAAAAATATAAAGGTTGCCTTGGTAACATCATTTTTGCCCCGAAAAAGTTTGAATTGGCTCTCTTTTATAAGATAAAAATATCTTATTCTCTTAATTAGGATTTCAACCCCCTTTACCTTGCCCCATTTTAGTAATCGATTTAAAATGAAGGAAAAAAAACTTGGTTCTGTCAATCCGGGACTGTCAGATATTTTGGACAGTACTTTGACTTTAGTATCCATCTTTTGATTCTTCAATTTCTTTCTATTTTGCATGTAGGAAACAAACATTAATTATCCTCAAAATTCGTGAAAATACATGCAATTTAGTCAATAAAATGTAACTTACGATAAATTAACCATTATGCATGATTTCATGAAAAAATCCAAGGTATGGGTTAGAAAATCTGGTAAATACTCTATAAAAAACATGGGAAAAAACACACCTTTATGCACTTAATAATTATGATATTATCTTATAAAACATGAAATAAAAGAAACTAAGAGGAATACTATGGTTTTTCATTCATTAATTTATAGAGAAAAATAAATTATAGAACAAAAATTAAAAGGTAGAATACTCACCAAATTAGAAACAAAGCTAATGAAATTCACTAAAAAGCTTCAAATACACTAAGATATAATTTATCCTTAGTGTTTCTCCACCAAAGTTCTCTCTGAATCTCTACAAAACTCCCCTATTTATAGAATTATTGGGGAGCTAGTTACACAAGAAAAATAAAGGTACAAAAAAGCACTTAATATAAATAGAAAAAGAAAACCCTCTATCATTCGCTAACTTAGCGAATGGTTGTTGTAGAATCTATAAAGGGTAAAATTGGTATTGGACACGTGGTGTAAATAAGATGAATATCGATGATCGGTCACATGATAGTTAATGCATATCACTTGAGTAAATTTGTCATTAAGATTGTAATTATACCTAGAAATAAAAAATCTCCTCATTGACTAGAGAATATCTATTTTCAGATAAGGAAAGATTTTGGAGAAGTTCCTGATTTGATTTGATTAGACTTTTCTTTTAAAGTTTGTTTCTCTATTTATATAAGGAGTGAATAGGTAGAGGAAATAGGGGGGGCCCGGAGGAGAAAGAAAGGGGTGAAGAGGCTGGGGGCTTGTAAATCTTGTAATGGCTTGAAGAATAGTGGAATGGCGCTTCGGAGCCCGGGGATGTAGTCCGATTTTGGGACGAACCCCATAAACAAATCTTACTTCTTGTCCGTTCTCTCTCTCTCTTTCCCTTCTCTTTGATCATTTTTCTATGTGATTTTTTATCATTATTTAGTACATCAAGAACCATGAAGACCAATTGTTAGGGGTAAATCTCAAGGAATCGACGTCATACGAGATTTTGCCTTTACAAATTGGCGTCGTCCGTGGGAACGAATGAAGAATACTCACGAAAACTACAAGCTAGGGTGGATCAATGAATGATGGGGGAGTTTTGGGCACTCTATTGGGTTTTAATTTGGTTGTTAAACCCTTTGGTCGGCATGGGTTTAATAAGATCAAAAGTAGTGACACATCAAGAAATCGCAGGTAGCGATTTAATCGTGCCACTACGGTGGCGACAATTGGTTGTACAAGGTGATAAGTTAGGTTGTACTGGGGTAACAGTCATTAGAAGATGCACGAGAGAAAGAAAAACATGTAGATTACAAAACTCTAAATATGGTATTGTGTGAACATCAAGAGAAAAAAAATAAATACAGAAGGTAAAAAGGTATAAAATAAGCAGCAAGTTGCAAGGTCTTCTATACTCTACTCTAACATGATGGGCAGAGGACAAAGTTGGGCGCAACCGCTTGGCTCTTTTGGGGTTGCAAAGTCTTCACAACTCTATTTTAACATGATGGGCAGAGCATAGATTGGGTGCAGTCGCTTGGCTCCTTTAGGGTTGCAAAGTCACGAATTGAGCGTGACCACTTGGTTTTACTAGGTTTGCAAAGTCTTCGCGACTCTACTCTGACATGATGGACAGATCATAGAGTTGGACACGACCACTTAATTCCATTGGGGTTGCAAAGTCTCTGTGACTCTACTCTAACCTGATGGGTAGAGTTTAGACTTGGGCATGACCTTGCTTTATCCTGTACAGGTAAAATAGAATAGATTTTGCAAGTAAAGCAGAGTAGGACTGTACAGGAAAAGCAGAGCAGACTTTGTAGGTAGAGCAGAATAGGACTGTACAGGAAGAACATAATAGACTTTGTAGGTAGAGCAAGTAAGACTATACATGATGAGCAAAGTAGACTTTGCAGGTAGAATAGAGCAAACTTTGCAAGTAGAACAAAGTAGACTGTGTAGGTAGAACAGAGCAAGACTATGCAAGCAGAGCAGGACCGTGTAAGTAGAGTAGAGTAGGACAATGCAGGTTGAGCAAGGTAGACTATGCAGATAGAGTAAAACAAGGTAGACAGAGTTATCTTGCGTGAAAGAGCAGTCTTGAATGGCTTAAGGGTCTTGAATGATTAGTATCCTTAATGACAAACTCTATTGTGAGAGGATGAGAGCTGAATAACCAAGACATCATGAGTAACCAAAAGATTGCAAGGAACCATCATTTCCTTAAAGATACAGTAGGGAGCATTATTTTCATAAAGCAAAGTGAAAACATGAGAGTAGTATAATATTCTCATAAGTGGATCTTGGCTTCACCAATCTCCATTGACGAGAAGGGGGCTAACTGTAAAGGGTAAAATTGGTATTGGACACGTGACGTAAATAAGACGAATATCGATGACCGGTCACATGATAGTTAATGTATATCACTTGAGTAGATTTGTGGTTAAGATTGTAATCTTACCTAGAAATACAAAATCTCCTCATTGACCAGAGAATATCATTTCCAAATAAGGAGAGATTTTGGAGAAGATCCTGATTTGATTTGATTAGACTTTTCTTTTATAATTTGTTTCTCTATCTATTTAAGGAGTAAATAGGTGGAGGAAATAGGGGGGCTCGAGGAGAAAGAAAGGTGAGAAAAGGTTGAAGGCTTGTAAATCTTGTAATAGCTTGAAGAATAGTGAAATGACTCTTCAGAGCCCGGGGATGTAATCCGATTTTGGGACAAATCCCGTAAACAATCTTGCTTCTTGTCTTCTCTCTCTTTTTCTTTCTCTTCTCTTTGATCATTTTTCTGTGTGATTTTTAATCATTATTTTAGTACATCAAGAACCATGAAGATCTATTGTTAGGGGTAAATCTCGAGGAATCGCCTCCATCCGAGATTTCACCTCTACATAATCGTTCTCTTGTCTCCTTTCTTCTAAATTTCCTCCAAATTTGTGTTTATTTCAGACACCGATTGATGTGGATTCATGTCACCATACAATAATACCATACTTGGGTTGAGACTTAGTCCCTCTATGTGAGAATCCTTACCATTATAAGTCCATTTTGAACCTTTCAATTCCTAGCAATTTATTTCAAGTCATTTAAGTTCTATGTTTTTTTTAATTTCCTACTTAGATGCTTGTAAATGGCTTGAGGAAGAGAGAGTGAGCCTTCACTTTGTGCAACAACGTCCCTTCTGTAAGATCATTCAATAAGTTCCTACATAAAACATAGCATGCATACACCATAGCACATATCACCTTCTTTATTTTAAAAAGGCTATGAGTCAAAAATGTAAATCTCTTTTTACCTATATTTAACACTCTAAACCTACAAAAACAGCTTCAAAGTGGATTAAATCTCATGCATATGTCCCAAGAATCAAACCAAGAATAAATATTAATATTAATAAAGAGAGAACCATGCTTCAAAATGTCTACACCTGCAGCAATTTGTCTAAGGCTCACTTAGCCATCCAAGATTGTGCCCCCATCAACTTTTGAGGTTATAATAACTTCTGTACAACTGCTTCAAGTTATCCAAGACTCATTTGGCCATCCAAGATTGTACCACATCACAACTCGCCGAGATGCTGACCAGGAGTCTTTCTAACTAGTTTTCTAGGAAATTGCAGAAAGTTAAACATTACCCCATGTTCAACTTTTGGGGGGGGGGGGGGGGGGGGGGGGGGGCTAGAGAGAAGAGAGAAGCATGCATAAAAATATCTACAACTGTTGCATTTTCTCCAAGGCTCATTTGGCTGTCCTAGATTGTGCCACATCAGCTTCTGAAGTTATAATAACTACTTTCTTAACACTTATAGTTTATTTTGTGCCACATAAGACAATCGGTTTCCGTAACTATAGCCCTTTATGATTGATCTTGTGCCACATAAATGGTTTAGTTATGATAGTTATCAAGACAAGGATTAACACTTGTCTATGTATCATGTAATCAATTGTATTAGATGTTAAGTAAAATGTAAGAAGAATACAATTATAGTAAAAATTTCTTGTTCTTGTCTTTTTAATTTTTATCTATCTTACAAATTACAATGAAAGTTCTCAATAAAGAACTCTTCAAAGAGTACACAAGTGTGGAAAAATCTTAGAGGTCAAAATGATGAAATCCAGGGTGATTTACACCTTATCCTCAAGTTAAAAAAAGAAATTCAGCAAGCATATACTTTTGTATATGGCTTGCTTATAGAAAATTTTCTGGGTATTCCTTGGCCGAAGTATAGTCCATTTAATTCTTAACTCTCTATAATGCCTTCTAACTTAAAAAATTACAAAAAAATAAAAAATAAAAAATAAAATCAACTTTTTAGTATTTCACTTTAGCCAATTTTTGATAACCACCAATTTGATGGCGAGATAAGGTGCCTAATACCTTCTTTATCTCTCAACTGAACCTCTTTACCCTTATCCTCTATGGTTAAACAAGATTTAAGTCACTATAAATCCTAAAAATCAGATTTCAAAATTTATTTTATGGTGTCCATTCACACTGTAACAATTTAAATGATGGTAACTCCTAAATCCAAGTAGATTGAGGTTTAAACTCTTAAACCCTCAACCCATACCTACAAATAGCATTACCATATAGATGAATCTTGTGGTCTCTGCGAAATAACCTATAATATATTTTTTAACCATGAAGTTTCAACATTTGTAGGGATGGAGATATAAATAGATTTCAAATTTTTCGAAATTATCAATTTCTTTAGTAGCCGGGATCTAAGAGATCTTAATTAACATTATTATTTTTTTTTTCTTAGAAATTCACAATGTAAGAATTCTAAAGAATGTTTTTCAGGAGGGGGAAGACGTGTGTTCCTTTAATGTGGGGGCAAGGATTCATGAAAAAAACTAGAGTATGTCCAGCTTTACTAACGTCGTAAGATTCACTAAGTTTTAAGTTTTGAAAATCTTACTAAGGGTCGTTGAAGTCACCTTGTACATCCAAAAACATTGATCCACTGCCACAAGGATGTAGAGGAAAAAAGTGTAAGAACTTTTGAAAAATAAAAAGGAGAATGATTTTTGACCTTTGAATATTAATTTTAAATTTGAGTTCGATGAAAATTTAGTAGCCGTCCATTTTTAAAACTTACTTTTTTGAATTTTTTTTTAGCTGAGTTTTTTCCATGAAATCTACAGGATTGTTGTGTTAGATTTTGCCAATTTGGTAATCCATTTGAGTTCAACCATCCTTAGTAAGTTTCAAATCTTACTAATTCCTATGGAAAGTGTTTTTCAAAAAACAAAAAAAAAAACAAAAAAATTGTAATGGGGAGGCGGATGTTCCTTTAATGAATTTTAGTTGAGGTATTTTCTCCACCTAGGTATTTAAGAAAAAATAAATAAATATAGAATTTCTGTGAGAATCTTAAAGCATATTTTTTTAGGGCCTTGTTTAAATGTCGGGACTTAGACAATTGCCTAAGTGGCCTTATGCTTCAGCCGACCCTAGTAGAATTTGGTCATCGTTAGATATGATTTTTCTATGTAGTGTGAACTGTGACTGTTTAATACCAACTAATTCAATTTTAAAATTCAAATTAGAAAAATGCTGTAGTAACATTGAAATTGACATCCTACCAGACATTGCTGGCCTGAATGTGTTTATAAAACCATAGATGCTTCTCATCGAGATACGAGTGAAAAGCATCTATGGTTCTGTGCACAACAATGTCCCAAATGATGCCAATTTCATTGTTACTCCAGCACGACTCTTTGAATTATGCGGTTGACTTGGTGTGCTGTAAATTAGAAAATTTATATTTATTGAAGCTTCGTTTGAATGCACGATTGACTTCCATTTAGGGTAATTATAAAAGCACACCCACGAATTAATAAGGGCAACCCACACATAGCCGAATTATTTTATCTTATATGGGTTAAAAGTTTTGGCATGAACTGAATTTTGATGAGGATGATCTCTATGATGACTAAATCATCCTCACCAAAAATCAGCCCATTCCAAAACTTCTAACCTCATCAGAAATTATTTACAAAAAAAATGGTCGATATATGATTCTTGAACTTGATTTGATGGGGTTAGAAGTTTCGGAATGGGCTGATTTTTGGTGATGATGATCTCCACATCATAGAAATCAACCTTACCAAAAATCAGCTCATTTGGAAAATTCTAACCCATATATGACAAAATAATTCAACTGTGTGGGTTGCCCTTATTAATTCATGGGGTGCTCTTATAATTACCCTTAAATGTCTCTTCTTAAGAAATTATTTTATTCATACAATACTAAATTCGTCATATATATATTATTTGAGTAGCGTTCAATGGCCAACAGTTTGGCAAACATTTTGGCAAACACATTTTTCAAAACATGGGTTAGAGGTCTTGGAATGGGCTGATTTTTGGTGAGGATGATCTCTATGGTGAGGAGATCATCATCACCAAAAATCAGCCCATTCCAAAACTTCTAACCTCATCAAAAATGGTTTACAAAAAATGGACGGTTCACGATTTTTCAACTTGTAAAATGGGGCTAGAAGTTTTGGAATGAGCTGATTTTTGGTGAGGATGATCTCCTCACCGTAGAGATCATCCTCACCAAAAATCAGCCCATTCCAAGACCTCTAACCCATGTTTTGAAAAAGTGTTTGCCAAAATGTTTGCCAAACTGTTGGCCACGGATAGGGACCCATATTATTTTACATATATATATATAGATAACTTTTAATATATATCTTATTGACTGCAAACATTCATAACCATGAACGAGTGATTAGGACATGTCCCTGTCATGTTTTGGTTGATATTAGAGATAATGTCCTACTTTCAAACCGATCACATATTAACTTGACTTAAGTCTTTTTTGGGAAATTAATATAAATGATCTAAATGCCCTCATCTTCAATCCCTGGCAGAAAATTCTTTGCTTTTCTGTCAAAAACCAGCCAATCATTTTCAATCTAAGGGTAAACTTTGTAATCTCATCTTCAACCTTAAGGGATATTTAGAGAAGTCCTGTAAGGGTATATGAATGTTTGGATATAAAAATCAAGAATTTCTACTAGACATTGACGACCATGGGTTGATTATGAGATTATGTATATATAATATTGTTTACCATAGAGATTAATTATTAAAATTTTCCCTCATCTTAAGCATGAAGATTCTGCCTTCTTAAATCTTCAAATAATATTAAAAACAAGATAGAATATTAGAAGTCGTACGATAGAAAAATCAATGATTTCTATAAGACATTCAATTTAATGGATTGAGCATGAGATTATATAAGTAAAATATTGCGTACTCTCGAGGATAACAACTTGACAATATATGACCTATTTTCAGAAGAAAAATCAAGGGGTGTTTTTGCATATAGGTTGAATACATGGTCATCTAAGGTCATTTTTGTAAGTCTTTCAAATAAAACCTAGGTCAAGGGGCACGCTATCAATTTAAAAACGTTGGAGGTATCCTAAATATTAACCAAAACGAGGGTAATGTCTACGTCACCATAAATAAAAAAGATGACCTTAAGAGATCGGATCAGTTCTATATGGTTTAGTTTCCATTCAAAATCGAGAAATGGTCAAATCGTCTGCCTATAGTAATATGTTCAGAAGGAAAGAAACTGCGCTCAAGGGAAATCTCTAACGAGTTTCTAAAGCTGCTAAAATTGACCAATAGAAATCTTATATTATTATCATCAAGAGAATGAGAAAGTTTTCAAATGCGCTTTGATTCACGCTTCAACCAATATCAAGAAATCTAATAATTGATTGAGTGATTAAGACATACCCTTCCCGATTTTGGTGAATATTTGACATACCCAAATTTTCAAACTGATGACATGCCCCCATTCTTGGCCTTAGTATACTCAAATAATTTTTTTGAAAATAACTTAAAAGGTCCCATCTTCAACTTGCAGTAGAAAACCTATTTCTTTCCAAAGTCTCAATGATCTTCAACCTTTCTGATAAAATCTTTTACTGCCTTCAACAATCATAAGATTTTATACACTTTCATGAGAGTTCAAGAAGAATATAAATTTGTTGGAAAAGTAAAAGAAATTGAAACTGTAGATAGAAAAATCAAGGGTTTGTTGAGACGGGCTTGAAAACAATAGGGTTGGAATTGGTTGAAAGCATGGTTTTTCAACTCGTATGAGATCGAAATGTATCACCCGAGTTAATTCAGTATCGAGCGAAACAAAACCAACACACAAAATCATTTTTTGACTGAAATTTAGGACTCACTTTCAATTTTTTAATTTGTCTCACGTGATGTCTCAAACGTATCGGAAAACTCATCCGACAAGACTCGGTATTGGGCCTCAACGAGTCGAGGTGTGAAATCGAGTTTTAAAACCAAGGTTGAATGTGATTGATTTTAAAAAGAAAATAAAAGAATTTTGACTAGAAGTTGAAGATGAAGGCATTTAGGTCTTTTTTTATTTGTTTAAGCAAAGGCCAATGTCATTCGTTTGAAAACACAAGGATATCTTTGACATTCACCTAAATGTACAGGGTATGTCTAAATCATCCAAAATATATATTATAGTATCTTGCTCTTGGAATATACTTTGTGTCAAATCTCAAGAAATTTAATAATTCATTTATATATTGTGATCGGTAAGTCTGTCCTTGGTCGCAATGACTTGCTTGGAAGGTGCAGACTTGAGTGACTAAAAAATAGCCATAAAAACAACACAATTTCCACGATATAAGCCCCAACTTGTTTTCGTTAATTAAAATTATGTGGACTTTATCACTTTTTTTATGTTCACTTGCTCAAGACCTTCTAGATTACTAGAGTTCAAGAAAGACGCCTTCTTCTCGTGATTTCGTAAGGAACAGATCTTTGATAAAGTCTGAACCAGATATATAGAAATTATTATTATTATTATTATGTTTTCAGTTCAAACTTGTGTTTGTTGTGTTTCGTCTTTTATATGTGCTAAGGGTGTTTTTACTGTGGGAATATCTGGGTCCAGGTGTAGAAGCGTTTTAAAACTTGAAAACTAGAATTGAGCGCCCTTGAGTCAAGTGTACTCCAAAACTCACAGTTCAACTCACAGCCAGATCAAATTGAAATATAAAAAGAATCGTGATAATCTGACTACCCCACGTGGCAAACTCAATCGAGGGTAGTCAGATTATCACGACTCATGGGATTTGAATCTCTAGTGTTATCAGACAAAGACTTTACCAACTAAGCTAGCTGGCACCTACAATGTTAAAATACTCAAAATTCCCTTACCTTCAATCTCTAGCTAAATTCTCTTGATTTTTCTTTCCTAAAATTAGTCGACTCTAACTTACCCCCTTCAAGCTTAACATCAATTTCATTCAACTTCCCTGTGAGCGATGGTCCCACATTACCCGAGTATCATAACCTATATATAAACCTAGAACAAACCTCACCTTACAAGCCGGTTTTGTGAGGATGAGTTAGGCTCATGCTCTTCTACAAGGTATGAGAGTGGGTAATCATAGGGATGCAGGAGAGACATTACATGTGAGGGAGTGTGAGCGATAGTCCCACATTGTCTAGGTATCAAGACCTTGGGCTCTATATAATTCTAAGGCAATCCTCACCTCACAAACCGGTTTTGTGAGGATGAGTTAGGCCCATGGGCTTCTACATTCCCAAACTCATGAACAACTAGGACTTTTGGGAAAGTAGGAGATGTTGGATTTTTGGGCATAAAAGATTTTCTTTCTGAGGTTGAAGTTGATTGATTGCAGACGAGTTGAATCAGTTGAGTGTTTAAAATGATGGATTTTTTTTGTAGAAAAATCATTGATTTTCTTCAAAAGATTGAAGTTAATTGATTGAATAATAGATTGAATAGGTTAAAGAACTTGAAGATGATGGATTTTAGGAAGAAAAATTGAGGGTTAATTTTTTAAAGAAAAACAGAGTTTTAGTTTTTAACTCAGAGTATTTTTCGACTTGGTCGAGTTATGATTTGACTCGTTTAAATGTTTTAGTTAACTAGGTAAGTTGATTCCATTGAGTTTCATAATCGAGTTATCTCAAAATCTAATCAAGTTGACTTGCTCAAATTTGGAGCCAATTCAAAGAGTTTTAAAATTATTCTTCTATCTAGGATGTCGGGTGTAGACATCTCAATTTGAACGGGCCACTACTCGAAAGGGCTCAAAAATATCGATTTTCCAAATAAATGGGCCAACGGGCCTTAAGGGCCCAAGTAATTGAAAAGTGACATTTTGACCAAACCAAGGCCCCTAAGATCTCTTAATGGTCTAGGAGGCTCACCAAAAGGACTCGGTCTACCCTACGCTTTCCCAATATTCACCGCACCATTCCCAAAATCGAAAATAATGAATTTTCAATAAAATTTACCGACGGGCCTTAAAAAGCCCGATTTGCCAACACGTGGCATCTTTGATCAAACCAATGATTTCAAAAATCACAAAAAAATAAATAAAATTAAAAAACGAGACTTTGGACGCCTACCACACCTATCCCTTCACCGCTCCATCTCCGAATTCGAAAAAAACCTAAGCCCACCTAACGCCCATAAACCCTCAATTCTTCAAAATCTATCTTCCTCATCTTAACCCTAATCTAAACTTAATCCCACACCACCTAAAATCTAAAACCAATCTACACCCTCAAAATCCATTCAAAATAACCCTCAACCAATCCCTAAAACTCAAAACCATTTCTAAAACCCAAGCCCAACACTACAAAGCCCACAAATCATTAACCATATCCAATTCATTATCCAACCCACAACCCTAACCCATAAACCACAACCCACATCAACCAATCACTCTTTTATCATCAAAAGTTGACACATGTCATCACCCCATCTCACCTCCCTCACCCAACTACCTACCCCATTAATTTTCTTTAAACCTCATCTACCCACACATCAACCCATCATCTTTTCTCTCAAATCAAACACATCTACCCACACCCCTAACCTATACCTCCCCTAATCTACCCACATTAACCCATCACCTTTTCTCTAAAAAAAATCTAATCTACCCATACCCCTAACCTATACCTTCCCCTAATCTACCATCATCATTCCTTACAAAATCCACATCTACAACCTAAACTTACACCCATCCTCTCAAGTCAAACACTCAACTTCTCCCATCAACCCATCTCAACCCTTCATTTTCACACATTTTAACACATGGCATCATCTCCCACACCCTCCCAAAATATCATCAACCACCCTCTTACACAACTCTTCTTTTAATTAAAATCTCATTTCCTCAACTCACTTCACCAATTAATTACTCTCTTACACAATCCCATCCTCTCAACCACTCTCATTTATTTTATTCCATCTAATACTCAACCCAAATGGGTTGAAAGATCTAACCCATTTGGATTGTAAAATAACCTATTTACCCTTCTTACATAAATATCCTTCAATCATCTCTAATTTACGCCCAACTTTTTTTTAAACCCCACACCATTCTACCACTTCTATTTATTTCACCCCATTATATCCTTAAAATAACCCCTCAACATCTATAAATACCCTCCTCCTCTTCCCAAAAAATCCCCCAACTTTTCACTACAAAAATTCTCCCCTCCCACTCTTACTAAAAAAAATACTATCAATTCTCTCCCCCAAATCTCATAAAAAAATTATTATACTCCACTCATCTCTCTCATCATCTCTTCTCTACTCCTTCAATCATACAAAAAGTTACATTTTCCTAAATCACTAAGATCTCAAGAAGAACTTAAGAAGATTCAAAGAAGAAGAAGGAAAAAAACAAAAGAAAAGAAAAGAAAATATCGAAGCATCAAGGTGGTTTCAAAGTATACCACCCCCTTCTCTTCTTCTCTACCCTCTCCTCCTCCATCTTCTATTATCCCCCTCTTTCTCTTTAATTTTATTTTTGGGATAAATGGTCCTCAAGGCATTGGTTTATAAGGATCATCCCCTTTAATGGGATGATCATATAATCAAACCGAAAGTAAATCCCTATTTAGGGTACAAATGCACACACGTGGCACTTTATTTTTCGTATTTTCTTAAATCAAATGACCGAGTTGAGTTGAGGTTACCACTATTTAGTGGGGAGAAAAGGGTGCCTAACACCTTCCCATTTTCTCCAATCGAGTCGCTTACCCTGAATCTCAAGGTTCGATTAGTTCTTATCCATCGAGAGTCACTAAACGACAAAAATGTCACTTTTTTAAAAAATGCACATCGGGTGACCATTCACACCCACTTACAATATGAATGGTGGCGACTCCTAACCTTAGTAGATGTGGTCATCGTAATGACGAAATCACATGTCTACATCGGGAAAAGAGGTTATCAACTAGGCCAACTGAGAAAAAAAATAATGAGGGGATGACTTGTACTACTTCAGAAATAGAGAATTTATGAAAGGCAATCTCGGAAACTCTTATTGGACGAGAGAAAGTAAATATGATATTGGCGTTGGTTTTACCAACGAAACGAAGCACTTTTTTGTCTTTATCATTCGGAAGGCTCAGTCCCACACTCTGACTTCAATGGTGGGAACAACCTCCGCACTCCGGCGCTCCAATGAACAACAGTTCTCCGCCTTACTATATTTAGAATAGTGGTCGATCCTTCGGGAGTTACATTCGTAACTTAATGTTATGTTCACGCGGTGATATTCTATCTTTCCAAGAGTACTACCCTGTACGTAGTCTATGTCTGGGGAGACAGGTGCGGTAGAGAGGTCCCCCACTTCCTCGTCCTGTTGGCATCTCCAATCCGAGATAAGACTCTAGTAGGTCTTTTCGATCCGAAGCTTGCCGATAATGGCCCTACTTACCTTTCTTGTGGGCCAACTGCAGAGCTAACCCTTGAACAATTGGTTTGGTGGTTGCTACCAAGACAATTTCTTTATATCTGCTCATCAAAGGAACTCGAGATGCTAATTCACGAAAAACGATACGAGAAATTCGAAAGAAAAAACTCATATACTCCACGAGGGCGACCAGTGGAAATACATCGGTTTCTTACTCGTGCAAAGGAACTATTTCTTGGCAACTTGGACAACTTATAACGATGTTTGTCCCGCATATCACTAGGAAGATCGGGATCTTTGCAAAAGGCTTTATAAAGCTTTCGTCTCAATTCATATTTAGCTGCGAGCAATCTACGTTTGTGATCTCGTATATTTCGCTTCTCCGACATCTTACTGAGAATCCCCCTCATCTTTTTGCAAAAAGCCGCTCCACAGTGGTAAAGTCTCATCTTGTGTGTTGGCCGAAGTGACAATAGTCACATTGAACCCTCGAATATGTTCGAAGATCTCGAAATTCTAGTTTTTCTACCAACATATCTATTTTTTCTTCTACTAGAAAGTCTAACAAGAAATTTTTCACTACTTGGCCTTTTAACAAAACTCTGGGCTTATATTCAAGTCCAAATTTAGCTAACTGTACAACCTACTTTGTTATTTTTCCCGATCCCTCTATCTTTTCCAAGACAGACTTAAGGGGTACTCTATGATGACCTGCACTCAGTATGCCTAGACGTACGATCTTAGGTGCAATACTGTGAAAACTAGAGCTAATCCCATCTTCTCAAGTTTGGAGTAGTGTGTCTTGACATAGGTAAAGGTCTTTCTCAGGAAGTAGTTAGACTACTCTGCATGCTGTTCCAGCCCTGACCAAGACTGAACTGAGTACACATTTTGAAATATCTAGTTATAGTCCTAATTCTTCTCTTATTTCTGATTTAGAGAGTATAAGTAGTCTGCCCAATATTTCTTCAGCTCTACAAAGGCTTGCTCACACTCCTCTGTCCACTTGAACTTGGTATTATTCCATAATAACTAGTATAGTGGCTTGCATTTATCTAAAGACCTAGAAATGAATTTGTTATGTGTTGTTACCCTTTCTACTAACTTCTAAACTTATTTTTGGATTTTCGGGGAGAACATCTCTAGTAGTGCTCTGATCTGGTCTGGGTTGTCTTTTAT
This sequence comes from Akebia trifoliata, assembly GCF_017979445.1. Lineage (NCBI taxonomy): Eukaryota > Viridiplantae > Streptophyta > Magnoliopsida > Ranunculales > Lardizabalaceae > Akebia > Akebia trifoliata. The sequence continues at coordinate 22,260,394 of NC_141386.1, forward strand.
ACCTCTTTCGTGACTAGGTAGTGTAGACACCCCATTTTTGCACTCGCCTGATTAATCAACTCGTCAATCCGATTGCACACACTTGCACATTTGTACTTTTAGTCAGGGAGAATTCTAAAATTCAAGGATCTGACACCGTCAGTGAGAGTTTGCGCTCAAGGACCTGACAACCTTTTGATTCGGGGAGAGCTTTACCCTCAAGGATCTGAACACCTCGACAAATTGCTAAATCAGGCTGCAAAATGAACTGTCACTAGCTTTGGCATTCAGATATCGCACTATCTACCAAAATAGATTTGCTATCTAGTTTGCTTCAACCCTCTGCCAAAGAGGGGCATCTGTAGACACCCCATTTTTGCACTCGCCTGATTAATCAACTCGTCAATCCGATTGCAATGATTCCCAATGATGGATGTGTATTCCATTACTTTATTTTGTTGCCAGATGTGTTTCAGAAATCCGGATGAGGTATCTCGAACTGACAAAACCTTAGAAACCACGCTACGCTAGGAAAATACGACCCCAGAAACATAGAAATCATCATTTGCAAACCAAAAAGAAGCTTCACGATAAAAATCACTAAAAATGATTAAATTACCAAAATACCCCTAACCTCAAAACAACCCTAGAGCCTACGTTACGCTTAGGAAAACTCTCTCGAACACATAAAATAACAAATCGGAACCAAATAAATCATTTCACCAATTTTAACATAATGCGACAAAATTACGAAAATGCCCCTCACAAAGTTCACGACCATTTCACACAAAAAAATTTCATAAATAATAAAAACTAATATTTCCATTGAATTCCTTACGAAAAATCGATTCTAAAACATCCTAGAACATTAAAAACCGACTTAAAACGTGAAAAGTCCTCTCCTGGGGCAAAACGGTAATTTCACAATTTTCATAATAAAAAAATTCGAAATTAATAAATAAAACATTAAATAATTAAAGTGAAACATTAATGAAATTAATTTAAAATTTTGAACCTAAAAAATCGATCAATCGAACTTTCGGGTAAAATTGTTGAGGGTTCGTGGGATATTTCTTTAAGGACCCCTCCATTTGGGGGTCCAAAAAATTAAAGAAATAATGGAGGGGCCTTCTCCAAAAATTTAAAGTAAATCAAGCAAGACTGAAGTCAAGGTATTAAAGTCAATCAAGTAAGACTGAAGTCAAAATTAAAGTCAATTAAGCAAGACTAAAGTCAAGATATTGAAAGTCGATCAATTAAGACTAAAGTCAAAACATTAAAAGTCAATCAAATAAGACCAAAAGTCATAATAGAGATCTAATTAAATAATAACTCTATCTAATAGAGTTCTAACTTAAAAATAATTCTACCTAAAATAATTCTAATTAAAACACAATTCTACCTAAAACAATTCTAATTAAAATACAATTCTACCTAAAACAAGTCAAACTAAAACACAACTCTAATTAAAAGATCTCTAATTAAACACTAACTCTATCCAAATCAACCCCTAAAAACATCTATAAATAGAGGTGCTCACACCCCATTTTGGTATAAAATTATAAACCCTAAGATAAGTAGGTCTAGAAGCTCCCCTAGCCCCCCATAAACCCTAGTTTTGGAGCCCCAACTCCTTAACTAACATCCCTCCTTCAATTTTAATCTAGAAAACACCCAAAAGCCTTCTAAAAACACCCCCAAATCCACAAAGAACTTGAAGAGTTCAGATTCAAAAATAAAGAGATACCTTGCCTTGGAGATCCGAAGTCAAATCCGGAAACAGAACGAAGCAAGGGAGCACGGTACAAGGAGCTCTTTTTGTCAAATCTGAGGGAACCAAGTCCTTGCCATCAGAAAGGTAAATTTTTATTTATTTTTTTATCTAGGTTTGAGCAATGTAATTTACTTGGGAAGTTAGTAGAGACCGGCTTTGGCTGGGCGGGGTTGGTGCCTAACACCTTCCAACCCCGTAACTTGATCCCCGAATTCAGATTTTTTATGGTAGATTAGTTCCTTTTATCTATGTTAGAGTCAGTTTGGTTCCTAGACCACAATAACTAGGTGGCGACTCCCAAACCTCAAGGGTCAAAAGCGGATTCGCGCACCCCGCGGATCGAGGGCGCTTTCAGGTAGCCTAAGAACTAACTCGAAGTTAACTCAAAAGTATAGTTCTTTTGGTTGAACTTCATCCCAACCTTCTTCACTCATGAAAAGACCTCTTTTAGATCAACTACATGATTTTCCTTCTTCTTGCTCTTCACTAGCAAATCATCAATATAGACTTCTATAGTCTTCCCTAGCAAATCTCTGAAGAGTTCTGTTACCAGCCTCGAATAAGTTGCTCCTGCATTTTTCAATCTGAAGGGCATAACTTTGTAACAGTAGAGTCCTTGCTCAATGATGAAGATTGTCTTCTCTTGATCTGCTAGATTAAGTTGTATCTGATTGTGATCAGAATAGCAATCCATGAAAGATAACTTTTCGTGGCTTGAAGTCACATCCATCAGTTGGTTTATCTTCGGCATAAGAAAGTTATCCTTAGGGCAGGCCTTATTTAGATTTTTAAAGTAAATACAATCTTTAACTTTCACATTCTTCTTCAGTATTACTACGATATTCATTATCCAATCAGGAAAATGTACTTCCCTGATAAATTTGGCTCTGATCAGCTTGCTCACCTCTTCACTTACCGCTTATTTGAATCGTGATACTAATCTCATTGGCTTTTATTTTACTAGCTTGATAACTTATTCCACATTCAAGTGACGGCAGATCACTTCTAAACTAATCCCCGACATCTCTTCTATGGACCAGGCAAAAACATCCTGGTTCCTCTTTAAGTAGTTTGTTAGCTCTTTTAACTTTTTTGATTCCAACTCTACTCCTATCCCCATCTACCTACCTTCTCCTACATTTACCATCTGGATGCTCTCTAGGCATGGGGATTCTCCAAGCTTGGTTTTCCCCCACTATAACTGCTATTGCTAGACCTTATCTTTGGAATGTTTCTCCTTGTCCAGCATACACACCTAGGTAGCCACTTGATCTCCTCGCATATCTCACATCCCTTATGGCATTGGGAACCTCAGGACTTGGTAATACATTGAGGGAACAACCTTCATCTTATGTGTTAACCATCTGCCCAAGATGGCATTGTATGGGGAACTTATTTTGACGGCCATGAACCTGATCATCAAGGTCATTGGCTCTACCTACATGGGTAAGACTATCTCCCCCCCAAGATTGGTTTGTTCTCCCATCAAACCCAATCAAAAATCAAAGGTGCTCTTGCTGGGGTGAACAAGTTTCTGATAAGACCCATATTCAAAAAGACTGAAGTATATAGAATGTCGAGAGAACTACCGTTGTTGATCAACACCCTCTAAAGAGTGAACGTACCCACCTAGAGGGTTACCACTAGTACATCTTAATGGGGCCTCACTACCTCCTCTAGGTCCTTATCCATGAAAGCCACGGCCTGTTCTTCGTAGGACTCTATCTACTCTGTTGGCCTGCTTCTTATTGTGTAGACATGAGCAAAGTGCTCTACTCGCCGTCTCTTTATTCTTTTATCAACCTTACTTTGGCCTAACCTTCTACTTTTCTATTTTAGGACAACATGTATCACTACTACCCTTTCATCCTACCCTTCAATAAGTAGTTGATCAGGCCTTTGATTTCTATCTCAAGGTGGATTCTCCCTTTGTCTTCTGGATAGATCTCTTAGTTTGTCCTGTTCTGCCAACCTTTGTAGAAACCTTCTTAAGGACTGGCACATGTTGGTGATGGGTGCCCGTACCTTGTGATACTTTCAATATCGCTCATCTTGATTTATATTTTCTTGAGAAAGTGGTGCTGGCAACTCAAAGTAAGACTTATTTGCAATGAGCGATAAAATTTAGCTAGGGGCCTAAAAAATATGTCCCTTCTCCTTTGCTCTTTGTCCTGTTTGAGCGATCTCTTTCTACTCTGTTGCTGCAGCTGATGCTACTTGTTGGGCTTTACCACATCATGTATTACTTTGCTCTTCTTGGTTGCATTCTGAGGATAAACTTCTAATCGAATATATTTTTCTATTTTTTCAAACATTTCCTTAATGTTTTTTATCTCTTCTTCACAAAAGACCTATACAACCCTAAGCTAGATGGCAAAGAGTTTCTAAATGCCATTATTGTCATTCTCTCATCGCAACTCTCTAGGGATATCGTTTTTTCCTTGAATCTCTTTGTAAACTCTCTGAGGCTTTCTCCAAACTACATCCTCATGCTGAGTTAATCTTTTATGTCTTCGGTACACTTTCTGTTGTTAATGTTTCATGTTACAAAGGCAGTACAAAGCTCCTCGAAAGAACCTACTAATCCACATGGCAACTATTGGAACCATATTAATATGTTTTCCTACAAACTAGAAAGGAACAGTCTGCACCTCAATCCTTCATTTCATTTCCACAAAGCAAACATTTTTCAAAAATGAAAAAGACGCGTCACCGAGTCTTTCGTCTCTGAGTAAGGGGTGAAACGTGGTGGCATAAAATTTATTGGAATTTCTTCTCCCAAGATCTTCATTGTAAAGAGAAACTTCTGAATTCCCCTAACAGCTTGCGCTGCCACTGTGCCAATATTGTACTCCTCATTGTCCCTTTCTCCTTCCGAATCATCTCTCTGATGTCCTCTCAAGTCACATCCATTGGGGGTTCTGCCTGAGTAGTTTTAGTAGCAACTTATGTCTCTTCTTCTACCATTGGAATCAATGGTTGGCCACTTTCTTTTGAATTCGAAATACAATCATCTCTGATAGAAGGCTGAAGATCTCTCGATGGGAGATCTTGTCTTGTTGGCTATTAGTTCTCTAAATGTTAACTTAGGTTCCAGTTTTGTTCGGCTAAGTCATCCATCTTTTTTTACATCTCTTCTTGTTGTCTCGTGACTTCTAACATTGTCAAGAGTTGAACATCATCGACTGATGCCACAGGTAATGGTGTATTGACTTCGGTGGTTCTTGTGGGTCTCACCATTGTTTCAACTAAAATCAATATGCTATTGATTTCCCATGATTGGTGCTAGTTTTCTATGGTCAGAATTCGGTGAACAGAGCTGATGGACTTTGTCTCACAAATCTAAAGTCTTTCCTGTCACCTTATTCTTTGTGCCGGCGTGGTACCAGCCAAAAAATCTTCGACGTTCAAGTGAGAGAAATAGAAAAATAATCTAAAGAACTAGTTAGACCTCTAATCTGCCCATAAGATCTCTTCTTCTATGCTAATCATACTATTTATGAATCCTACCTGCAAATCAGGGTTTCCCCCTTTTACGGGGGTTGATCCCAGGGAATCCCCTAATTCTTTTGATCCAGCCACAGAATGGGGATCTTCTGGATTGGATATATCATATTGGGGAGATCTTCTCCGAGATTTATGGGCTTGACGTGCATATATTAGGATTACGGGTATTCTTTATCCGGGTCTACCCTACTTGGCATACCAAGTCTTATTAGTGTTGTGTTGCCCTCCTAATCAGACTAGGGAGATCTTTGCTTTGACTTACCCTACTACTGGGTAGCACCCACATGGAAATCTACGCATGGTACCACTCAACTGATCTGGACACGTGTATGACTTAGATAATTGCATAGTTATTTTCCTTTACAGTCATGTTTAGACGACTATTCTTTATTATGTTGGGTACTTGCTTCTTCTCTGTGGACCAAGCTTCAATTGATGTCATTTTTCTTTCAATTTTATGAAACATAGATCGTATTCATGAATACGATTTGGGAAACATGATATTAGGGACCATCATGGGTAGAATGGATCATGTGGTTTTAGGTGTGATGGGATATCCCTCCGTTTCTTTTGGCCTTTTATTGAGGTACTTCCTGATTTTCTTTAATTTTGTACTCTCTCACATCGCTACTTTCATTTCTATCATCCTTGTGTGCCTTCTAAGTGAGTTGACTACCCTATTGGTTGAAAATTGGCTATCTATCCCAAACAAATACAAAACAAAAAGTAAGAGTTTGTTTGCTCTAGCTCACTTAGATCAATGCTTCTGTCGAGAAGTAAATTTTGTCCCATTTTTCTATTATTCTTTACTCTCTTCAATTTTTTTTCACTTGCCTTAGTTACTCATTTCTTCTTTCTAAATCATGAATCCTTGACTACTCGAGTTACCACATTCTGTCTCTACTCATCCAAAATTTGTTGTAGCTCGCCTTCTCCACTTTCGAAGGCTGGTTTTCTCATACAACATTAGCAAGCTTTCATATGTAATCTACTTGGGAGGACGACTCTCATTTCAGTGCCAAGGCGAAGCTCGCATTCCTCATGATCGTCCATTTATTTTGAGATTCAAAGCTATTAAGGATGGCATGCTTGCTAATTCAAAGAGTATTCCTGGGAAGCGATTGACTTTTCTTTGGAATTACAATGAATAGTTCCAAGAGGTATCCATTGGGTGTCTACTTCCTCTAGTTGTGGTTGATGAGGTGTCCAAGAATTCGGGGGCATTTATGTTTACCAACATGAAAGCCAGGTACCTTTCCTTACCATCTTTCTCTTTTCCTTTTTAGCTATCGTTATTATTTTTTTACTTTTCATTTTTCACTTTATTTGCACTTAGAGTACTGAGTTGGCTAGATACCTTGAACGAGAGGAAAGGAGAAACTTTGAGATGGCTCAATAGGCTTCTTACATTGAGCAACTTCAACATGAACTGGTAATCACTTGTAATACTTTTCCTCATTTCGAAAACTGTGATTCAATCCTCTTGTTATCTTTTGTAGGCTCATTAGCAAGTATGAGAAGGTGCTAGTTTTTCTTACTACAGGTCACCTTGTAATTTGTGTGTTTGTAAAATTCTTAGTCCTTTTTATGAATTCGTTGATTTTTACCTATCTTGCTTTTTAGATGTATGTTTCGATGATTGTCTATTTTTTGCACAATTGACATGTTAGGTCCGAAATGCAAAAGGAAAACTCCCTAAGGGCTTTATAAGTAAAATTCATCAAGAAATAACAAAAAACTTTGAATGAAATTTTTTTCTTGTCGTGGGTCACTCTTGACTAGTTCAAAATTTTGTTTTGGTCATGGGTTTACCTAAAACTTGGGCAAATTTTGCCCTGGCCATGGATCATCCTTAGCCAAGCAAAATTTTCCCTAGTTCGTTGGTAAGGTACGGATCAGAATTTTTGTGATTTTAAAACTTGAAAATTGATCCTTTATTCATAAAATTCACGATTTTGCTCAAAAACTTGCAACTCTCTTGCCTTAGATCGAAGATGGAACCTACCAACTATTCAAGAACGAGTGATAGTGAAATCAGGGAAGGATCAAACACCCTGGGTCCTACTTTTTTCAACCTAAATCAGTATTCTATCAAGGAGAACCATACAACTCAATGAATTCAATCTATGTTTATGGATGGAAAGGGTGAGATGAATGGGTGAAAACAAGCTAGGGTTTGTTCTTTCATTATATGAGGTTGGGGTGAAGTAGGATTCGATTGAAGCTATGATCGAGTGTTGATCACAAATTCTAATGTGTTTCGATTCAGAGAGTATGAGCTTGCACCAACTATTGAGAAATTTGAGAGGATCCTTGGGTTATACTTCTCTAATAAGGTAATCCAATTTCTTGGAATTCATTGCCCTAAGCTAAAGAAGCTAGATGGGCATTCTATTTTGGTTCGATTGTCAAAACCCTTTATCTTTGAACACATATTTTAGTTTGCTAAATTGGATATCAGATTTAATGCCATATCTTTTATGATTGTTAATAAAATCATGTTCTCTAAAAACGATAACCAAGTGGATCCCTCCTTAATAAGCATAATCACTCAGGTTCACAAGGCTAGTTAGCTAGCTCCGATGATTTTAGCTGAGCTTTACAAAACTTTAACAAATTGCACTGTTGAAAGATGTTTTTTCTCAGGATGTGTACTCCTTTTGTAGGTAAAAAAAAAAATGCACTTATTTTATATTTATGTTTTTCAAAATATTTTTTGGCTCTCGATGCTCCATCCTTACTAGCTTGAGTTATCTCTACTTTGCCTCCATTATTTGCATGTCCTTCTAGGTTGACTTGTAACCTAGGTCAAACCATGGCATAGCTTTTTGAGTTGAAATAAGCCTGGCTTTACCTTGATTTATCTTCCCTAGCCTTTTCCTTGGGCAAAATCTAAACTGTTTCATCATCTTTCTTATCATCATCACACTTGGTAACAAATTTTCTTCTTGACTTCTATACTTTCTTGAATGTTACTAACTGACTCGAATTGGAAGAAGTAATACATGAGTTGTTTACTCGGCCCTTCAATATCTATGTATGGCACATTAAGAGATCTGTTTATTGGCAAAAACTTTTACTTTTATTGAAACCAATTATTGGTTGACGATGAATTTCATTTTCTACTGAAGAGATTATGGCACTACTCTAGCCAAATGGATCCATGGCATCCCGAGAAGGAAATTGAAAATACTTGGCATGTTTATCAATTTGCAAGTGATCTGTAGGGTTCAATTGTGACTGATAAATCAATTTCACCTATTAATTATCTCTTTGTGCTATCAAAAGCTTGGATTTGCCTAATATTGGGTTTTAAGAGAAACCGGTCTACGCCTAGCTTCTTCAAAGTTGTGTAAGGACAGAAATTCAATGCAGATCCATTATCTAGCAACACGTGAGCAATGATCATACCCTTGCACATCACTATGATAATAGTGGTTCTATGTGACCTCAACCCTTTGGAGAAAATCCATCTTTCATGAATGTGATGATATTCGATGATATAAACATTCCAACCATTTCCCCAACTGCTCGGGTGAGGAGTCTTTTATCATATGTGACTTACTGAAAACTTTGAATAATGCCTCTCTATACTTCTTTAAGCTTTGTAGTAACCCTAGTACCGATACCTAGGCTGGTACTTTGTTCAATTACTCTACGAAGCTGTATTCACTTTTCTTAATCAGCTTAAGAAAATCTATTACGTCCTTGTCTGCGACTTTTTTCTCCTTCTCTACATGTTTGCTCTATTCTTCTGTAATGATTGCCTTTCCCTTTCTCTTATCATTTTTCCCTACCACTATTTCTATTACTTATGTCTCAGCTACCTTTTCTTTTTTGACTACCACATTTTCTTTGACTATTGCTTCTATATTGACTGATGTCTACTCTCTATTTACTATAACCTCTACTTCAACCATTTATTCTGACTAGTTCATTTTCTCTATATCAACAACTAACCTATTGTCAGTTGCCTAATATGTATCCTTAGCTTGTTCATTTTGCACTTCTTTATTGTGCTTACCTACCTCTATTACTATTTACTTCTCTTTCTCTTTCTTAATCTTCTTCTCATTATCTTTTCCTTGTTGCCCCATTTTCAATCGTTCTCACCATTTTTCCTTCCCTAGTAATGTGGTCTACATCCTTGGGCTACTCTTCCTTATCCAGTTTCTCAACTTTTTTGTCTCCTCAGCTTTCCTTCCTCTTCTTATGAATATTAAACTCATTTCGTAACTCCAAGGCACAACTTTGTTGGATACATAAGGGAAGGATTTGGGAGTTTTGAAAGTGAGTTGGGGAAGTTTTAGTTCAACATAAAAGATGAAAGATGGTGGTTATGTAGTGGACGAAGTGGAAATAGGTGTTTGAATAATGAGTAGTGGCGGATTTGAAGGTAATGAGAGTGGTGTGATGATAAAATGAGAGGTGGTAGATTTAAAAAAAATGGTAAGGGGTTTATGATGAGGCCTCCGAACTTGGTGGTGATGTGAATAAGACTGTTATTTTGACTTTGAGGTGTTGGATTTGAGGTAAACCCTGACCTTTGACCCTAAAGGAATGATCAACTGCGAGGGATTGAAATCTAACTCTTCATTGGAGATTGTGTTTATTGCATTTACCGGCCTTGTACCATTTTCATTAGCATTATGAGTAGGAAGGGGATTTTGGTTAATATTTTGTTGCATTGGTGTGGGATCTAGAACTATAAGCTTCCTATCTATGAAGATCTGAACGACATTCCTTAGCCACTAGCACCAGTTTGTTAGGTGATCGAAAGCTTCCACATGGAACTCACAGTTGGTGGTAGGATCATACTCAAATATGTTCTTAGGCTCTGGATGTGGTTGTCTCAGTGTACCATAACCTCCATTGATGAGGATAGGCAAAAGCTTTAACAATTTCATAGGCAATTGAGTAAAATATCTTCTTCTATGTTGCTGGCTGTTGTTGTAGGGTTGTCAATATTGCTACTATTGTGGTTGTGCTTGAATTTGAAACTCTTGTTGATTATTTTATGGTCTTGCTTGGGATTGTTGTGCTTGATATAGACGGTTCAGTGGTGCTTGAAAAATCATGGGTGCTTTCGGTACTACAGTTGAGAAATGAACATGTACTTGAGTTAGCTACACATAGTTAACCTACTCTTCCTCCTTCTTTGTCGTAACTATCGGTTTCTTTTGTACTGCACCACTAGATGAAGCACCTTTTTGTAGAGCTGTTCAATCTATAATCATCCCTAACTTCAAGTCATCCTCTATCTTATCAACAATCTATACCAATGAAGAAAAATTGGACGCGGTGTGCCCAATGAGGTGAGTATAATATTATTACCATAATGTCAAGATGAACGTTGTGTTCATCTCGATTTCTATCATGGAGACTTCCCCTGGAAGCGGACTTCCTTCATTGTTGAGCATACTTTTGGATGGTCTCTTTGGGCTTCTTTGTTATCTTGGCTACATCATGCCTGTCCAACGTCATATTGATATTTTATCTATAATTACCCATGAAGATGGTGGCCAAGTCTCTCCATCATTGGATTTTACTGTGATCCAATTGAGTGAATCATCTTTGTGCTATCCTAGTCAAGCTCCTCTGGAATATTTGCATTATGAGTTCGTCATTTATTCCATATTGGCACGTAGAGCCATAATATAATTTCAGATGGGTGAGTAGGCACCCAATGCCATTGTATTTCTCGAACTCTGGACACTTGAAGTCCATTAATGGCATGAAGTTTGGATAGAAACACAGATCATCAAACCCAAAGTTATCTTTGGAATCTTCCCCTTTTAGTCAGTTCAACTCTTTTACAACTACATCCATGAACTTGATAGCTTGTCTTCAATGTAGTTACTCTTGGGCATTCTAACCCAGTTTGACTGTCCCTCTTGTGTTATCTTGGTATGTTATGGAAGTGAATATTGAGTAAAGATATGGGGAGGAATGTTCGGGATTTGAGATGGTACCAGCATCAGTACTAGAACATTGTTTTGACCTTTTACTGACATAGGATCAAGAGCTGGTGCCATTAAAGGAAGTACCACTGTTGGATTGATTACTATGGGTATTTGTTGACTAGACTATCCCAAACCATTTGCATGATTCAAAATAGCTTGAATAACCCCCAAAGTTTGAATTAGTGTTGGTAGTACGTTCCCAATTGATGCCACTTGATCATTTAATTTCTTAAATGTTTCTTCACTAGCTGGACGATTATTAGTCAAGTTATCTATAACAAATAGGTTTTTTTTTATAACTGGAGGCTAGTTCTATTTGTTGACTATATGATGACAGTCTCAGACTTGAGATGATACTGAATTTGTGTTGTAGCCCCTCATCTCAATCTCCTAATGCTTGTACTCTTAGTACAAAAGATCGCTCTGAAGCGTAGGTACATTAGATAAAGAAAAGGACAAAAGATCTATTTTAGTTCTAGGAAAATAATGACTTTATTATTATATTTTTTTATATTTTAGGTTAATAGAAAACTCCTCTCATGGTGTGGTTAGAAAAGACCCTGAAAGATTTAGGAGAAAGGATGAACCTAGTTGCAACCCTTTATTATTTCTCTACTTTTTTTACACCTAAAGGAATGTAGATGAACTATCCTAGACGAATCTAAGACGTTCTATTAAGGACACTTAAGTAATGAAAGAAGAGAAAAAGAAAGAAATAAATGCTAAGGTGACCTTGAGGAGGTCCAAAGGTCTTTGCAAGATCCGAACTACAAAAAGGAAGTACGACTAATTTGAGCTTTAAGAAGTCCAAAGATCTTTGAGAGACCTGAACTACAAAATAAAACACGACTAATTTGACATTTAAGATGTTTAAAGGTCTTTAAGAGGTCCGAACTACAGAAGGAAATGTGACTGATTTGACCTTAAGAATGTATAAAGGTCTTTGAGAGATCCGAACTATGAAAGAAAATGTGAATAAGTTGAGCTTTAAGAGGTCCAAAGGTCTTTGGGAAATCTGAATTATGAAAGGAAATGCAACTATTTTAACCTATAAGAAGTCCAAAGGTCTTTGGGAAACCCAACTACGAAAGAAAATATGATTAATTTAACCTTTAAGAGGTCCAAAGGTCTTTGAGAGACCTGAACTACAAAAATATATACTACTAATTTGACCTTTAAGAGGTCCATAGGTCTTTTTGAGAGACCCGAACTATGAAAGAAAATACGAGATTGTGAATTTGAGATATAGAAATGAAGATAGGTCCCTGTCTAAATCTTCTAACATTAAATCTCGATCTAGGGTGACTTTTAAGAGGTCCAAAGATCTTTAAGTGATTCAATCTATGATCTTAAATGATCTTTTAGAGGTTCAAAGTTCTTTGAGAAACCCAAATTGTAAAAATATCTCGAATGTAGGAGACATAAAAGAAAAGGTCCCTTGTATGATTATTATGTCCAGACCTTTGAGTTGGATACCTCGACTGTATGAAGCAAAACCCAAAAGACCTTATAGAAGGTTTAGTTTATAGGGTAACCTTGCCTTTGAACCTTGAAAGTGGGTATCTCGAATGTACGAGATTTAAACTTGAAAGGTCTTGAAATAGGTTTATTGTATAGGGTCATTTTTCCCTTGAACCTTGGAAATGGGTATCTCGGTTGTATGAGATTTGAACTCATAATTTTTTTATAGGATTGAGTCTCGAGGTTTTAACAAACCTATAATAATAAGGATTGGTTGTGTGTACTATCCTTGTCGATGAAGGATAATTAGGGTGACCCACAGGTGGGGTCGCTTATGAGAGATTCTAACCAACCTAAAATAGATTAGGATTAATAGTATTACACGACCCTTGATAGTGAGGAATAATGAAATGACCCACAAGTGGGGTCAATCATGAGAAGTTATAACAAATCTAAAATAAATGAGGATTAGTGGCACTATGTTTCCCAAAAATTTGAAAGTTTTGAGAAGAGAGAGTGGAGGTATATTCTATGGATTGAGGTGAAAAGCTTTTCACCCCACTTTGGATTAAAGTGCAACTTATACTTAGGGATTCAAGTTGGATTTGAAATGATAAGTACTTCTAGACTTATAAATGCACTTAGGTCTAAAGAATCGGAACCTTAAGTCTAATTTGGAAAGAACTCCGCGAATCCTAGAAGTTGGTATGATTGAAAAGCGAAATGGATTTCTAATTTTTTTTTTAAATTCGATATATTTGATTGGTTTCATCCACGGAAGGATTGACCACTTAAATGCATAGGGAAACCTATGATGATTGTAGTGATGACATTGAGTTTTAATCTTATAGTTGAGAAAATTCTAAATACTTCGATGGACCTAAAGTTTGGAATTAAGATCAAGGTTACCTTCAACACTAACGAACCCTTAATTCAACTCTAAGTGGGAAATGTGAAAACACATTAGATTTGGATTTAAACTCACCACAAGAAGTCAAGATAGTGGAAACAAGTCTAGGTTCTATTATGGTCCATAAGCGAATTTCAAATTAGGCGAAATACTTAATTTGGGTGAGGGTGAAGGTAGATAATACCAAAAACCTCTTTTGATTGTAAGCAGGCAATCCAAGATACAATATTGCCGTAGGTTACGCACGGCTAGGCAAAAAATTTACCCTGGCCGCGGGTAAGGTATTGCCAGGTAAAACTTTTGCCTTGGCCAAAGGTAAGGCAAGGTCAAGTAAAAGTTTTGCCTTGGCCAAAGGTAAGGCAAGGCCAAGCAAAACTTTTTCCTTGGTCGTGGGTACGAGATGACTAGGCAAAACTTTTGCCTTGGTCATTGGTAAGTTGCGGACCCCTAAACTTTGTCTTGCCTTATAGACCAGAACTTGTTTTTAGAAAAAAAAATCCCAACATTAGTTTTCAATTGTTTTGTTGATTTTTTTGCCATCTTCAAGTTGGGAACTGACTTTAGGAAGTCTAAGTCCTTAGGAGGTGTCTTGTAAGACTTAAAAGAAAGATAAAAATTGAAATCCCCCCTTACGAAATGTGGGACATACTAATCTATTACATGGATCATCAAAACTTTACAAGTTGACCTTTGTGAGTCGAGTTGGACTTATAATGCTTTAAGGAGTTGGCACATAATCTGTTGGGATTATTTTTCTTTTTTTCAAAATGTGTCCTAAATCTTGAATCAAAGGCTATACAAGATTAGTGATGGGTAAGTTGAAGGTTCCCAAATCTTTAAACCTCCATACAAGCCAAAATAAGTATTTCATAGCTTGGTGATTGAGTTGGATATTTCGTCTTGTGCCTTAAAGTGAGCATCCTCAAGGCATAAGAGTACTTACATCCGGGGCTAGAGAATTTTTATAGGAAGGGTGGTTTGTGCATTGGCTATGATCGAGATGGGCCCAAGTGCATTTCTTAAAACTAACTTTACAAGTAAATCAATCATATAAGGTAACCCAAATGTATCTCCCATTATTACAAATATTCACCACTTGAAAGAAAATAACACAATGGAAAAAAAAAATGTTAGCTACAAGAAGAAAAAAAGACAGCAAGCTAAAGTTTCAAAATCTTCATCAATAGTCATTAAAATTCTAGTTTGAACCCTCGGTGTCCTCGGTGGAGTCACTAAGCTATAGATGCGTAAGCTTCGAAATCTTTGTGGAGGTTTTGAGCTCTTCTACATTTAAAAGTCGCCACCATTAATTAAAGAGTGAATGAATGTTATAAAGGGTTTTTTCAAATTCTGTTTTGTTGGCTTGTAGTGACTCACATATCCAAAAGATAACAGGAAATGGTCTCCCTAGAAATCTAAGGTAAGGAGATTTGATTGAGGGACAAGGAGGTGTTAAGCACCTTGTCTATCCCATCCTAAGATGATTATCAATATAGGACCAAATGGTGTAATTTGAAAATCTCTTTTTATGCTTTGAAAATAAAGGAGATTATAGAGAAAAGTTAAGCAAAATTAACTATAGTCTAACTCTAGAAAATGAACAAATTACGACATTGACCAAGTCAAATAGAAAAGACTGTGTTGGAATTTTTTATGAGCCTAAGATTTTGATGGGAATCCACAACAATTTATCTTTCTTGGATGCAAAGGCTCTTTAAAAAAGTTATGTGCTCACTTGGCAGCATATTTTTGTTAGTTTGGCCTTTAAGAGGTGTCTGTGAGTTGGACACCACCATGGGAAGACTAGGGTCCTTATGCATGAGATTTTGTCCATTTTAGACTATTTTTGTTAGCTCTGAAGCTTGAATATAGGTCTATAGGGACCAACACCCTTACTTATAGTCATTTTACAAGTGAGTGTGTGCAAAGTGTATGTATGTAATGGACTTAAAAAAAAGAATATTACATCTAATGAGGGATTATTCTCTAATTCTTAAGCCATTAAAAAAGAAAAAAATCTTTATTCTATGAATTAAATTTGCAAGGAAAGTAAAGAACACCTAATCTAAGAAATTAAAGCTTGTAGAAAGTAAATAAACAATTATTCTAATGCTCTTAAGAGCTTATTGAGGGCTTATAGGAGAAGATTGCCTTTAGGAGGTTTCACTCTCTACCTCCAAGCCTCACTAAAACAAACTAAGATCTACATTACTACAAATAAAGAAAACATAAAAATAAACTTACTTAAATGTAAAAAAGGAAAATAGAGAGGAGGAAGGTTTAGAAGGGGATTACATAGAGTAGGCCAATCCAGATGTCCTCTTTGCCAAATTCTCCCAAGGGTTCTTCCAAGTATAATCATTGAGAATTCTTCAATTCTATTTTTCTTAACATAGATCTAATTCTCAAACTTTGTTTTTCTATGTAGGCCATTTTCCTTGGAACTATAGCAATCCTCAAGCTATAACATGTTTTAATCGAGCTAGCTTCTAATGCTTAGGTTCTTGATGAGAAGATGAGATGAGTCTTTGCCTTCACTCGGGTTGTTGAGTTCAATGCTATCAAGCACCAAGACATCAACTAGTAATTCTTCAAATGTTTTGATGACTTGATAGCCGAGCACTTGCACCTAGAGGTCAAGTACTGGTAGGTAAAACCTAAGAACTTGGAAATCAATGAGTGTATTCTCCAAAAGGATGCTGAGCTGAAGGATTGCTAGGAGGATCTCTCAGCCCTCTGAGATCAGTACATTGTTATCCAAGAGGATAATGCTTTCTTTAAAGTTGAGCATGAGGAAAGGATCAATCGAGCCATTGAATAGGCGAGAAGTGAACATGTTATTAAAGACACCAAGAAAACTAGGGAGCATCTCTCAAAATTGAAGGCGGAATACATTCTAATCCGAGATGAAGCTAAGAAGATTGGCTACTAAGAGGTCTTCTGTGATGCCAAGGAACAATATGGCATGGTGTCATCTTTAAAGGAGGATGAACCAATACCCCCGTCTTATAACGGCCCACTCCAAGTGGCGAAATGGAATGTCTGCACTTCTGGGAGTCTCTTACCTTCCATTTATATTAAGTAGAATGAACAAGCTACTAGTAGAATTGAAGTGATAGAAGTGAATGAGGAGTCTCCTATTATTACTGATAGGACAACCCCAACTACCTTGGTGCCCGATTTACTAGATTTTCCTTCTAGTTAACCTTCTGTTCAGTCAGGCTCTTCTACTCTTACAGACTTAGCTTTGCTCCCTCATGATCCTACCCATCCTTCTCTTGTACCAAATACGTAGATGTATTTTATTTATTTTATTTTTTTTTGTAGTTGCCCCTACTAGGTCTTTCCTTTGTAATTTCAACTCAATAAATGAAATGAGAATTTTTTATTACATCTTGTATTTTATCCATTCTTTTTCATTTATTTCATCTATTTCACATTTATTTTGTCATACCTTTACTCCCCCAAGTATCGATTTTCTTGTGGTGGACATAATAGATATTCATTGGAATCTCATTCTCCCTAGTATATGTTCTATTCATCATAGAAAAATTACATATTGAGAATTTCTTTAAGTGTCTTAAAATAATGTATTACTTCTATGTACCAACTTGCAACAGTATCTAACTTCATGTTCTAACACTCTGTACTGAACAATGTCTGGAAATTTCTTCTCCTAATTTTTTATCCTTCCTCTCAAGGCAAAACAAAGTCATAAAGGCCCAGTTCAGCAAAAGACTTAACTCTTTACCCTACCATTTAGGACAAAACAATACCATTAGGGCTCTAACCCACTAAAGGGTCACCTAACCCTAAAGAGAACCCAAATCTATGCTCTGCCACTCAAGAAAAAGAAAGGTCACTAAGACCTTGACTCATAAGAGGGCCCAAATCTGTGTTCTGCTAGTCAAGACATAGCTAGGTCCTTGATTCATAAGAAGAACCAATTTGTGTTATTCTAGTCAAGGTAGAGCCAAGTTACTATGAGCCTAACCCATAAGTGTTCCAAACTTTGTGCCCTGTCACTCAGATAAAGCCAGGTTACTATGAACATGACCCACAAGATGGTCCAACTATGTGCTCTATCACTCAAAAAAAAGGAAGGTCACTAAAACCCTAAGCCACAAGAGAGCCCAACGCTATGCTATACCACTCAGGACAAAGCAAGGTCACTAGGACCCTGACCCACAAAAGGGCTCAACTAAGTACTCTATCATTCAGGACAAAGTAAGGTTACTAGGATTCTGACTCACAAAAGAGCCCAGCTATGTGCTCTGCCACTCAGGACTAAATGAGGTCACTAGGACCTTAACCCATAAAGGTCTCAACTTTTTGCTCTTAGTTCATGGCTGAATGCCAGAACCTTTTATTGATAATATTTATTTTCAAATTACATGTGTTCTATGGCTTAGGCACATCATATTCTATCATAATTATTAAATGTTAAGCTCCATTACTTCCTACTTTAGGCACCAGATATGGCTTTTACCAGTTCGAACCTAACTTGCCACTATTTACCTTTGTTGTATTTTCGAACACTTTCCTCAAACCAGCTCGCCTACTTAAAATGTCTTTCCCTGACTTTCTTATTTTATTACCTTCACAGCTTGGAGTGGTAAGCCTCTAGTTTGACCTTTGCATCATTTATCTTTTCTTCTAGGAGTTCTACTTCCAATAGCAATTGCCTATCATTCTATCCTATTGTGAGCACATCTGATCGAGTTGTGGGGAAAATATTTTTTATAGGGATTACTACCTCTATCCCGTATGACATTGCAAATGGAGAAACCCCTGTAGATGATCTAGCTATAGTTCTGTATGCCCACATTACTCCGTGAAGGGTAGGCATCCATTTTTCTTTAGCCTAATTCAATCTCTTCCTTAGCATATCAATTAAAACCTTCTTCATAGTTCTACCTGACCATTTCCGTGTGAGTACTACAGGGTAGAGATGGTCTACCTGATTCCATATTCCTCATAAAAAGCTCTAACCTGACATTTTGTAAACTGCTTGCCATTGTCTAATGTAATAGTGTGGGGAATCCCAAACCTACAAATAATGTGCTCCCAAATGAACTTTTTCACTTCCTACTCTCTGATTTGAGTTAATGGAACCACTTCATCCCACTTAGTGAAATAGTCTATTGTTATGAGAAGAAAAGTTAGGTTCCCTGGAGCCTTTCAAAGTGATCCCACCAAGTCTATCCCTCAAAGAGAAAATGACTACAAACTTAGCACTAAATTCAACTGATCTATTGGCTGATGTATGAATCGAGCATGCCTCTAACACTTATCTCATCTCTTTACATATGTGAAGGGGTCCTTTTGAACATATGGCAAAAAATAACCCTACAAAAGTATGTGCCAAAGATCTTTTCCCTGAATAGTTTATACAATCCCCCTCGTATCCTTTCTTTAGAACTTGTTCGACTTCTGCTAGAGTTAGGCACCTTAGCAATGGCCCGCCATAGGACTTTCTGTATAGCTGCTATCTGAGCATCACATAATTCACTACTTTATCTCTAACCTCTCTGGCCTTCATCTTTTCACTCAGCAAATGCCTTACTTTAGGAATTTGACTAGGTAGTCCATCTAGCTGGGGTCCCTATTTGTTGTTATGAGAACATTTTGTCCATCCTCTTCTATAGACAATTTTTCTTGAAACCCGAGTGGAAGTTTTCTTTTCTTAGTACTAGCGAGCATCAAGGTTACGAAAGCTAAAGCATCTCCATATCTATTGTCTACTTGAGGTATATGGATGACCTTCATTTTTTCAATTATACTCAGATCTTCTCAAATCAAGTTCAAGTACTATTGAATTTTTCATTCCTAGCCTCGAACTTTCCATTGATGTGGTTCACAACAAGTTGAGAAATATTGTAGATTGTGGCTTGCTGCACCCCCAGCTCGTTCAACATCGAGATTATGACCAAAACACTTTGTACTCTACATCATTGTTTAAATCCTAATAGCGTAACGTGACCATCTTTTCTATTCTGGCATCCTCTAGCGTAATTAGTAGTGCTCCCACCCCTAACCATTCCAAACTGGATGATCTGTCCTCGGATAGCTTCCATTATGGCTTTAGATCTGAAAGTTTAGATCCATCTTATTTTGACAACTCTTCTATTGCCACCTCTACATTATCCTCCACAGGGAAATCTACCACTGCCTACCCTTCTATTGAGACTCTTGGCACATACTAAACTCCATACTCCACTAGTTGTACTACCCATTTCCCCATTCATGCCCAAGATATACTTGAGATGATATTCTATGATCATATTTACTTTATAGGCTTGAAAGTATGGCCTCAATCTCAAAATTGAGTAGACCAAGGCCAAATCGAGCTTCTTCAACTTCGAGTACCTTGTCTCTACTTCAGTCAAGGTTTTACTCAAAAAGTAAATAGTTGTTCCCTTATTGCCCCCATTCTTATCAAAATCGATCTAATGGCACAATTAGATGGTGCTAAATAAAACCCTAGTTCTTCTTCTTCATCTGGCTTTGAGAGAATTGGTGGTCTCCCTAAGTATTCCTTCAATTGGTAGAAAGTTTGCTTGCACTACTTTGTCTAATCAAACTTGATCGAATTTCTAAGCAGAAAGTACAAGGGCTTGCATTTGTTTGAAGATCTTGAAATGAACTTGTTCAGCGCTACTACTCTTCTTACTAGTTCTTGTAACTATTTTTTGGTCTTTGGGGAAGGCATCTCCAATAATGCCTTGGTCTACTCCGAGTTGGTTTTAATCCCTTTCTTTGTTACTAGGTACCCCAAGAGCTTTCCTGAGGTTATAGCAAACGCGTATTTTTCTAGGTTGAAGCATATACCTATCATCCTTACTCGAGCAAACACTTCATCCAGATCAGCTATAAGGTCCTCTTTCATCTTGTTTTTTTATTAGAAGATCATCTATGTAAACTTTTATTGTTATTTCTAGTTGATCTTTGAATAATCCCATCACCAACCTCTAATAAGTTGCCCTACATTCTTCAATCCGAAAGGCATGACCTTATAACAATACAAGCCCTGCTCAATGATGAATGTTTTCTTCTCCTAATCTTCTTTACTGAGTTGTATTTGGTTATACCCCCAGTAATTATCAATAAAGGGCAACCTCTCATGCCTTGCCGTTACATCTATTAGCTGGTTGATGTGAGGTATTGGGAAACTATCCTTTGGGCATGCCTTGTTAAAATTAGTAAATTCTTTATAAGCTTTAACCTTCCTATTCTTCTTTGGTACTATTACGATTGTTAGCTATCTAGTTGGAGAATTAAACTTCTCTAATAAACCCTGTTCTGATTAGCTTGTTGACATCGTCATTGACTGCTTCCTTAAGCTGAGACACCAACCTCTTTGGTTTATGCTTGACTAGTCTTATCTGGTCTAACACATTCAACTGATGACTTATGACTTCAAGGCTAATCCCAAGCATATCATCCATTGACTATCCAAAAATATCTTTATTTATTATGAAACATGCTACCAACTTTTTTTTCTTACAATCCCAGTTTGGGCTTTCCATATCCGATAGCCAACATCTACACATCATCAAAGCTATGGGGCGTTCTCCCTTGTCAGCCTCGACTATAATTTTTATTGGGCACTTTTTGACTGGAACAGATCTTCCTCCATGACTGTGTAGGTCTAAGTTAGTGTTTGGTATCCCCGAATGTCTGACATTCCATAAGGGGTTCGGAACCTTAGGACTTGGTAGAAAGTCGAAGGGGCTACCTTCATCTCATAAGTCCACCATCTCCCCAGAATAACATTGTAGGGAGATGGGGCATCAACTATTGTGAATCTCATTATCAGCATAATTGGCCCTACCTGGACTATCTTTCTACATAGCTACTTTGAGGCTCTATCAAATCAACGGTGGCTGAGTATGGTTGAGTATGCTCTTTGTCAGATCCATCTTATTAAAACAGACGAATATAGGATATCTACTGAGTTACAACTATCAATCAATATCCTTGTTAAGGTGAATGTACTAACATTGAGAGTAATCACTAGTGCATCATAATGACTCTTTCTCTGGAAAGACCAACATTAGCTCGTCTTTTTCAGCCTTCTTTTTTATTGGTCAACTCCAAATAAAATATATATGTTTCATATGCTCTACTCTTCTCATTTTCAACCTCCTTTCAAAACTACTCTTCATTTTTCTCTTCTCATCCTGCCTCAAGACGTTGTCCTGTCACCCTGTCCTTTTTCCTACTCAAGATTTTGAAAGTCTTCTCTATTTTTCCTTTCTCTCCTCTCGATTCTGGCCTTCCCTATAAAGTATTTGAGTAGACTCTAGTCTACTAAGCTTTGGAGGAAACTCCTAGTATTTGATGTTTGCTTGTCATGTGAGTCCTGAATTTGTGATATTCACAATAATTTTCCTTTACCCTAATCTATGTTGTTGTGAGCGTCCTTGACTAATCAAAGAATGGCTCATTCTGAATGAATGGAAAAATCTCACTTGGGGGAATTGAAAAGTATGTATTCTTCCTACTTTGCTTCACCTTTCTACTTGGTCGCTCATGCGTCCTCTTTTTCCACTATTACTGCTTCTCAGTTTTCTCAATTGTGTGGACTACCTTACTCTTACAAGCTGCACTTCTTGGATCATCTTCAACCCTGATGTACTTTTCTACCTTTTCAGCGAACTCGACTAATGTTGAAGGCATCTTCCTTATCAATGATTTGTACAGATCAAAATCGAGAAGTAGGACATTCCTATATGCCACCATTGTTGTTTTCTCATCACAACTTTCTATTGTCATAACCTTTTTTCAAAACCTCTTAGTGAAGTCTTTAAGGCTCTCTGTTGGGTTCATTCTCATGTTGAGTAAGGTATCGATATCCCTACCTAGTCTTTTATTGCCTATGTATTGTTTGACGAACATCGAGCAGAGCTCTTCAAATGAGGCTGTGGTCCTAGTAGGGAGCTTACGGAACTAAGTCAATGCATTCCCTTGAAAGCTAGCGGGGAAGAGTCTGCACATCAAGGTTTTGTTGTTCTCCCACAAAGTCAGAAGCTATCTGAATTGGTACAAGTGTTCTACTTGGTTTTTCATTCCATTAAATGGTGTAAACCTTGGAGCAATGAACTTCTTTGGAACTTCAGCAAAGCGATTTCAATATAAATGGGGATCCCTGTATACCCCTGACAGCATGTGCCTTAGGTAGGCCCATTTAATCGCTCCTACTAACTACTAACTTCCTTCTCTTTCCTTTTAAGTCCGTAACATCCTCTCTGGTTAAAGGTGTTGAGATCCCTGGATGTCTAATGTGGACTACAGTTTGCACGGTTGGCAACTCTGTACCCACAACTGGCCCCCCTTGCCATCCAAACCATCATGTTCATAAGTAGGTCTCGAGCCACTATTACCCAATAAGACATTGTCATCACCTTCTATAACTTGATGCCGACTTTCCTTGCGAAAAGCCCTATGTTGAGCTTGTAACTGTTGATTTAACACCAGATTTTCTTTGGTCAGAGTGTCCATCTTCTACTGCATCTCCTCGTGCCATTTCCTCACCTCCTCCAGTTGAGCAGCTAACGTGTCATCAGCATTCGGTGCAGGAATTTTGTGAGTGGGTTGAGGTTGGTTAGTGCTAGATCGAGCTAGCCTCACCATCTTGTTAATCTCGATCTCACAAGGAGGTAGAGATGAAAAAAAGTTTTAAAAGCAACGTTTATTTCCCATAAATGGCGCCAAAGATGTAGAGGTGTTTTTGAGTTACCTCTGACAACTCAGCTCCTTTTGCTCGCTCTACATTCCTTGATTCCTACGTTGAGTGGTGATACCGGTGTGGTACCTATCAAAAATCTTCCGATGGTTAAGTTAGTTCTCAAGTTAACCAGTAATACTCTCCCACCTTTCGAACATCTTCCCTCTTAATCTCCTCCTCTATTTCTAGCTCTTCCTAGAATTTTTTTTGAATATGGAATCTCCTCGAGATCCTTGATCTTCAGGGATCCTCAGCAACGATTCCTTACTTTTAGGAGAAGTTATTGAGAAAAGAAAAATATTTGCATAAACTAAGTTATCCATTTCCTTAATTCTTGGGATCTTCCCTGAAATTAAGGGATCTGGGTTTATTCAGTGACTACGCACAAATCTACCCTGCTTGGTCTATATACTGGGTAGAGATAACATTCGAGCTTTGCCCTTTAGACAAGTTGGGTGTCTTAGGTACTACTTAGGAGCAAAAATTATTTAGTTCTAATCTCCTACTAATCTAGCTTTTGGACACGTGTAAGGTCCAGATATCTTACCAATTTAATCCTCTACAATCCCTCCAAAGTAAATCCTAGATTTTTTTTTTCCAAAATTCCATCATTATTTATTTCTCCAATTAACCATAGAGGTTAGAGATACCAGATTTTTTGAAGAAAAACGTGGGTAATCTTATTAGGGATTGAGGATGAGGGCATTTAGGTAATTTAGCATTAGATAATAGAAAACGCGGAGGTCAACAGGACATGTGATAATCCTCTATTTTTCTTTTTCTAGAAGTAGAAAACTTTAAATAGTATTTCCGTGATAATTTAAGACGCGTTGCCTTGTCAACTTTTCAATATCTGAAGCTTGAGCACGGACACGTGGCTCGATCAGGGGCCAAGATTAATGACTCGAGATCGTGGCTCGGTTTATTAATCCCGACGAATGCATGTATTCGAAGCTCGGAACTGTGCCATCAGCTCGCAGGTCGGTATGAGGGGTCTGACAATAAGCCTGCAATACCAGTTCTAACCACCCCGTCATGTCAGACCAAACCTGATTTTCTCAGAGCAATAGGGTAGTTGGCAACAACCCTGCAGCTGACATGTCAGAGAGTCATGTCAGAGAGTAGGCTAACTACCCCAGGTCACCTCAAGGGATGACACGGAAACGATCAGGTTGAACGCCTATATAAGGAGAAAAACTACGAGTAAAAAAGGTTTCGAATTCTTCTTCTCAAAAGCACATTACACTGATCAATTTGGCTAACTTGATCGTCGGAGGGGCTGTTTTTGCAGGTCCCCCCGAGCTTAAAGAGAAGGAAGTGTAGTGCCATTTCGTGCATCACAGGATGCATATAGGTGGTCAGTTATATGCATATAGGTGGTCATTTTTGGTCAACTCGGGAAGAATGACTTATGAGAAAACACATGACCTTGATGGTGCAGGCATGAAATTCAATTAAGTCATCATGATATTAGGATTTATGTGTATCTCGATGGCACCCATCTCGATATACTTATCGTATCTGGGATAAATCCCAACAATTAATTGGATTTAATGTTTATGTGGCCGAGATATTGTGTTTTTTTTTTCCATGAGACAATGAAACCTCCATGTATAATATATGTGCCATTTTAATATAGATATTATTTGTTAAATTTGTTGTTTGTAGTCTTCAACTTCGTCAATGGAACACATGATGTGGCAAAAGTGACGAAGGAAGCATTTGATGCCTGCACTACTAATAGCACCATTGGATCTATTATAACGATCAGTCCAGCAAGAATCACCCTCGACACACAAGGAGAACACTACTTCCTTAGCACCTATCCAAGACAATGCTCGTTGGGCCAAAAGTTAGCTATTAATGTCATTGCTAGTACTCCACCGTCTAGCACACCTTCTCCAGTGCCCAGCCCGACTCCCGTTCCACCAACAACACATGTAGTCGGAAACAACTTGGGTTGGTTGGTCCCTCCAGGTGGTCCTGTTGCTTATTCTGCCTGGGCTGAGACCCAAACTTTTAGGGTCGGAGACGTCCTAGGTAAGACAAAACTCTCTTTCTCTCTCTATATCTATATCTATATCTATATATATATATATATATATAAAAGTAAAAAATAATAAAGTTAAAAGAGGGAAAACATGAAAGATAATAAATTGGATGGGTAATATTAAAAAGAATAATGATTTTCTAATTAGAAAGTTTTCATTGAGTCAATACTCGGCTGGCATGACATGAACACCAAACCATACATCTTCTTCCTCGGGATTCACAATAACACATTCTAACAAAAAAGTGCAGTTATGTATCTCGAGGAAAAAGATCTATGAATCTGTGCTTGTGTCACGTTAGCTGAATATTGACCCAGTGAAGACTTTCTATCTAGAAAATCAGCACTCTATTAGAAAATGGTAGAAGAAGAAAGAGAATAAAATTAGATATATTTTTGGAAAAAGATAAAAAGAGAAAACGTAAATATGTGCAGTTGTGTATCCCAAGGAAAAATCTATGATCCTAGTACACGCCACATCAAGAGTATGTGGAGTAGGGGGGGATTTGCTCACAGAAATCTGTGATCCACCAACCACATGTATCCACGTGTATTGAATGACATTTTTAATTTACAAAAATACCCTTGCTAATTACAAAACAACCCTTGTATGCTTGACATGTCCACCACGGAGGACAGTGCTAGGACGGTCAACAAAAAATCTGTGAGCAAAAAACGACTCAATGTGAGGAGAGAGAGAGAGAGAGAGGAGTCAGAAAATCATTATTCAAATAAAAGATTCTGTTTTATATTTTTTCTTAAATTTATGTCTTTGAACTCTAGTGGTCTGAGGTGTAATTTGGTTTATGTGGGGCCCAAAATTATTTTAGTAAGGATGGGAGAGTGACTAAGAAACGGCACCTAATTCAATATAGATATGCCATTTTTAATCGAGTTTCGTATATTATTTTGCTGTTTTGTAGTCTTCAACTTCGTCAACGGAACACACGATGTAGCTAAAGTAACAAAGGAAGCATTTG
This sequence comes from Akebia trifoliata, assembly GCF_017979445.1. NCBI lineage: Eukaryota > Viridiplantae > Streptophyta > Magnoliopsida > Ranunculales > Lardizabalaceae > Akebia > Akebia trifoliata. The sequence goes on from NC_141386.1 coordinate 22,286,748, forward strand.
ATGCTTGCAATACGTCTAGCACCATCGGATCTATTATAACGATCAGTCCAGCAAGAATCACTCTTAACTCTGAAGGAGAGCACTACTTCATAAGCACCTACCCAAGACAATGCTCGTTGGGCCAAAAGTTATTCATTAATGTTACTGCATCCTCATCTACCGCACCTCCTCCAGTGCCTCCCCCAACTCCCACGGGACCAACAACACATGTGGTCGGAGACACCTTGGGTTGGCTTGTCCCTCCTGCAGGTTCCATCGCTTACGAAACTTGGGCTTCCACCCATATCTTCAGGGTCGGCGATACTCTATGTAAGATTATCTACTCATAACTCGGGGTAGTTGACTCAACTTAGTAAAATATTTATTAAATATATAAATATATTTTCTAATATTTAAAAATATGAAATTTATATATGATTTTAGTGTTTCCAAAATATTATATTAAATTGATTTGTGCAACGTGGGCGTAGCGGCCATGGCATCCCACAAAGAAGGGCGAGGTCTTGAGTTCTGGTATGTGTGGTTTGTGAGATTATACCTATGCCCAGGGGATTTGGGTGAGCCCTCGTCAAAATAATACTAATAATAATAAATAAAATTGTATAACTTGGTCAGATTCAATACATTTTCTGAAGATTTCAAGTTAATCTTAATTCTAAACAGTTTTTCAAGAAATCCAATTTCTGAATAGTAAATCTTACCAAGCGATGGGTGAGTCAATTTCACCCTATAGCTTTAACAGTTAAAAAACTACTTAGAGAAATTCTATTGCCATGCCATCGTTTACTTACATCAATCATTTTGAAATTAACCTGTTATTATAAGTAAAAGTTGGTGTGTTAATAGCAGCTCTCAAAACTTGTTTACAAAAATAAGGGATTATCATCTCTGCACAATTTATTATTGGATCAATGGATCATCCTTACAACTCTGCACCTTTTACCATTTTGCAGTGTTCAACTTCATTAATGGGTCACAAGACGTGGCCGAATTGACAAAGGAAGCCTTTAACTCATGCAACATGACTACAACCATTGGCCCCGTTTTAACGACGAGCCCAGCAAGAATTATTCTACAATCAGAAGGCGAACATTATTACACCTCCACAATCGACAGGCACTGCTCCTTGGGACAAAAATTAGCCATAAACGTTACTAGCTCTGCCACACCACCTTCCTCAACTGCCACACCACCTCCGAGCATTGCCACCCCACCTTCCGGCACAGCTACTCCTCCTCCTACGCCTTCCACCTTGCCACCACCACCAACTACAGGAGGACCCCCACCCTCATCTAGTGCCTCGTCACTTGCCATGGCCGGCTTCTCGGTCACCTTCTTGTACTTGGGCGTAGCTTTCTTGGTTTAGAGAATTTAGAGTTGGGTCTTATGTTATTTTAATTCATGCTTTTGTTATAGTGTTTCTATACTGATGTTTTGTGATTCATTTATGTGATTGGCACATATTGTATTTCGTATTGAAATAAAGTTGTTCTATTTGCAGCTGGAGACAGGAAGTTCAGGAATTTTAAATATTTTACGTTTTATTATTATTATTATTGATTTTATTTTAAATTTTTTGAAAGAGTCTAAGCTGAATCCGGCTCTGAGCAAGCCACGAAGAGGAAAACTGGGTTGAATAGGTGGTACTTCGACCGGTCCAAATAGAGTTTTTTGGGAATGTTTTCAAAATTAATAAGTTTAATTGATGTTTTATTTTAAACATGCAATATCTATGTTAACAACATTATTGTCTTTAGAAAATAATTTTGCCCCAACACATAACGTTCACTTCAAATGGGTTGATTAATTGCTTAACTTATTAACTAAGATTGCAATGGAGAACTGTCATGCAATCTAATGGTCTCCAATTCAAAAAGTGAGTCGTGATTTTTCCATAACTACGCAAGAGTAATGACCTATAAATTCTCACACTTTATGATAGGTGATAGTCCCCCTGCCAAAGGTAGTTTAGTGATTCCCATCTATTTGGCTACCTAGCAGGGATTGGGATAGAGCAATCTATACGATTTTGCTCTTAATCAATGTTGAAGATTGGCATTTGAGGCAGTAGGTAGTTCACCTCATTGATTATCGAATTAACATTCATGAATCAAAGGTATGTAGATTTCGTTTTGTGAATTACATTTAATTGTTTAATTTAATTGGAGTATGATGCCTAAATCCTAGTAAAGTGCATTTGGAATCCATCAAATTTTGCTAAAATATTTGGTTTGTTCAAATTAAACTGGAAAATCCCAAAAATATTGGTTCTGTTGATAATAATGATTCAAGCCAACGAGACGAATTAATTAAACCATTTTAGAACTGAACTGCTTAAAAATATAATAACAATGATATGACTTTATATGAAGTTGAACAAACTAAATTTTGTTTTTATAATTAATTCTGGAAAACAATTCTTAAGATTTTGCATAGATCAATCCAGTGATTTTATAATAACTAATGTTAGAAAGTTATGTTGTAAAATTTTGAGTAAGAAGCACTACATTTAATTACTTCCTAGCTTTTTTTTATTATTTGAATTTGAGAAAGCTTGTGTTTTCAACTAATGACATGCCCCATTTAACGAGTGCTTCTTTTTTTTCTCACCGGGCTGTAAGAAAATTTGCTCGCAGCCCAACAAGGGTTTGACATGTGGCACAAAGGACATTAGTAGTAAGAGAGGAAATTTCTCTCTTGCCCACGATGGAAAGCGAAAGTTTCCCAATTGGATCACCTTTTAGCATTCAAGACATGATCCGATGACATGGGATTGTAGAGGATGAAATTCTATGAATTTAAAAAAATAATTATTTTACATTGTTGAATTTTAATTTTAAGTTTGAGTACTCATTAGTTGTCCATTTTCAATTCGTTGGATCAAGCTTGAAAAACCATTTTTTTTAAATCTGATATTTTCCATAAAATCTAGAAGCCTATGATTTTAGATTAACAATGTGATAATTCATGTGGGCTGAATGACCCGTTTTAAGATTTTAAATCTTATAATTAAAAATTTTCAGCAAGGGACTGAGTAGGAGAGAAATTTTCTCTCTATTGCTGATGTCATTTGCGCCACATGTCAAAACAATGTTGGGTTGTGAGCAAATTTGCTCACAGGCATTGTGAGAAAAAAATTCATTCCCTTTTTTACCCTACTGCCTCTACCTCTCCCTCACCTCCCTCTAATTCTGTCCACCCCCTCGCAAAGTCATTTTTTTGGCGATTAGGTGATTATAAGATGCCCCCACCATTTTATTGGAAGGTAATCATGAAGATGGGTACTAAGAGACTCTAACCTAAGACATGGGAACCCTTTCCACATGTCTTACAAACTTGTTAAAGTTGGCATCTTCAAACACCCCCACCTTTATTTTCAAACTGATAAAATGTCCCTTTGACCTTTTCTTCTTTTCTAGACTAAAAAAAAAAAAAAAAAGACCTACATACCCTCATTTTCAATTTTCACTAGTACAAAAAAATGACTTTAGATATTGAGTTTTTACTAGTGTCTAAAACAACAACGGTTAAAATCGATGTCTATGACATTGATATCTTAAGTCTTTGACTTTAGAAATTGATTTTAATTGATGTCTAAAGTCACAATAGACATCGGTTTTTCAAGATGTCTAATCTTTTTTTAATTAATAATTTTCTATTTTTCTGCATACCTATCCCCTGCATCCAAAATAAACCAAGCCAAAAGACAATTTGTTCTTTTAACATGATACACTGTAAAATGCTAAAACAAGTTGGTAGTTATTAAAGCATGAGCAATTTGCTTTTGTATAACTTGATACAATATTAAAATAATAGTACAAGTTGTCATCAATATTGCTTTCACAAACACACACACACACACACACACACAAGAAAAAATAAAATAAAAATTTGTTGTTGTTTCTACATGTTGCGGAGGTGGCAATGGTGTTCTCCCTCTCCTTGTCTTTACAGTCTTCCAAACAAAACAGTGAGGGTGGTTGAAGGTTTTTCATGGTCTGTTATTTCTAGTTAGTTGAGAGTTGATGGTTGAGAACCTCTACTCTCAACCTTGGGATACCATACACTGCAAGAAAACTGAAAAATTCGACAGAAAAAATTGACGGGCCAAGGCCCATGTATTTTAGAAACTGAATTTTGACGGTTTAGGACCGTCAAAGTTCTTAATGTTCCCAGATTTGACGACTTAGAACTCCCATCCTTCATTAATTTGACAGTTTTGGCCTGTCGAAAATAAAAATTTGACAATGAAAAATTCGACGCCAATTCGACTCTTTTGTCCATCGAATTTTATGAAATTTGACCGCCCAAGGCAGTTAAATATGGGCTGTTTTTACATAGTGACATCTTCCAATCAAATGCGAAACCCAGAGAACCACTATTCTCACATCAAAAGAACAATGAAAAACGAACAAAGAGCAAGAGAAGTTAGAGTTTGAGTTCTTTTCTCTTGTTCCTACCATAGGGATCATGGATTTGAATCCACCCTCTCAAGGGATATGGTGGCTATGATTCCATCTTGTTAAGTATCAAAGAAGCCAAAAGAAAATGAAAAAAAAGGAGTTTATGGCTTGAGATCCATTAATTTACAAAGAAAGCAAACGCTACAAAATGAAAACTAAATTGAACTAGTTACCTAAAGGAAGCTTACAAACCAAGAGAATCCACTAAAAAATCTTGAAATAGGCTTTCTTCACTCCAAGAGCTGTCAAAAACTCTCAAAACTCTCGAAAAGAGAACCTCCCTATACTTTACAGGGCTTCCCTATTAGAATCACATGGGAGTTTATCTAAAACTCTCTAAAAGAGAATTTCCCTAAACTTTACAGGGCTTCCCTATTTGAATCACAGGGGAGTTTGTTACAAGAAAAATTAAAAGTATAAAACTAGCCCAACATAATCCTGTCAACATAGACAATGACCATTCGCTCAGATAGCAAATGATCATTCACGATTGTTTAACAAAATTTTCTTGGTCTTCTTTGCTGTTGATTTCTTGACAATTTGCTTTACTAATTCAATTTTCTTGCTTGTAGTCCACTTTTTGGCCAAATTTGTGTTTATTTCAGATACCAAATGCTGTTGGACCATGATACCATACAACATAAATTCCCCTTGATGCTTGCCTGCCAAAGAGGAGCTCAAGGGTGAGCATCACAACAGAAATTCCATAAAAAAGGTAGTAAGAAATAGTTCTGTGAAGGGGGGCATCCCATAAAAACAAGCATTTTCTTTGTGGTAAGGTAGTATCCTGAGGATTTCCAAAGGCCTTTAAAAAGAGAAAATGCCTCATTTCATGCTTTACATTTTCGAACTTCTCAAGCATTACAATACTTTCTTCCAACCTTAGCAAATGAAGGCTTACAAGAGTTCTCTTCTCCGAGTGATCAAAGGAAAACCAGCTAAAGCGCAAATCGACAGGTCAATGACCAAAAATCCTTTTTATGCTATCTTTTTTTTTTTGGTTTGTATTTGTTGTGGGTGTGCTCTGTTTTGCTGAAGTATTGTTGTTTTGTTAGGGTGTTGTTGGGTTATAAGATGGTTAGGTGATGATAGATAAATATGTGGGAGGATGAAAGTAAAAAAGAGAAAAATTGAACACATTGATGAATAGTGAGACCCATAGACAAAAAATGGTGACCTAGGGCTTCAAACAAAAGCCCTATATGAGATTGTGAACCCCAGATAAACCAAGAAAATCTTTATTTACAAAAAAAAAAATGAGAAAAATAAGGTAGGCTAAAAACATATAGAAAAGAAGAATTGAAATAGGAACTTTGTGGAGAAGACGAACCATATACAGCGAATGGTCAATCGCTTTGGGAAAGTAAGCAAATTTTTTAGAATAGTAACCCTGAAAGCGAACACGTTCGCTTACCCAAAGCGAATAAGCGAATGTGTTTGCTAAGAATCTGGGAAAAATGGTAAGTATGAGAAAATGAACAAAGAAGTACCCCACAAGCGATCATGTTCGCTTGGGAATGCATTCGCTTAGCCTCTGAAAAATCATAAGTGTAGATAGAGAATGCATTCTCATAGGTTCCAGACTTAGGTATATTTCCTATTTTCTGACTTTTTCCCATCCCTATTTTCCAAACAACCCAAAATGCGTACTGTATTCTTAGAGTAAATTTGTAAAAGTCCCCTAGGGAAGATGAGTTAGCCACAATGTCTATCACCAAAATAAACCATTGCGCTAATCTTTTGTATTTTGTACTGATCAACCTTGTTCTCAAACAACTCAAATTGCACAAGTGCCAACTACCTAAGTACCAACTACCCCTGCACAAGTGTAAACTATAAATGTACCTGCCTCAATCATTGTGGCCTGGGCCTCTCAACAACCATCAATGCCCAAAGTCCCAGTCCCCAAAGTATGAGCAGAAGATGTAATAGAATACGAGGCTGAGTTTCAAAAAAAAACAAATCAGGCTGACTGTTGTGAAGAGCTTGAAGAATAAACAAATGCACTTGCGTCTAACCATCATCCTGGGAATCAAACGGAGGTGGATAAGAATGCATTGCCAAAAATGGAGTATCCAAAGAACTAGGAGTCCATGCAGTGGACATAATGGGTGAGCAGAACTTTGAAAAATAAGAAGATGAGGAATAGGATGATGGAGTTCGGGCTACTAGCGTCAGTGGAAATCAGTATGAATGACATCTACTACAACAAACCATGCTGGTGGCACTTGTTGAGATGTGGAACCCGTACACCTACAGGTTCATCATAGCAGGCAACGTGCATATGTTCATAGTTGAGCATGCAGTCAAACTGACACTTCTTCCGATCGGGAAAGGGTAGGCCTATGTGCTTAAGAGAGAGCTAGATTTGATAGAGTAGGGCAAGATGGTTAGATTGAATAGGATGAGGGCCATGTTAAAGATAGAGATGGTCAATGGTAATTAGTCATTGATGCGCTGGAGGGATAAACATAATCACTATTATCATGAAGGGACTCAAATTGCTACTTTCTTGGTATATTTTTTGAATATCTTCGTTGCACCTTGCACTTAGGCCTGGTGCATCACCATCAACAATACGTTTTTCAACATTGTGGCTCAGATCCTAGCTGGGAAAGATGTGTGCTTGGAAAGACTATGGTGACACAACTTTATCTGGTGTTGGATGATTTACATGAAGACCTGAGTACTTGGGCCAGCAAAAGAGCCAGTGGGGTAGAAATGGGGAAGAGAACCAAGAGTGTGTATGGCCACTTTGGTAGTTGAAATTATGGGCCTATCAAAGGTTCAAAGACACTCTAGCACTTATTGATGGTGTGGTCCTGTCTACCATCTATTGGGTTTGCTCCTACGGAGACAAAAAGATAAGAAAAAGGTACACAAAAGAGTATCTCAAGGAATTTTGTATGAAGAAGCAGTTGACGTGGAGATCTTGCGCAAAGAACGAGTATAGGCGGAGCCATTATTCAAACCCTGTGATATATTAAGTGGAAATGGGTACCGCAGTTGTACAAAACAGGATTGTAATGCATTTTCGCCCGAGAGGAATGCCCACCTACCCCTTAGTGGTGAATAAGCAAAAAAACAGATGATAGTACGATGCACATAGCCTACAGCCCCCACCGAATGGCCCTACAACTCGAATATGACCAAGATGTTCTGTACTCATTTTAGAGGGAAGAGAGTTTGATGATGGTCTACATCAAAAAGAGATATTTCGACTGCCTGGAAGTTGATAATATAAAGGTTGAAACGGACCAGCAGTCGGAACAAAGACACCCAAGTGTATGCAATATTTCAAGCACCACATGAAAGCACATTGTTTCACCATTACCCAATTTAGTCCTTGGCCTTTATGCCTTTTGTCCTTTTTCCATTTTTAGATTAGTTATTTATTTTTTTTATAATTAATAGTGAGAGTAAGATAAAAAGAGTGTAACATTTGCCTTCAATGAAAACAAGTATTATTTTTCTCTATATCTTTCTTCTACCCTTGCTATGACCTTAGGTTAACCCCCTCCATTAGAAAGTGGAGAAGCCTAGAGCAAGTTCTATGTTGCTATAATTTAGTTATTTATCCTTTATATTTTACTTTAGTGTTATGAATTCACTTCAAGGCCTTGTCCAATTTCAATGGATCAAAGCTATAGTTGAACCCTTACACCCTTCATGCTAGAGTTTGATAGTTCATACTTAAATAAGATCAAGATATTGATGTGAGTACTACTAAAAGTTGATTTAGATAAAGAATTTGATTATTTATACCTTACTTGGATGGCAAGTAAGGGTCAAACCAAAAGGGCTAGGGGGTGGAATCATGCAAAAATGAGATACCTAATTCAAACCAAGAATTAAAATAGTTTAATTGATTGGGAGTCACAAAAATAGAAATGAGATTGTTGGAAATTAAAATAAACATAGAAATTAAAGCCATTAGAGATAAAGGTCCACCTAGAGCCATCTACCTAGCCTAATCTAGTTATATCCTCTTTTAATACTCAATCCAAAGAACTTGGTATTACTCCTTGGATTGAAGGATTTAGCAATAAAAACTAATTTGGGAAACTAGGTTAGGGCTCTTTCACTCAATATAGTATGAAATCCCTATAGCCCAAAATCTACAACAAATATGGAGCACATTGAGCTTATCTAGGTATGCAACATCAAATTTTAACATAAATGGTGCAAGAGTTCATCTCTAACTTTAATCTATTAGAGTTGGACAAGCCTTAAAAAGAAGCCATAAGCATTGAGAGTAAATTAAGAGGATAAAAAACTAAATTATAGGAACAAAGACTTGCTTTAAGCTTCTCCTCTCTCCAATGGAGGGAGATTACTAATTAGTTTCTCAAAACACTAATTTATCTGCACTTTTTTTGAGCATTTATCTCGATTTTTATCCATATTTCTTTATATTAAGTAAATAATCATATTAAGTTTCAAAATATCACATTGCATGTTATTTCATACTTATTAGGCTTAATTATTCATAAATAATTGCATTTCTTAGAAAATCATGATTATGTGTGTTCATTGTGTAGATCAAAGATTAAACCATCAAATTGATCCCCAAAATCAAAACATAGACATTGCATTACAATTTGGAGGACAATCAAGCATCTAGCAAAAACTCAAGACCAAGGGTTTCAAACTAATCGCGACGAGATGAGTCATTTGAGTAGTGTGGTGGACTTCGATTGGAGCGTCTTAAAATCGCAAGAGTGTACTTCGCATGTGATCTTATCTGCAATAGTGAAGGCGACTAAGAATGGATCCTTCCCAAGCCTAGGATTTTTATAAATAAAGAATTTTCTAATGTAGAAATGGCCCTTATTTGACCTTTTTCTTTAACTTAAGGCCGTTGGTCTTTTCTCTTGTATTTTCTATTTTTAACTTAGTTTTTCCATTAAAATTCTGTAATTCTTGTAAGTAGGAGAGTAAGAAGAGATTCTAATTATCTTTGTTTAATGAATGAAGGTGTGTTATTCTCCATCTATCTTTTTCTATCACTTGTAATCACCCCAGGCTAATCTCCCCTCCATTGGAGAGTCGAGAAACGTAAAGCAAGATTACTTTACTGTATTTAGTTTTTTACTTCTCAATTTCCTTTAATGTTTATTAGAGTTCTTTAAATCTTGTCAACCCCTATGGATTAAGGCTAGAGATGAACTCTTGCACATTTTATACTTAACATAAATGCTTCATACTTTAATAAGATCAAGATGTAGCAAGCTTTATATAGAGACTTGTTAATAAGATATTCACATATTAGAGAGAATGAATTCTACTTTAGTATTCTTTGAATGTGATTTTATCTTGTTAATCTTTCGATCTAAGAAGTTAACACCAAACCTTTATGATTGAGTTATCAAAAAGGTTAAGAATTAGAATTTGGCTTAATAATTTACCTTAAGTGGATTCCTTTCCAATGGTATTTCCTTTCATAGTTTTGGCTTTATTTTATCTTCTATCAGTTTAATTTTCAACAAGTATAATTTTCTTTTGGTAGCTTCAAAAATAGAAAAATAGATTTATTTGTTGGCATAGATTAATTTTGTAATCTTATCTTGATTCTACCCCCTTTCTCTTAGGTTCGATCCATTACTAACACTAAAATCAAGGAAATTTACATATATATAAATTTCTATGAGAAGGACAACAATAGTCTCATCAAAATTTTGAAATCGCAGCCCAGGAAAGGTTTAGTAATTTCAAATTTTGATTTGATGTTCATTTTTCGCCATTTTTCTTCATTTTTCTGTTTTTATTTTTTGTCAATCAAAAAATAATTCAATAAATAATAAATTTTTTTGCATTATAGCAATAACCCAGAAAAAAGGTTATTGAGAAAATTTGGTGATTAAAAGTGATGTCATTAGATCTAGGTTTTAGAATTTATTCCTCTAATTTTTGTAGCATTTTTGTAAAACCTCGAGTTTTCGATTCATATCTCGAGAAAAAATAAATAATGGAATTTTGATAAAATCTTGAAAGTGAAACTTTGGGGTAAAACTTTAGGATGTTTCTGATAATTTTTAATAGAATCTATCCTCACCATTGGATTCAAAATGATCAAAAAATATATTTTAACCAGTAAGCATGCTTAAATACAAGTCCGAACAAAAATGTTACAAAATCCTCGATTATTGAGTCGGATCAAGCTAAAATAATGACTTTTTGTTAGAGAAAGAATTGTTAACAGTTGATCATACCATTGGATTCGTAATAAAAAATTATTGAACATAGACTATTTACTTATCATTTTTGGAGTCCAAAAAGTCAAAATATCGTCGAAAACGAAAATGATGTCAATTTTAAGGTCCCATTGGCCCAAAAATGTAAATTTTTATTACAGACAGAATTTGTAGAAATTAACCACACCATTAGATCTGGAATGAAAAATTATATAAAATAGAGTATTCACTCATTACTTTTGGAGTCCGGATGATCAAGTTATTATCGAACGAAACAATAGGTAAAATATCAATTTCGTCTCACATTTATATAAATAAATTTTTTAATTAAAAATACTATTCAACGCATTAAAAAAAATCAGCCAATAACATTTAAATGAAAAATATATTTTTTTTCAAAACTTCAAACTCAGATCCGTCACAAACGGCTTACCGTCGACTTCCGATGTAGAATGGAGAAACGTCCGTAGCCTCGTTCTCTACAAAACCCACCCAAGTTCCTTCCGTTTTCTCGCCTTTTTCACTCCGCATCGTTAAAAAATAGTCGTATATACATATGGGGGTTTCGTAACTTTGATTTCGAATTTCATCTGTTTCGGGATCTAACCGTCCTCTGTCGTAGAAGGGAGAAAAAACTACGACGTCGAGATCTTCGAAACCACCGAGTTAGATTCGAAAATCAGTTATCTTGAAAATCGAATCATCTAGATTTTCGTGCCTGATCACCTCGATTTCTGCGTACATATTTCAATTTCGTTACCTAGAGATAGTAAGGAACTCTTAATTTCTATTAGTAATCGTAGATTATAAAAATTGCATTTAGGATTTTATTAAAAATTTGTGATTTGTTTCCAAAAAATATAGAATTCAATTAGTTATTTCAAATTCACACCAGAACTTGCATATTTGATATATTTAATTATATTTTATAACAAATTATACGTGATTAAGATATTTCACCGAGTTATTTCTGTCAGTTGGGTCTTGTGCACCGCTCGGACCCCGTTTTGATCTAAGTTTTATACTTTTTCAATGCTATTAATAAAAATGAATTTTCATAGTCAGAAAAATGATTTAATATTCAATGAACTCATATTGAGTTGATGAATATCAAAAAGTGGATATTTTATTTGAGAGATTAAAAACTATAAAAAATCGAAAAAAGTGAAAAAGGGTATGAAATGATAAATTGTCAGAATCACACTCGAGGGGTGATGTCTGCATTTCACATTCTTGTGTTGTCTGTAGATTAGTGAACGAATATCTAGGGATAATGTTATTGGTTGCGTGTTTATTTACTTTCTGTTAGCACGAGACGCTGTTTACTTTTTAATTATGTTATTTATTTTAGCTCGGGTGGCCGTACTTGCATGGTAGGAAACTAGATATCCATTCTCAACATTGTATTGTTAATTTCTCTTTTATTTTCAAATGAAAATAATATATACATATGTAGCTATTTTGTGAATACTTAAAGGGATAGTGCGTCATATCATCTAGAGTGGTATACTATCCTAGGATGTACGGTAGGGACTACCAAGCTTATACATGGTATGGGACGCGTATGAGAGTGGAGTTACAACTGGAATCTGGATTTATTTCTCTTTATCTTTACCAATGAACTTATAATGTAAAGGTGGTCGTATACGAATGGTTTGTATATTTGGAAATCACATGCACGCCTGATAGACATAAACGAAGATGATTAGTCAGTGATTACTAACAATCTATAGTAGTCGAATGTTCTAACACATCGAAAAGAGACACATTACTTCCGGTCACGTCAAACGGCCAGCCTGAGTCGGATAAATGGTCCCACAAGTGTGGTAAACAGAGACCAGTCACAAAATCAGGAACTAATACTTTATTATAAAACATCATGTCCCAATTGAGAGCAATTCAGTCATAAATCCCAACTCCCTAATTGCAATATTCCACCATTAGGTATTATGTATCTGTTGCCTTATTTTGATATATAAAATGAAATGCATGTTTAATGTTTCCATTTGATCAATTAGATTTGTATAAAAAGAGAATGTTATAGTGAATACTGCTGATCAATGTAATGTGAGTTTTAAAATGTTTAGTTACTCATCATTGGTTACATGTAGCAGTTAATCGTAATTTCTTCTGTAAAACTTTGCATATTTTAAAATGATTCAGTATGTTTATTGTTCATGTTAGGAGAGGTTACTAGCAGACATTATCTATTTTCTTACTAGGTAACCATTGTTATTCACCCTTTCCTTTTTCATTTTTTTAGTTTCAGATTCATAGATTAGCGAAATAGGTATAGAGCACAAGTGAGGATCATCTGGTGGGTCAGATAGACAATCAGAGTTCATCACCTGGTGAGTATTGGGGCTATACCCCTATGATACCCCTATGGTGTCGATTTGTCCAGGGGTATTATGAATTTGTCTTGAGTGTTAGAACTTTTATTAGAGTGAGGAGTTTTGTATAATCTTGTATTTTGTTTACCCTTCCATACTCTGACCCGTCGTACGTTATTAGAGGTATATAGGCTTCTGTTAGTTATTATATTTTTTATGTATATACATGATATTATGTATGTCATTTATCAGGTATAGGTTGCACGTCTTGGAATGCTAACATAAACAGAAGAGACCATGTCGAAATTTTGAGGCGTCACCTAGTGTATCGAGATCTGACATGGGGTTTTGTATTAGCGTTTGGCGGGGTGCCACAATCTTTCTGGTGATCACTAGATTATAATAGCATCCTCCATTTTTTTTTTTAACTTTTTTACTTTCTATTTCTTTTTGTGAGTTGGAGCAATTTTTGGAGAAAAAACTTAAAAAATTATCAAAGCTCCAAGACCATTCATTTTATATTTTGTTTTCATTTTTATTTCATTTCAAATAGGTTTAATTTTCTATGATAGGTTCTCTTGTATTAAGTTTTTTGTAACTTTCCCTAATTAATTATCCAAAAAGGCTTGGATTGTAATAGACTAAGGAATGATAATGGTTAGACGATACCATCATGGCTCCTCAAGTTCACACACCAAATCTGGAGTTTGTGGCTTAAGTTGACTCAACTCGTCTGTACCCCATCTAGCACGGGAGGTAATTTTGAAACATCCATACCTCTCCTTGCTAGTGGGTTACTCCTTGTCTTTTTTTTTTTTCAATTTACACACACTTAAATTAGTTAATTAGGTAGTAAACAGCACCCATCTCCTAATGATGACCTAATAAGTTAAGGATTGAAAGTAATTACCAATTTCTTACTCTAATTAGGATAATTAATTTACAAGTCACCTAATCAGATTAAACATTACTATAGGACCTACGAGCTTAATAGGAGAAATTTACTTCAAGTTGCACAAATTGTGTTTTTTGGTCACTTTTGATATCTAGTAAGATATTGCCTTTTGAGAGGATTGACTCAATCTATTCAAGAAGGGAAGGTGATATAAGAGTGCATTTGCTTATGCAATACGCTCCACCTCTGATCTGAATGATCTGAATTTAATTTCATAAAACTGAATCAGAAGACTAATTGTGTTATTTCTACCTAGTTAGAAGCTGCCTAGAGTTAGGCAACCTATCTAAGTCTAATATTTTCTTTCTTTTGATTGTTTGATCAATTGTGTATTTTGAGTTATTAATAGACATTTGAGGAATGTAATAGTTAATTCTCTTGATCTTTTGATGGAGAATGGTTAAGAATATGTCATGTCGAACATATTAAGTGAGGTGAATAGTATTAATGATTGAATCAATGCTTTCCAAAAGCTCCTAATTCACAACCCACTCCATAGGTTCGAATATGTCACAAGAGTAGATAGAGGAACAAGATTCCTATGTATCTTGTGTGATACCTATGATCATGTAGTCGAGTCTTACCCAAACTTATCTATCATAAGGAATAGGTAGTTCTAAACCTTTCATGAATACAATTGCTATTGGACACCAACCCCTAACTCATTCAGTCAACTATATCATTCAGAAAGTTGTTTCTCTCCCAATTTCTCATATAGGAAAAACAAGTTCCCTTGGGATAGTTTTTTCTACAACCATATGCATGAAAACTCAATGATTTCTGAACAATCTTACTCAATCTTTAAATTATTCATAGAACCTCAATCAATATATAATTTTCCTACTTCAACTTTTCAATTACCAATCACATTATAATCCATGATGAGAAAGTTGTTAAATAAATAACAACAACTCATTCAAGAACAATAACAAGAGAATGCTCAAGCCCTAGTTCATATGGAGATCCAATTGAGGCACCTACAACTATTCTTAAAAGAAGGAAAATTTGATCAATTCAAAAATGAGGATATCCCAATCTCAAAAAATCCATCACTCTTCTAGGATACCTTTAATAACCAATTTTATTTCCATGTGGAACTCTATAATTTTTCATCCATAGTTGATAACCCACTTCCCTTATAAGTCAAAATAGATATCAATCATGTTACAACACAAATCATAAGAAAGATGGAATTACAACTAGAGTAATAATCTATCTCTTTAGAAGAGAGTGATCCATTCTTAAAATAAACAATCCCACAAACCTAATCTTTGGAACAATGTATCAAGGAATAAGAAATTCATTTAAAGTTGTATATCAATCCATTCTCAAAAGATAATCTTTTCTTAAAAAACACGAAAAACAATTTCAATCATTTATTTACACCTACTCCTAAGAGTTTAATCATCACTAATAGTGAAACTTCTTTAGAAATCGATCAAAGTCTATGTCCTTTCCAACATATAATGTCGTAGAATTATAAGGACTCTATCAGTGCTATAATCATTATCATCACAAGGAACATGGTACTTAAACAATTTCTCAAAAAGGTTAATTCTTTAACATAAAGAGACATAAGAAGGATGTTGGGTGTTTTGCAACATAATTTCCATACCGATTGAGCCATAGACATTTGTCTAAGTTATACACGGGATGGAAAATCAATTATGGTGTGCACCAAATTTAGTGACAGGAAAATTCCTAGAGATCATAACTTTTCATAGGTCCGGCTAATGATGTTAAACTTAGGGTTGCTTGGGAAGTAACCCATGTAATCTGAGTTAAGACCTCAACTCCAAGAAGTCTAGTTGAAAACATAAAACTTAGTACTATTGGGAGGTAATCTACATTTTCTTTTAACTAGTTATTTTGTCTTACGTGTTTATCCAACATAGCCTAGGAACCATTCGCCTAGGTTATGAGTACAGTAGCTCTTGACTTCATACAACATATGCTACGACAATAATGAATGGTGTGTTGTCTAAATTCAAAAGACATTGTATTGGTATCAACAAGACTTTAGGTTCTTTTTCAGGTGATATCCAACCCACTTTATTTTCTTTTGTCAATTTCAATTTTGCATGTGTATGTGCATGTTGAAATATTGAGGACAATATCACATTTAAGTTTGGAGGTGTAAGGGTCAGATTTCCACCTATTTTTTCTTCTTTTATTCCAAAAATCATAAAAATTTGAAAATTTTTGAAAACATTTTGGTGGCAACTTTGTTTTATTTTGTTCAAGATCTTAGCTTGTATCTTTAAGCACTTAGTTAAAAATCTTAAATTATTCTTTGATTGAAAGCTTTGATCTGGAGTCCCCATTAATATTTCTCTTAAGAAAAAATTAAAACAAAGTTACCTTTTATTTGTAGTTACTTCTAGTAAGGTTACCAAGAGTTTAAATTGAATTAAGTGTGTTTTTTTACATTCTTTCTACTTAGAGTATGAGGAAAAATTGGGTTCGATAAATTTTGGCTTCCTTGTTAATTTGATTGGCTGATTAGAGGAAAAGTAAAACTCGGTTAATTATGTCTTGAACAACAATGATGGAATTAGACTAGGTACCTTGAAAATGGTTGTCTATTTTTTCTTGAAAAAAATGAAAAAAAAAAGCGAAAAAAAAAGCAAAAGAGCAAAAGAGCAAGAAAAGAAAAAGATCCTATTCATGTTGTAGTTAAGAATCAATAAGAATAATAGAATAAAAATATAAAAATCTTAGCAAGTAAGGGTCGATCCATAGAGACAACACTATCTAATTATCCTTATAACTTAAAATTAATTAAAGACCATGAGTAACCAATTAAAGATTGTTTTAGGAATATTTAATTAAACTAATGAAATATAAAAAAATATAAAAGAAGGGTTAGATCAGTCAAATCCACCTTAGAAAATATAATAAATAAAATAAGTTCGAATTGTTTATATCTCAATCTACTCAAACAAAGCTAATGCAAGTAGATCAGAAAGTGAATCTGATTTAGCACACATAATAATTAAAAAAATTAATTTCTTTTTAAATGAAAAAATATAGACATCTAAAATAAATTATCAAAATTAAGCATGATTTAACTTGACATTATCTAAGATTAAACCATCAAAACCCTCGATAATTTACAATATTCATTAAATACTTATAAACAAAAAGTAAATCAATTAAGAACATTAAAGCATTATCAATTTAGAACAAGTTCATTAATTATATTTTTTTCAGCTTTATTGACCTCTTTACCGGAGGTTTTATTCAAGAAACATTGCATAATCAATCAAAAAAATTAAATAAAAAGGGAGAGACAAGAAAAGAAAAATTTATCTTTGTTGATCTTGGAACCGAATCTGACAAAGTCTCCTAACAAAATCGAACTTAAAAAAAGAATAGAAAAATAGAAATTATAATTCTCTGAACCTAATTCTAAATTAATTCAAAGATTTTTCTATCTTTCTCTATATCTACTTATCCTCCTTTTGAGCTCTGGTCTGGTCCTCTAATTATAGAGAGACCGGAATAGAGTTTTTAAAGTTTTAGATTACTTTCTAAATTTACACGATTCTATAATTTGATTTCAATCAAAAATCTTTTCCATCGCCAACATACTATATGAATCACAAGGAAATCCACTTTATGTTCTTCACGCCGCCCTATCCAACCTGGGTGTTGCAGTCCATAAAGGCCCACTGGGTCTAAGTCTTGGTTAGTTGACTTTTTTCGGATCCTAGATCACAATAAATGCTTCGGATTTTTCTTATTCGTTTATGAAAATTTGTGACTTTTTCTTATTACATGAAAATAACTGTAATTACTGAAAAACTACATAATTTTATTGAAATCGATAATTATTATGGACTAATGATGAATTATATCTAATTAGGGGCTTTACTATATAATTTACCCGTAAAGTCTATGTAATTAGGGTTCTAGAAATCACTTTCTAAACCCTTATCACACTTGTAAACTAGATTTTACTAATCCTGAGCAAAAATAAACTAAAAGCTAAAGTACAAACCCCTTTCATAGGTTACACGAGTACATTTAGCGAATGCAATAAGCCTTTAAACTCCTAGGTTACCCTTAGTAGATGAGTTAGATTTATGAGGGCTTGTAGTGAATATACCCACAAAATTTCAATACTTAATAAAAATATCAAAATCAAAATCAATATATGTAAAACAAAACTGACAACATTTCACAAATTAGTCAAATGTCTTTTATGTTTCAACAAAATTCTAGGTTTTCATTGTTCAGTTTAGAAAATTTCACAAATAATTTGAGTGCCTGTGCAAATTTTCTATTTTTAAAAGTAATATCTTTTTCAAGAACAAGATTTCACTTCCTAACTTTAAGAATGGTCAGTTCTACCTAAGTTCTAATTCAAAACTAAGCATTTTATGCTGGATTGTGAAATTTGTGGATATTCACTATAATACCTCTAAGGGGTTTTATTTGTGATATTCTATCTTACTCACATTTTTACCATTGATGTTTCACACTATCGAAACTACATTATTTGGTCTCATTGGACTCTTTTCATTTTTGTATTTTTTCAATTCAAGTATTTTTCTTTTAGAGGGAAATAACTAATCAATTATCTAGACTGTACACGTGTCTAGGCCGATTGAGTGGTACCATGCACAGATCAACATGTGGACGCTATCTAACAGTAGTGCAAGTTAAAGAAGAGAGCACCTAGTCTTACTAAAAGGGCAGCATAACACTGAATAAGACTTGGCCTACCAAGCAGGGTAAACTTGATCAAAGAATATTGGTAATCTTGATATGCCCATGTCAAGCCTATAAATCTCAGAGGAGATCTCCCCAATATAATATATCTTATCCAAAAGACCCCCATTTTGTTTTGGGATCTAAGGAATTAGGGGATTCCTCGGGATCATCCCCCGTGAGAAGGAGAAATCCTGATTCGTAGGAAAGATTTATAAATAGCGTGATTAGAATAAAGGAATGGATCTTCTGGCGGATTAAAGTTCTAACCAGTTTATTAGATTGTTTTTCTATTTCTCTAACCTGAGTGTCGAAGAATTTTTGGCAAGTACCACACCGGCACAAGGAGGGAGAGACAAAATTGACTTCAGACTTGTGAGGTAGAGTCCATCAGCACCGTTCACTAGATTCTTACCACACAAATTTAGTACCATCCATAGGAAACTAATAGCATATTGATTTCAGTCGAAACAATGGTGAGATTCACTAGAACCACTGAAATCAATGCACCTCTACCCGTAGCACTAGCCACTAATGAAGTCAATGCACCTCTACCCGTAGCACTAGCCACTAATGAAGTCAATGCACCTCTACCCGTAGCACTAGCCACTAATGCTCAACTCTTGGCAATGTTAGAAATCATGAGAAAATAGCAAGAGGAAATGTAAAAGAAGATAGATGACTTAGCCGAATAGAATTAGAACCAGAGTCAGCATCTTGAGAACCAATAGCTAGCAAGACAAGATCCCCATCGAGAGATCCTTTGCCTCTTATTGGAGATGATCCTGCTTCGAATGCAGGGGAAACAGAAGTTATTACTGCAAATACTCAAGTAGAACCTTCAATGGGTCTGACTCGAGAGGAGATCAGAGAGATGATCCAGAAAGAAATAAGACGATGAAGAGTGTAGATATTGGCGTAATGGCCGCGCAAGCTATTAGGGGAATTCAGAAGTCTCCTTTTACAATGGAGATACTGAAGGGAGAAATTCTGAAGATGCCACCATGTTTCACCCCTTATTCAGGAATAAATGACCCAGTGGAGCATTTGTTCCACTTCCAACAAATGCTTGCTTTGTGGGAAGGAAACGAGTATTTAATGTGCAGGTATTTCCCTTGTAGCCTGCAGGAAAAGGCATTAACTTGGTTTCATAAGTTTTCATCTGGATCAGTAACTTCTTTTGAGGAGCTTTATACTGTGTTTGTAACATGGTACATTGGCAACAAAAAGAGTAGCGGAGATGTAAACATTGTGTTTCACATGAGAATGCAGTCTGGGAAAAGCCTTAGATAGTTTATAAAGAGATTCAGGAAAAAAATAATGTCCTTGGAGAGTTGTGAAGAGAGAATGACAGTAGTGACGTTCAGAAACTCTCTGCTATATGGCTCAGGGTTATATAAGTCTTTTGTGAAGAAGAAACCAGGAACATTAAGCGAACTGGTTGAAAGAGCATCAAAATATATTAGATTGGAAGATGATCCCTAGAATTCAACCAGGAAGAGAAAAGTAATACATACAGTGGTGAAACCCAGCAAGTAGCATCAACCATAGTAATAGAATAAAAAGAGATCGCTTGAGCAGGACAAGGAGTAGAGGAGAGGGGGACATATTTCTCTATACCTCCTAGCAAGATTTTACCACTCATCGCAAATGAGCTTTACTTTAAGTAGCCAGCACCACTTCCTAGAGATTAGATAAATCGAGATGAGCAATACTGCGAGTATTACAAGGTACGGGCACATACCACTAATAGGTGTCAGGCTTTGAGAAGATTTCTATAGAGGTTGGCAGAGTAGGGCAGACTAATGAACTTGCCCAAAAGATAGAAAGAGAATCCACCCCAAGATAGGAATCAGAGGCTTGATTAGCCATTTGTTGAAGGATAGGATAGAAGGGCAGCAGTTATAGATGTTGTTCTTAAGAAGGATAGTAGAAGGTCAAGCCTGAGCAGGGCTGACAAAAGAATCAAGATGTGGTGAGCAAAACACTTTGCTCATGTCTACACAACAAGAAGCGAGCCTACAAAGTAAACAGAGCCCTACGAATGTACACCGTGGCTTTCACGAATAAGGATTTGGAGGGGGAAATGAAACCCCATTATGATGTACTAGTGGTAACCCTCTAGGTAGGCACTTTCACTTTCAAGAAGGTGTTGATCGACAGTAATAGTTTTGTCGACATTTTGTATGCTTTGACCTTTCTAAAGATGGGTCTTAGTAGAAACGTGTTCACCCAAGCGGAAGCCTCTTTAACTGGTTTGATAGGAGAACAAACCAACCATGGGGAGCGATAGTCTTGCTCGTATAGGCAAGACCAACGACTTTAATGACCATGTTCATGGTTGTTGAAACAAGTTTCCCATATAATGCCATCTTGGGCAGGTGGTGGGCCCATGAGATGAAGGCCATTCCTTCAACATACTACCTGGTCCTAAGGTTCCTAATGTTGCAAGGGATGTGAGATATATGAGGGGATCATGTGGCAGTCTAAGTGTATATGCTGGACAAGAAGAAGCTCTCTAAAGGTAATATTTAGCAATAATAGTTACAATAGGGGAAAATCGAGCCTGAAGAATCCCCGTGCCTAGAAAATGTCCAGATGGTGGATGTAGGAAAAGGTAGACAAATCGGGATAAGAACAGAATTGGAATTGAAAGTGCTGAAAGAGTTAACAAATTGCCTTAGGAGGACTTGAAATATTTTTGCCTGGTCTATAGAAGAAATGCCGAGGATCAGCCTAGAAGTGATCTACCATCACTTGAACGTGGAATCAAATTATCAAACCAGTAAAATAGAAGCCAAGGAGATTAGCACCACGGTTCAGAGAAGTGATAAATGAAGAGGTAAGCAAGCTGATCAAAGTAGGGTTTATCAAGAAAGTGCAATGTCCTGATTGGATAATGAATATTGTAATAATACCAAAGAAATAAAGGGAAATTAGAGTCTGTATTGATTTTACAAATTTAAACAAGGCCTGTCCTCAGGATAATTTTCTTATGTCGAGGACAGACAAGTTGGTACATGCGACTTTAGTCCATGAAAGACTATCCTTCATGGATAGTTATTCATGCTACAATTAGATACAGCTTAACTTGGCAAATCAATAGAAGACAACCATCATCACTAAGCAAGGGCTCTACTACTACAAAGTTATGCCCTTCGAGTTGAAAAATGTAAGAGCAACTTATCAGAAGTTGGTAACAGAACTCTTCAGACATCTATTATGGAAGACTGCAAAAGTATATATTGATGATCAATTGGTGAATAGTAAGAGAAAGGAAGTTCACGTTGCTGATATAGAAGAGGTCTTTTTACTAGTGAGGAAGGTTGGGATGAAGCTCAACCCGGAGAAATAAACTTTGCATTAAGATCGAGGAAATTCTTAGGCTACCAAATTATGAAAAAAGGTATAGAAGCCAACCCAAACTAAATCAGAGCACAACTAGAGATGCCTTCCCCGAAAATGCAGAAACAAGTCTAGAAGTTAGTAAGAAGAGTAGCAGCCTTAACATATTTAATGCTTCCAAAGTAATATGACGCAGTGAACTTTCAATGTGGCATAGTCCACCTTTGTTGGATCTCCTTAGAATTTCTCCATGCTGTTTCATATATGAGATTATATGCAAGAGTGATGGCAACTATATTTTGATAATTCAAGAACACCTCAAGTCTATAAATAAATTATTTTTTCAATTAGGAAAGAGTCATTGAGCTCTTATCCCTTCTTTTCTTCTCCCTCAATGCCCGTGGTATTTTCTCTGTAATTTTTATTTTCTAGTTAGATTTTAATTCAGTAACCTTTATAACTTCTCAAGGAGATAGTATATCTTAGTTATCATGTATACAAGTATTATTTCTCTTTTTTTCTCTTGTATCTTTATCATAATAATAGGCTAGACTCCTTCCGTTAGTAAGAAGAGGAAGCCTAGGAGCAAGATTTAATTCTTTGTTATTTCTTTAGTCTTCCATGTTCTTTATAATGTTTATAGGATTTACTTCAAAGTTTTATCCAACTCTAATGGATCAAAGCTTTAATTGAATTTCTAAACCTTATATGCTTGACTTAGATGTTCTATGCTTAGATAAGATCAAGATAAAACATGCCTAAATTAGAATTTGACGGTAGGGACTTCACACATTAGTAAGTGAAGGAGTTCTAACTATAGTATTTTCTCAAAAGTTTCATGCCATATCTTCCAACTCAAGGAGCTCATACCAAGCCCTTGTGATTGAGTGCAAATAAGTATAAACTCACATATAGTTTTATGTGTTAATTCAAGGTTACTCTAATCACTAATTGATGTTTTATCTTTTGTTTACTTAGTATAATTTCCTCTTCCATTATTTCAATTTTCAACAACATTCTACTCTCTATTTTATTTCACAAAATTACAAAAATAGGTTTAAACTATAATTTAGATTAATTTCATTTCTAGCTAACTTGATAACATCTCCCATTTTTCTTGGGTTTGATTCCTCACTTGCCCACAAGCCAAAAAGGAAAGTATAAATATTAATTTCTGATGAGATGACAACGACGAGATTAATACTCAATTGAACTTCAGTTCGACTTTTTATCTATAGTCAGATGGATAGTCTGAGTAGGTAATACAGTTTTTAGAGGACGTGCTATGGGCATGTGTTTTGGATTTTGGAGGAGGTTGGAAGTGTTACTTACCGTTAGTAAAGTTCTTCTATAAAAATAGTTTTCAAACCAATATCGACATGGCACCATTTGAAACTTTATAAGGTAGACCATGTCGATCACCAATATGTCGGGAAGATATAGGAGATACCATAGTGTTGGGACGTAAGATTGTTGAGGAAATTACTAAGAAAATATGCATTATATAGGACAAATTAAAAACTATTCAAATAGATAAAAGATCCATCAGGACAAGCGATGCATACCTTTGGAATTTCAAGTTAGGGATAGAGTATTCCTAAAAATATCTCCTCAAAAAGGAATATCCAAGTTTGGTATAAAAAGTAAATTGAAGTCATTATTTGTGGGATCGTTCGAGGTAGTGGAATGGATATGGCCAATAACTTATAGATTAATCTTACCATCGCAATTTGAGTAGATTTACGATGTGTTCAACGTGTCCATGCTAAAAAAGTATTTGCCAGATCCTTCACACATGATTGATTTATGGGATTTAGAGGTAGATGAAGATGTGACTTACGAGGAAAGTACAATACAAATACTTAATAGAAGAGTAAAGCAACTGAAAACCAAATATATTCCTCCAGTTAAAGTACTATAGAGACACCCTAACATGGAAGAAGACACAGGGGAAAAAGAGACAAATAAAGGCTAAGTATACAAAACTATTATTAGATTAAGGTATAATTTCAATTTCAATGATGACATTTTTATTAAGGGGGAAAAATGCAATACCCTGATTTTTTAATTCATAAGTCGAGGAAAATCAAATAGTTGAATTTTTAAAAAAATTTGACAATAGGACTTAAGGGTAAAATTTTTGGATTTTGTTTTGTTCACTTTTAATGAAATCTGACTTCACCATTGGATTTAAAATGGTTAAAAAACATACTTCAACCTATAAGTATGCCCAAATTCGAGTTCAAATGGAGAAGTTGCAAATCCTCAATTTTTGGGTCTACCGAGGCCAAAAAGTGATTTTTGTTAGAAAAAGAATTGGAAGAATTTGATCGCATCAATAGGTTGAAATAAAAAATTATGAAAAATGAAGTATTCACTAGTTAGTTTTCGAGTCCGAAGAGTCGAATTATTGTAAGAAATTGAAACAAGTAAAAAAAATATCAATTTCATCCTACATGTACTTTATAAATAAAAATAAATGATTTAATTTTTATTTACTATTTATTGTCTTCTCATTGCGTCAAAAACCAACAACTAACATATGATTTTAAAATTTCTGGTTTCAACCAACTTTAAATCGAAAATTCATCGTGATCGGGACTCCATTAGTCGTTGGTGAAGAAAAGAAAGTTGTTCACGACGTCGAACACTACGAGTTCACTGGATTACATTTTCCTTTCCTCTTCTCCTTCTCCACTGTTTATCAAAAAATAATCAAATCATATATGATAGTTTCAACCTCTTCAACCTACGATTTCATCAACTTAAGTCCAAACCGTTCTCCACTAAAGAAGGGAAAAATGATACTATCGTTGAGATCTTCGAAACCATCGAATTCTTTTCAAAAATCAGTCACATCCAAGTTTGATTTTTCTCAATATTCATATTGGTTGCCTCAATTTCTGTGTACATTCTTTAATTATAATTACCAAAGAGTGGTAGGGGCTTACGATCCTTACTAGTAATCATTGATTTCGAAAACGCATTTAGGACTTTTATAAATCTTTGGATTTTATTTCAAAATGTATAATTTTATTCATTTATGTCAAATTTATGAGAAATATATGTATCTGATGTGTGTAATTGTGTTTTATAACAATTTATGTGGGTGGGACATTTTATTAAAGAATCTTGTAGGTTTCGCCAATTCAGTTTTATATCATTGCTAAGACCCCATTTTAATCCAACTTTTGTACTTTTTTAAATTTAAATAATAAAATAAATTTTAAAATTAGAAAAATGATTTGATATAAAATAAGTTACCTTGATTAGATAAACATCGAAATGTTCAAAGAGTGTTAATACCAAAAAACAGAAAAATGAATGAAATGATAAAATGTTAAAATCACACCAAAGGGGTGATGTCTGCATTTTACATTGTGGTACTATGTGTGGCTTGATGAACGGATATCTAGCGTTAATTTACCTTTTGTTTTCATAAGGTGACTTGCGTGTTTATTTATTTTCTGTTAGGATGAGGCGTTGTTTAAATTTCTATACTATTATTTAATTTAGCTTAAGATGGGCACAATTGCATGCTAGAAAATTAGATATCCATTTTCAACTTGGTAATATTAATTTTTTATTTATTTTCTAAGAAAAAAATGATATGTATATATAGCTATTTTGTAAACTGTTAAAGAGATTGTGAATACCTGAAGGGACAATCCGTCATATTACCAGAATGATATACTATCTTGAGATGTATAGTAAGAAAAATAAAACTCATACGTGGTATGCGACATGTATGAGAATGGCATCACAACTGGAATTCAAGTTTATTTCTTTTTATTTATTTCAGAGAACATGTAATGTAAAGGTAGTCTTATAAGAGTAGGGATGTATAATGGGGATCAAATGCATGTTTGATAGGTAGAAATGAAAATGACTAGTTAGTGATCACTAATAGTCTAAAGTAGTCAAATGTCTTGACATGTCGAGAAGAGACCATCAAGTATGGTCACGTCAAACAACCAATCTAAGTCAGATAAATGGTCACTCAAATTGGTAAGTTGCAGTGATCGACCACAAAATTAGGAACTAATTGGGTGATTCCACACCATGATTCATTGGAAAATGATTGCCCCGACTGGGAGCTATCTAGTCGTAGAATCACAACTCTCTAATTCTACTATTCCCATTGTGTATTTTGTATATATTGCATTATTTTGAATTATAAAATAAAAATTAGGTTTGTTATTTCAAGTTTAATGTGTACTGGTTATAATATGAGTACTGGTGATTGATGTAATGTGCATTTTAACTATTTCGTTGCTCATTTCTAACTATATGTACCAGTTAATCATAATTTATCTTACAAGACTTTGCATATATTGAAATGATTGAGAATGTATACTCGTTCATGCTAGGAGAGGTTATTAGTCAAAATTGTTTGTTTACCTATTGGGTAACTCGTGTTACTCATCCTTTCCTACTTCATTTTTCTTAGTTTCAAATCTAGTACTTGACGAGACAGGTATAGAGCATGCTAATGAGATTTATCTGATGGGCCAGATAGATGAATAAAGTCTATTACCTAGTGAGCATTAGGGCTATACCTCCTAGTGACATCAATTCATTCAGGTTGTATGATAAGTTTCGATTGAACGTTACGATTTTGTTAGAGAAAGAGGTTTCTATAAAATCCTGTATATTATTTATTTCTTTCGCTTCTAATCTATTTTACATTGGTAGATGTATATAAACTTTTGCTGCTTGTTTATTTATGTATATATATACAGGGTATTATTGATATCATTTATCAGGTGAAACATTTATTTCAGTGCTTTTGAATGCTAACATAAACAGAGGAAATCATGCCAAAATTTTGAAGTGCTACCTAGTATCTCGAGATATGACATGTGACTTGGTGTTAGTGTTTTGAGGGCACCATAATGTACTTGAAGTATTGATGGTACGACGAAGCTACTTCCTCATGCCTATATATTCTTGGTAGCACTACAACAAATATGGAAATTAGGAACGGTTTATAACCGTTCCTAAGAAAGTATGAAACGGTTCGCAGACCTTCTCTAATCAAGGCGTCGTTAATGAGTTTTAAAATATTTCAGGATTTGGAACGGTTAAAAACTGTTCCAGATCTCGAAATGTGGTACGACTTAAAACCGTTCCAAATCTGAAAGCACTACTACAAAAAAATAACACCTTCGACATCGATTTAAAATCCGATGTCTAGAAGACTGATGTTCTATGTTTGAACTTTAGACGTCGGTTACAAACCGATGTCGAAAGTAATCATAAACTGATATCTAAACGTTTTAAAAGAAATTAATTAAAATTTTTTTTTTCGACGCCACTATTAACCGCGGTCAAAATAGGCACAAATAGAGAACATTGAGGTTCTTTATCACATTCATTTATACACAAAAAGAGTTATAATTAATCATAATTTATAAAATGACAAAATAGAATCACCACCACCCCCCCAAAACAAGAAACCTACCCATCACTTCTTCCCTACATTACCATATGTACATTACAAGTTCCCAACACTTGTAAAGCTCTATTTTGAAAGTTCAATAGCAGTCCACAAGAGTCCTTCCTGTGAAAAGTTTTCAAAACGACCAAAGATTAGGGGATAAAGCAAATGTTTATAAATAATTAATAATTCCTCTCTAAACTTTCATAAAATTTGGTTATAAAAGTATTGTTTTTTTTTTTTTTCTAAATTCTAAATCGAAAAGTAAATTTTATTCACCTGTTATGTCAACAGAGGTATCAAAGATCTGTAAAAATTGCCACCGCAGAAGAATTTAAAAAAAAAACATATAAATTAATCAGAAATGAAATTGAAACATGGAATCATCAAATGTTGAGGATTAGAGAATAGAGAAGAGAGAAGAAGAGTTGCCTCGGTTCAAGCATCAGTTAAGACTTGTCTTACGTATCCTCATTTAGATCTAGAGGTTTAAGAGTGGTTGAAATGCATTAACACTTACTCTTCTCCTTATTATTATTATTATTATTAGCTTTGATATGAACATTAAACGAATTAATGCTATTGCTCATCATAATAATTGATAAGGCAAAGAACAAGACAACCATTAAAAAGTGTAAATTACTCTAACTTTAAATGCTAAAATATACCATTCGCTTCATGAATTATTAAAATCCCTAGAAATAATGTTTCAAATCCAATTCAATTTCCAAATCCTACCGCAAAATGATCCAAACCCAACCATTAACATAAACGAAAAAGTAAATTACCAATAAACAGTTAAGTAAAAATAATATATAAAAAATTGAAAAAAAAACCTTGTTAGGATCAATGGCATCGAGATGGAGACACTGAGCAGCAATAATGTTCCCCATGTCATCGTCAACGGCTCCTCCACAACGTATTATTCTCTAAGAATTCAGCTCAATTAATAACCAAAAAACTACTAAAAAGAATTTCACGATTCATCCAAAAGAAATTAAGAAAATCTTACATGCTAAAATAGCTGACTAACAATACTCTGGAAGCGCTCTTGTACCATAGGTGGCAGCCCTTGACCTCCTTGCACGTAAGAAGGGAAGAACAGTGAAAATGGAATTTGCCAATCATCCTTAAAATAACAATCAATTAAACAAATCAAACACTCCGCCGATAGGAAAGAAAAAAAAATCATTAAACAGTAAATCTTGCAAAAGAGCTGAGATAAAGTTAAAAAACCTTAAACCTTATAGACCAAATCCCTTGCCCAAAACTTCGTTCTTGTACCCAAACAAAGGCGCCATGTTTTGGAAGTGGCCTTGACATTGGAGGTACCTTCACAATTGAACAATAACAAGGAAATTCACAAGGAGACATTAGGACTGCTAAAAGTGGAGGTTGTAGTGTGATGTCCGGGAAAACGGACGTGGGATTGTCCTTGTGGTGCAAATACCCCTTCTCACTAATAGCATGAAACTCACATTTGTGAATAAACTAGCCCAACCAGATCCCTCACTACTGGGTAGATCAATCTGGTCTCATATATAAATCTATGATTCAAATTTGGAATAAATATCAAGAACTCACAATTTTACAAAGTACATTTCTATATAGTGAGATTATGTGTAGAAGAGATGTCATACCATTACACATTCCGTGGTCTTGAGAGAAATCATTTAAAGATTGAGAAATGCTTAAAAAGGTCAATGATTGTAAAGATCAAGAAAAATATTATTTTCAGTTTTCATTATGTGATGAGGAGCACCTTATTTGCGTCTCTAGGGTCAGATTCTCTTTTTGCCTTCTCGCGATGACATTCATAGTCCCTTATGAGTATCAAAGCCTCCGGTGACCTAAACAATGTATACTTTTCTCATAATTAATTTTACTTGTTTGAACTATCAACCTTGATAATGTATAGATATAGTGAGAGTACGAAATTGATTCACCTCGTAAAGTTCATTAGAGATAAGCCCCATACCATAAGCAAATGGGACTCTTGAGTTTCCTTCAAAGTTTGCATCTATTACAGGGTTGCCGAGCACATATGCCTGGAACAAATTTGGATACAACAATTTAGAATGTTAAGTGTCTTTTCCTATTCCTTGAACATTGTAAAGTCAAATCCTATTCTTGCCAACAGTATACCTCATTCCCCATCTCACAAATAGAACCAATTTTAATTTTGAGATGTTCACCATATCCAATTTCCAGTCACCACTACTCTAATGATATGACTCATTCCCCATATCATGGTCAAAACCCAATTTAAGTTTGCAATGCCACCCAACGGTCTATGAAGAGAAGAAGACAATCCAAAAAAAATTTCATATGGTTTGTTTATACAGTTATATTGTAGTCCTGACTGGACATAAACTAGTATAAAAATTGCACACCATCAACTCAAAATTCCAGAACCATTAATAATAATAAAAATTGAAGAATGTTTTTTGAAAAGCCTCACCATTGATGGTCTGAGAAGAAAATTCTTGATCTACAACATTTTGGAAAAAAAAATATAAAACAAGATCGGTAGTGGTGTATTGTATATGAGACATAGATTATTGTCGCACAATCATATAGAAATGTAGAAAGCAATAAAGAAACCAACAACAATGAAGAAAATGCTTCAAAATCGAGATAATAATGTAGAAACCTATCTCCTTGAAATGAAAATAAATAAGGTTTTGTGAGGATTGAGAAGCTACCTGATCTCCTACTCGAACTTTAGGGTTTGTTCCTTGAGACAAAAATCAAAGTGAAGTTTGTGAGAAACCCTTAATCAAAACTTTAGGGTTCGTTCATGATCTCTTTCTCAAGACTCTTTCTCAAAATCGAAATCGAATGACCAAGGTTTGCTCTCAATCTCCTTCTAAAGACACCTTCTCGAAATCGAAATCGAAATCAAATGAGTTCAGATTTTGTCTCTCGAAATCCAAATTGAATGAGCTTTAATGTTCATTCCTGATATCCTTCTCTCGACTCTTCTCCTTAGAAATCGAATGAATGTTAGGTTTCGTCTAATTCATTTTGAATGACTAAGTCGTTAAATCGCGATTTTTCAATTTTAAAACCACGATTAGAAACGGTTGCGAAGGTAAAACGGTTTAATACCATTTTTAAATAGAAACGGCTTAATACCATTTTAACCCTTTGTTCCTATTTCGCCTTTTTTTTGTAGTGCCTGCATCATTGTAGACGGCTCGAGCCAGTTGAAGCCTTTGTTTATGTCCTCCACTCATGTTGAGCCCTCTCTGTCCGATTTCTGTGAAGTCACCATGGATGAAGCTATCAATATCCTTAGCAATTTTTTCTCCTCGTGAGTTGAATACCGAACAAATGCAAAGTAACAATGGAGCAACTACAACGGAGATAGTCCTAAGAAATGCATTGATTCCTACTACTATCATATCTTTCAAGTAAACTTTAGCTAGTGCCCATATAACTAAGTTTTCAGTGTTATCCGAGCTCTTCTTAGTCTTGAGAAGATCTCATGAATGATTAAAGGCCTGATAAGCGATTAGTGCTTCATCCTCGGGATCTAGAGAAGGGATGTCGCCAAGGTCTAATGGCTTAGAGTAACCTAAACATAGTAAGGGATTCAACCAAGAAAATATTAATTGGCTAATGAAATTGGACTTGCCAATTCTGATCGACATTGTGCACCTTTCGCAGTCAGCAGAGGTTCAGACAAACTTGGGTCTCAAGGGTTTTGAGAATTTAGGTGGCTGAAGAGTTTGAAAGCACAAAAGAGAAGCAACAAGTTTACAAACCATGAAATTGTTCGGAGTTCAGAAATACGCTATCCCTGTAGAAATCATCATTAAGTCTTAAACGTACAATTACGTCAAAACAGAAAAGTATCTAGAACCAATTTTGAAATGGAATACCCCCCAGTGCTCAAACACATGTAAAACTATTGAGAAATCTGGTCCTACTTCGAATTCACCGTTCACCAGTAAGTTGTCTGTGTTTTCGACCATTAAATTGTGTCATGAAAAGATGGGGAAGAGAAAAAGTGCTAAATAGAGGTTGTGAAGCTCATAAACTATTATACATGTTCTATATAGATTATAAATCTTGGATCATAAAATTATAAGAAAAACGAAGTGCTAAATAGAGATTTTCCAAAATATTTTTAACTCATGGTTGGGTATGCAAAATATAAAACTTCTATATAGATAAGCTAATCTACATTAAAACTCTATACACATTTGTCTTGCTCTTCATAGAGGTTTCCAGAAGTAAAAGAAAAAATAGGACTGTACAGCAGAGCACATAATACATTTATGAACCAAGCCATCAAAAACTGAACACCTATCTCATATGAACCAAAACATTATGTCATCGTTATAACAGAAATCACGGGAATGCTACCAAACAATTACCCGATTCCTGTTACGTAATAATTTTAAACTACTCACCAGCTAAACATCGTCTCAATGCATCCTCTCAATGTCTATAAATCCACAATGTTGAAGTAAAATGTCTTATAATTAAGTGACTTAGACATAGATACATAAGTACATGCCAAAGATAGAATCAAAAGAATGACAACAAGCCCACACACCAAATGCACACGATAGCTACCAATCTTATATTATCACACAGCATAAATGTAGTGGGCGGATATCAGCAAGGAATGTGTATGCCCTTCTAGATGTTGGACTCCATATTTTTAAAAAAAAAAAAGACACACAAGATAAAGCAACAATCATGATTCAATTGCAATCGATTCTAGGAATTAAGCCAGCCTTGCTGTATTTTGAACTAACATACCCTCTACTAGAATAATAACCCAAAAGAAGCTCAATTTACCACATCCAGCAACTAAAAGAAAATCACAAACATCAAAATAAGGTCAAGAGATCTAAGATTGAATCCAATGTAAATCAGATCTGTGAGATAATAGAACTAACAAAACTGTGTTTAATCACATTTAAGAACCTAAATCTTCAATCCAAATCCCTAAAACAATCTATATAAAGAAAAGAGGGATTAGAGAAAGTACCTAGCCCGAGAGGTCGATCGAGGGAGAGACTGAGAGTTCGATCTGGGGAGCGACTGAGCGAGAGAGATGAGGTCCAGAGGTGGATCGAGAGATCGATCGAAGGAGAGACTGAGAGAGCGATTGAGATCGAGAGCTCGATCGAGAGAGGGACTGAGAGAAAGAGAGAATCGATCGTGAGCAGCTGAGAGAGAGAGAGACTGAGACAGAGACATACTCTTTTTTTTCTTTTTCTTTTTTATAAGTGACAGAGACAAACTTTCGTTCCAACCAAAGAGACGAAGAGTGGGTCGTATAAAATAAGAATAAAACGTTTCTAAATGTAAAACGGCTTAATACCATTTTTTAATAAAAACGGCTTAATGCCGTTTTAAACTAATGTTCCAATTTTGCAATTTTTTTGTGGTGTCGTCCTATCTTAATAAGGCATAGTAGGAGGTAGTAGCACCCATAACGCAAAATGTATACAGAGAGTCCAATACTCCACAAACCACCCGAAGCTGAATTATCCCTCTAGTGTGTTGCAGCATCTTCCCAACCCCTTGTATAATTTGGGACCCTTAAGCCCTGATCTTGTTAATCAAGATCCTTAAAACTTCTATATTAAATAAAAGGAGTATATTTACTAAACTCCCAGTATCCACAAGGGCTTGTTTGACGAGCATTTCTCCAATTGAAATTTGGATATTTATATAAATATAATGATATGTTATGAGGAAACTAAGCTACTAAATCATTGTTTGAAAACAAAAATCATCCCTTGCCTATCTGCCAACCTATTTGTATTATTTGCACTACACACATATCTTTTCTATTTTCTCAACCTGACTAATTCATCCACCTTTTCGCACACCTCTATTAACAAACTTCATCTCTTTGTGTTTGGTAGTGTTCTGTTAGCCACCTACTCATGTATGATACTCTGCAGGTGGAAACAATGCTTGGTTGCATGACCTGGCATTTGATAAAACTCACACTACTGTGTCTCGTCAATCAAATTGTTCGACTTGTCTTTGAAATCTCCTCGACCTTTCTTCACTAAATAGTGGATAAAAGGTCCGATTTATTAAATAGGGGACTTTTGAGAAATGGGAGTCGCCACCTAGTTTAGGTCTAAGAACCATAAATAACTCCAAATGGATATGGGTCGATCCACGAATCAAAGAGATGGGTAAGGGGTCAGATTACGGGTTTCGGAAGGTATTAGGCATCGAACCCGCCCGATCAAGAGAATCGGTCTCACTACAATCCAAAATCATCCTATAGTCAACATACAAATACCACGGTCAAAGTTACAGTCCAATCATCACCATCAATTTATATCGGACTTGCCAAATGAATCATATGGCTAGGATTCTCCCATTATTACATGATTATTCTTTGAATTCCACAAAAATAGAAGAATTTGAAAAAGTCATAATTAATTCCATAATCTAAAATCAATTAAGAAATTTCACATGCAAGTATTTCCCAAAATGTTCAAAGTAGAAATTGCCAAATTGGAACTCAAAGAATTTCCAAATTGGGAATCCGAAGTTCCCTAAATTAATATTCAAAAATATATGCTGAATTTCAAAATTAGAATTTTTAAAAATGGAACTTTCCCAAAATAGAAGTTTTCCAAAGATATCATAGTTTTGAATTAGAAACTTCTAAATCCATGAACTTTCTAAATATGAAATTACAAAATCATCTAAATTATAAATTGATTAAATGTGAAATTCCTAAAGTAGAAGTTTGTAAATATATTCCTTCCTTAAAACGAAATTATGAATGAGAATTTTAGAATTAAAAATGTGGATTTACCAAGGATCACCAATTTGGAAATTTATGAAATAACAAGAAAAAGAGTTCATAATACCATGCTTACCAAATAGTAGATCAACAAGTAACAATGCATAAAAAATATTGGAGATCGACAAACACCAATGCATACAAAATTTTCAAACTCAAATAATTCTCAAATCGACTCAAACGGGCAAGTATCTAGGACCATTAATTTTTCCAAAACAACTATCATGCAATGAGATATCTCAATTTTTTAGCAACATTTATCATTCAATGACATGCATACTCATCATGCTAAAAAAATATATCATCACAAACTCATTGTAAAAGTAAAGGACCATCATGCTTAAGTACAAGGATCATGTCATCACAAGTTCATAAAAAATGCATAAAAAAATAAAGACAAAAGCAAAACAACTTCTTTGCTAATCCTATCAATATGCAAAAAAAACACAAAACATATACATAAACAAAATATCCTCCTAATCCTACTAACATGCAAAGAATAAAAATAAAAAAAAACCTAAAAAAAAATAAAAATAAACAAAAAAGAAGCATAAAACCTAAACATTCTCATCTTCCTATCAATATGAAAATAAATAAATAAATATAAAGAAACCCCTAACCCTATCAACATACAAAAATGAATAAAGCCTAAAAA
This sequence comes from Akebia trifoliata, assembly GCF_017979445.1. NCBI lineage: Eukaryota > Viridiplantae > Streptophyta > Magnoliopsida > Ranunculales > Lardizabalaceae > Akebia > Akebia trifoliata. The sequence continues at coordinate 22,321,648 of NC_141386.1, forward strand.
AAACATTAAATATATATATGTATTGTCTTCATCAATATGCCAAGACAAAAAAAAATAATAATCATAGACAAGTATAAAAAAATATATTTTCCTAACCCTATTGAGACACAAAACAAATAAAAACATAGAGAAATATTAAAAAAAGAAAACTCTTCTAATCCTTCCAATATGCAAAAATAATGAATAAAAAAAAATATAAACTAAATATTATCCTAACCCTATCGACACACACACAAAAAAAAAGAAAATAACAAAATGCATAAAAAAAATCTACTAATCCTATTGATAAAAAAAATTAAAAGTACAAATAAAAAAAATAAAACAAAATAAAACTTACCTATAGAGAGGTGATAGGATCCGATTCCTTCAGATACGACCTCCAAAGCTTGTGAGTATCCGCTAAGAAGGATGAAGGCAATGAGATAGGAACTCTAGTATACGATGTAACGAGGCTGTTGCAGCAATGGATGTGATGGCTGCAGAGGTGTGCCTTGCAGTGAAGGTACTGCTACTGTTAGAGCGTTTTGGGGATGAGAGGAGAGAAATAGAGGGCTGCGGTGATGTTGTGTGGTTTGAAAGTAAAAAAAAAACGTGTTGAAGAAAGGGCTAAGATAAAAGTGAGTATGCAAGGACGTTGTTGAAGATGAGGGCTAAGAAAGAGGTATGTACAGTAGCGGACGTGAGAGAGAGAGAGAGAGGGATCTTGTTGAAGCCGTGGAGAAGAGAGGAGGGCAACAATGGGGTGCTCAGGTTCAGCCAAAACGTGGCTGTATTGGGGTGTTGTGTTGTGCAGAGAGAGGAACGAAGATGTATGCAGGGACGTGGTTATGCTATTGGGGAAGTTGTTGAAGATGAACTGAAGACAAAGAGAAGGTTGGAGAGGTGTAGATGGCGTGATGAAGAGGGATGGGAGTGTTGTTGCAGCAGTAGAGATGATGAAGGTGAGTGGAAGGGATGAAGTGCAGTGGAAGGGATGGAGTTGCAGTGGAACCGTTGGAGAAGAGAATAAAGGAAGATGAACAAGGAGAGAAAGAGGTCTGTGAGCCAGTCCAAAGAGGAGAGACGAAGGAGACCAGAGAGAGAGCAGAGAATGCAGAGAGAAGAAGAGACGTCCAGCCTCTTTCAAGAGAGAAAACGTTATCTCTCTTTGTAGAAGACATCTTTGTATTTTTTTTTTAAATTTGTTTCTTTGTTTCTCTTTTTAACACGCATTCCTCTCCGTTGGTTTCCTTTTGGAGAATGATGAGTAATGTTCCCACGCTACTCGTACCACGATGGTGGTCTCTTGTTGTCGAGTTACGATTGGTCGATTTTATCGAGTTTTTGTTGTTAATTTTTTTTATTAATTGATTAGTTTTAATTTGGTTGATCAATTTAAAATTTTTTTTATTGGATTTAATTTGTCGATTGCATTTTAATTTTAATTTGATCGGTTGTTTGATTTTAATTTTAAATTTAATTGTTGCTTGATTTTAATTTTAATTGTTTGATTGTTTAATTTTAATTGTCACTTGATTTTAATTTTAATTATTTAATTATTTGAATTTGAATTGTTTAATTTTTAATTTGAGTTTTATTTTTAGTTAGATTGGATTTCGATTTTTATTACATTTTCTTAAGGATCGGGATCTCTAAGTTCAGTTTGAAAGTTGAGGGGCATTTCGATCATTTTTATGATTTTTCTAAATTTCCCTATTTTTATCGGTTTGAGTCCCGTTAGACTCGAAATCATGTTTTGAGTGTAAGGAGATACTTTTGAGGTCTTTCGGAGGTCCGAAATTCATGAAGGGTATTTTGTCGATTTTTGTGAATTTTCATGAATTTAACATGAGGTTTCTTTCAGTCCCAACGTGATTATTTTTATGTTTCAAAATCTTATTTTTCTAGCGTGGTGAGGTCTCTAGGTTATCGAACTATGTAGCAAACCTAAGCATACGTTTTTACTAAATCGAGTGTAACGTGTAGCGATCCTAAGCGTGCGTAAATTTCTATGTTGAGTCGTAACGAGTAAGGGAGATGAAAAGATTGGAAATGGGAGAAGTGTAAAACAATATTCACAAGCCTTCGAATTCTTTGCGATCATCATTAGGAATTCACGATAAACAGGTAACGAATTGTTGAATTAGGCAGATGGAAAAATGAGGTGTCTACAGATGCCCCTCTTTGGCAGAGGGTGGAAGCAAACTAGATGGCCAATCTATTGTGTTAGATGGTGCGACATCTGAATGCCAAAGCTAGTAACAGCTCATTTTGCAGTCGGCTTTGGCAATTTTTCAAAATATCTAGATCCTTGAGGGTAAGCTCTCCTTGGACTAAAAAATGTCGAATCCTTGAATTTTAAGAAATTCTCCTTGACTGATGCAAATGCATTGCGAGTGTGTGTGGGTGCAACTCTGTATTGATGATTTTTTAAAAAGGCGCATCTCCATTCAACACATTCATGATGAGAGGATAACAAACTTATTGATGGAAAACTACGTAGTAAAATCTGAGCAAAGCCTGAGGAAATTATGAATTAAAAAAATGAGTAAAACTGAATAAAATATGAGCATACACTGAGCATAACGGAGCATAATTTGAGCATAATATGAGTAAAAGTTGAATGTCTTACTCTACCTACCCTGGGTGAAAGAGTAACGAACTTATTTTTTTTAGGGCTCCTACTCTACTTACTTGGGGTAGAAGAGTAATGAACTATTTTCTGGGAGTTCTACTCTACCTACTCGGGGTGAAAGAGTAATGAACCATTTTTTGGAGAATTCTACTCTACCTACTCATGGTGAAAGAGTAATGAACTATTTTCTAAGATTTCTACTCTACCTACTTGGGGTGGAAGAGTACTGAACGATTTGTCTGGGAATCCTACTCTACCTATTCAGGGTGGAAGAGTAATGAACTATTTGTTTGAGAGTCCTACTCTACCTATTTGGGGTGGAAGAGTAATGAACTATTTTTTGAGAATTTTACTCTACCTACTCAGGGTGGAAGAGTACTGAATGATTTGTCTAGAATTCCTACTCTACCTACTCGGGGTGGAAGAGTAATGAACTATTTTTCTGGGAGTCCTACTCTACCTACTCAGGGTGAAAGAGTAATGAACTATTTGTCTCAGAGTTCTACATTACCTACTCGGGGTGGAAGAGTAACGAACTATTATTTGGGAGTCCTACTCTACCTACTAGGGGTGGAAGAGTAATGAACTATTGTCTAGGAGTTCTACTCTACCTACTCGGGGTGAAAGAGTAATGAACTGTTTATCTGGGAGTTCTACTATACCTACTCGGGGTGAAAGAGTAATGAACTGTTTTCTAGGAGTCCTACTCAACCTACTCGGGGTAAAAGAGTAATGAACTATTTTCTGGGAGTTATACTCTACCTACTCGAGGTGAAAGAGTAATGAACTGTTGTCTGGGAGTTCTACTCTACCTACTCGGGATGAAAGAGTAATGAACTGTTGTCTGGGAGTTCTACTCTACCTACTCGGGGTGAAAGAGTAATGAAATGTTTTCCGAGAGTTCTACTCTATCTACTCGGGGTGAAAGAGTAATGAACTGTTGTCTGGGAGTTCTACTCTACCTACTCGAGATGAAAGAGTAATGAACTGTTGTCTGGGAGTTCTACTCAACTTACTCGGGGTGGAAGAGTAATAAATTACTTATCTGGGCAAAACAATTAGGAGATTAACAATAATTTTTGAAAAAGTTGGATTTTATGAAGATTTTCTTTGAACCTCAGGGATTTTCAAAATTGCTATCAAGAAATTACTTTTTAATTCAAGATTAACCATATCCTTTAGGATCGAAATTGATGAGACTTCAGAACAAAATGCCCCTAGTTTGATAAGAAATGTTGCATTGGGGATAATCGAACAGATTTCAAAAAAATGCCCCTTGTGTAAGGGTGGAACTGTACTCTTTAAAAAGGGAAGTGCCCCTGTTACGAAGTCTGAAATCTTTGATTACCGCAAGCACAATAAAGTTTTAACTTTTAATTTTGACTTTTTATATGAAGATTTTGAGTCAGGCTCAAAGAAATTGGAACAAAATATTTCTTTTTGAAATTCATCACAGAATCTATTCTTTCTCTCCATCGATTCACTTAAGGACGTGAAGCTCTTTAGATCAATCATAGACGAGACACTTGTATCCATTGAATCTATATTTGGTTCAAACTAGGTATTGATTGTACGATGATTAATTATTTTCATAAAGTCGATGCAGCTTGGCCCTTCAAACTTTCAAGATTTTGTCTCGGATCGCTTTTTGGATTCTCAACTGGAATGATATTTCTTTTGATTGCTCTGATTTTTGCCTAGATCGCCCTTTCAGGTTTTCAATCTAGCGAGTGTGCTTCTAACTTTTGCCTAGATCACCTTTTCAGGTTCTCGATCTAGTGAGCTTACAATTTTTTTTCTTTTTCTTTGCTCTAATTGTTGCCAAAGTCGTGTTTTCGGATTTTCAACCTTGCGAGCTTGCCTTGATTTTTGCCTAAGTTGCCCTTTCGGATTTTCAACTTAGCAGGCTTTATTTCCCTTTTCTTCCTTTTTGAACTTCTGGAATTACTGTCTAATCACGCTTTGTTTCCTTCCTTGACTTTTTCGCACGGTACTTAGGAGGACTTTCGTAGGTAAGCTTAGGACTGGACATAAAAGAAAGGAATTTTGAGGCTCAAAACCCGAATTCCCCTTGTGTGACATTTCTTTTAATTTCTTTTTTTTTAATTTTGTTCCCCATTTTTACAAGATTCTTTTTTGATTTTTTTTTCTTTTTTCTTTTTTTCTTTGTGAGGGAATCTATTTTTTTTTACTTTGATGTGGTCGAGCCTGAAGTAACTTCTCAGGTTGCCTACGTACCCTAGAATTTTGGGATCAGACCAAAACGTAGTTCAAATACATTCCCTCCCCTAGGTTGGATGATTGGGTTGAGAAAGAAAAAGGCAAAATTTTTATTTATATTTTTTTGAAAAGAGCTGCGATGGGCTAAGAAGGGAGATGTTTAACTAAAGAAGGCCTCCTTAAATGCAGTTCTGCTTGATCTGGTCAAGGTTGATTGATTCTAGCATTTTGGCGTCGTGATGATCTTTGAAGTCTAACAGCTTTTCCAAATAGTCTTGTTTTGGTGACGGGATTCCTTGTTGGGTTTGCAATTTTCTTTAAAGGCTCAATCTTCAACTTCCCGCATTTTTGCTTTCGTATCAAAATACTTTCGCAAAATTACAAATTTCATGGGTATTTTATTCATACTTTAAGAAATGAACTTTCCATTTCAAAGTTCCTTTCATACCACATAACATAGAACTCTGAAGTTGTCCGTATAAAAAAATTGAGTCGAAGTTTGACATGTTGAAGGCGTGAACTATGATTTCTCTTGTCAATCTCAATGTGTCTAACACATTTGTGATAGAAGTCTCGAGATTCTTATTAACTACCTTAGCAGTACTCCACTTTGGATTCCTTTCCATTTTTGAGAAATTCAATAATGATGTGACTCGTCCTCTAATTATGTGATTCCTCTCTAGTTCGTAGGACAGGTACCCATTTCTTATTGAACAACACCCAAACTTACCCAACATATCCTCATAGGACTACGTGAACAAGTCTTTTGAGTTTTCTGAATAAATTCATCGTCTCCTTGTGTTCTTCTGGGGATAAGTCAATTTCAATCTGAATTTTTTGAGAATTATTTTTTGTTCCGAGGTCAATGACCTTTCCTTCCTCAATTGGAGGTTAAACCTGACCTTTGTCTTCTTGTTTGAATAATTCGATTGACTCAGGAGGGGATTCCTTGTTAGAGAATCCTTTCCTAAAGCAAGATTATTAGTTAACTTGTTAATGCGCTCGAGGTATTCAGAAATTTCTTTTATTCAATTAATTTCAGATGGGATGACAGACACCATTACAGACTCGACAAACTGACTTGACTCAGTAGAAATAAAAGGCTAGATTCGATCTAACAAGAATAAGACATTGCGAAATAAATAATAAAAAAACCAAGACTCAAACTAAATCACATGACTTATGAAAAATTAAAGATAAGTACCCACAATGGATTTGATTACAAACTGAGAACTCAGGAAATTGCTTTCAACCGGTAGGACTGAAACATGGTAATCTTCAAGGAACAACTGGGCAATGTTGAGAGACTCTGTGGTAATTTGCCAGTCTTGAACTTCTTCTTCAGATTCTTTGTCCTTTTTTGACATTTTCTTATTCAGACTTGATTCTTCTTTATTGATCAAGATCATATAAAATTCAGATATTTTGAAAGTTCTTTCTTCTCGAGTCACATGTTCACGTTCATTGCGATAGAGGGAGAAGTGTTTGTATTTTTGGTCCAATAAGTAAGGATTTTCATCTTTTAAGAAACTAGATTCTTCCATTTGAGTGATGAGAGTAGAGCTACCATGATGAGGTGGGGACAAGCAATAGATTTCATCTGAAATTAGGTTGAATGCTTCACAGCCAGTTGTGATAACTTCCTGGGGGACTATCATTCCAATAAGATGAGGGCTAAGTGGTTTAGGATTGATTGGGTGGATGAGGATGACTAGTTCAAATAGGAGATAGGTATTGGACACCATGTTCAAGGTCTGGAGAGGTTGGTACGTAGGTAAAAGATTGGTTGTAACATTTGATTGCGCAAGGGTACGGACGGTAACTTTTTTTGCATCGATGAGGTCTTGAACAGTATGACGAAGAGCAACACAATGATTAGTAAGGTGACCAAGATTTTGGTGAAACTCACAAAATGAGTTGGAATTGTGAGAAGCGGGAAGTGGACGTAGTAAAAGTCAAGGAAGAAGAGGTGTAATGAGCCCATTACTTAATAGTTTCTAAAAGACCACGCTCAAAGACATCCCAAGATTAGTGAACTTCCTGCGCGGTCGAGGTTGACTAGGATTAATTTGGTCAATTGCCAAGGTAGTAGATTGGATGGGTGTAGCAGATGTATTAGTTACATGAAGATGATTAGTACTAGGCTTGGAATTGGGGAATGGCTTTCTGAGCTTATTGTCGGAAGGGTTGGAAAGGATCCCGGAAGCGAAGGCATCTTCTAGTTGGCTACCGACTTGCAATAGAGATTCGAATCTGGGGAGGTATTGGGCGACCAAGTGCTGAGCATATCCTTGTATGCAATTTTTCAGTATGATCGCTACTTGTTCTTTTTCTGATGGTCTATCCCACATTTGTGCAGCCTTGGCCCTCCAACGACCAATGAAATCAGTGCACGTTTCCCCATTCTTTTGTTTGGTTGATTCAAAATCCTCCTAGAAGTTTCAATTTCTGTGCTATACTTGTATTGATGCCAGAATGACTTTGACATACTTTCCCATATCCCTATTGCAATTGGATCTTGAGACATCAACCATAGTAGTGCTGATCCCAATAAGGTACGTTGGAATAATGATGCCATATGTTCATTACTTAGGCCTAGGGTGCGCATGTTAGTGACATATACTTTGAGGTGTGTTCTTGCATAACCTACCTGTAGACACCCCATTTTTGCACTCGCCTGATTAATCAACTCGTCAACCCGATCGCAATGATTCCCAATGATGGATGTGTATTCTATTGCTTTATTTTGTTACCAGACATGTTTCAGAAATTCGGATGAGGTATCTCGAACTGACAAAACTTAGAAACCACGCTACACTAGGACAATACGACCCTAGAAACATAGAAATCATCATCTCGCAAACCAAAAAGAAGCTTCACGATAAAAATCACTAAAAATGACCAAATTACCAAAATACCCCTAACATCAAAACAACCCTAGAGCTTGCATTACGCTTAGGAAAATCCACTCAAACACATAAAACAATAAATTGAAACCAAGTAAATCACTTCGCCAATTTTCACAAAATTTGACAAAATTACGAAAATACCCCTCATAAAGTTCACGACCATTTCATACAAAAAACTTCATAAATGACAAAAACCAACATTCCCATTGAATTCCTTACGAAAAACTTTTTTCAAAACATCCTGGAACATAGAAAAATGACTTAAAACGTAAAAAATCCTCTCCGAGGGCAAAATGGTAATTTCATAATTTTAATTATTTAAAATTTTAAAATTAATAAATAAATCATTAAATAATGTAAAGTGAAACATTAATAAAATTAATTTTAAAATGTAAACAAAAAAATCGATCAATCAGGCTTTCAGGCAAAATTGTTGAGGGTTCGCAAGATATTTCTTTAAGGACCCCTCCATTTGGGGGTCCAAAGAATTAAAGATATAATAGAGAGCGGTTCTCCAAAATTTAAAGTCAATGAAACAAGACTAAAGTCAAGATATTAAAGTCAATCAAATAAGATTAAAGTCAAAATTAAAGTCAATTAAGGAAGACTAAAGTCAAGTATTAAAGTCAATCTCATAAGACTAAAGTCAAAACCCTAATCTAAACTAATCAAGTCAATCTCATAAGACTAAAGTCAAAACCCTAAAGACTAAGTCCATCTCATGAGACCAAAGTCTAAACCCTAATCAAATCCTAATTCTCCTAAAAAAATTTATAAATAGGAGCCTCCACACCCTATTTTCGTATAAAAAGAAAAAACCCTAGGAAAGTAGGTGAAGAAGCCTCCACAACCTCTCCAAAACCCTAATTTTGGAGCCTCAACTCCTTACCTACACCCCTGCTTCGATTTTAACCCAAAAAACACCCGAAAATCTCTCAAAAGCATCCCAAAAATCCACAACAAGTTCGAAGCACCTAGATCCAAGAAGGAGATACCTTACCTCGGAGATCAGAAATCAGATCCGGAGATAGAACGAAGTAAGGAATACGGTACAAGGAGCCGTTTTCACCAGATCTGAGGGAATAGCACTTTTGCAGATCGAAGGTAAGATTTTTCATTATTTTTTAATCTAGGTTTGTCATTAGCGATGTAGATCTATTTGGGATAAGTAAAGACCGGCAATTACCGGGCGGGGTTGGTGCCTAACACCTTCCAACCCCATAACATGATCCCGGATTCAGATTTTCTATAGTAGATTAGTTCATTATCCGTTTTAGAGTCAGTTTGGTTCCTAGACCATAATAACTAGGTGGTAACTCCCAAACCTCAAGGGTCAAAAGCGGATCCGCGCACCCGCGGGTCGAGAGCGCTTTCAGTGGCGACTCCACTGGGGACATTGAGGATCAAACTTGAAAAACCCTAAGTGTGGGAGCATTGTTAGAAGCGACCTAGAATGTTTTTTTATTTTTATTTTTATTTTAATTATTATTTTTAGTTTGTTTAGCTATTTATTCTATCCATTTGTTGTTATTTTAGTTCGATTATTGAGTATGCATTTGGACAGTTGATATTTTGGTATATTATCGCCATGATTCGATCAAACACTATTTTTTATATCCAATCGAGGGTTTTTTAGAGTGATCCCAAATAATGTAAAATTCCAAAAAGGTTCTTAATAGATTAATGGTGGTGGAAGCGGGGAGATCGCCGTTTTTTTTTAGACACGTGTTGGTTATGTTTAAATGTTTTTAAAAAAAGAAAATAAAAAGAAATCTTCTTGCGAATAATTTTCGTAATGTGTGACAATTTTCTTTTCTTTTCAATCGAACTATTTTCATAAAAGAATTGTGCTGTCCATTAACAGCAAGAGAAATTGTTAAAAAAAAACAGAAAATAAATCAATCAATTTTCGGTGTGCTGTTGGCAACAACCATGGGTAATAGGAGGGGGTGCATTGAGAAAAAAAATGCTTTTATTTAAAAACACTTCTGTTTTTAAAAGAATTTTTTTTTTATTATTTCTCTTCTCTTCGTTTTCAAACAAGCCAGATCAGAGACCAATCGAAACCCAGCCGATCGACGATTGTTTGATATTTGGTCAATTTCTGATCTCAGAAAATTACAGCATTCTTTCAATGGAAAGGCATGGAGCTCCAAGTCGATTGCTCCTCCTCAGATTTAGTCAAACGTCATCGTCCTCAATTGAACCAAACCAGAAACTGATCTGGTTCATCTTCTCCAACCGAACCATATCTGAAACCAATCTAGTTCCAACGACTTCAATCCGAATTGGCTGATTCAAGATCGATCGGTTCAATCAATTTTTTTTTTTTTTTTTAAAGAAAATTTATCTCTGTCCATCTAGTTCCATCGTCTTCACAAAGGGACAGTCGGTTTAGCTTTCTTCACAATCATGGCGATTGGTTTGAGATCATTAATTGAAATTCTTTTGATCCATTCTAAGAGAGAAGTGCAAAGCTCGGATTTGTCGAGGTCACCCGATCTTGAAAAAGACCATTGTCTCTTTCGTCTGTCAAGGAGAGCTTGAAGGTTGTTGGTTATCGTCGATCCCGCCCAAAGAAACAGAGTTTAAAAAAAAAAGAAACTAAATCTGTTTTGGTTTGTTTTTTTTTTTAAAAAAAACTGATTCGACCGAAATTTTATGTAGATTCAAACCTCTTGTTGGCTGTTTATGTTCTTCAACTCTCATATATCAGATCGGTATGATGAACATGAATCGAACCGTAGAAACGTTGAAATTCTGGGTTTGGTTTCGGTTGCTTTTAAACGGTAGATCGGATAGGTGCAAGAAATCTCTTGGATTTGGAATGGGCCGATCTCAGTTGATCTATTTTCACAAAATTAGTTTCTGTTTTTTGTTGAACTTTTGTTTTTGTTTAGGAATTTGCCGAGAACATCGACATGCTATGGAGATTGATGACAACATCAAAGTCAATCCGTTTGGTTTTGAACCCTTTTAATTTTTCATGTTTATTTCTTAAAATTTCTGGGATCAGAATCATTGGATTAGATGAGAAATTACAACTAAATAAGCATATTTTTTATGAAATAATTGCTTAATTTAACTAATGAAGAATGTGGTTGTTTAGTTTATCTCAAGCTTTTATTAACACATCAATATTCATTTATAACACACCAATCCATATGTGGGCAATTATTTATTTTTTCTAAAGGATTGATGTGTTATAAATTAATAATGGATTGCTAATACACCTCAATGTTGTTCTAATTGTTGGCAACCCTCTTTGCGGCTGAATGATTTGATATTTTGACAAACCAATTGTTCTAATGACACCTTAATGATTTACGTGGAAATTGGGGTGACACTAGTAAAAGATGGTTTGTCAACAACGATCCATTTGTTGGCTAAATTTTTATTGGGATTTTGTTTTTTATTTAAAAAAAAAAAAAAAAATTGGGTATTTGATTTTAAAATCTCCATCCTAACGAATATCCAGTCATCCTCGATGCAATATGATTTGAAATTCTGAATTATTTTTGGCCATCCGAAATAACCCTCGATTGGAATACATAAGGAAATAATGTTGGATTAAGTGCTTGCTATATGCTTGATATCCTCATCTTTAATCATGTGATTTGAATGGTTTTGATCTTGATTAAGTATTCATGTGATTAGGATAGTGTTTATTTCAATTAAATATTCATGTAATTCATGTTGTAATGATTGGTTTGATTGGATCCGTGGGCCCATGTGTTTGGAAAAGGTCCCGGGCACACCCCACCCTGTTTTGCACACACCACATGCACGTTTACTGTTTTACTCACTTACACGTCCCATATAGCCAATGTGGCACTAGTGCGTTATCATTCATGAAAATCACAACTCCAGTCACGTACCTTAGGGTATATCAAACTGGGGGCATTAATACCGTCTGATCAGGTGATTCTGAGAGATATGTTGATGCACCCAGGCTGGAGTGACCTGAGCCTTTGACCTATTGTGAGTCACACAGTCACATGTCCCGATTGCCAACGTAGTATTAATACGTGGTCGGTCTCCTCGTGGGATGCCAAACCATTTATGAAAGCTACAACTCTCGACTCGTACCCATAGGTATGTAAAAGATAATCTAAGTATATCAATTGCACTTCTTGGTCAAAACCAGTGCCTAAGCGAGATCTTGCCCCACTGTACCCTACTGTACGAGGGGGATAGACTACGTCTATTCTAGACGAGAGGTATTTAAGTGGGCCCTTGCTCAGCATCGTGCGCCACCTCTCAACAGAGATCAAACTGACTGTTTTTGGCTTTAGGGAAGTGGGTTGAGGTTTTAGATTATCACCTATACGGTATATCAAACCAAGTCACCACGTATCGAAAGGTATATAGGTGTGTTTGGGCAAGGGTGGCCAGATAAAAATGCATTGCACGTAGTAAGCTTAGAGTCTAGAAACATTTCCTGTAGGTCACGACTCGAACTTGTCATGGGTGTTCCCGGGTTGTTTATTGAATGGAACCTTTGGATTGATGAATGTATGTGAATGATGTGAATGATGAGATCAGAGTGTATGATTGTCCCCAAGAATCAAAAATGTTATTTTTGGAAATTAAAATGGGTGCACCAACCCAATAAAAAATCCATTTTAAACTTGACCTAGTCCATCTCGATCCAACGATCCGTATGGGCCGAGCCATTTCAATCAAAATGAAATTCAAACTTTTTTCTGATTCGGATTTTAAACCCATTTTAAAAGAAAAAAAATGTTTTACAGAAGAAAAATGTTTTCCAGAAAAGAAATGCTTTTCAAAAGTAAAATATTTTCCGGAAGAATAAGATTTTTCAAAAGGAAATGCTTTCCCAAAAAATTTTCTAAAAGAAAATGTTTTCTAAAAAAAAGAAAATGAAGAAAAATATTTTTCAGAAAAAAATTGTTTACAAAAAATCTATTTTTGCATGAAAAATTATTGAAATATGTTTGTGGAAGTTGTTATTCAATGAAAACATTATTTGTCAATATTTTTCAAGAGTGCAATAAAATTATTTTTCTGAATAATCATTACATTAATGAATTGTTTAATGGATTGGTGCACAAAATTCAATAAAATCTTAAAGTTCATTTAAAATGTTATCAAGGGGGTGACACTGAAATTAGTTAAATTCACTTTCAAAGAGGTTTAAGGGTTATCATTGTGTCTAAGCTCAATCGTCCATCGTCTAGCTAGGGTTGTAAATTCGGTCAGTTAGAGTAAACGTCAATATCAAGTCAACAGTCAAAAATGACCTCAAAATTTCTCAACATCGTCTAGTTGTTCTTTAAAGATCATAGTGCTTCAATCCTACCGGTTATAAGCAATATCTCAGTCCTCAGTCCTAATCAAACTCTTGTGGGTATTTGTCTTGAGTTTTCATGAGTCATTTGGGTTAGCTCGAGTCATTTTTTCCAGCAAGGTCATGTCTTCCTTAGATTGAGTCTACTCTTTCCTATTGAGTCAAGTTATTTCATCAAGTCTATAGAGGTGTCTGTTGCCCCATCTGAAATTGATCGGATAAAGGAAATTTTTGAATACCTCGAGCACATTAACTAATTAACTAATAATTTGATAGATTTCGTTTCTGAACAAGAAGATAAGAGTCGGGCTCAACCTTTAATCGAGAAAGGAAAGGTCTTTGACCTCGAAACAAAAAATAATTCATAAAGAGATTCAAATAGAAACCATCTTATCCCTAAAGGAACACGAGGGGATAATGAATTTACTCAGAAATTTCAAAAGACTTGTTCGTGTGATCATATGAGGGTATGTTAGGTACAAGTTTGGGTGTTGTTCAACACGGAATAGATACTCGTCTATATCGATGGAATCAAAGAAGATGTTATAAAATGTATCAGCACTATCCTTACTACATCTTGAGTTTCAAATCACATATTATCAGTTGATATGGGGTACCTTTTGAACTGATATCTGATAATGGGTCGTACTTCAAAGCATAAATTATTACTCTATGTTTAAAGTTGAATATCCGAAAGCACAAATCATCCCCCTACCGTCCTCAAATCAATGGAACGGTTGAAGCAGTTAGTAAGAGTCTCAGGACTATCATCAGGAAAATGTGTCAATCACATCGAGATTGGTATGAAAAACTGCCATTTGCACTATGGGCATATCGAACTTCAATTCGATCCTCTACTGGAGCTACTCCCTACTCCTTAGTGTATGGCATGGAAGCAGTCTTGCCAGTTGAAATGGAAATTTCATCTCTGAGGGTCTTGTTGGAAAGTCAGTTGTCAGAAACAGATTGGGTTCGCCAGCGGTATGAAGAATTGAATTTGATTGAAGAAAAACGACTGAGAGCTTTGTATCATGTGCAAGCTTATCAAAGAAGAGTTGCCCGTGCATTTGATAAAAAGATCAAGGCTCGTCACTTACAAGTCGGGATTTAGTACTCAAAGAGAATCGGACACCTATCTTTGACCCTAAAGGGAAGTTCAAGCCAAAATGGGGAGGTCCGTACATCATCAAGGAGATATTACCAGGAAAAGTTGTCAGGTTTCAAGATCATGACGAACTCGAGTTACCAGAACCAACCAACCTTGACAAATCAAACGGTAAGGAGGCCATTTTTTGTCGAATCAATTTTCCTATTACCTAATTCTTTATCTCCTTTCTCAACCCCTTTGCAGCCTGTTCAAAAAGAGAAAAATTGTGCCTTTTATTTCTTAGCCTGATCACCTAACCTAGGGGAGGGAAGATCCGAACTACGTTTTGGTCTGATCCAAAAATTTGGGGTACGTAGGCAACCTGAGAAGTTACTTCAGGCCCGACCACATCAAAATAAAAAAAATATATAGATTCCCCGACAAAGGAAAAATCTAAAAAGAAAAATATTCAAAAGAAAAAGAAATATCATCCAAAATGGAGAAGAAAGTTCAAGAAAAAAATTTTAAATGAAATGCCACACAAGGGCATTTGGGTTTTTTTGAGCCTCAAAATTCCTTTCTTTTTATGCCTAGTCCCAAGCCTACCTATAAGAGTCCTCCTAAGTACCGTGTGAAAAAGTCAAGGAGGGTAGCGAAGCATGATCAGACAGTAATTCTAGAACTTCAGAGGAGAAGAAAAAGATAAAAAATAAAAAATGAAGAAGCCTGCTAAGTTGAAAACCCGGAAAGGGCGACTTAGGCAAAAATTAAGGCAAGCTCGCAAGGTTGAAAATTTGAAAGGACAACTTTGACAACAATCAGAGCAAAAAAAAAAAAAAAAAGGAGCTCGCTAGATCGAAAACCTGAAAAGACGATCTAGGCAAAAGCTAAAGCAAGCTCGCTAGATTGAAAACCTGAAAAGGTGATCTAGGCAAAAGTTAGAGCAATAAAGAAAAACAGAAGAAAATCCCAAGCTGAAAGTGGCCCGAGCTGAAATATCAGAAGTCCGAATCATCAAGGACAATACTTAGCTTAAACCAGGCAAAGACTCAGGAACCACAGGTATCTTGTCTACGATCGATCTGAAAATGTTTACTTCCCCAAGTGAACCAAGGGAGAGAAAAGTGAATTCTATGATGAGTCTCAAAAGGAAATATTTTGTTCTCTTGAGCCTGACTCAAAATCTGCAATAAAATTAATCAAAATTAAAAGTTGGATCTTTATTGCCCTTATGGTAATCAAATATTTCAAACCTTCATACAAGGGGCATTTTTCTTTTTTCTCTAAATATATAATTTCCCCCCTTATACCAGGGGCATTTTCTTTATGATGCGATCAATTATTTCCAATGCCATGTTTATTGTCAAACTAGGGACATTTTGTTTTTGAGTAATGTTAATCCTTAAAGGTAATGGGAACCCCAAAGTTAAGGGTACCCTCTTGATAACAGTTTTTCGAAAAACTCGTAAGGTTCAAACTCAGGTTTTAAATTCATAAAACTTTTTGGATAAAACCTTGAGGTTCAAACAAAAGCACTTTGGATCTCACATTTGACTGTGTCTTAAGATCAACTAGTAACTCATTAGGAAATATGGCATTATTTCGTTCCCAGATTCCTTTTAGATTCAATCATTCTTAGATTCGATCATTACTCTTCCTGATTCATTCCAATCAGTCTTCTCAAAATTCATTCATTCTTTCTCAAAATTCCTTCGTTCCTCTACTAGTTTTGCTCAGTTGCCGCCAAGGGTTATCTTGGATTTTGCTCCGTTACCGCCAAGGGTTAACTTAGATTATGCTCAAATGCCGCCGAGGGCTTTCTCGGAACTATGCTCAGATGCCGCCAAGGGTTTTCTTGGAATTATGCTCAGATGCCACCAAGGGTTTTCTTGGAATTATGCTCAGATGCCGCCGAGGGCTTTCTCGGAACTATGCTCAGATGCCGCCAAGGGTTTTCTTGGAATTATGCTCAGATGCTGCCGAGGGCTTTCTCGGAACTATGCTCAGATGCCACCAAGGGTTTTCTTGGAATTATGCTCAGATGCCGCCGAGGGCTTTCTCGGAACTATGCTCAGATGCTGCCGAGGGCTTTCTCGGAACTATGCTCAGATGCCGCCAAGGGTTTTCTTGGAATTATGCTCAGATGCTGCCGAGGGCTTTCTCGGAACTATGCTCAGATGTCGCCAAGGGTTTTCTTGGAATTATGCTCAGATGCTGCCGAGGGCTTTCTCGGAATTATGCTCAGATGCCGCCGAGGGCTTTCTCGAAACTATGCTCAGATGCCGCCAAGGGTTTTCTTGGAATTATGCTCAGATGCCACCAAGGGTTTTCTTGGAATTATGCTCAGATGCCGTCGAGGGCTCTTGGAATTATGCTCAGATGCCGCCGAGGGCTTTCTCGGAACTATGCTCAGATGCCACCAAGGGTTTTCTTGGAATTATGCTCAGATGCCGCCGAGGGTTTTCTCAGAACTATGCTCAGATGCCGCCAAGGGTTTTCTTGGAATTATGCTCACATGTCGCCGAGGGTTTTCTTGGAACTATGCTCAGATGCCACCAAGGGTTTTCTTGGAATTATGCTCAAATGCTGCTGAGGGCTTTCTCGAAACTATGCTCAGATGCCACCAAGGGTTTTCTTGGAATTATGCTCAGATGCCGCCGAGGACATTCTCGGAACTATGCTCAGATGTCGCCAAGGGTTTTCTTGGAACTATGCTCAGTTACCACCGAGGGTATTCTCGGAAGTATGCTCAGTTATCGCCGAGGGTTTTCTCGGAATTATGCTCAGTTTATGCTCAGTTTATATTCAAATTATGCTCAGTTTATACTCAGATTATGCTCAAATTATGCTCAGATTTTAAATCACACACTTGCACAGTTGTTACATCAGTCAAGGAGAATTTTCTAAAATTCAAGGATTTGATACTGTCAGTGAGAGTTTGCACTCAAGGACCTAACAACCTTTTTAATTCGGGGAGGGTTTTACCCTCAAGGATCCGAACACCCCGACGAATTGCTAAATTAGGCTGCAAAATGAACTGTCACTAGCTTTGGCATTCAGATATCGCACTATCTACCAAAATAATTTGCTATCTAGCTTGCTTCAACCCTCAGCTAAAGAGGGGCATCTGTAGACACCCCATTTTTGCACTCGCCTGATTAATCAACTCGTCAACCTGATCGCAATGATTCCCAATGATGGATGTGTATTCTATTGCTTTATTTTGTTACCAGACATGTTTCAGAAATTCGGATGAGGTATCTGGAACTGACAAAACTTAGAAACCACGCTACACTAGGATAATATGACCCCAAAAACATAGAAATCATCATCTCGCAAACCAAAAAGAAGCTTCACGATAAAAATCACTAAAAAAATCAAATTACCAAAATACCCCTAACATCAAAACAACCCTAAAGCCTGCATTACGATTAGGAAAACCCACTCAAACACATAAAACAACAAATCGAAACCAAGTAAACCATTTCGCTAATTTTCACAAAATTTGACAAAATTACGAAAATACCCCTCATAAAGTTCACGACTATTTCATACAAAAAACTTCATAAATGACAAAAACCAACATTCCCATTGAATTCCTTATGAAAAACTGATTTCAAAACATCCTGGAACATGGAAAAATGACTTAAAACGTAAAAAATCCTCTCCGAGGGCAAAATGGTAATTTCACAATTTTAATTATTAAAAATTTCAAAATTAATAAATAAATCATTAAATAATGTAAAGTGAAACATTAATAAAATTAATTTTAAAATGTCAACAAAAAAATCGATCAATCGAACTTTCAGGCAAAATTGTTGAGGGTTCGCAAGATATTTCTTTAAGGACCCCTCCATTTGGGGGTCCAAAGAATTAAAGATATAATAGAGAGGGGTTCTCCAAAATTTAAAGTCAATGAAACAAGACTAAAGTCAAGATATTAAAGTCAATCAAATAAGACTAAAGTCAAAATTAAAGTCAATTAAGTAAGACTAAAGTCAAGTATTAAAGTCAATCTCATAAGACTAAAGTCAAAACCCTAATCTAAACTAATCAAGTCAATCTCATAAGACTAAAGTCAAAACCCTAAATCAAAATCCTAATATAAACTAATCAAGTCAATCTCATAAGACTAAAGTCAAAACTCTAAAGACTAAGTCCATCTCATGAGACCAAAGTCTAAACCCTAATTGAAACCCTAATTCTCCTAAACAAATTTATAAATAGGAGCCTCCACACCCTATTTTCATATATAAAAAAAAACCCTAGGGAAAGTAGGTGAAGAAGCCTCCACAACCTCTCCAAAACCCTAATTTTGGAGCCTCAACTCCTTACCTAACACCCTTGCTTCGATTTTAGCCCAAAAAACACCCGAAAACCTCTCAAAAACATCCAAAAATCCACAACAAATTCGAAGCACCTAGATCTAAGAAGGAGATACCTTACCTCGGAGATCAGAAATCAGATCCGGAGATAGAACGAAGTAAGGAATACGGTACAAGGAGCCGTTTTCACCAGATCTGAGGGAATAACACTTTTGCAGATCAAAGGTAAGATTTTTCATTATTTTTTAATTTAGGTTTGTCATTAGCAATGTAGATCTATTTGGGATAAGTAGAGACCGGCAATGACCGGGCGGGGTTGGTGCCTAACACCTTCCAATCCTGTAACATGATCCCCGGATTTAGATTTTCTATACTAGATTAGTTCATTATTCGTTTTAGAGTCAGTTTGGTTCCTAGACCATAATAACTAGGTGGCGACTCCCAAACCTCAAGGGTCAAAAGCGGATCCGCGCACCCCGCGGGTCGAGGGCGCTTTTACTACCCCATTGAATTTTTTCATTTCTGGCATTACGAACTTTTCGGACAAACGGATTCTAGGGATTTGATTTAGGGCCTTGATACCTGGTATGATTTCATCAATGCCTTTTATGCTTTTCAAGGCTGTTTCCAACTGAGTCATTCTATTAGCCAGCAGCGGATTTTCATTGAAGTATTCTTCATTTCCATCGAGCTCGTAAACATCTTCTAAATTTCTAGTAGTACTTCATTCTGATCCTTTGCCCCTTTGATCATCAAGAGGATTTCTTGTTGACTCAGAGATCTGCTCTAATACTTCTACCTTGCTTTTTATGCTGTTAATATCCATTGCAAGTACCGCTAAGATTTTATGAATTTCTACAAGTTCAGATTCAGAGGCCATTTCTGATGGTTCATTTGGTGCTGATGTTCATCCCAAACGACCTGACTCTCGACTCCAACTAGGTGGTGAACGCTTAAGCTTATGAGCAATGATATCCTGAAACCCCATCAATATTGGATCATTTGTTACATACCCGAGGACAGGTTTTAACAATTAGAACTAAAAGTCCCTCTTGATAGCGTTTATTAAATTAACCCCTTAGATTCAAAGTTTTTAACCAATGAAACATTCCGAGCAAGGGATTACATGAAAATGATTTACTGATTGATCAAGAATCTTTGAAAATTTTGAATCATAATTAAGGATTGTACGACCTTTAAAAAAAATAAGATCTAAATTGTACTAATCGATACATCCCTTAATATGACTTTTTACTAATCTCGATCTTGTTGATTATAAAAATATTCAATCCATTGAATTAAATTAGCCAATAAAAAGTGATTGAGACTATGTACCCAATGGAAGTTGGGCCAATTCGACTCAATGGATTCGAATATTTTTCTTGAATCATTTCATCTATTATTCTTAAGCCAATTAGTCCAACTAGTTTATAAGATCCATTTACCAAGTGGGCTAACTAGTTTAACTTGACATTGATCGGCATGTTTCATCAATTACATTTATTGGGTTGGACCGGTATTGCGGGTTCAGTTTGAGCGGTATGGACCGGTCCACCCTCTTACATGTTGGTTAAATTAAATAAAGTAACCTAGGAGCACTCTTGGTCAGTTCGAGTCATGGCCTAATGGGACCGCACCTATATTCAAGGTTCTAAGCTCACTATATGATTGAGGTTAGGTTAGAACAAAGCTTAGATTACTTCAGCCCGAAACGCCGATATACTATCCCAGTTTTACTTGGTCAAGCAGTACGTGGTGCTCCAGTTTGATATACCCGAAGGTACTGTACTGAAGTTGTAGCGTTTACTGTCATCCCTTATGTCCCGAAGGACCAAGTTAGCTTGGATCCGGCTATGGGAGTTTATAAGGATATGTTATGATGCAAACATGTAGATGCATGCTCGTGACTATGTGCAAAGGGACAAAGTGCGCCCAGGGTGTTTTCTCGAATATCCAATCATACAAACCACATTAATCCCATCATCAAACCAATCACAATCAATACAATAATTGATTACATCCAATCACAACCCAATGAAAAAAAAGACAAAATCTAACATAATCTGAGTGTCTCATTGAGTCAACTGAGTTAACTCGAGTGAAAGTCAACCTAAGGATAGTCTTGGGTCGGGTCAAGTTTGACCCTAAAATCCTTAGTAGAGTCGCCATTGAAATCGCATCGACCCTTCTTCACTAAATAGTAGATAAACGGTCCGATTTATTAAATGGGGGAGTTTTGAAAAATGGGAGTCGCCACCTAGTTTAGGTCTAGGAACCATAAATAACTCCAAATGGATATGGGTCGATCCCCGAATCAAAGAGATGGGTAAGAAGTCAGATTACAGGTTTCGGAAGGTGTTAGGCACCAAACCCGTCCGATCAAGAGGATCAGTCTCTATTACAATCCAAAATCATCCTATGGTCAACATACAAAAACTACGATCAAAATCACTATCCAATCATCATCATCAATTTATATCGGGCTTGCCAAATGAATCCTATGGCCAGGATTCTCCCATTATTACATGATTATTCTCTGAATTCCACAAAAATAGAAGAATTTGAATAAGCCATAATTAGTCCTATGATCTAAAATCAATTAAGAAATTTCATATGCAAGTATTTCCTAAAATGTCCAAAGTAGAAATTGTCAAATTATAACTCAAAGAATTTTCAAATTGGAAATTCAAAGTTCTCCAAATTAATATTCAAAAATATATTCTGAATTCCCAAATTAGAATTTTTAAAAATGGAACTTTACCAAAATAAAAGTTTTCAAAGATATCACAGTTTTGAAATAGAAACTTCTAAATCCATGAACTTTCTACATATGAAATTGCAAAATCATCTAAATTAAAAATTGATAAAATGTGAAATTCCTAAAATAGAAGTTTGTAAATATATTCCCACCTTAAATAGAAAATTGTTCAATTTCCCTATAGAAAATTCCAAATACCAATTTTGCAAAATGAAATTATGAATGGGAATTTCTTAATTAAAAATGTGGATTTACCAAGGATCACCAATTTGGAAATTTATGAAATAACAAGAAAAAAAGTTCACAATACCATGCTTACCAAATAATAGATCAACAAGTAACAATGCATACAAAATATTGGAGATCGACAAACACCAATGGATACAAAATTTTCAAACTCAAATAATTCTCAAATCGACTCAAACGGGCAAGCATCTAAGACCATCAATTTTTCCAAAACAACTATCATGCAATGACATATCTCAATTTTTTAGCAACATTTATCATTCAACGACATGCATACTCGTCATGCTAAAAAAATATATATCATCACAAACTCATTGTAAAAGTAAAGGACCATCATGCTTAAATACAAGGATCATGTCATCATAAGTTCATAACAAATGCATAAAAAATAAAAATAAAATAAAGACAAAAGCAAAACAACTTCTTTCCTAATCCTATCAATATGTAAAAAAACACAAAAAATATACATAAAAAAAATATCCTCCTAATCCTACTAACATGCAAAGAATAAAAATAAAACAAAAATAAAAATAAAACCTAAAAAAAAAATAAAAATGAACAAAAATGAAGCATAAAACCTAAACATTCTCCTCTTCCTATCAATATGAAAATAAATAAATAAATAAATATAAAGAAACCCCTAACCCTATCAACATACAAAAATGAATAAAGCCTAAAAAAAATTTTAAAAAAAATATATGTACTGTCCTCATCAATATGCCAAGACAAAATATAAAAAAATCATAGACAAGTATAAAAAAAAAAATATTTTCCTAACCCTATTGAGACACAAAATAAATAAAAACATAGAGAAATAATTGAAAAAGAAAACTCTTCTAATCCTACCAATCTGCAAAAATAATGAATAAAAAAACAACGTAAACTAAATATTCTCCTAACCCTGTCGACATACACAAAAAAAAAAAAAATAATAGAATGCTTAAAAAAAAATCTACTAATCATATTGATAAAAAAAATTAAAAGTACAAAAAAAAAATATAACAAAATAAAACTTACCTATAGAGAGGTGATAGGATCTGATTCCTTCAGATACGACCTCCAAAGCTTTTGAGTATCCGCTAAGGAGGATGAAGGCAGTGAAATAGGCACTCTGGTATACTATGTAACGAGGCTATAGCAACAATGAAAGTGATGGCTGCGGAGGTGTGCCTTGCAGTGAAGGTAGTACTGATGTTGGAGCATTTTGGGGAGGAGAGGAGAGAAACAGAGGGCTGCGGTGATGTTGGGTGGTTTGAAAGTAAAAAAAAAAAACGTGTTGGAGAAGGGGCTGAGATAGAAGTGAGTTTGTTGGGACGTTGTTGAAGATGAGGGCTGAGAAAGAGGTCTGTAGAGTAGAGGACATGAAAGAAAGAGAGAGGGATCTTGTTGAAGCCGTGGAGAAGAGAAGAGGGCAGCAATGGGGTGCTCAGGTTCATCCAAATGTGGTTGTATTGGTGTGTTGTGTTGTGCAGAGAGAGGAACGAAGATGTATGCAAGAATGTGGTTATGTTGTTGGGGCAGTTTTTGAAGATGAACTAAAGAAAGAGAAGACTGGAGAGGTGTAGAGGGCGTGATGAAGAGGGCTGGGAGTGCTGTTGTAGCAGTGGAGATGATGAAGTTGAGTGGAAGGGATGAAGTGCAATAGAAGGGATGGAGTTGCAGTGGAAACGTTGGAGAAGAGAATAAGGAAAGATGAACAAGGAAAGAGAGAGGTCTGTGAGCTAGCCCAAAGAGGAGAGACGAAGGAGACCAGAGTGATAGAGCAGAGAATGCAGAGAGAAGAAGAGACGTTCCAGCCTCTTACAAGAGAGAAAACGTTATCTCTCTTTATAGAAGACTTCTTTCTATTTTTTTTAAATTTGTTTCTTTGTTTCTCTTTTTAACACGTATTCCTCTCCTTTGGTTTCCTTTTGGAGAATGATGAGTAATGTTCCCACGCTACTCATACCACGATGGTGGTCTCTTATTGTCGAGTTACGATTGGTCGATTTTATCGATTTGGTTAATTTTTGTTTTGAGTTTTTGTTTGTTGATTAATTTTTAATTTTAAGTTTTATTAATTGATTAGTTTTTATTTTGGTTGATCAATTTTAAATTTTTTTGATTGAATTTAATTTGTTGATTGCGTTTTAATTTTAATTTGATTGGTTGTTTGATTTTAATCTTAAATGTTTAATTGTTTAATTTTAATTGTTGCTTGATTTTAATTTTAATTGTTTGATTGTTTAATTTTACTTGTCACTTGATTTTAATTTTAATTATTTAATTATTTGAATTTGTATTGTTTAATTTTTAATTTGAGTTTTATTTTTAGTTAGATTGGATTTCAATTTTTATTACATTTTCCTAAGGATCAAGATCTCTAAGTTCAGTTTGAAGGTTGAGGGGCATTTCGATCATTTTTATGATTTTTTTAAATTTCTATGTTTTTATTTGTTTGGGTCCCGTTAGACTCGAAATCATGTTTTGAGTGTAATGGAGATACTTTTGAGGTCTTTCGGTGGTCCGAAATTCATGAACGGTATTTTGTCGATTTTTGTGAATTTTCACGAATTCTAACGTGAGGTTTCTTTCAATCCCAACGTGATTATTTCTATGTTTCAAAGTCTTATTTTTATAGTGTGACGAGGTCTCTAGGTTATCGAACTATGTAGCGAACCTAAGCTTACGTGCTTACTAAATCGAGTGTAACGTGTAGCGATCCTAAGCGTGCGTAAATTTCTATGTCGAGTCGTAACGAGTAGGGAAGATGAAAAGATTAGAAATGGAAGGAGTCAGAAACAGTACTCACAAGCTTTCGAGTTCTTTGCGATCATCATTAGAAATTTACGGTAACTAGGTGACGAATTGTCAAATTAGGTAGATGCAAAAATGGGGTGTCTACAGTCTTTTAAATTCGATGGCGATAGGGTGATTCAGTTATGTTCCATTAGATGACGAAAGATGGCTTTAGTACACTCTGTATCAAAGTTCAATTCTTCCTTTACTTTAAAAATATATTTATGTTCTGACATACCTCATATGTCCAACATTTTACCTCAGTAACCTCTTTTATGACCTCTTCTATATCCTCAATAATCATATTGTGTTCTCTCTTCTGCCACATGTACTCTGACCTAACTTTTTTTATACCACTACCGAAGTCCATCAACTACCCCTTGCAAGTTAGCCATAAATTTGGTTGTCATGATAATCAAGTCCTTTCTGTACTCGGGTATCACTCCCCCAACAAATGCATCCATTAAACTCTTCTCAAACACATCATCAGTTAACTTATAGATCAAAGCCTAAAATTTGTCAAAGTAGTTGATCAATGTGTAGCATGTTTCTTGTCTACATTGTTGAGATTTTTCATGGTCACTAGCTTATGGGAGGAGAAGAAACGTCTGCAGATCAAATTACATAATTCATTCCAATTCCCTATGTTGTCATTAAGGAGGCTAGAGAGCCATGTAAAGGCTGGACAACTTACGGAGGTTAGGAACAACTTCAACATCAAATGAAGGTCCATAGCATGCTCTCCACATAGAATCTTGAATTTGGAGATATGCTTCCCTAAAGCTATAAAGTCGTCATACTGTGGGAATGTAGGAGCAGTAAACTTCTTTGGGAAAGGATGGAATAAGACCTCATTCTTAAGTACTCAACAATGATTCATACCCTCACTTTTCTCTACACTAAACATATCCTTCATTATTGAACGCATGATGCTCCTAATGTCAACCATGTTTTTCAAAACCATTCCTCTATGGGATTGTGCATCTAGGGGGTTCTCAGAGTTTCTTATTACTTCGTGGTATCTATATTTTTTTATCAGCTTTAGTAGTCATGCTGGCTTCTTTTTTCTCTTAGCTTGTCCTATTGTATGCTTCTTTAAGCTAAGCTATCTGAGACTTCAATGCCGCATTCTCTTCTGCCAACAACCCTTCTCGGGTTGGTCTTGCAAGTTCCCCGATTGGGGCTTTAGAAGTTGAGACATTGTCACGTATATGTACCTGATGAGTAGCTCGTTATTTTTTAACATAACCATAACACAAATCTCTGATGGTGTCCATGTTAATGGGTGCTTGAGTGATAAGTAGTGTCCGATAAACATCCTCACCCTCCATTATACAAGTTAATTCGATCAGACAATCATAAATCATGGCATTCGTGTTATATCATTGGGGTTGGCTTAGGACAGTATTAACTATTGAAAGTGCCTTTTCCTCAGAAAATTGAATCTTTTGATTTTGAAAAGTAGTTGTGAAGTTTAAAAAAAAAAGAAAGAAAAGAATGTCTATTTCACACACCAAATTCCAAAAGCTCAAAACAAGCAACAATGGTGCAATGAAGAACATAAATCAAGGAGAAGCATAGTGAATATAGACATGGCAATCATAATATGATAGGAGAAAATAAGAAATGTGCACCAAAAAAGGCAAAGCAACGAGTTATCAAAAAACTTGGGTACAACCTTTTCAATTTTTGGTGAAGAAAGTCAGTGTGTGGCAGTATACAAGTCAAGGTAGATAAGAAACAAAACAAAATGCAACAAGAAAAAAAAGTAAAAGAATGGGCACTAGAAAGAACAAACCAGCAAGTTATAGGATAACTCGGGTACAACCTTTTCAACTTCCGATGGAAAAAATTGAGTGCGTGCAAGTGCGTAGGATAGATATATGATGAAAAAGTGGACAGCATAACATTTTTTCAAGAAAGAAAAGTAATATCACATAATGTGCATCAAACCAAGATTCTGTGAATAAAAAAAAGACAAAATCGAGGGAAGATATCACAAAAAGTGATATTATTTTCTTGAAAGAAAACATGGGGTTGTACTCATCCTTAAGCAAAAAAAAAGGAACAAAATAGAAACAAATTCAACAATAAAAAAAAGGAAAAGTAAAAAAGTATAGGGGAGAAAATGTTGTTGGAAGCACAAAGTGAACGACCGTTCGCTTTAGATAGTGAATAGCCATTCACTGCGGAAATGAATGACCATTTGCTATCCATTACAAGCAGTTGTCCAGTGATCCCCCCGGCCCTTTTTTGGAAAATAAAGCCTCTAATGGGAAAAAGGTAGAAAAGAAAAGAAAGAAAAATAGAGAAAACAATATTCATTAAAGAGGAAGGAAATAGCTTAAAAAAAGGAATCTAGAATAAAAACTAAACAAATATTATATAAAATAGTGGAAACCAAGCCAAAAAGTACAAAAATAAATGAAGAACAGAAACACCATGGAGTAAAACCATCAGCAAAGAACAGTGGTGATGGTTTTACGCCAAAGAACAATGGGGTCAAACCATCACCAAAGCACCTTTTTTTTATTCCTCCTTTGGTCCAAACATTCTCTCCACAAATCTCTCAAATCATCCCAAAAAAATAGTGGTCATAATGGAGTCTATTTTTGAGTTGTATTTCAGCTCAGTTGAGAGTTTTACAAAATTGTTGGGTATTACTTTATCTCATCCAACCAATGTCAATAATAGTACCATCATCACTGCCACATGTAGATTTTCAAAAGAAAGAGAAAAAAGAGGAATCAAAAGAAAATATAAGTGATTTGAGAGTTTTTTTCTCTTGTTCCTACCACATAGGTGGTGGATCAAAATTCATCCCCTCAAGTGTAGGGTGGTCTCACTCTATGAAGTTTTGAATGAAAAGAAAAGGGAGTATCATGGCTTGAGATCAATTATTTTATTGTTTCAAACTAAGGCTATAAAATTAAATAAATAAACTTATAGTGAAGATGCTGGATAGTCTGTAATAAAGATCCAATAAAGATCTTGACCTTTTTACAAATTTTAATAGCATTTCCATACTTTTCCCCCAAAACTCAATAAAAAATAACTTACAACTCTCAAAGAGGCAAAAAAAAAAAAGTCCCCTAACCTTGTTTAGGACCTTCCTAGTTCTATAATTATAGGGAGGTTTTGTTAAAAAAATTCACTAGAAAAATACCAAAAAGTCCTCAATACAACACCAATATACTCAAAGCCAATGCTCATTATCTATCTAAGTGAATGGTCATTTGCTATCATCAATTTTTGGTTTTCTTATCTTTTTCTATCTTCTTTGGTGATCAATCCTCTGACTTTTGTTCTTCAATTGTTTCTACTCTAAAGGTTTGCCAATTTTGTGTTTATTTCAAACACTAAATGGGGTGGTGCCAAAATATCCTACAACACGTTCTAGTATGTCAGAAAATATGTTCATCATGCATTGTTGAAAAGTAGCGAGTGTTTTGCACAATCCAAAGGGCATGCAACGATATGCAAAAGTTTCGGAAAGACAGGTAAAAGTTATTTTCTCCTACTTGGAGGAAGCAATAGGTATTTGGTAGTACCCTAAGTAAACATCCAATAAAAAATAGTAGGAATGCCCTATTAGATGTTCTGACATTTGGCCAATGAAAGGTAAAGGAAAGTGATCTTTGGGAGTCATCAAATTGAGTTTTGTATAATCGATACACACTCTCCATCCATTCTAAACTGGATTGGGGATTAACTCGCTATCCTAGTTTACTGTAATAGTGATACCAGACTTCTTAGAAACTACCTAAATGGGAATGACCCAACATCTATCGAAGATAGGGTAGATGATACCCATATCTAATAATTTCATCACTTCACTTTGAATTACATCTTTCATCATAGGATTTTATCATCTATGTGGCTCTAAATAGGGTTTAGAGACATCCTTTAGATGAATATAGTGCAAGGAAATGATGTTTTCTTAAAACTTCTAATAATTTTTCCTTTTGAACTGAACTAAGGTGACAAGAAATGACTACAGGAAAAAATTATTTTTTGCCAAGAAATGCGTATCTCAAAGTTTCTAGAAGAGACTTGAGCTATAATTTGGGAGGATCAGTTTGGGAAAGAACAAGTGTGAAAGTATAAATGTGAAGATATTTTACTTTTATGTACCAATGGATAGATTTTAAGAGAAATGGATTTTGGCAAATCATTGACTTCACTTATAGATTCTTCTAAGTTGAAATATTGGCCAAAATAGGCCAAGCATCTCTAAGAGATCAGAATATCCTAAATCTTGACACATTCAATTCACCAATGGATTTATCATAATCACTTCCTCTACATTATCGACATCAATTCCTTGGAAATTGTGAAAGACATTCAATTTGACTTTCATATCCCTGAATGCTAAAGTCATAATCTTATTTTTACAACAAAGGATTGCATCAGAAGTTGTTAAAAATGGATGTCCTATGATGATAGGAACATGGTTATTTGGATTGATGACTAGCTTTATATCTAAGACAAGAAAGTCAACGAAAAAATATAAATCTTTGACTTTCAGTATCACATTTTCATCTACACCCTTAAGAACCTTAATGGACTTATCGACTAGGCTTAACGTGATGTCGATGGGTTCAAAACTCCCAAACCTAGTTATATAAAAATCGAGTAAGGTAAAAAGGTTTACATTCTCCCCTAAGTCTAAGATGTACTTTTTAACCACTTTATTTCCAATATTAATAAAAGTTGGACATCCAGGATCTTTAAATTTCAATACAACTATTTACTAGATGAAAGACGAAGCTTAGACTGCCATAATGACTTTTTGAGAAAATAATGTTTCCCACTTGATTATGGTTAAATCTTTAAGGAACTTGGGATAAATAGGCATTTGTTTAATGACATTTAAGAATGAGACATTGGTATGCATATTTTGAAAGACTTTGAAGACACCCTCAAATTGTTTACTCTTCTTATTGTCTTTAAGGTGATGGATAAGTGATGCTTTTGGGATTGGTGAAATAATAGAAAGATTTTCCAAATTACTTTTTATTTTATTTTATGATTTCTTCTACTTGGATTTTGTCCTTCTCTAGGACATCTAGTTCTTCATCATTAGGTTAGACATTGTTGTCCACCTTCTTTCCTAATTGTAAGGTGTGGATAGTCTGGACGAAATCTTGTGGGATTCCAGAATGACTTTCCATCTTATGTTAGTCTTTCGGTCCATTTGAAATCGTAGGTTGGCCTATAAGATTAGGAATAGTTTGATTGAAAAACTAACATTTCTCTTTTCCTCCTAAGGAAAGAGCTAACTGACCCAACTGAACTACCATCTTAGCTATGGACTAAACAATGACCTGATTAGTCTAGGTTTGAGCTTGGTTTGCTATTGAGTTTGGATAAGCTATTGTTACTACTTCATCAACTTGACCATCATAGACTTTAAGGATGATTGTTGTGGCTAGGGAGGTTGTAATTGATCTTGAAATCTAGAAGTATAGTTCTAATTTAAGTAAATTACTAAGATTTGTAAGGAGCTTGAAGAACAATGGCTTGGTTCATAGAAGAACCTGATTGCTTAGAAAAATTTCTATTATACTTAGTAGAGCACTAGATTGAATAAGTTCATTTTTTCTATATGATAAATTAAAATGGAGCCTATTATCTAGGTGAGAGGTTTGGCTAAACGAGTTTAGAGTTGACTTCCTAATAAAACCATAGGCATTAATAGCATTGGCTTGTTTGGCCTTAACGTATGAAAAATTGGGATAACATTTGACAAAATAGTCATTGTTGTCATACAAGACACATAAAGTACTTGACTTGACTCACACGGGCGAAATTGAGAAAGAATTAAAGTGAGGGTTACATATTGAAATGGTAAAAGCATCTAGCATTTTTGTAATTATTCACACCACTCATTATACTGGTCATGACATTCTTGAAATCAAGGTCTACTTTCATCTTGTACATACCAGACTTCTTCTATAGATCATCTCTATCAAACTCTTCATGATTAGTATTCCAATTTTGTGCATTCTTGACTAATTCAACAAGGAAATCGTACACTTGGTTGGAAGTTTGATTCAAGAATTGACCTTTATGAATAGACTCAACTACAGTACATTGATTCATGATTAAGCCTCTATAAAAATTCTACACCAACTTTGTTTTTTCAATGTCATGATGAGGGCATTTGACTAATAAATCGTTGAATCTTTTTCAAGTTTGGAAAAAATCTTCATCAAGTCGGCCTATAAAATTCTTAATGGCATCCTTTATTCTCTAGGTTTTGGCCACGGGATAAAATTTAGCCATGAGTTTCTTGAGTAAAACATCCCATGAAATTATGTAATTGGGAGCTAAAAAATTTGACCACATAGCAACGTGATCTTTCAAGGCTCATCTAGATTCTGATTTTTAAGGTTTGATAGATGGTCAAGAATCGATTAAGGTGGGTATAAGGTTGTCCATGTTCTAAATCATAAAACTTTGGGAGCAAGTTTATAATGGTTGCTCTAATTTCAAACTAAGTGGCATTATTTAATTGTAACACAATGCAAGTAGGTGGGATAGCAAAAGCTAAAGCAAAAGACTCATTGAGAGTTCACTCTCGATCACCCATCATGATTAATGATGGTTTCTTATGAATTCTGTTAATGGTACGTTCAATCTCAGGATCAAGAGGTTCTAATGTGTAGACACTTCATTTTTGCACTCGCCTGATTAATCAACTCGTCAACCCGATCGCAACAGTTCCCAATGATGGATGTTTATTCCAATGCTTTCGAGATACAAATTGAAAACTTGGGGTTTTACATTCTCTCCCCTCCCCCTCTCCCCTTAATAAAAAATTTCATCCTCGAAATTAAAATCATACCTTATCAAGCTTTGTTGTTATTCCACTAACACGACATGTATAATTATCTTATATTTTTAGTCCCAAGTCAATCTCATTTATAACTCATAACCTTATGTCACCTATATTGCGTCACCCCAACACATTCATTAATTAATTACTCCAATTTAAACTTATACTTCAATTAATCTATTATTTGTATAACCCTAAGATAATAATCAATTCACATTATATCACTTTCCCACCAATGTCTATTAACAACAATCCTTTCACATCTTCTATATTCTTTATCTTTATTTATCTCATCAATTACACCATCTATTATGTTTTACTCATACTTACTATGAATAGTACTCCTCAATGCATAGTCTTACCGCAAACACACCATGATATTTATATTCAATTCAATATTACATTTACTACTTATTGTGATATTTCCTCAAAACCTCTGTCATAACCTTTATAATTTAAAATCTTACTCGAGGGGATAAATCCTACATCTCATCAACTCTAATTTGATATATATATGTACTTCCCATTTTACCTTATATCAACCATCCTACCCTTCTCCTTTAAACATATCTAATAAATTATCTTGCAAATTAACCACATGTGAAGGGTCTGGCAAATACTTCTTCAACATGGACACGTGGAACACATTGAAGGCTTGGTCGAGTTGCGGTGGTAGAATCATTCTTCAAAACACACACTTTCTTACTCTACTCCCAAAATTATAACTTCTTCTAATTATTACTTAAATATAATTATAATATCGATTAAACCTTATTCATTTAACTTTATCTTACCCACATCACACATATTTTCATTTGCTACATAATCACATTACTAGCCTTACAAATCGCACTCGTATTCTCACACTTTACAACTATTCTAACACATGTTTTGCAGGTTCCTAAATGATCTTCTAAAAATCTCATTATTTCTTTGCAAATAAATAATGAGATTTTTAGAAGATCACAACCCTTGTAGTTTCTAGCTCTAGCAAGTGTGCAAACTCTCAACAGGTACTTTCTCATAGGTCACAACCCTTGTTCGCAACTGTGATAGAGGGCACTCTCTCTTGATATGTCCCACCTGACCACACGCGTAACATGTCAACAATCTTGTCTTAGTAGGTTTCTACGGAGTATGCAGTTGGTAAATTGGATCTTGCATGCTTTGAACTTGCCTAGTTAGTTCCTTTGGCCCTGTTGGCTCTTTTGGCCCTTAGGTAAGGTTATAGTCCTCTAAAGAATCTATGGCCTTCTGTAAATCTGTCAGAATAAGCTCGGGCGCATATCGTGACAACCTAGTGAACATCATATCTTAGTATTATAATTGAGAGATTACCCTACACTAATCTTAAAAACTCCTAGTGCTTGATTTCTTGAGCAATCTCAGATATAAATCTATCGAGAAATATCCTCTCAAAGTCCACCCACTCAAACAATCCATCTCCCAATATATTCATCTCAAAAAGTTACTAATGACTAGCATCCTTGTTCAACTAGAATGTAATCACCGTCACCCATTGATATCTCAGGCACTACATGACACTCAAAATCTCTCATGTCTTCAAAATCCACTCATTGACCTCAACCAAATTGAAAAAAACTCTCAAATCTCGGTGGACATAATCATTGAAAATTCTAAAATCACATCCCTATATTTACTAGTTCTTTAGGCTGGGTAATTATCTCATTCTTCAAAAGCACGACCTATAGTAGTGGTCCTAGAGGTAGAATAGTATTTGTATCTTCTGAAGAAATCCAGCACTCATTTATTTCTTGGATTTAGTGGTGCACATTGCAATTGTGGTAAGTCTTGTACCTTTTCTTGCTCCTGATTGCTAGTCTTTTCTATTTAAGTGGCACGAATACGTTATACTCTTTATTAAAATCTGATGATCTTATTGTTCCCTGAATTGGTTTGTCTAGCATTTTTCTAAGCCATACATTCTTAATCGATTGACGTCTTCCCGAACATTGCTCTCCTTTATGTCCCGATTTGTCATAGTCATAACGTACCACAACTCTTTCTTCTGATTAATTTAATAATATATGTTGTTGTTTCTTATAAAATTCTTGCATCTATTGAGTTGGTATGTCTATAATATCACTCCTCACATATTGTTATTTTTCCTATGAATTTGCTAGTTTTGTAATTTTTGTCTCTCATTAGATACTAATTGCCTTTCGTCCATTTGGTTTCGAGGTAGTGGTGATTGTATTATTCATATTTCATCTTTGGACTTGACATGAGATTCAATCATCTGTCTCATGAATGACATTAACTGTGCAACCAAGTTAGTAGTCTAATCCAGAATCTGTCTCGTCTCCATTGCGTTTTTGACCTCTGTCTCGTCCACTCCTCTCGCTTGTGTTTATCTATAACAGAGTACTTATCAGAATAATGCCAAAACCACTCTTACATAACTATGAATTGTTACCGTAATCTGAAACTTAGTAATGGACTCCATTTCTATTACTAACAAAACAAACATAGAATCATATCCTAGGTTTACTACACTTTATAGACATCTAGACACGAAAGAACTTGTAATCCAATACGGAACTATTGATGAGCTCAGATACCGAATTCTTAGTGACACTCTATGATTATCGATCTAATATATGTGGTATCAACTAATTCTCCAAAACACAGTAGATTTGAATCCCATACGGATCTAATGCTATGCTCTAATACTATCTGTGGTGACTTGCCAAACACTAACACAAATTCCCATGTCAGATCTCGAGGTACTACGTGGCACCTCGAAATTTCGGCATGGTCTCTTCTGTTTATGTTAGCATTCCAAGGCATTCAACCTACACCTGATAAACGACATACAATCTTGCATATATACATACAAAATATAATACTAGCGGAAGCCTATATACATCTAATAATATACGAAAGATCAGAGTATGGAAGAATAATCAGAATACAGGATTATACAAATATTCCTCACTCTAACAAAAGTCCTAATGCTTAAACAAAATCTATAATACTTTTGGAAAAATCGACACCACTAGGGTATATAGCCTCAGTACTCACCAGGTAATGAACTCTGGTAGTCTATCTGACCCACCAGATGATCCTCACTCATACTCTATACCTACCTCGCCAAGCTCTGAATCTGAGACTAAAAAATGAAGAAGGAAAGGGTGAGTAACAATGGTTACCCAGTAAGCAATCAAACAATTTCTGCCAATAATCTCTCCTAATATGAACGAATAAACATACGAAATCATTTTAAATTATGCAAAGTTTTACAGAAGAAACTACAATTAATTGATACATATAGCCAGGGATGAGCAACTAAACATTTTAAAAACTCACATTAAATCGATCAGCAGTACTCATTATAACATTCTTTTTTTATACAAATTTAATGGATCAAATGAAAACATTAATATATTAAAATAAGGCAACATGTACATAATACACAATGGTGGAGTAGTGGAATTAGAGAGTTGGGCTTCACGACTAGATCACTCCCAATCAGGACATGATGTTTCATAATAAAGTATTAGTTCCTGACTTTTTGGTCGATTGCTGTTTATCACACTTGCGGGACCATTTATCAGGCTCAGGTTGGTCGTTTGACATGACCGTAAGCAATGGGTCTCTTTTCGATGTATCAGAACGTTCGACTACTATAGATTATTAGTAATCATTGTCTAATCATCTTCGTCTATGCCTATCAGGCGTGCATGTGATTCCCAAATATACAAACCATTCGTATACGACTACCTTTACATTACAAGTTCACTGGTAAAGATAAAGAGGAATAAACCTGGATTCCAGTTGTAACTCCACTCTCATACACGTCTCATACCATGTATGAGCTTGGTGGTCCTTATTGTGTATCTCCGGATAGTATACCATTCCGGATGATATGACGCACTATCCCTTCTAGCATTCACAGACTCTTTAACAACTCACAAAATACCTACATATATATTATTTTCATTTGAAAACAAAAGAGAAATTAATAATACAAGGTTAAAAATGAATATCCAATTTTCTACCATGCAACTGTGGCCACCCGGCCTAAAATAAATAAAAGAACGGAAAAGAAAACATTGCCTCACACTAACAAAAAGTAAATAAACATACAACCAATAACATTATCCCTAGATATTCGTTCACCAACCTATACACAACATAACAATGTAAAATGCAGATATCACCCCTCAGGTATGACTTTGACATTTTACTATTTCATACCCTTTTTCCTTTTTTTTAATTTTTATCATTTTCAATCTTTCAAATAAAATATCCACTTTCTGATATTCATCAACTCAATTTTAGTTCATTGAATATTAAATTAATTTTCTAACTATAAAATTTATTTTTATCAATAACACTGAAAAAATACCAAAACATAAATCAAAATGGACTCCCAGTGGTGCACAAGACCCAACTGATAGAAATAACGCAGTGAAATCTCCTACCTGTAGACACCCCATTTTTGCATCCGCCTGACTTGGCGATCCGTCACCCGGTTGCTGTGGATTCCTAATGATGAGCGCGAAGAACTTGAAAGTTCATGAGACGTCTCCTTCCAATTCCTTCTGCCTTCTAATTTTATTCTATTCTTTCTCTTTGCCACGCGACATAGAATTACGCACGCTTAGGATCGCTACACCATACGCTCAACTTAGCAAGCACGTACACTTAGGCTCGCTACACATTTGGACAACTTAGAGACCTCGCTACGCTAGGAAAACATGACCTCGAAACTTAGAAATAATCACGTTGCTATTGAAAGAAACTTCACGCCAAAATTCACCCAAATGGAAAAAATTGAAAAATGGCCAAAATGCCCCTCGACCTCCAAACCCAACTTAGAGATCTCGATCCTTAGGAAAATATAATAAAAATAAAAATTAAACAATTAAAACTTAAATTTTAATTCAAAATTAAACAATTAAAATCTAATTCACAATTTAAACAATTAATTTGAAAACTTTAAACCGAAATTTAATCAACCCATTAACGTTTAAATAAAAATCCAAGCAGTCGATAATACTTAAATCAAACTCTAATTGGCCAATCAACATGTAAATTAAAAGCGATCAACCAACCAAAGATAAAATTGACTAATCGACATTCAAATCAACTAATCAACTTGAAATTAAAATCCAAATCAACAATTCAAATTTGAACAATTAAAAAAGTAAAACTCAAATTAAAAAATTAAACAATTAAGATTAAATATTTAAAATTAAACAATTAAAATTTAAATCAACATTCAATCCAGAAGTTAATTAACCCATCAAATTAATTAAAATCAAACCAAAATTAAAAATTAACCCAAACCATCAACCAAAATTAAAAATCGAAATTTAATCTACCAATGTGCCACGTGTTGTGAAGCGTGGGATCATGATCCCATTCCTTCTAAACTTTAAAAGAGAGATATTCTCTATTGGTTCGATCAAAGAAAGAAGCAAATAAAATAAAATAAAGAAAAGAAAAGAAAAGAAATTGGATACAAGCATCAAAAAGGAAAGAAAGAGAAAGTTGAAAAAAAAAGAAAAATAGAAAGTTAACTCTATAAAAAGAGAATCCAATGTTCTCTTAAAGGAGGAGGAGAGGCTGATATTTTGAAAGGAAGAAGAGGGCTGACGTTTTTTTTGGACAGCAATGAAGGAAATAATAGAGAGAAAAAAGTAAAGAAAAAGGAGAAATAAAAAAGAGAGGAAAGGGATTCCACTGACTTCATCTTCTCCAATCACCATAGCCCATTGTTACCCTTTCTTCTTCCCAAAAAAATCAGCAAACCACTGTTCAGAACAGCCCCTATCATCACCTCACACAGCCATTGAAATCAGCCCCCGACCTTCACATTCTGTTCTTCATTTTATCCCTTCTTCAACCCCAAACGGCCTCCACCTACAACCTTCATTACAACACCCAAGTCCCCTCTTGAATGCCTCTATTTCAGCCCCATTAACAGCCCCAACGGCAGCCCCAAACACCCTCTCCCAGCCCTCTTCTTCTTCGTCATAACGGCCCCCATCACATGCCCCTCTCCTACTGTTAATCGTTGCTGTCCCATTCACCATTAAAACACTCATCTCATATAGCCATTGAAACCAATCTTCAGGCCTTCCTGTTACCCACGTTAAAGCCAACCTCTTATCATATTTCCCATTCGGCCATGCAGTTTTCTTAAACTCACCTTTGATTTCTATTCTCTCCTCTTGAAGCACCTACAGCAGTCACCTCTATCCGTTCCCTGCACTCCCCACATCAGCCCAGAATTATCGTTGGTGAAGCTCTCATCCGTGGATTTTGAAGCAATATTCACACAACCGAGTCGTTGTTCAAATACTCTGAAGGAATCCCACGGAACTCGACCCTTGCAAGTGGTAAGTTCGATTTTTCTTTGTCTCTTCTTACGGCTATATAATCGTTATTCTATGTGTGGGTTCCATTCTGAGTCTTAATTTGTGAATTCCCACGAGTCAACTTGTCGTTTCTTCTTATGCACTTAGAAGTTTCAAAATTATTTTTTTTATCAAAGGGATACGGGTCGACTCGCTGTTTTTCTGTGTGCCTAGAAGTTTCAAAATTGAATTTTTTTTATCAAAGTAATATGGGGGGCTAACTCACTGATTTTTGTATGCATGAGAGTGTCAAAATCGGATTTTGATAACATTGGTATATGAGTTAACTCGCTGATCTGTGTGC
This sequence comes from Akebia trifoliata, assembly GCF_017979445.1. Lineage (NCBI taxonomy): Eukaryota > Viridiplantae > Streptophyta > Magnoliopsida > Ranunculales > Lardizabalaceae > Akebia > Akebia trifoliata. The sequence goes on from NC_141386.1 coordinate 22,359,430, forward strand.
ACTAGAAGTTTAGGATTGATATTTTTATTAACTTGCCATGCTAGTTAACTCACTGATTTGTGTGCTCATATGGGTTTAGAATCGATGTTCTTTTTGATAATGGATACTGAGTTGACTCGCTGACTTGTGTGCATTAGAAGTTTAGGATTGACATTTTTATTAACTTGCCATGCTAGTTAATTCACTGATTTGCACGTGGGCATAGAGGTTCAAAATCAATCTTTTTAATAATATTGCCGCGTGAGTTAACTCACTGATGTCTATGTACATTGAAATTTCAAAATTGATTTATCAACAAAATAGACATTGAGTTAACTCATTGATTTGCATGTGTGCATAGGAAATTGAAATCGATTTTTTGACAAAATTGACACGTGAGCCAATTCACTGATTTTTAGTGTACATAGGAATTTCAAAATTGGATTTTTTTGATGAAATGGACATATGAGTTGACTCACTGATTTTGGTGGACATTCGGGTGTGAAAACTTATTTTACTTTTCAAAATGTCGTTAATGGGTCGATTCGCCGATTTATGTTCACGTGACAAAAATGGATTCTTGAAAATTCACAACTTGCTAATTTTGGGATTTGTGGATTTTTCCTTGATTTGGTGATTTTCCTAAGATCAGGATTTTCTATTTTTGGAAAGTTGATGTTTGTAAATTGCTAATTTGGGAAACCCAATTTTTAATAATTCTCTAGTTTGGAAAACTCCTTTTTCAAATTTCTAATTTTGAACTCTCAATTTAGGAAGTTTCTAATTTCTAATTTGGAAATTTCGTAAGTTCCCAAATTAGAAGTTTCACATTCTCAATTTTCTACTTTAAAGAGTTTTCACAAATTCCTAGTTTGGTCGATTTGGAAAATCTTCACATATTTGGATTTGTAATCGGAATATCGTGCCACGTGAGAGTTGAAACATGATCTAAAATTTAGGCTTTTTCAAATATTTTCACTTTGATGCAGAATTCAAGAATCATATGATACTTGGGGGATATTGGCCTTGAGATTCGTTTAGCACACTCAATATAATTTGATGATGATGGTGATGATGATTGGACCATAATCTTGACTTTAGTCTCTACCCGTTGACCGTAGGATAGTTTGGATCGTAGTAGAGACCGATCATCTTGATCGGGCGGGTTCGGTGCCTAACACCTTCCGCAACCCGTAATCTGACCCCTTACCCATTTATCTGATCCGTGGACCGATCCAATCCTTTTTGGAGTTATTTTTGGTTCCTAGACCTAAACTAGGTGGCGACTCCTTACCTTTCAAAATCCCCAATTTACCAATTGGACCCCTACCCACAATTTGGTGGAAAACGGGTCGAGGCGATTTCAGTGGCGACTCCACTGGGGATTTTAGGGTCAAACTTGACCCGATCCAAGACTATCCTTAGGTTGACCTTTTGCTCGAGTCAACCTAGTTGACTCAATGAGACTCTCAGGTTAGGTCAGATTTTGTCCTTGTTTTTCATTGGGATGTGATTGGATGTAATCAATTATTATATCTGTTGTGATTGGTTTGAAGATGGGATGAATGTGATTTGTATGATTGGATATTCGCGAAAACGCCCCAGGCGCACCTTGTCCCTTCGCACCCACTCACGAGCATGCATATACATATTTGCATCACGACATACCCCTATAAATCCCGTAGCCGGATCCAAGCTAACCCTGTCCTTCGGGACACGGGGGATGACAGTGAACGCTACAACTTCAGTACAGTACCTTCGGGTATATCAAACTGGAGCACCACGTACTGCTTGACTAGGTAAAACTGGGATAGTATATCGGTGTTTCGGGCTGAAGTGACCTAAGCTTTGTCCTAACCTAGCCTCAATCATATAGTGAGCTTAGAACCTTGAACTTAAGCCGGTCCCATTAGGCCACGACTCGAATCGACCATAAGTGCTCCCGGGTTGCTCCATTTAATTTAACCAAAAAGTAAGTGGGCGGACCGATCCACACCGTTCAAATTAAACCCGCAATATCGGTCCGACCCAATTGATAAAATACACCAATTAATTTGAACCAATTAAACCAGTTGGCCTAGTTGGCAAATGGATCTAACCGAACAACTTCAAACCGGTTGGACCAATTGGTTTTCTTTAGGTTTAAAGATCCAACCTAACTCATACCGAAGATATGCAATCAGGAAGTCAACCTAACTAGTCTGACCCAAGGTTCAACCCCAACCAGGGGTAGACCCGTAATTAACTTCCTTCACCCTTGTGGCCTCTATGAACTTTTAATGCATCTGGACTCAATGTTTACAACCGGACTTGGGCTAATTTATGTCAAATTCCTTTTTATCATGTGGTTAAGAATCCAACCTTCCGAGTCAATAGTTGATCCTGATTTACTTCTAATTAGGTGATAATTGCTCCTAGGCGTTCTAAACCAACTGTGCCACTTTGGGTCCGTGAAAAAAGTCGTCTCACCAGAGTACCTTTGTCAAGCCCAAGTAGTCAATACTCTCCACAGGAAGAAACAAGTACAATGGATGAAGTAACACTCCGTCAGATTTTGGACTCCTTTCAAGCACAAATTATTGCTTCTGTCCAGACACAAATTGAGGCCCTGAAGACTGAAAAGAAAAAAGATAAAGTTGTAGAACCTCAAGCCGTGTTTGACCTAGTTGAAGATTTTGAAGATGATCAAGTACCATTTGACCCTGTATTGGCTCATCGAATAACTCAGGTAGAAACCGCATTGAAGAATATCAAGGACCCTGACGACCTCCCCCTTGGATTAGGGGCAATGACATTATTTCCTACAGTCCGTCTGCTAGAAAAGTTCACAATGCCAGATATGGATAAATTTGATGGGACAGGATGCTCTATGACTCATTTGAAAATATATGTCGGCATCATGCAGTCTCAGGGTCTGAGTGAAGAACAGATGGCCCAACTTTTTCAGAGAACCCTTACAGGCCCTGCCTTACGTTGGTTAATGTCACTGGACTCGTCTCGAGTAAGAACATGGCATGAATTGATGAAAGAATTCATTGGTCGATACTCCTTTAACACGGACATTGAACTTACAAGAAGAGATCTAGAAACGACTAAGCAGAAGCCTGGGGAAACCTTCACAGAATTCATTGCTCGATGGAGAGCTAAAGCCGCTCAGTTATGGGACCGACCTCAAGAAAAAGAGCAAGTTAAGATCATCCTCAGGAATCTTACTCCCAATTACGCCAAGTACTTGATGCCTCAATACTTGCCTACCTTTCAATCTCTTCTTGAAGCCGGAAACCAAGTTGAGGATGCTTACTCTTCAGGACTTTTCGGCAACTCGTCTGAGTCAAAACCCAAACACTTCAAACCCAGTACAAATTCCTTGCAAGTGGCCCACACCTCTTTTGCTCTAGCTCCTCAAGCCAGTCAATCCTCACAAGCCAAGCCTAGGAGACAATTCTCTAATCTCGGGATGTCCCTTAGTGTTGCCTATCAAAAATTAATGAAAAGGGGACTGTTGACACCGTTACAACCCAAGCCGTTGCCTAACCCTCTCCCTCCAAACTTGGACAATGGGCAATTCTGTGAATTCCATCAGATGCCTGGCCACGTTCTTGATAGGTGCATTACCCTCCGCCATGCTATCCAAGACCTTATCGAACAAGGAAAAGTTACTATACCCGCTCCTACCGCGCCTAATGTCAAAACTAACCCTTTGCCTGTCTTTCAAAATCAACCCCCTCCTACTCTGAATCTAATATCCATGTCCAAACCCGATTCAGTTGACCCAGCTTCTTTTATCCGCTTGATTGGTCTTGATAGTGCATCTTTATCATGCCAAAATGGGTCCATCTGTCCTGAGACAGTGACAGAATTGAAAAGCAAAGAGAGTATGGAAGCAATGGGCTATCCAACATCAAACAAGCTTAAATCAGAACGTGAAGGTATGGCAAAAACGGACGACCCTGAATCATCCCTTGTGAAGATATCCAAAGTGGCATAGACCCTAGCGTTGTACCTTTCCATTGAGAGTTATATCCCTTTTTGAGTTTTTGCTTAAGTGTTAGTTGCGTCAGTCTTTAAATTCAATTGGTCAGTTCTATCGTATTAGGATTTATTATTTTGTTAAGTTTGCCAGTCCACGTTTTTCTATTCCAATAAAGTAAAGAAGCTTTTGATTATCATGCGTGCAATAATAATGTGAACATAAAATCTAACAAGAAGAATGACTCAAAGCTCACTAATTGAACTTGATAAATATTGGAATAGGAGAGTACACTCAAGAAGTGCAAACTGATACTACATTATCCTCAAAAGAACATGAGAAAATGATGAATTCATTTAAGAAATTCAGCAGTATTTTCGCATGATCTCATGAGAATATGGTAAATGCGAACACTATTTTACCTTTTGGATTGCACCAAAATGGGTCAGAACTTACTATCAAGAGTGAACATCAAAGCCAAAGATCATCAAGAATGATGTAATTGAAATCGTCGACAAAAATGCCAAGATTTGCAAGAAGGAATCCCTCATAAAGGATAAAGGACTTCCCCGGAATTCTAGAAGAAGTGAACAGTCGAATGCGGAAAACTTAATCATATTTTACAAAAAAAGATTGAAAGCGGTTTATTCTCAAAAGAAGATCTTGCTCAACAAAGTAATTAAGACATCGAGTTCCCAGCACCTTGACCAGATCAAGTAACTTTCACTAAAGGAGGCCTTCTTTGACCGGACCTTTTTCTTATTTTACCAAGAAAATTGTAACCTTTTTTAGCCCCTCGCAGCCTTAAAAAAAAAAATTCAGTAGCCTCTTCTTTCTAAACCACGCCAACTAACCTTGGGAGGGAAATCTTGTATGAACTACGTTTTGACCTGATCCCAAGAGAGAAAATAAATATTTGGGGTACGAAGGCAACCTGAGAAGTTACTTCAGGCCCGGTCACAACAAAAAAATAAAATATACATTCTCTTAAGGAAAGTGTCATCGAAAGGAAAAAACCCCTATTGAAATGTGCAAAAGAAAATAATACCAAACAAGGGGAATTAGAATAAGAGAATCAAAAGAATTGAATAAACCCAAACTAGGGGCATTAAAAAAAAAGAAGGAAAAAATGATGACAAAAAATGTCTAACTAGGAGCATCAGAAAGAGAAAGCTTCAAAAGAATTGATGAAAGAAGGAGAATGTCATACTAGGGGCATTTCGGGAAATTGAGCCTTATACATTTTCTTTCTAAACCATGTCCCAAGCCTACCTACTAAGTCCTCCTGAATGCTAATTGATTTGGTTAAGGTCCAGAGAATCATACGTTGTCAAGTTGAGTATCTGAGATTATCAAAAAGAAAGAAGCCCGCTAAGTTGAAAATCCGAAAGGGCGACTTAGGCAAAAGTTAGGGCATAACAAAAAAAAAAAGCAAGCCTGCTAGGTTGAAAACCTGAACAGGCGACCTAGGCAAAAATAAAGGCATCTTAAAAAAAAATTAAAATAAAATAAAGCCCGCTAGATTGAAAACCTGAAGAGGCAATCTAGGCAAAAATTAGGGCATCATCAAATGGAAGGGAAGATTCTATCGAGAAAGAAAATTCAGAAGAAAAGCTTACCCAGAAGCTGGAGAATGTAGAAAATCGTTTAAGCCAGAACATCCATATTTCAGTTGAGAGCTCACATTTGACAAAGACAATGTTGAAGTTGAAGAAACTCAGAAGCCTTTCTTTTGAACATTGCAAGATCGTTAGTAATGTCTACTAATGGGAAATGTAGAATCATTAGCCACTTTAAAGAGAAAGATCTTATATTCCAATATTTATCAAAGTCCAGCTCAAGCATTTTTTTAAAAAAAGAAATTCGAAAGAGAATGATCATTTTCTTATTGCACGTATGATAATCTCAAGAGTCTTGAATTTAAAGGAATGTCAATTCTTCTGTCTGTCATTTATTGGAGTCCGTAATTCCTTTTACATACTTTTCAAATGTAATCCAGTCAATCAGTTTCACAGTCAAGTTTCAGATATAAACCAACCTGGAAACTAGGGGCATTTTTTAGAGTAACTTCGATTCTGAAATTTGCATTCTTGATCCCATGATCAAAGGGAAAAATCTTATTCAAAAGCTTAAAAGTCCGGCGAAGTCCAATCACAATTATGAATCCAAATGCATGATAAGCCAATAAAAGGTCAATCTCTCAATCGTTGAGCTCAATAATATCGAATCTTTAATTGATCCAAGCCCGAGAAGCGTGGCTCCATCGAGTTCGAGTCTGAGAAACGAGACTCCAACTCCTTTGAATTGTAGAATGAGTTAACAGGATTGTTTAAGTTCGTGCGAACCTCAGCCCGAGAAGCGTGGCTCCAACCAGTTTGAGTCCGAGAAATGAGACTCTAATATTTTTGAATCATAAAATGAGTTAACAGGATTTTTTAAGCTCCTACAAACCTTGGCCCGAGAAGCGTGGCTCCAACAATTTAAGTTCGATAAGCGAGGCTTTAATTGTGACAGGATTGTTTAAGTTCCTGTGAACCTTAGCTAGAGTCCGAGAAACGAGACCCCAGCTTTGTTTGAATCATAGAATGAATTAACAGGATTGTTTAAGTTCCTAAAAATCAATCTTTTTGAATCATAGAATGAGAAGGATTTTTTAAGTTCCTACATACCTTTGCCCGAGAAGCGCGGCTTTAGTAGATTCGAGTCCGAGAAACGAGACTTCAACTGTGACAGGATTGTTTAAGTTCCTAAAAACCGATCTTAGCCAGAGTCCGAGAAACGAGACTCCAGCTTTGTTTGAACCATATAATGAATTAACGGGATTGTTTAAGTTCTTGTAAACCTTAGCCAAAGTCCGAGAAACGAGACTCCAGCTTTGTTTGAACCATAGAATGAATTAACGGGATTGTTTAAGTTCCTGTAAACCTCAGTTCGAGTCTGAGAAACGAGACTCCAACCATTTGAAGTAGGATTGTTTAAGTTCCTATAAACCTCAGTTCGAGTCCGAGAAACGAGACTCCAACCATTTGAAGTAGGATTGTTTAAGTCCCTGTAAACCTCAGTTCGAGTCCGAGAAACGAGACTCCAACCACTTGAAATAGGATTGGTGTTCCTCCAAACCTCAACTCGAAAAGCGTGGCTCCAATAAGCTTAAGTCTGATGAGTGAGACTCAAATTTTTTTCAAACTCTGAAAAAGAATCTCGATAGGATTTAATGAAGTTCCTATATCACCTGATTCCGATAATGTTATGATCTCGTTGTTCAGATTTGTCATAATTTAATATCATACGAGTGTTTTCATTGCATATGTGCATTTCAATCTGAATCATTATCGTCAGCGAGAGAAGATCTCCAGGACCTGACATTCGTTGTTATCGATGAGGGTTTAGTTTCAATGATTCGATAGACAATTCTGTGAACATCACAACATTGCACACACGTGTACTTTTGCATAAGTCAGGGAGAATTTTTCAAAATTCGAGGATTTGACATTTTCAGTCCAGGGAGAACTTACCTTCAAGGATCTGGATGCCCCGACAAACCGCCGAATCAGGCTGCAAAAATGAAATGTCATTGACTTTGGCATTCGGATGTCGCACTATCTACCAAAATAGATTTGCCATCTAGTTTGCTTCCACCCTATGCCAAAGAGGGGCATCTGTAGACACCCCATTTTTGCATCCGCCTGACTTGGCGATCCGTCACCCGGTTGCTGTGGATTCCTAATGATGAGCGCGAAGAACTTGAAAGTTCATGAGACGTCTCCTTCCAATTCCTTCTGCCTTCTAATTTTATTCTATTCTTTCTCTTTGCCACGCGACATAGAATTACGCACGCTTAGGATCGCTACACCATACGCTCAACTTAGCAAGCACGTACACTTAGGCTCGCTACACATTTGGACAACTTAGAGACCTCGCTACGCTAGGAAAACATGACCTCGAAACTTAGAAATAATCACGTTGCTATTGAAAGAAACTTCACGCCAAAATTCACCCAAATGGAAAAAATTGAAAAATGGCCAAAATGCCCCTCGACCTCCAAACCCAACTTAGAGATCTCGATCCTTAGGAAAATATAATAAAAATAAAAATTAAACAATTAAAACTTAAATTTTAATTCAAAATTAAACAATTAAAATCTAATTCACAATTTAAACAATTAATTTGAAAACTTTAAACCGAAATTTAATCAACCCATTAACGTTTAAATAAAAATCCAAGCAGTCGATAATACTTAAATCAAACTCTAATTGGCCAATCAACATGTAAATTAAAAGCGATCAACCAACCAAAGATAAAATTGACTAATCGACATTCAAATCAACTAATCAACTTGAAATTAAAATCCAAATCAACAATTCAAATTTGAACAATTAAAAAAGTAAAACTCAAATTAAAAATTAAACAATTAAGATTAAATATTTAAAATTAAACAATTAAAATTTAAATCAACATTCAATCCAGAAGTTAATTAACCCATCAAATTAATTAAAATCAAACCAAAATTAAAAATTAACCCAAACCATCAACCAAAATTAAAAATCAAAATTTAATCTACCAATGTGCCACGTGTTGTGAAGCGTGGGATCATGATCCCATTCCTTCTAAACTTTAAAAGAGAGATATTCTCTATTGGTTCGATCAAAGAAAGAAGCAAATAAAATAAAATAAAGAAAAGAAAAGAAAAGAAATTGGATACAAGCATCAAAAAGGAAAGAAAGAGAAAGTTGAAAAAAAAAGAAAAATAGAAAGTTAACTCTATAAAAAGAGAATCCAATGTTCTCTTAAAGGAGGAGGAGAGGCTGATATTTTGAAAGGAAGAAGAGGGCTGACGTTTTTTTTGGACAGCAATGAAGGAAATAATAGAGAGAAAAAAGTAAAGAAAAAGGAGAAATAAAAAAGAGAGGAAAGGGATTCCACTGACTTCATCTTCTCCAATCACCATAGCCCATTGTTACCCTTTCTTCTTCCCAAAAAAATCAGCAAACCACTGTTCAGAACAGCCCCTATCATCACCTCACACAGCCATTGAAATCAGCCCCCGACCTTCACATTCTGTTCTTCATTTTATCCCTTCTTCAACCCCAAACGGCCTCCACCTACAACCTTCATTACAACACCCAAGTCCCCTCTTGAATGCCTCTATTTCAGCCCCATTAACAGCCCCAACGGCAGCCCCAAACACCCTCTCCCAGCCCTCTTCTTCTTCGTCATAACGGCCCCCATCACATGCCCCTCTCCTACTGTTAATCGTTGCTGTCCCATTCACCATTAAAACACTCATCTCATATAGCCATTGAAACCAATCTTCAGGCCTTCCTGTTACCCACGTTAAAGCCAACCTCTTATCATATTTCCCATTCGGCCATGCAGTTTTCTTAAACTCACCTTTGATTTCTATTCTCTCCTCTTGAAGCACCTACAGCAGTCACCTCTATCCGTTCCCTGCACTCCCCACATCAGCCCAGAATTATCGTTGGTGAAGCTCTCATCCGTGGATTTTGAAGCAATATTCACACAACCGAGTCGTTGTTCAAATACTCTGAAGGAATCCCACGGAACTCGACCCTTGCAAGTGGTAAGTTCGATTTTTCTTTGTCTCTTCTTACGGCTATATAATCGTTATTCTATGTGTGGGTTCCATTCTGAGTCTTAATTTGTGAATTCCCACGAGTCAACTTGTTGTTTCTTCTTATGCACTTAGAAGTTTCAAAATTATTTTTTTTATCAAAGGGATACGGGTCGACTCGCTGTTTTTCTGTGTGCCTAGAAGTTTCAAAATTGAATTTTTTTTATCAAAGTAATATGGGGGGCTAACTCACTGATTTTTGTATGCATGAGAGTGTCAAAATCGGATTTTGATAACATTGGTATATGAGTTAACTCGCTGATCTGTGTGCACTAGAAGTTTAGGATTGATATTTTTATTAACTTGCCATGCTAGTTAACTCACTGATTTGTGTGCTCATATGGGTTTAGAATCGATGTTCTTTTTGATAATGGATACTGAGTTGACTCGCTGACTTGTGTGCATTAGAAGTTTAGGATTGACATTTTTATTAACTTGCCATGCTAGTTAATTCACTGATTTGCACGTGGGCATAGAGGTTCAAAATCAATCTTTTTAATAATATTGCCGCGTGAGTTAACTCACTGATGTCTATGTACATTGAAATTTCAAAATTGATTTATCAACAAAATAGACATTGAGTTAACTCATTGATTTGCATGTGTGCATAGGAAATTGAAATCGATTTTTTGACAAAATTGACACGTGAGCCAATTCACTGATTTTTAGTGTACATAGGAATTTCAAAATTGGATTTTTTTGATGAAATGGACATATGAGTTGACTCACTGATTTTGGTGGACATTCGGGTGTGAAAACTTATTTTACTTTTCAAAATGTCGTTAATGGGTCGATTCGCCGATTTATGTTCACGTGACAAAAATGGATTCTTGAAAATTCACAACTTGCTAATTTTGGGATTTGTGGATTTTTCCTTGATTTGGTGATTTTCCTAAGATCAGGATTTTCTATTTTTGGAAAGTTGATGTTTGTAAATTTCTAATTTGGGAAACCCAATTTTTAATAATTCTCTAGTTTGGAAAACTCCTTTTTCAAATTTCTAATTTTGAACTCTCAATTTAGGAAGTTTCTAATTTCTAATTTGGAAATTTCGTAAGTTCCCAAATTAGAAGTTTCACATTCTCAATTTTCTACTTTAAAGAGTTTTCACAAATTCCTAGTTTGGTCGATTTGGAAAATCTTCACATATTTGGATTTGTAATCGGAATATCGTGCCACGTGAGAGTTGAAACATGATCTAAAATTTAGGCTTTTTCAAATATTTTCACTTTGATGCAGAATTCAAGAATCATATGATACTTGGGGGATATTGGCCTTGAGATTCGTTTAGCACACTCAATATAATTTGATGATGATGGTGATGATGATTGGACCATAATCTTGACTTTAGTCTCTACCCGTTGACCGTAGGATAGTTTGGATCGTAGTAGAGACCGATCATCTTGATCGGGCGGGTTCGGTGCCTAACACCTTCCGCAACCCGTAATCTGACCCCTTACCCATTTATCTGATCCGTGGACCGATCCAATCCTTTTTGGAGTTATTTTTGGTTCCTAGACCTAAATTAGGTGGTGACTCCTTACCTTTCAAAATCCCCAATTTACCAGTTGGACCCCTACCCACAATTTGGTGGAAAACGGGTCGAGGCGATTTCACTACCCATGTATAATTTGTTATAAAATACAATTAAACATATCCAATATACAAGTTCTAACGTGAATTTGAAATAACCAATTGAATTCTATATTTTGAAAACTCACAACAAATTTTTAATAAAATCCTAAATACAATTTTCACAATCTAATATTATTAATAGAAATTGAAAGTTCCTTACAATCTCTGTGCAAGATTATCGAAGTGTGTGTGAAAAAATCGCGACAAATGACACGAAAATCAAGATGGATTCTACTTTGAAGTGATTGATTTTCAAATCTAACCTGGTGGTTTCGAAGATCTCGACGCCGTCGTCATTTCCCACTTTTGCAACGGAGGACGATTTGATCCCGAAACGGATGAAATTTGAAGTCAAAGTTCCAAAAACCCCCTATATGTATATGACTAATTTTTGATGATACGAGGTAAAAGAGAATATGAAATGAAGAGATCTTGGGTGATTTTTGTAGATGTCGAGGCTGCGGATTTTTTTCTTTTCTACGGTAAAAGTTAATGATGGCCCAATCGTGAGGGATTTACGTTTGAAACTTTGAAAAATAAAAATTTTCTTTTTAAATCCATGGCTGGTTTTGGTCGTTTAAAACGAAAGTGAATAGTGAAAAAATGAAAAAATATTTGTTTATATAAATCTTGGGACGAAATTGGTATTTTACTTTTTATTTTGATCGATGATAACTTAGCCGTCCGAACTTTAAAAATGACGAATGAATACTCTATTTCGTCTATTTTTCGTTTAAGATCTAATGGTATAGTCAATTTCTAAAAATTCTATCTTTAACAAAAATTTGCATTTTTGACCCAATGTGACCCTAAAATTGACGTCGTTTTCATTTTTAGCGATAATTCGACTTTTTGTACTCCAAAAATGACAAGTAAGTAGTCCATGTTCAATATTTTTTTGTTACGAATCCAATGATGTAATCAAATCTTAATAATTCTTACTCTAGCAAAAAGTCACTATTTTAGCCTGGTCCAACTTGATAATCGAGGATTTTGCAACTTTTATATTCGGACTCGCATTTGAGCATTCTTACAGGCTAAAGTATATTTTTCGATTATTTTATATCTAATGGTGAGGTAAGATTTTATTAAAAATAATCAAAAACATCCTAAAGTTTTACCCCTAAGTCCCACTTTTAAGATTTTTTCAAAATTCTATTGTTTTTTTTCTCGAGATACGAATCGAAAACTCGGGATTTTACAGTGATAGTGTGTCACAAAAAGAATATGCTAGGATCATAGGAAGTTTGATGTATTTAATGAATTGTACTCATTCAAATATAACTTTTTTTGTGGGGGTGTTAAGTAGGTTTACTTGTAATTCTAGTAGAGACCAATAGACAACATTGTAGGAGTTCTTTAATATTTGAGAGTAATCATGGATATGGGCTTACATTTTAATGGAAGTCCAAATTTGATAGAAGGGTACAATGATGATAATTGGATCTCAGAATCTGATGAATACAAATCCATTAGTGGTTACATTTTTATGCTAAGTGGAGGGGTTGTCTTTTGGAAATCATTCAAGTAGACATGTATGGTTAAATTTACAATGGAATTAGAGTTAGTAGGAACTGAGACTGAATGGCTAAGAAACCTATTAATAAGTATACATTTATAGGAATAACCAATGCCATCAGTATTTATACATTGTGATAGTAAGGCTGCTATAACCAATGCTATGAATTATATATATAATGGTAAGAGTAGATACATTCATCTTAAATATAATGTAGTCAAGTAATTATTAACGGATGAAGTGATTGCTATTGACTTTGTAAGGTCAGAAAGCAATTTAGTAAATCCATTAATAAAACCATTAACTAGAGTGTTAGTGAGTAAATCATCAAGGAGAATGAGACTAATGCCTGTATAAATAATTAGTCTGTGATGGAAACCCAATCTACATGACCTGAAATCCCAAGAAGTAGATTTAATGGGTAATAATAAGTCATTGAACTAATTGATGAAGTACTAGTGAAAAAGAGTTGACAAACTCTTGGTCCCTTTCCTATGGTGTTAAGTAGTACTTATCTATTACGAGTTAAGGATGAACAAAAGTTCTTAATATAGTCCATAGCCTTATTGGGTGGTGTGTAATAGTCATAGAATGCACTTGATAGACTTACCTATGTGAATGTGAAAATGAGAGCCACTTCCTATAAATACTATGGGCAATTATTATAAAGCATTCATGCAAAACCAAGATTAGACACATAGCCAAAAAGTGTCAAACCATAAGAACTCAATCAATCCTAGAAAGAAAGATATATATGATATGATAATTAACTTATACTAAAAGGTAAATGGTTAAGTAACCTACTTACACTAGGTCCCTGTGAGTTTTGTCTATCTATACTAAGTATCGATTAAGTCCAAAAGACATCGATATTAGGCATCCGGTATTTCACTTTGTGCGAGCAGGAATTCCTTATCTTCTTACTATGAATTTGAGTGGGGGATTTTCGTAAAATTCATAGTTTTTATTTCATATAGTGTTTCATATATTGTTGAGGATAAGATTTGAACTCAAGACCTCTTAAGTGTTACTTGTAAAAAGTAATTTTTCCTTTTTCGGTGAAATATAAAAGAATTGTTTCCCTTTTTTTTTTTTTTTTTTTTTTTTTTTTTTTTTTTGTATTAGGTGAAAGTCAAAGATTCCTTTTATTTTTTTGGTTATGAGAGTTGTAAAGATAACTCTTCATTTTTTAGTCCCACATCAGGTAAATACAAGGAAAGTTCTCAACTTATATATGATCCTTCTCTCTTTATTACTTAAGTGTGAAAGAGATAGAGACTAGGCCTCATGCACCATGGGGGCCCAAGGCACAGTAGGACTGCTGCCCAATGTGTTTGGCGCCAACCCATCAAAAAACCTTAGTGCAAGTGTCCGCATACGATGCGCGAGCAGGAGGGTGCAAATCTCAAAATTTAAGCCTCACGTGGGTGCACGTGATAAACCCGTTTTCGCTAAATTTTTATTTAGTTTTAAGGACAGTGACTTCTCCATGCCTCAGTTACCAATAAGTACTTCCAATTTATACAAGTTGTTTACATTATACTATTGCTTATAATTTAATGTTTCAACAAACCAGATTTAGAATTTACAATAGGTTTTACTCTTTCGGAACCCTAAAATGAGTCCTTACGATGGTCTGCTAATAGACCTTGTTGAATCAATTTTTGAAGTGTCTCAACTTTTCCTTTGAAATTTCCAATCTCTTCACCAATGCACTAACTTCAAGACCTATTGTTTTAAACTCCAGATCGAACCATGGCCCATCCAATTTCGACCAAATTTTGTAATAAAATTGGTTCGAGAAATGAGTGATCGATTTTGTTGAATATTATCCTTTTATGAAGTGAATATTTATAAATTAATGTATTTTGAAAAAATAAATATTCGATCAGACTATAGTCAAATCAATTTGAAAAATATTTGGTCAGATCATCAATTCGATTTTTAAAAACATTGATATGACCTCAAAAATCCAAAATACTAATGTTGCCCCCATAATTCCCCAAATTATTTATTTTGGATGGGTATGCTAGACATAAAATTGAAATCACGACCTCAAAGTTGTTTTGCAACGTGTTAAAGCAACTTACGTATGGTTCTAAGCCCGTAAGAACCCAATTTGGGAAGTGTATCCACTTTTCCTGGTGATCAATCCAAATATAGAATAATGGTGGATCTCAAGATTGTACCTCATATGGAAAGTATGTAGGAACCATAAATGCTATTTATCGAGAAATGAGTGAAAAAGCATCTATAATTCCTACACACTTCCAAGTCAGCAAAGTGTGATGTAAGGTACAATCTTGAGGTCACTGTAGCATGACTCCCAAATATATTCAAGGTGAATGATAGAAAACTGACTTAAAAATAAAAGGCATTCAATTGACCAGGTTTTTGCACAAAATCAAAGATCTTTTCTTGTGTATTTCGAGGAAAAAATAATCGTCTTATGCACTAATATGTCAGTTGGGTGGTTTTTGAGTCAGTTTAGCATGGCTCATCATAGATATGTCTATAACGACAGTCAGTCTAGGTGGAATTCACCAATTTCACTGGGATTCAATAATAGATTCAGATTCTATAGAACCGGGCCATTTGCATAGAGGGCCATCTACTAGTTGTCTTCCTTTATGAGATAAATCAGCCAATTGGGATCATCAACCTCCCATCCAAAAGACTTTTGTAGAAATCAGTTTCCCTTTGTTTAATGTTTTTAGATCAAATGCACGTGACACAATAATCTTCTTTGGATAAGATTGAAGACTTCTTTGGTAGGGATCCTTCATTACTTTCAAGGATCATCTTTCCAAATAGAATGGTGGATAGAAATGTGGAGGGTTTTGTGTTTTCTTAATAACTACGTTCTTGTTCACCCAAAGTTAAAAAAAAAAGCCTGAATATAGAAAAAATAAATTCAAATACCTATGACCACAGGTTGGGGTTGTTCGGATTTTTTAAGTGGCAACGATGGCAAAGACCTATCTTTTGAAAATATGTGCCAAAAAGTCCTTTTCTAAAAACATATGGACTCTATAGTACTCATTTTATTAATTATTACTCTAAAAAGGATTTTTGAAATGAAAATGCCATGATTACCATTTCAACGATTTTTGAGGTTTAAAGAAACATGTTTATTTGAAAAAATCTGAGGTATTTCTATGTTTTAAAATTAATGACATGCCCCTTAACTATGGTCATCTCTTATAAATCAATGAAAAAAAATTTAAATGAAAAAAAATCTTTATTTTCTCTTCGCAATACTAGTTATCTTTAAGTCATATAGATGATGATGATGATAATGATGATGGCAATGAGTTTGGTCGTCATCACTGTAGAGGTGTTTTTCTAATTTCCCTTGACAACTCAACTTTGACATTCCATTGTATGTTCCATGGTCCTCAATCCAATAGTAGCACCAGTATGGCACGTGCCAAAACTTTCCGACGCTCAAGTTAGTTCTTAGAAAATGAAATAAGCCCTCAATCTTTCTCAAAATGAATGACCCTCTCCTTCCTTTGTCCTCCTCTTTTATTTATGGTGTTCCCCAAAAATCTTTCTAGAATTGAAGACTCTTCATGATCCCTAATCTTCAAGGATTTTCCCATGGGAATCCTTTTTTTTTTTTCCTTTTTTTTATGTACCTTCGGTACCCATTGTAGGGCATTTTTGTAATCTATTTTTAGATAATGAAAATTTAATTCTTTTGTTTATGTCTGACCATGGTTTTTTATTTTCTTTATACCTCTTCTAACACATTTTGGTTTTCTAATATTTATTTTTCTTATATTGTGTAGAACAGATACTTAAGGATTTATTTTTTGTTAATAGTTTTCGTTTTGGTTTACCTAAACCATTTTTCATGGAAGAGTAAACTGTGAAGGACTTCCCCTCCCCCTTAGTGTTAGTTCTGCTCATAGTGAACAAAGCTGACACTTGAAGAGTTCCCTCTAGGTTTTGTTATTTCATTATAAGTAGAGCCATGAAGATCTTGAACCATAAGAGTGATCAACTATGTGCTCTACCACTCCATAAGAGGGCGCAACTCTATGTTCTACCACTTAGGGTAGATCGAGGTCATGAAGACCCTAATCTACAAGAGGTCCCAACTTTGTGTTCCACCACTCAAAACATAATAAGGTAGCGAAGACCCTCACCCACAAGAAGGCCCAACTCTGCACTCTACTATTTAAGACAAAACAAGGCCATGAAGACCCCGATCCACAAGAGGGCCCAACTTTATGCTCTGCCACTCATGCAGAGTAAGGTCAAGAAGACCTTGACCCACAATAGGGCCCAACTTTGTGCTCTGCTACTCATGACAGAGCAAGGTCACAAAGACCCTAAAGGGCCCAATTTTATACCCTATAAAGAAAATGAAGTCTTTATTCATAATACTTTTTCAAGTTACAAGTATTCTATGGTCTAGGTAAATCTTGTCCAGCCAAGGTTGCTAAGTAGTAAGCCCCATTCTTTCCTACTTTGGTTATTGAGTATGGCCCTTTCTAATTCAATTATGTCATATTCTAGAATACTCTTCTAAGCAATAGATGTCCCACTTGGAATTGCCTTTCACATATTTTTTTTAACTATAGTACTTCTATAACCTCTTATGATAAGCTTCTAGCCTTACTCGGGCATTTTCCATTTTCTCATCTAGAAGCTCTAGCTCCATCACCAATTGTCGGTTGTTTTGCCCTACTGAGGTCACATGCGTCCTGGTTGTAAGGAAGTTATCTCTATCTTGTATGCCATAACGAATGGGGATGCTCCTATGGAGACCTTAGCAATGTAGAGGTCCAATTTTCCTTTGCTTCATTTATTCTCTTCTTTAGTATATCGATTAGAACCTTGTTTGGAGCTTTTACTTGTCTATTCTCTTGAGGGTATTACGGAGTGGAGAAGGTATATCTGATGTCAGGCTCTAACAAGAAGGCCCTGGTTTGTCTCCCTAAAAATTATTTTCCATTGTCTGATACGATTGTGTGAGGTACCCCAAACTTGCATATGATATGTTCCCAAATGAATTTCTTTACTTCTTATTGTTTAATCTTAGTTAAGAGAATTGCTTCATCAAACTTTGTGAAGTAGTATGTTGCCACCAAGAGGAAGATTAGGTTCCTTGGAGCCCTTGGTAGGGGTCTTACCAAATCCATCCTTTAGTAAGTAAATAGCCAAAGACTTAGTACCAAATTCAACCGCACAATTGGCTGATGGATTAGTCAATCATGTCTCCAACATTTTTCACATTTTTCACATATCTGAGGGCATATTTCTAAATGTAAGACCAGAAGTACCCTTGGGAAAGTACCTTGTGAGCAAGAGACCTCCCTCCCAAGTTGTTCCCACAATCTCCTTCATGTATTTCTTTCAAGACATGTTTGACTTCTTCTAAATTCAAACACCTAAGTAGCAGTTTCCCATTAGATTTTCTACAAAGCTAGTCTTCGAGCATGGTGCACTTCACGACTTTCGTTCTGACGTGCCTGACTTTTTGAGCAATGTTTGGCAACTGCCCTCTTTTAAGAAATGGACCAGCGAATCCATCTAACTCAAATCCCTTTCTGACGTTATAAACGTATATTGGGCTTGTTTTTCAATAACTGGCTTTTTGATACTTGAGTGGAAGCTTTGTTTTCTTAGTGGCTATTAGCACCGAAGCTACAAATGCCAATACATCTGCATGCCTCTGCCTAAGGGATGGGCGTTACTCTAATTTGTTCAACTCTGCTAAGTTGTTCTCTTACCTTATTTAAATATAATTGCATTATCTCATCTCTTACCTCAAATTTCTTGTTCACATGATTGACGACAAGTTGGGAATCACTATAGACTATAGCCTGTTGCACCCTTAATTCAATTAATATAGTGTGGCCAATCAATACTACCTAATACTTGACTTCGTTATTTGAGGCCTAGTACCCTAATCTTGCCATTTTTCAATCTTTGTGTTTCTGGGGTAACCAGTATCGCTCCCATTCCTGATCCTTCTAAGTTTGACTAATCATCCATGACTAGCTTCTAGCTAGGTTTCAACTGTACCAACTCGAGATTATCTTCTTTTGACAACTCTTCCATTATAACCTATGCATTTTTTCTTTTGGTAAATCTACTATCGCCTGGCTTTTGATCAAAACCCTTGAAATGTATTCAATTTCGAATCCTTTTAGTTGGACTACCCATTTACCCATTCTCTTAGATCTTTCCATTCTACCCAACACAATCTTAAGAGGGTACTCGGTAATTACATGAATTCTATGCGCTTGGAAATATGGCCTTAATCTCATAATTGAGTAACCAAGGCCAACCCTAGCTTCTCTAGTTTTGAGTACCTTATTTTTGCATTATTCAAGGTCTTGCTCAGGAAATACATCAGTTACTCTTTGGTTGCTTCTATCCTTAGCAAAACTGAACTGATTACGTATTCAAATATCGTTAGATACAATTTGAACTTCCCCCTTCTTCTAGTTTAGAAAGTATTGGAGGTCTTCCTAAGTACTTTTTTAACTAACTAAAAACTTATTCTTACTCTTTCTGACCAGTAGGTACAATGATCTATACTTATTTAAAGACCTCAAGATGAACCTATTGAAGGCTACTACCCTTCTAGCCTAGGGGGCGACTCTCCTTGATTGGCCCCCATTGGAATTGTTATTTGGTGTCTTCTGGGCAAGCCACATCTTCTTTACCTATCGTGCAGATCAAAGCAAGTGCCTAGTCACCCCGAATATCCCACATCCCTTGAGGTGTTGGGAATATTAAGACTTGATAAAAATTCAAACTTACCGTCTTAATTTCATGAGTCCACCACCTCTCTAGGTTGGCATTGTAGGGATAAGGGGCGTCCACTACTGTAAATCTCACCATTAGTGTTACTAGTCCTGCCTAGATTGACAGGACTATCTCCTCCCAGGATTACTTTGATGTACCATCAAATTCGACTAGAGGTGCCCTGGCATGGTTGAGCACACTCTTAGCTAGACCCATTTTCTTGAAGGTGGATGAATACAAAAATATCCACAGAACTTCCACTATTGACCAATATTCTTTTCAAAGTAAAAGTACTAACCTAGAGAGTGATTATGTGTACATCATAGTATGAGTAGACTACCCCTTCCAAATCCTTCTTAGAGAAAGCCACCATCAATTCTCTTTCTACCCAATTCTTGTATGTTAATCGTGTCTAAGTAAAGTAGACATGCTTCATTTGTTCTGCTCTATGCATCTTTACTATCCTTTCCAAGCTACTATTCCATTTTTTTTCTCATTTTGCCTTAGGATAACGTGAATAATTGTTACCCTACCACCCAGATCATCTTCTCATTCGAGTTCTCAGTGGCGTTCTTCTCTGTTTGGCTTCTCAGGCCTTCTTTTCAGTTTTGATTTCCTTGTGAACTTTCTAAGGAGGCCTCGGTCAGCCAAACTTTGAAGAAAACCTTAAGTGCCAGACATTTGTTCGTCTTGTGAACTCTAACCTTATGATACTCGTAATAATTCTCATCGTCCTTAATCTGTGATCCTGACAATGTTCTTGGCTACTTGAAATATGGTTCATTCTGGATTAGTGGCAAAATCTCACTGGGAGGAATTAAAAAGTACGTGCTCTTCCTCCTTTGCTCTACCTTTCTGCTCGAGTGCTCCTGTGTCCTCTTCTTCTATTGTTGTTGCTTCTTAGACTTTGCTACTCTATAGACAACCTTGTTCTTGTTGGCTACCCTCCTTGGATCGTCTTCTACTATGATGTAATCCTTTGATAACTGAGCCAATATAGAAGGTCTCTTCTTTAATAGGGATTTATACAAGTTAGATTCCGAGGGTAGAGCATTTCAATATGCCACCACTACCTTCTTCTCATTGTAGTTCTCTATTGTCATAGTCTCTTCTCGAAACCTTTTAGTGAAGTCTTGGATGCTTTCTACTGGGTTTATTCTTATGCTAAGCAGAACATCGACGTCTCTACTCAACTTTTTATTACCAATATACTGATTGATGAATGCGTAGCAAAGCTCCTCGAAACAAGTTATGGTCCCATTAAGAAGCATATGGAACCATGTTAAAGCGTTTCCTTGCAAACTAGGAGGAAAAAACCTACACATCAAGGTTTCATTGTTTTCCCAAAAGGTCGGTAGCTATATGAAATGATACAAGTGTTCCACTAGATCTTTCATACCAATGAATAATATGAACCTAGGCATGACGAACTTCTTTCGCACCTTAACAACTAAAATCTCAATAGTAAATGGAGACCCCTATATACCATTTATGACCCGCGCAATAGCCAAACCAATTTCATTGCTTCGGATGACTTCCATTTCTCTTCTAATCAAATCCCTAACCTCCTCTCGGGTTAAAGGTGTTGGGATTCCTAACTATCTTGTTGGAACTCCAATTTAAACCATTGGACCTTTTGTTTGACTAGCTGGCATACCTATGTCACCTGCATCATCTTAATCATTGATAGGCCTTGATCTACTACTAACAAAGAAGACACTATCATCACCATCTAGAATCTTACGCTAGTTTTCACCACAAGTAGCCATTTGTTGAGCCTCCATCTTTTGGGTGAGTACCAAATTCTCTTGAGCTAGAGTATCTACCTTCTGTTGCATTTCCTCCTACCATTTCCTCAATTTCTCCATTTGAGTCGCTAAATGGTCTTTAGCGTTAGGAGCTGCATGAAGGGCTCAGGTTGGTTGTTACCATAACGAGTTCAGCTCACCATCTCGTTTATCTGACTCTTATATGAAAATAGAAATGAAAATGAAGTTTTTTCCAAATGTAGTCGCCAAAGATGTAAATGTGTTTTTCTAATTACTTTGGAAAACTCAACTTCAATGTTCCGTTGTATGTTCTTGACTCCTCGATCCAATGTCTGCACCGATGTAGTACCTACCAAAACTCTCTAACGCTAAAAAGAAAATAAGCACTCAATCTTTCTTCGAATGTATGAACAAGTGTCTCTTAGAAAAGGACAGGTGCATGTGTGTCTCTTTGAGCCCAGCCCAAGCCCAATACGAAATTAGCAAAAGGGCCCGTCCACGTGAAGCCAAATTGACGGGATTTGCACCCCCCCTGCGCGCGCATACGCATTAAGGATATTTTGGACCAATTGATCAAATCCTTCTTGAGCCTATGGGCCCCTTGTGCGCGTGCGTGGGCTTATCCAAGTCTCTCTCTCATATACACTTAAGTGATATAAGAAGTTCTATATAAGAACTAGACAATTTTCTCATTCCTATCCGATGTGGGACTAAAGAGTTTCTCTTATAAACTCAATAATCTTATAAACCACATACAACAAACCATGGCTAATAGGGGTTCTTTGGAGCTGATTTGTCATTCACCCATAATGAATTTTTGACAACTTAAAACATGAAACTATTCTCTTCAATGAGATGAATAAGTTTCCAAGTGGTCCAACTACAAAAAAGTAATGGGACCCACTTGAATCGTAGCTCAAATATCCCTACTTGATCACAAAAAATCTGGATAGAAATGCAGATTTTTCCAACAATCCCCCACATGATCTAATACCAAAGGACTATAAATGACAAAATTCTAACTTCGGAAAAAAAAAAATTATTTATTAAATTTGAGAATTTGGTAGCCATTCATTTTTCAATGCCTGCAATCAAACTAAGAAATATTTTATTTTTGAAAATTTTCTATTGAATCTGATTTTTTCCATGAAATTTAGAAGACTGTAGTGTTGCGTTGTTAATTTGATAATGCATGTGGACGTACCGATCTTTAGTAAGATTTGAAATCTTACTAAATTAGTTATATTAATTTAATTTATAAAGCAAAGTTTGTTCAAATGGCAAACTGGATAGAGTATTGGAACTTTTATAATTAAAATACAACAAAAAATAGATCTGTCCTATTAAATCTTTCTATTCTTGTAAGTGGGAAGTAGTCCGTATTCTTCACTCAGGATTCTGTCCATTCGGTACATATTGTAACGAAGAGTCTTTACCGGGATTGTCCCATTTTCTTTATGTTTCTTTAATACAAGTGGCATCATGTCATTGATTTATCAGGTTCGTACTTTTTCCATGCAATGCTGATAGAAACAGAACAATCAAGAAGAGGGAACAAGAGCGTAGGCGAGAGCTTTCATGTCATCCTACGGAACCAATCAATGACCATTTGCAAGAGATTGGTAAACGAAAGGAAAGGCAGGCACGTGGATGTATAGGGCAGGGAGCAACCATTGACACTTGAATGGTTGAACAAAGCATAGTGGCGAAAAAAGAAAAAGTGCTTTAGCATCTATGAAATAGACAAAATAATGCAAAACTTAAGATCTACTAGTGAAAGAGAGTAGGGATGAGCTGTCATGTACTACGGAACCAATCAATGACAATTTGCAAGGGATTGGGTGCAGAGATTAACAAGATGGAGGCGGGCATATGGATGTGTTGTGCAGAGACGTGATCCATTGACACTTGAATAATTGAATGAAGTAAAGTGGCAAAAAAACAAAAATTGCTTTAGCATCTATAAAATAGACAAAATTGGGGTCATTCTCCCTAAAATGCAAGGCTTAAGGCCTACTAGTGACCAAAACTAGGGGTAGAGCAAAGTAGAGGTACATAAAAAAATATAAAAAAATTCAATGTTTTTTTTATCATTGGCTACCACTACCCAAAAAAAATTTGAGTCATTATTGGCAACCCAGCTTTTACTTATTACACTCCATTATCTAAATTATTAGAGAAATTTATCGAGAGCAGACTTATATGTTGCATTTTATTACAAAAATTCCCTTACTTTTATGAAGGGTGGCACTCAATAAAATTTTCTTTCCAAAAACAAACTTGACATATGTTGTAAGATTCAAAATCTTACTTAGGGTTGTTGGCCCACATGGATTATCAAATTAGCAATTCAACGTAACAGCCTTCTACATTTCATGGAAAAACTTGGATTAAAAAAAAAAATTCAAAACAAATCATTTTTTTAACTTGATCCAAAGTATTGAAAATAGGCGACTACCCAACTCTCAAATTTAAAATTTAAATTTAAGGATGAAAGTTAACTTTGTTTTGAAAAAAGATTCAAAGTTCATCAAATTCTATCGGGTACAACTCTATGGCATCAAAATATGTTTTTGGATGCCAACAATTGATCTGTGAAATTTTCCTTACAAACTTAGTAAGGAAAATATTTTTCTTTCTTAGCAAACCTGATAGTGGGACCCATATTTTTTAAGTTAAATACCTATAATGCCCTTGGTATAGTTCATGAATGGATTGGACATGGAAGGAGAGAGCTGATTATTGGATTGGAGGTGAGTTTCTTGAGTGGTTGTTGAATGAACTCATATGCCAGCTCGTTGGATTGAATGGTAGAAAATTGGATTGGGCTGAAAAAATGTCTTTTCCATTGGATGGAGGTTGATCAACCTTCTTACAAGGATTTTTCAAGTTCGTTTAGGAAGTTTTTTATTTTTTGTTTTCTTGTGATTTGTAGAACCCATGGCTGAGAAGTAACATCCAACACAAATTTGGTTATAATTTCCTTGAACTTCAATTTGAGGAACCCAGAAAGCTTCATGATTTTCAATCTTCTAAGGCTTATTTCTAAAGTTTTTGAAGGTTTTTTAGGAAATTAGTTTGATTTTAGGAAGAATCCATTTTTTTGGACCTCATGAGGTGTTTCAAGATTCTCAAGATATGTGGGACACCTACTAGGATTGGCCAAGACAATCTATCAAGGGGTTCAATTTTTTGTTTTCCTTTTTCCTATTTGGACTTCAATGTACTTTGTTTTATTTTCTTTTATTATTTTTGTTTTTAGAATTTTATTTGATGGGATCCCCCTCCTTCAGTTGGAAGCGGATCCTCTGTAGCAAAATATTCCTATAACTTTTAGTAGCATTCTCTCCACAAATGAGAGAGAGCTAAATTATAAGAAAATAATATCACAGCCCTCTTACGATCATGGTTTAGAAATGATTTAAAAAAAATAAAAATTATTTTCATTGGATCCACATCTTTAAAAATGAATGTACATGTCCGTATATATACTTTATGTAGACAAATAAAACCAATAATTAAAATCTTAATTTGATTGGAAAGTAAGGATTGATCCACAAAGATTGTGGGACTAGTTATCCAAATTACAAAAAAGCAAAAGAAAATTTTTAAAACAAATTTTGGGAAAGAAAGATGTAATAAAAAATAAAAATAAAAACTATGATAACTCTGCAATTTAAACAAGCCTAAGGAAATTGAATCCACCAAAAGACAAATTCTAATTAAAATTTAATTTTTAATTTTAAGTTCTTTTTCTTTAACTTAAATCAAGATTTAGCAAAAGATCTTGACTCGAAAGATTTGGCAAAAATATTATTTAATTAATCTAAATTGACCAAGATTCCTTTCTTTTCAAAAGTGTTATCTCCTAATAATCCTCCATCATAGTGAGCATCATCCATAAGGAGATTTAACCCAATAATAAGGGATCACATTGAGTATGAGGGATAAAGTGAAATAAACTATAATTATGTCGAAAATCTAAGGTATATGAAGTTGAAATCTATTAAAACATGCAATACATTCCAGAATTGAAAGTTAAAAAATAAAAATAAAAAAACTAAATTAATAATTAAACTTTACTTTGACTTCATCAATCTCTCCTAGAAGGGGAGATTAGCTTAAGAAATATTGCAAGAAATTCAAAAAGACAAATTAACAAAAACTTATCTTTATGGATCTTGCGTAGTCTTTGATAACAACCCATGTCTTCTTCTCTAATTACACAAAAAATCAATAACTATTAACTAAAAAAATGGAAAAAGAAAAAGAAGTAGGATAGAAAAACCTAAACTACTAAAGAGAGAGAGGTAAGACTAAGAATTTAAGGTCCTTTCATAGAAGAAATTAACGTCTAAATTAGGTTTGACTCGTGAAATACAAGTTTGATCCTTGTTCAATCATGGCTCCAACTCATCTAACTTTGCCCTGATCCAAGATCCAGGTGAAATTCTATGGCTAAAATGGAAAAGCATGACAGATTAGTAGTTTTTAACTTTTCCTTTGGTTTTGACCCAATAAAATGTTCAAATTGGCCTTTGTTCATGAGATACAACTTTGTTTTCCATTGAGTTAGTTTTCCAATGCATCGGACTTTGAATTAATTTGATAAGTGAGTCTAATGTTATGGGAAAAATGGCACGATGTGATAGACTAGGAGCCAAGGAAAACATGTTTTTGTCAATCCTTACATCTAAGACCATCAGATCTCTTAGACCGTGCTTGGATCTTGGATCATGCTTTGACCTTTATTACATCACCACTTCCATTATTTTTCTATTGACCTTGAAATTTTGACAAAAATGAATCTACATAATTAAATTTATCAAAAAATATGTGTTTTATCTATACTTAACATGATGATGTATGCAAAGTAATAAAATGATTAAAATGCATGATATTATGTTAAATTCGGGAAACTATGTTAGAAAGTCTACTAGGTGGATAGTTAATCCAGTCTCAAAGATGAGCTTTTAAGCATTGATCACACCCCCAAACCTAAGTTTAGCTAGTCCCAAGCAAAATAAAGAAAAGAAAAGCAGTACTACTTTTGTAGGCTACATGATTACATTTAGTGAATGTAGCAAGCCTTTAAACACCCTAAGTTATCCCTAATGGATGAGTTTGACTTGTGAAGGTTTGTAATGAATATACTCACAAAATTCAACATAATATTATATACTTAACAAATTTTGGAATAATAATATTCAAAGGCACTAGATCAAGTATGGTTTGTCAAGATATCGGTAACATAACATTGTAGCAGAGCCCAACTCACCATCATTGTTTTAGAAAACTTCTAGAGATAATTTTTCATTAAGTACATAAGAGAGTCTGACTATGTACTTTGAGGTTTGATTTCAAAGTGTATAACTAGGCTTAATCTACCATAAGTAGTTGAGTTGACATATGATTTAACTCCAAACTTAGCATCCTGTCCATGGTAGTGAGAGATGTGGATATTCACTATAATACCGCTAAGGGGCTTTATTTGCGATATTATATTTTATTCACGTTTTTACTCTTGACGACTTTCATCCTACTAAAACTTAGCCAATTTAGCCATTTTGGCTCTTATTTTGCTTCTAATTTTTGTTGACCTTAAATTCTTTTGGGTCACTCACTACATTTTTTTTTTCATTTCCTCTACAATTTTTTTTATTCATATTTTTTATTTTATTTTATTTTGAATTTTTAATCAAGTAGCCCTTTTAAAAGTACCTAGTCTAATCTAATGGCTATTATCTAAGACATATAACTCCAATTTCTTTCTTCTTCTAAACCAGTCAACTAGTGGACAAGGAAATCAAAGTTTACTAGATTGAACTTTCCCTAATACTCTAAGCAAAAAAAGGGTTCACTCTTATTCTAATCAACTTAGATTCTCAGTATTAGTCAGATGTGTATTGAAGTTCAAGGTTTATTACTGAAAATACATTTTTTTTTTCTATTTTAAATAAAATGCCAGAAACTACTCACTTGTGCTCTCTTTGAGAAACATACACAAAATGTTTTTTGAATCTTTCAAAAAAAATTTAAGAAAGGAAAACAAATAAACTAGGTCTAGCACTTATACCCCCAAACCTAAATTAGATAGTGTCCTCAATATTCCAACTCCTAATGCATGAGTATGCAATGATGATGAAAATTTGGAATGGAAAAAAGCAAAAGGTAGAGATCACCTAAGAAGAGGATTTCTATAGTCATTGAGGTGTAGCAAGTGCAATTGAAACATCTAGCACATCTAACAAAACTAAAAACTCATGGGTAGCCTCCCAAGAAATGTTAAGTTTAACTTCTTCAACCAGATGAAAGTGATGTGAGAATAGAACCAATCCTGATAGACATGATCTTAGAGTTGAATTTCATCTTTAGGGGTTGGGTACTCAAGATATGTTTTGAGATGCTGCCCATTAAGTTGAAAAGTATTTCCTTCCTTAGGGCTTTGGACCTCTATGGCACCATAGGGATGAATGGGGATCAATGACAGTGAGAACAATCAAACAAATCCATCTAGACTTTAGCTTGCTAGGAAATAGGTATAACTTATAATTGTATAGCAAAACTTTTTGGCTAATATAAAAATCCTTACGAAAGATATTCTTACTGTACATAGCCTTCATTCAGTCCTTATACTATTTGGCACGATCATAGGCATCATTTCAAGGCTCTTCTAATTCATGAAGTTATAGCTTCCTACTCTCCCCAACTTTTTCGATGTCAAAATTTAGGTGCTTGATTGCCCACTAAGCCTCATACTCAAGCTCGATAGGGAAGTGGCATATCTTCCCAGAGATTAATCAACGTGGAGACATTTATATTGGTGCCTTGTATGTTGTCTTATAGGCCCATAATGCATCATTCAGCTGCAAAGACCATTCTTTACGTGTTGGAATGGCTCTCTTCTCAAGAATGGTCTTGATAATTCTATTTGAAATATCTACTTGGTCGCTCATCTTAAGGTGGTAGGATGTGGCAACTTTATGAGTAATAGAGTATTTGCTCCTTAAAGTTCTAATAACTCTATTGCATAAGTACCTTTCCCCATCATTGATTATAGAGCGAGGTGTACCAAATCAAGCAAAAATATTGTTCTTGACGAAATTAACTACCACCTTGTGTTCATTGATTTTTCATGTTGATGCTTCTACCCATTATGAGACATAATCATTGATTTTCCTTGCTAATCCTTTCATTTTTATTTCAGTTTAGATAGGTTTAATTTTCTATTTTAGGTACTTTTGTGTCAGTTTTTTGTAAATTTTCTTTCATTAATTATCTAAGATAGTTTGGATTGTAACAGATTAAGGAAGGATGACGGTTGGACTATACCGTCACAGCTCATTAGGTTTGCATACCAAATTTGGAGTTGGTGGTCTAAGTCAACTTAAGTCATCTTCACCCTGTCTAGCATGGGAGGTAATTTTGAAACACACACTCCTCTTCTTGCTAGTAGGTTACTCATTACCTTTGTTTATTATTTTTCAATTTGCACATACTTGAATTAGTTAATTAGTTAGTAAAGAACACTCCTTCCCTAGGGATGACACCATGGGATAAGAATTGGAAGTCATTACCCATTCCTTGCTCTAATTAGGACAATTAATCTCACTAATCATCCAATCAAATTAATTAAAATCAATTAGACTTAATTATAAGACCCACGAGTTCAATAAAAGAAATCCATTTCAAATTGTATTGATTACACTTCTTTGTCACCTTTGGTATCTAGTAAGATCTTACCTTTTGAGGGGATAGACTCAGTCTATTCAAGAAAATAAGGTGACTTAAGAGTGTCTTTGCTTATGCATTGTGCACCATCTCCGATCTAAAGATCCAAATGATCTGAATCTGATTTCATAGAATTGAGTCAGAAGATTAGTTGTCCTATTTATACCCTATTGGGAGCTTACTAAAGTTAGGCAACCTATCTAGGTCGAATCTTTTCTTTTCTTGATTGTTTGATCGATTTTGTGATTTGCATGCTTGTTAGACGTTCGAAGAGTGACGTATTATAACCATTTGATTATGAGATTAAACGTACCATTAGTAGAATCCGTAAGAAATCATTAATTATGATGGATGATCAAGAGTGAACTCTTAATGAATTCTTCGCTCTAGCTTCCACATCCCTACCTACTGTAGACACCCCATTTTTGCACTCGCCTGATTAATCAACTCGTTAACCCGATCGCAATGATTCCCAATGATGGATGTTATTTCCAATGCTTTATTTTGTTACCAGATATGTTTCAGAAATCCAGATGAGGTATCTCGAACTGACAAAACTTTAGAAATCACGCTACGCTAGGAAAATACGACCCTAAAAACATAGAAATCATCATTATTTTTCAGACAAAAAGAAGTTTCACGATAAAAATCACTAAAAAATGACTAAATTATCAAAATACCCCTAACATCAAAATAACCCTAGAGCCTACGTTACGATTAGGAAAACCCTTTCAAACACATAAAACAACAAATCGAAATCAAATAAATCATTTCACCAATTTTAATAGAATTCGATAAAATTACGAAAATGCCCCTCATAAAGTTCACAACTATTTCACACAAAAAAATTTCATAAATAACACAAACTAATATTTCCATTGAATTCCTTACGAAAAATCGATTCTAAAACATCCTAGAACATTAAAAATCGACTTAAAACGTGAAAAGTCATCTCCGAGGGTAAAACGGTAATTTCACAATTTTCATAATTAAAAATTTCGAAATTAATAAATAAAATATTAAATAATTAAAGTGAAATATTAATGAAATTAATTTAAAATTTTGAACCAAAAAAATCGATCAATTGGACTCTCATGAAAAATTGTTGAGGGTTCGTGAGATATTTCTTTAAGGATCCCCTCCATTTGGGGGTCCAAAGAATTAAAGACATAATAGAGGAGGGTTCTCTGAAAAATTAAAGTCAATCAAGCAAGACTAAAGTCAAAGTATTAAAGTCAATCAAGTAAGACTAAAGTCAAAATTAAAGTCAATTAAGCAAGACTAAAGTCTAGATATTAAAAGTCAATCAATTAAGACTAAAGTCAAAATATTAAAAGTCAATCAAATAAGACCAAAAGTCAAAACCCTAGTAGAGTTCTAATTAAATAATAACTTTATTTAATAGAGTTATAACTAAAATATGACTCTACCTAAAATAATTCTAATTAAAACACAACTCTACCTAAAACAATTCTAACTAAAACACAACTCTAATTAAAATAACTCTAATTAAACACTAACTCTATCTAAATCAACCCCTAAAAAAAATCTATAAATAAAGGTCCTCAAACCCTATTTTCGTATCAAATCATAAACCCTAAGAGAAGTAGGTCTAAAAGTCCCCATAGCCTCCCATAAACCCTAGTTTTGGAGTCCCAACTCCTTACCTAACATTCCTCCTTCGATTTTAGCCTAAAAAACACCTAAAAGCCCTTCAAAAACACCCAAAACCCATAACAAACTTGAAGAATCCAAATCAAAAAAGGAGATACCTTGCCTCGGAGATCAGAAATCTAAATCCGGAGACAGAACGAAGTAAGGAATACGATACAAGGAGCAATTTTTAGTGGATCTGAGGGAATAAGGTCTTTGCTATCGAAAATGTATAATTTCTTCTTTCTTTTATTATCTAGGTTTTTTTTAGTAATGTAACTTATTTGAGAAATTAGTAGAGACCGACTTTGGCCGGGCGGGGTTGGTGCCTAACACCTTCCAACCCCGTAACATGATCCCCGAATTCAGTTTTTTCTGTTTTAGATTAGTTCTTTATCTATTTAGAGTCATTGATCGATTCCTAGACCGTAATAACTAGGTGGCGACTCCCAAACCCCAAGGGTCAAAAGTGGATCTGCGCACACCGCGGATCGAGGGCGTTTTCAGTGGCGACTCCACTGGGGACTATTGAGGATTAGACTTGAAAAACCCCAAGTATGGGAGCATTGCCAGGATGACCTAATTTTTTTATCATTTAGTTCGATTTATTTTATTTATTTATTTATTTTTGTGGCTTGATTGTGGATGATTTTGGGTATTGTATTTTTTTCCCAATTAAGGATCACTTTTGATGACCCCTAAATAATGAAAGATTCAAATTGACCTATGAAAATGATGGAATGATGAAGGTTGGAAAGAAATGTTAAAACAATTTTACAGAATATTCTAGTAAGAATTAAGTCTGGGAACCTCTTAATAAAACTTAGATCTCCTCGAGTAGATTAATTTAGAACCTGAGTTCACTCAATTTCATTATCGGAAGCCTTAGATATCATCGATGCAAGTTCAATCTATAAATCTGGAATTGTTGCTGAATGAAGGTTGGGACAGCAATGTTAAAACGTTTTTATAGAACATTTTAGTGAGAATTAAATCTGGGAACCTATTAATAAAACATAGATCTTATCGAGTAGATTAATTTAAAACCGGAGTTCACTCAATTTCGTTATCGGAAGCCTTAGATATCATCGATGCAAGTTCAATCTGTAAATCTGGAATTGTTGCTGAATGAAGGTTGGGACAGCAATGTTAAAACGTTTTTACAGAATATTCTAGTGAGAATTAAGTCTGACCACCTTTAATAAAATGTAGATCTCATCGATTAGATTAATTTAGAACCTGAGTTCACTCAATTTCATTATTGAAAGCCTTAGATATCACCAATACAAGTTCAATCTGTAAATCTGGAATTGTTGCTGAATGAAGGTTGGGGCATCAATGTTAAAACGTTTTTACAGAACATTCTATTTAGAATTAGGTCTGGGCACCTATTAATAAAACGTAGATCCCATCGAGTAGATTAATTTAGGACTTGAATTCACTCAATTTCGTTATCGAGAGGCTTAGATATCATCGATGCAAGTTCGGATTGTATTTTTCTAATTCACAGAAAATTTGAATTTATCTAATGTTAGCACAATTAATGTTCTTAAGAGTGAGCTCATCTCAACAATTGTCATTCTATCATCAATGTAACATCTATTGGAATCTCGATTTATTTTGGATCACCCAAAAGTGATCATTGATTGGACCTTAAAATTTTTAAAAATTATGCTTATTGCAATGTTTGTTTGATCAATTATTATATGCCATGCTCATTAATTGATTTGCCATGATCTTGATAGATATATTTTGATGTGCATGTTTTGATCTTAATCTTGATGTGATGAATTATGTGGGTAATATTCATATGATATTCATGTTGTGATGGTTTGATTAAGCCTATGGGCCCATTTGTTTGAAAAAGCCCCAAGCATACCCCACCTTACTGTGCACACACCACTAGCACGTTTATATTATTGCATTGCACACTTACACGTCCTATATAGCCAACGTGGCACTAGTGCATGGCTCAGTCTCTTCAGAGATGTGAAGTCATTCATGAAAACCACAACTCTAGTCACGTACCTTAGGGTATATCAAACTGGGACATCAATACCGTCTGATCAGGTGATTCTGAGATGTATATTGATGCACCCAGGCTGGAGCGACCTGAGCCTTTGACCTATTGTGAGCCACACAGTCACATGTCCCGATTGCCAATGTAGTACTAGTACATGGTCGGTCCCCTCGTGGGATGCCAAACCATTTATGAAAGCTACAACTCTTGACCCGTACCCATAGGTATGTAAAAGATAATCTAAGTATATCAATTGCACTTCTTGGTCAAAACCAGTGCCTAAGCAAGATCTTGCCCCGCTGTACCCTACTATACGATGGGGATAGACTACGTCTATTCTAGACGAGAGGTATTTAAGTGGACCCTTGCTCAGCATCGTGCGCCACCTCTCAACTGAAGATCAAACTGACTGTTTTTAGCTTCAGAGAAGTGAGTTGAGGTTTTAGATTATCACCTATACGGTATATCAAACCAAGTCACCACGTATCGAGAGGTATATAGGTGTATTTGGGCAAGGATGGCTAGATAAATTGCATTGCACGTGACAAACCTAGAGTCTAGAAGCCTTCCTATAGGTCACGACCCGAATTGACTATGGGTGTTCCCGGGTTGCTTTATTCAATCCAACCAACAGGTAAGTGGGCGGACCAATCCACAATAATTAAACAGAACCTGTAATATCGGTCAGATCCAATCGGTGAAATGTATCGATTAATTTAAACCACTTAAATCAGTTGGCTCAATTGACAAATGGATCAAACTGATCAATACCAAATCAGTTGGACCAATTGGTTTCACTTTTAAAGATCCAGACCACTTTGTATAGAAAGATTCGATCTTAGGATCAAATTAATTTGTCTGATCAAAGGTTCAATCCAATCAGGGGTAGACCCGCGTCTAACCTTTCTCACTTTCTTGGTCATTATAGACTTATAGTGTATTTGGATTCGATATTTTTCACTGGACTTGGGTTATTCTATATCGGAACTTTAATCATGTGGTTAAGAGTCAAACCTTTAGAGTCAATGGTTAACCTTGATTTACTTTCAATCAGGTGATAATTGGTCCTAAACGTTTTAAACCTCCATCTGTACCACTTTGGGTCCGTAAAAATAGTCGTCTTTCCAGAGTACCATTGCCAAGTAGTCAGTCTTTGCCACGAGAATAAACGAGTACCATGGATGAAGCTGCACTCCGTCAGATTTTAGAATCTTTTCAAGCATAGATTATTGCTTCTGTCCAAACACAAATTGAATCCCTGAAAATTGAAAAGGAAAAAGATAAAGCTATAGAACCTCAGGATGTGTTTGACCTCGTTGAAAACCAAGAAGATGATCAGTTACACGTCGACCCTGTCCTAGCTCATTGAATAACTCAGGTTGAAACTGTTTTGAAGAATATTAAAGACCCTGACGATCTTACTCTTGAATTAGGGGCAATGACCTTGTTTCCCACGGTCCGTCTGCCAGAGAAGTTCACAATGCCAGATATGGAGAAGTTTGACGGTATTGGATGCCCTATGACTCACTTAAAAGTATATGTCGGCATCATGCAATCTCAGGGTTTGAGTGAAGAACAGATGGCACAACTTTTTCAAAGAACCCTTACAGGTCCTACCCTTCTATAGACACCTCATTTTTGCATCCGCCTGATTAATCAACTCGTCAACCCGATTGCAATGATTCCCAATGATGGATGTTATTTCCATTGCTTTATTTTGTTACCAGATGTGTTTCAGAAATCCGGATGAGGTATCTCGAACTGATAAAATCTTAGAAACCACACAATGCAAGTTCGGATTGTATTTTTCTAATTCACAGAAAATCCGAATTTATCTAATGGTAGCACAATTAATGTTCCTGAGAATGAGGTCATCTCAACCATTGTCATTCTATCACCAATGTAACATCTATTGGAATCTCGATTTATTTTAGATCACCCAAAAGTGATCATTGATTGGACCTTAAAAATTATGCCTATTGCAATGTTTGTTTGATTATGCCATACTCATTAATTGATTTGCCATGATCTTGATAGATATTTCTTGATGTGCATGCTTTGATCTTAATCTTGATGTGATGAATTATGTGGGTAATATTCATATGATATTCATGATGTGATGACATAATCTGGCCCATGGGCCCATGTGTTTGAAAAAAACCCCGGGCACACCCACCCTGTTTTGCACACACCACAAGCATGTTTACTGTTTTACCCACTTACACGTCCCATATAGCCAACGTGGTACTAGTGCGTGGCCCTGTCTCTTCGGAGATGAGACGTCATCCATGAAAATCACAACTCCAGTCACGTACCTTAGGGTATATCAAACTGGGGGCATTAATACTGTCTGATCAGGTGATTCTGAGAGATTTATTGATGCACCCCGGCTGGAGCAACCTGAGCCTTTGACCTATTGTGAGCCACACAGTCACATGTCCCGATTGCCAACGTAGTACTAGTACGTGGTCGATCCCCTCGTGGGATGCCAAACCATTTATGAAAGCTACAACTCTTGACTCGTACCCGTAGGTATAAAAGATAATCAAAGTATATCAATTGTACTTCTTGGTCAAAACCGGTGCCTAAGCAAGATCTTGCCCCGCTGTACCCTACTGTACGAGGGGGATAGACTACGTCTATTCTAGACGAGAGGTATTTAAGTGGGCCCTTGCTCAGCATTGTGCGCCACCTCTCAACTGGAGATCAAACTGACTGTTTTTGGCTTCAGAGAAGTAAGTTGAGATTTTAGATTATCACCTATACGGTATATTAAACCAAGTCACCACGTATCGGAAGGTATATAGGTGTGCTTGGGCAAGGGTGGCCAGATAAAAATTTCATTGCACGTAGTAAGCTTAGAGTCTAGAAACCTTTCCTGTAGGTCACGACTCGAACTTGTCGTGGGTGTTCCTGGGTTGTTTATTGAATGGAACCTTTGGATTGATGAATGTATAGATCAGAGTGTATGATTGTCCCCAAGGATCAAAAATGTTTTTTTTGAAAATTAAAATGGGTGCACCAACCCAATAAAAAATTCATTTTAAACTTGACCCAGTCCATCTCGATCCAACGATCATTATGGGCCGAGCCATTTGAATCAAAATGAAATACAAACTTTTTTCTGATTCGGATTTTAAACCCATTTTAAAAGAAGAAAAAGATTTTCCAGAAGAAAAATATTTTCCAGAAGAGAAATGCTTTTCAAAAGTGAAATATTTTCCGGAAGAATAAGATTTTCCAAAAGGAAATGCTTTTCTAAAAAGTTTTCTAAAAGAAAATATTTTCTAAAAAAAAGAAAAGGAAGAAAAATATTTTTTAGAAAAAAATGGTTTACAAAAAATCTATTTTTACATGAAAAATTATTGAAATATGTTTGTGGAAGTTGTTATTCAATGAAAACATTATTTGTCAATATTTTTCAAGTGTGCAATAAAATTATTTTTCTTAATAATCATTACATTAATGAATTGTTTAATGGATTGGTGCACAAAATTCAATAAAATCTCAGGGTTCATTTAAAATGTTATCAAGGGGGTGACACTGAAATTGGTTAAATTCACCTTCAAAGAGGTTTAAGGGTTATCATTGTGTCTAAGCTCAATCGTCCATCGTCTAGCTAGGGTTGTAAATCCGGTCAGTTAGAGTAAACGTCAATATAAAATCAACAGTCAGAAATGACTTCAAAATTTCTCAACATCATCCAGTTGTTCTTTGAAAATCATAGTGCTTCAATCCTACCAGTTATAAGCAATATCTCAGTCCTCAGTCCTAATCAAACTCGTGTGGGTACTTGTCTTGAGTTTTCATGAGTCATTTGGGTTAGTTCGACTCCTTTTTTCCAGCAAGGTCATGTCTTTCTTAGATTGAGTCTACTCTTTCTTATTGAGTCAAGTTAGTTCATCGAGTCTATAGAGGTGTCTGTTGCCCCATCTGAAATTGATCGGATAAAGGAAATTTTTGAATACCTCGAGCGCATTAACGAATTAACTAATAATTTGATAGATTTCGTTTCTGAACAAGAAGATAAGAGTCGGGCTCAACCTTTAATCGAGAAAGAAAAGGTTTTTGACCTTGAAACAAAAAATAATTCCTAAAGAGATTCAAATAGAAACCATCTTATCCGTAAAGGAATACGAGGGGATAATGAATTTACTCAGAAATTTCAAAAGACTTGTTCGTGTGATCATATGAGGGTATGTTAGGTATAAACTTGGGTGTTATTCAACACGGAATAGATACTCGTCTATATCGATGGAATCAAAGAAGATGTTATAAAATGTATCAGCACTATCCTTACTACATCTTGAGTTTCAAATCACATATTTTTGAACTGA
Source organism: Akebia trifoliata (assembly GCF_017979445.1). Lineage (NCBI taxonomy): Eukaryota > Viridiplantae > Streptophyta > Magnoliopsida > Ranunculales > Lardizabalaceae > Akebia > Akebia trifoliata. The sequence goes on from NC_141386.1 coordinate 22,396,443, forward strand.
TCTCTGATAATGGGTCGTACTTCAAAGCATAAATCATTACTCTATGTTTAAAGTTGAAGATCCGGAAGCACAAATCATCCCCCTACCGTCCTCAGATCAATGGACCGATTGAAGCAGTTAGTAAGAGTCTCAAGACTATCATCAGGAAAATTGTGTCCATCACATCGAGATTGGTCAGAAAAATTATCATTCACGCTATGGACATATCGAACTTCAATTCGATCCTCTATTGGAGCTACTCCCTACTCCTTAGTGTATGGCATAGAAGCAGTCTTGCCAGTTGAAATGGAAATTTCGTCTCTTAGGGTCTTGTTGGAAAATCATTTGTTAGAAACAGATTGGGTTCGTCAATAGTATGAAGAATTAAACTTTATCGAAGAAAACGAGTTAAAGCCCTGTACCATGTGCAAGCTTATCTAAGAAGAGTCACCCGTGCATTTGACTAAAAGGTCAAAGCTCATCTTTTACAAGTCAAGGATTTAACTATCAGACTTCAAAGAAAATTGAACACTCCTCCTCGATTATAGGAGAAAGTCTGAACCCAATTGGAGAAATTCATTCATTAAGGAAATACTGTCTGGAAAAGTCGTCAGACTTCAAGATCATGATGGAAGTGAACTACTAGAGTCAACCAACCTTGATCGCTTCAAATGGTACTATATTTAAGGAGGCCATCTTTGGCCGAATCAATTTTCCTGCTACCGAGTTCATTATCTCCTTTCTCAGCCCTTTGCAACCTTTTAAAAAAAAATGATGCCTTTTTCTTTCTCAGCCCGATCACCTAACCTAGGGGAGGGAAAATTGGAACTACGTTTTGGTCTGATCCCAAAATTCTGGGATACGTAGGCAACCTGAGAAATTACTTCAGGCCCGACCACATCAAAATAAAAATAGATTCCTCGACAAAGAAAAAATCTATAAAAAAAAAAATTCAAAATATAAAAATTGTCAAAGTGGGGAAGAAAATAATTTAAAAGGAAATGCCACACAAGGAGCATTTGGGTTTTTGAGCTTCAAGATTCCTTTCTTTTTATACCCAGACCTAAGCTTACCTATAAAAGTCCTCCTAAGTACCGTGCGAGAAGTCAAGGAAGATAGCAAAGCATGATCAGACAACAACTCCAGAAGTTCAGAAGGGAAGAAGAAAAAAAAATCTGCTAAGTTGAAAACCCAAAAATGGCGGCTTAGGCAAAAATTAAGGCAAGCTTGCAAGGTTGAAAATCTGAAAGGATGACCTTGGCAACAATCAAAGAAAGGAAAAAAGAAAAAATTGTAAGCTCGCTAGATCGAAAACCTAAAAAGGTGATCTAGGCAAAAGCTAGAGCATACTCGCTAGATTGAAAACCTAAATAGGCAATCTAGGCAAAACTTAGAGCTATCAAAAAATAAAAGAAAATCTCCGTTGAGTTGAGAAGCTGAAAAGGTAGCCCGTGCCGAAATATCAGAAGTTCGAATGATCAAGTTTCAATACCCAATTTGAACCAAATATAGACTCAGTGGATACAAGTATCTCGTCTATGATTGATGTGAAGAGTTTCATGTCCCTAAGTGAACCGACGGGGAGAAAGAACAAATTCTATGATGAATTTCAGAAAGAAATATTTTGTTCCAATTTCTTTGAGCTTGACTCAAAATCTTCAATATAAAAAGTCAAAATTAAAAGTTAAACCTTTACTGCGCTTGCGGTAATCAAGGATTTCAAACTTTCATAACAAGGGCACTTCCTTTTTCTAAAGAGTACAGTTTCTCCCCTTACACTAGGGGCATTTGTTTTCAAATTATGTTCAATTATCCCCAGTGCAATGTTCCCTGTCAAACTAGGGGCATTTTAGTTCTGAAACCTGGTCAATTCCAACCCCAAAGGATAAGGTTAACTTTGAATTAAAGGTTACCCTATTGATAGCAATTTTGAAAACTCCTCAGATTCAAAGAGAGTTAAAATGTTTACCGGACCTTCATAAAATCCAACTTTTTATTTAAAAAAAAAAAAATCAAATGCGAGGTTAATCCCCTGTTTGTTCCTTCAAAGCTTAGTTTATTATTCTTGCGCCCTGGGCAAGTAGAATAGAACTTCCTAAAAAAGAAAAAAATTAGTTCATTACTCTTTCACTCCGAGTAGGTAGAGTAGAACTTCCCAAAAAAATTAGTTCATTACTCTTTCACTCTGAGTAGGTAGAGTAGAACTTCCAAAAAAAAAAAAAAATTAGTTCATTACTCTTTCAACCTGGGCAGGTAGAGTAGAACTTCCCAAAAAAATTAGTTCATTACTCTTTCACTCCGAGTAGGTAGAGTAGAACTCCAAAAAAAAATTAGTTCATTACTCTTTCACCCTGGGCAAGTAGAGTAGGACTCCCAAAAAAATTAGTTCATTACTCTTTCACTCCGAGTAGGTAGAGTAGAACTTCCAAAAAAAAAAATTAGTTCATTACTCTTTCACCCTGGGCAGGTAGAGTAGGACTCCAAAAACAATTAGGTCATTACTCTTTCACTCCGAGTAGGTAGAGTAGAACTTCCTAAAATAATTAGTTCATTACTCTTTCACCCTGGACAGGTAGAGTAGAACTCCCAAAAAGCTTAGTTCATTACTCTTTCACTCCGAGTAGGTAGAATAGAACTTTCCAAAAAAAAAAAATAGTTCATTACTCTTTCACCCTGGGCAGGTAGAGTAGGACTCCTAAAAAATTAGTTCATTACTCTTTCATTCCGGGTAGGTAGAGTAGAACTTCCCAAAAAAAATTTTAGTTCATTACTTTTTCACTCCGAGTAGGTAGAGTAGAACTTTCCAAAAAAAAAAAATTAGTTCATTACTCTTTCACCCTAGGCAGGTAGAGTAGAACTCCTAAAAAATTAGTTCATTACTCTTTCACTCCGAGTAGGTAGAGTAGAACTTCCCAAAAAAATTAGTTCATTACTCTTTCACCCTGGGCAGGTAGAGTAGGACTTCTAAAAAGCTTAGTTCATTACTCTTTCACTCCGAGTAGGTAGAGTAGAACTTCCAAAGAAAAAAAAAATAGTTCATTACTCTTTCACTCCGGGTAGGTAGAGTAGAACTTCCCAAAAAAAATATAGTTCATTACTCTTTCACTCCGGGTAGGTATAGTAGAACTTCCAAAAAAAAAAAAAATTTATTACTCTTTCACTCCGAGTAGGTAGAGTAGAACTTTCCAAAAAAAATATATATATAGTTCATTACTCTTTCACCCTGGGCAGGTAGAGTAGGACTCCTAAAAAATTAGTTCATTACTCTTTCACTCCGAGTAGGTAGAGTAGAACTTCCCAAAAAAATTAGTTCATTACTTTTTCACCCTGGGCAGGTAGAGTAGGACTCCCAAAAAAATTAGTTCATTACTCTTTTACTCCGAGTAGGTAGAGTAAAACTTCCCAAAAAAATTAGTTCATTACTCTTTCACCCTGGACAGGTAGAGTAGGACTCTCAAAAAAAATATAAATTCATTACTCTTTCACTTAGAGTAGGTAGAGTAGGACATTCAACTTTCTCCCAACTTTTGCTCAGATTTGTCTCAAATCTCATTCAAATTTTTTCGAGTTTTGTTTTACTCAGTTTCACACAGTGCACAAACTTGCACATTTGTTTCATTAGTCAAGGAGAATTTTCTAAAATTCAAGGATCTGACACTGTCAGTGAGAGCTCTCGCTCAAGGACCTGACAACTTTTTAGTTCGGGGAGAGCTTTACCTTCAAGGATCCGAACGCCTAGACGAATTGCTAAATCAGGCTGCAAAATGAATTGTCACTAGCTTTGTCATTCAGATATCGCACTATCTACAGAAATAGATTTGCTATCTAGTTTGCTTCAACCCTCTACCAAAGAGGGGCATCTGTAGACACCTCATTTTTGCATCCGCTTGATTAATCAATTCGTCAACCCGATTACAATGATTCTCAATGATGGATGTTATTTCCATTGCTTTATTTTGTTACCAGATGTGTTTCAGAAATCCGGATGAGGTATCTCGAACTGATAAAACCTTAGAAACCACGCTACGCTAGGAAAATACGATCCCAAAAACATAGAAATCATCATTTTGTATACTAAAAAGAAGCTTCACGATAAAAATCACTAAAAATTGATCAAATTACCAAAATACCCCTAACATCAAAACAACCCTAGAGCCTACGTTACGATTAGGAAAACATTTTCGAACACATAAAACAATAAATCGAAACCAAATAAATCATTTCGCCAATTTTCACAGAATTCGACAAAATTACGAAAATGCCCCTCATAAAATTCATGACCATTTCGCACAAAAAAATTTCATAAATGACACAAACTAATATTTCCATTGAATTTCTTATGAAAAATCGATTCTAAAACATCCTAGAACATTAAAAATCGACTTAAAACGTGAAAAGTCCTCTCCGGAGGCAAAACGGTAATTTCACAATTTTCATAATTAAAAATTTTGAAATTAATAAATAAAACATTAAATAATTAAAGTAAAACATTAATGAAATTAATTTAAAAATTGAAACTAAAAAATCGATCAATCGGATTTTCAAGTAAAATTATTGAGGGTTTGTGGGATATTTCTTTAAGGACCCCTCCATTTGGGGGTCCAAAGAATTAAAGAAATTTTAGAGGGGGGTTCTCCAAAAATTTAAAGTCAATCAAGCAAGACTAAGGTCAAGGTATTAAAGTCAATCAAGTGAGACTAAAGTCAAAATTAAAGTCAATTAAGCAAGACTGAAGTCAAGATATTAAAAGTCAATCAAGTAAGACTAAACTCAAAATATTAAAAGTCAATCAAATAAGACCAAAAGTCAAAATCATAATAGAATTCTAATTAAATAATAACTCTATCTAATAGAGTTCTAACTAAAAAAAATTCTACCTAAAACAATTCTAATTAGAACACAATTCTACTTAAAGTAATTCTAGTTAAAACACAATTCTACCTAAAATAATTCTAACTAAAACACAACTCTAATTAAAAGAACTCTAATTAAATACTAACTCTATCAAAATCAACCCCTAAAAAAATCTATAAATAAAGGTGCTCACACCCTATTTTCGTATCAAATCATAAATCCTAAGAGAAGTAGGTCTAAAAGCCCCCTAGCCTCCCATAAACCCTAGTTTTGGAGCCCCAACTCCATACCTAACATCCCTCTTTCAATTTTAGCCTAAAGAACACCCAAAAGCCCTTCAAAAACACTTTAAAATCCATCATAAACTCGAAGAGTCCGGATAAAAAAAAGGAGATACCTTGCCTCGGAGATCCGAAATCAAATCCGGAGACAGAACGAAGCAAGGGAGTACGGTACAAGGAGCTATTTTTGTCAGATCTGAGGTAACAAAATCCTTGTGATGAGACTATCGTTGTTCTTCTCACCGGAGTTAATAATAATCTTACGTTTACCTTACTTGTGGGGTAAGTAGGGGATCGAACCCAAGAGAAAGGAGGAATAGAGTTAAGCTAAGAAGATAAAATTCAAATTAACTAAAAGGAATTAAAACTGTTTTTCTTTGTATTTTTGAACTTATAAGAAAATGTAAAATTACTAGAAAAGAAACTAAAGTAAATGAAATTAAAAGTAAGTAAACTTATGAAATTAAAACACCATTAGAGGTGGATCTACCTAGAACATGTTGATGAGCAATTCTTAGTTTCAAGCCTTTTTGTAACTCAATCGTAAGGACTCGGTGTTAGCTCCTTAGATCGGAAAGTTTTACAAATGAAATGAAATAAGGGAACATAAACAAAGTAGAATTCTTTGAAAACTTCCTACTACCAATTATCTAGTTTAAGCATACTTTATCTTGATCTAATCTAAGCATAAAGTATCTATATTAAAAATAATAGGTGCAAGAAACTTAAAGAGAATTCATAGGCATTTTAAATAAAAGAAAGGCATGAAATTAAAAATAACACAAGAACTTGCTCTAGGCTTTTCCACTCTCCAATGGAGGGGAACTTAGCCTAATGTCATTGCAAGAGAGGGAAGATAAGAGATGAAAGAACTTTTCTTCATTTCATGGAGAAAATTACAACTTCTTCTTCTTCTACTTCTTACAAGACTAATTAGCCAAAAGGAAATAACTAGAAAATGAAAATACAAAAAATAAGAGAATAGGCAAAGAGCCTTAGATTAAAGGAGTCTTGGATAAGAGAACCAAGATGGGACCATTTCTCTAGAAATGAAGGCTCTATTTATAGAGAAAAATGTGTGTAGAAGAGTCTAAAAGTAGCCTCCACTTTTCTTTGCACAAAAGATAAAAGAGGAGAATATGAGTTAAGGATTAGGGCATTCCAAAGGATTAGGGCATTCCAAAGTGTTAGGGCATTCCAAAGTGGGCCCAAATGCTTTTGCCTTGAGATTTTGATTCCAAATTGTTGATTTTCTGCACAAGAAACACACGTAATTAGATTTATCTAGTAAATGAATTTATTTATATATAATTAAGCCTAATTAACATGCAACGTGGTGGTTTGAGGCTTATCATGATTATTATCTTAATATAGATAAATAGGTACAAAAATCAAGATAAATATCCAGAAAATGTGCGTAGAATTGAGTGTTTGGAGACACTCATCACACCCCCAAACTTACCTTTTTCTAGTCCCTAGAAAATAAAACTGCCACTTTCGCAGGCACCTCGACTGCATTTAGCGAATGCAGCAAGCCCTTGAACCGCTAGGTTACCCCTAGTGGACGAGTTTGACTCGTGAGGGTTTGCAGAAAATATACCCACAAAATTTAAAAACAACTTTGAAGTACAAATAGTCAAAATCAAAACTTATATTGAAAAGCACAAGTCTTTTTTTTGGTTTTGTCAATCAATTAGAAGTACTGCTTGGTATAGAGTCCCAACCCTTATTTCTCTACGACAAAACTTAGACTTAAATTGACCTTTGAGCGATAGTGATTCTAACTTAGAAATTTAAGAGATTAGATTTCTCAAAATGAGTTTCAACCTTCTAACTACTCAAGAATAACTGGAGTAACTTAGGGTTTAATTCTAAACTTAGCATCCTGTCTGGGGTAGTGAGAAGTGTGGATATTCACTTTAATACCTCTAAGGGGCTTTATCTATGATATTCCAGTATACTCACATTTTTACACTTGATGGCTTTCACCCTACTAAAACTTTACATAAACTTTTGGATCTTTGACTTTTTCTCTTTTTTTTTTTAATTTTTTTTTAATTTTTTAATTTTTTTTTATTACTTCTTCACTATTTTTCTAAGAAAAGTAGGCAGCCCTTTTCAAGGTACCCAGTCTAATTCAATGGTTGCTGTACAAGGTGTATACAATCCAGTTCTGTTTTTCTTCTAATCAACCAACCAATTGAACAAGGAAGTCAAAGTTCATCAAACCTAGTTTTTCCTTAAACTCTAGGTAGAAAGAAGGTAACAAGCTCTTTTAATACAATCTAGACTCTTGGTAACCTTATTAGAAGTGACTATAAACCAAAAGATAACTTTGCTCTAATTTTTACCTAAGAGAAACATAAATGGGGACTCCAGATCATAGCTTCCAATGAAAGACTGATTAAATATTTTCACTAAGTGCTTAAAAGATACAAGCTAAGACTTTGAGAAAAATACAACAAAGTTGCCAACCAAATATTTTTCAATTTTTTTTTTTTTGTATAAAAGAAGAAAATAATAAGTGGAAATCCAACCCATACACCCCCAAACTTAAACATTATATTGTCCTCAATATTTCAACATATACATGCAAAGGTAAAATTGAAATTGACAAAATGAAATGAAGTGGGTTAGATAGCACCTGAGAAAGACCTTATAGTCCTGTTGATATTTAACACAATGTCCCTTGAAGTTCATGGATTGCCTCCCAGAAGCGCTAAGTTTAACGTCTTTAGCTAGACGAAAACATAGTTAATTTTGATAGACGGGATCATCGAGAAAAAGAACTTCCTCCTGCGGAACATACTCGAGAAACGGTTTGAGACGTTGGCCATTCACTTTGAAAGTGGATCCGTCCTTAGGATTAAGGACTTCAACAGCACCATGGGGATAGACTGTTTGGATAATATATGGGCCAGTCCATCGAGACTTAAGTTTTCCTGGAAAAAGGTGGAGTCTATTATCATACAATAAAACTTTTTGATTAGGAATGAAATTCCTCCTAAGAATGTGCCTATCGTGAAAGAATTTGGTACGCTCTTTGTACCTTTTGGCACAATCATACGAGTCATTTCTAATCTCTTCTAACTCGTCTAGTTGTAACTTTCGCTTCTCACCGACTTTATCAAAATCAAAGTTGAGGCGCTTGATCGCCCAATATGCACGATGTTCTAGTTCTACAGGGAGATGACAGGCCTTGCCAAAAACTAACCTGTAAGGAGACATCCCTATGGGTGTCTTGAATGCAGTCCTATAAGCCCAGAGTGAATCACTCAATCTCAAAGACCAATCTTTCCTTGAAGGATTGACTGTTTTTTCTAAGATAGTCTTTATTTCCCTATTAGAAATCTCTACTTGCCCACTTGTTTGTGGGTGGTAAGGTGTGGCAACCTTATGCGTTATGAGGTATTTCTTCATCAACGCAGCAAATATCTTGTTGCAAAAATGCGAGCCACCATCACTTATGATAGCTCGTGGAGTACCAAGTCTTGAAAAAATCGTCTCCTTGATGAATTTTATCACAAACTTGTGATCGTTAGTTCTACATGCCACAGCTTCGACCCATTTTGACACATAGTCAACGGCAAGTAGGATGTATTGGTAACCCTGGGAGATAGGAAAGGGTCCCATGAAGTCTATACCCCACACAGGATAGGATTCTGAGGCATTTCATTTCTCTTAGAGATTTTTCCTAATCTCTGACATCTATCACAAGATTTGCTAAACTCGTGGGCATCATGAAAAATACTAGGCCAGAAAAAATCGCATTGTAAGATTTTCATGGCGGTCTTCTTACCACTGAAGTGCCCTCCGCAGGCATGATTATGGCAAAACTCTAGGATACTAACTTGCTCACAGGTTGAAATACAACGTCTAATGATTTGATCGGGACAATACTTAAATAAGTATGGTTCATCCCAGAAATACCATTTTATTTTTGACAGAAGACGAAGTTTCTCTTGACTAGTCATTTCGACTGGGAATTGACCTGTAACTAGGTAGTTGACAATGTCCGCATACCATGGAGAATTGGCTTGAGAGATTTGCATAAGTTGCTCATCGGGAAAGGATTCAGAGATGGGTAAGGATTCCTCGAATGGCTTGTTAACTATCCTAGACAAGTGATCAACTACGACATTTTCTGCCCCTTTTTTATCTCGGATCTCGAGATCAAACTCTTGTAGAAGTAGAATCCAACGGATTAATCTTGCTTTAGCATCTTTCTTTGATAGAAGGTACTTCAATGCTGCATGGTCTGTGTAGATCACAACTTTAGATCCTATAAGGTAGGGGCGGAATTTTTCAACGGCATAGACCACTGCTAGCATTTCCTTCTCCGTTGTAGAGTAGTTAAGCTGAGCATCGTTAAGGGTTTTACTAGCATATTGGATAACATGAGGTTGTTTTTTAATTCGCTGACCCAAAACAGCGCCTATTGCATAATCTGAAGCGTCGCACATAACTTCGAATGGAATGCTCCAGTTTGGAGGTTGAATAATGGGTGCCGAGGTTAACTCGGACTTGAACTTGTTGAACGCAGAGAGACATGACTCTGAAAAGTCGAAAGGAACATCCTTTCCCAATAGCTCACATAAAGGCTTCGAGATTTTCCCGAAATCTTTAATGAATCTACGATAAAAACCCGCATGGCCTAGGAATGACCTAATTTCTTTGACCGTTCTAGGAGGTGGTAATTTTTCAATTAGACCTACCTTTGCCTTACCTACCTCAATCCCTTTAGCAGAAACAATGTGCCCTAGCACAATCCCCGATGTTACCATGAAATGGCATTTTTCCCAATTGAGGACTAGATTGACCTCTTTGCAACGTTGAAGGACCAAAGTCAAGTGATGGAGACATTCCTCAAAACTTGGTCCGAAAATTGAAAAATCGTCCATGAACACTTCGAGATACCTTTCTAGCATGTCGAAAAATATACTCATCATGCACCGTTGAAAAGTAGCGGGTGCATTGCACAATCCAAAAGGCATGCGACGATACGCGAAAGTTCCAAAGGGACAAGTGAACGTTGTTTTCTCTTGATTGATTGGAGCAACAGGTATCTGGTTGTACCCGGAATAACCATCTAAGAAGCAATAATAAGAATGTCCTGCTAGACGCCCTTTAACATTTGATCAATGAAAGGTAAGGGGAAATGATCCTTAGGAGTCATCGAGTTGAGTTTCCTATAATCGATACACACTCTCCATCCATTTTGGACTCGAGTGGGGATTAATTCGTTGTCTTGGTTCACTACCACAGTGATACCAGATTTCTTAGGAACTACTTGTATAGGACTCACCCAACGACTGTCAGAGATAGGATAGATAATACCCGCATCTAGCAATTTCATCACTTTCATCCGAACCACGTCTTTCATGACAGGATTTAGTCGTCTCTGAGGTTCTAAGGAAGGTTTAGCAAAATCCTCTAAACGAATGTGGTGCATCACCACAGATGGACTAATTCCCTTGATGTCAGCTATGCTCCAACCAATAGCTTCTTGATGTTCCCTTAATACTCCTAACAACTTTCCCTCTTGGACTTCATTAAGGTGAGAGGAAATGATCACAGGCAAGGTTTGATTCTTGCCAAGAAATGCATATCTCAAGGTCTCTGGAAGAGACTTGAGTTCCAATTTTGGAGGCTCGACATGAGAAGGAACAAGATTGGATGTGCGCACAGGAAGACTTTCAGCTTTTGCGTGCCACCGCACAGAATCTAAGAGTGGAACGGATTCAAGCAAAGCATTGACTTCGCTTATAGACTCTTCTACGTCCAAGTCAAGGCCAAAGTGAGCCAAACATTTCGTTAGGGGATCAGAGTACCCTAATTCTTGATACGTTTGATTGACTAGCGTATCTATCATGTTCACTTCCTCCATACCATCATCTACATCAATTCCTTGGAAATTGTGGAAGACGTTCAGTTTCACTTTCATATCCCCAAATGCTAAAGTCATAATTCCGTTTCTACAACGAATGACTGCGTCAGACGTGGCTAAGAATGGACGTCCTAAGATGATAGGAATATGACTGTTCGAATTGATGACTGGCTCTGTGTCTAAGACAACAAAGTCAACAGGAAAATAGAAATCTTTGACTTTAACTATCACGTCCTCAACTATACCCTTTGGAATTTTTATGGACCTATCGGCTAGACTCAACGTGATATCTGTGGGTTTCAAAACCCCCAAACCTAATTGTTTATAAACCGAATATGGTAAAAGGTTCACACTGGCCCCTAAGTCTAAGAGACATTTTTCGACCACTTGATTTCCAATATGAATAGAAATTGTCGGACATCCAGGATCCTTAAATTTTGGTGCAATCGTTTGTTGGATGAGTGACGAAGCTTGGGCTGCCATAATAGCTTCCCGAGGAAATGGTGTTTTCCTTTTAGCTGTGGTCAAATCCTTTAAGAATTTCGCATAAGAAGGTATCTGCTTAATGGCATCTAGGAATGGGATATTGATATGCACATTTTGGAAGACTTCTAAGACACCCTCAAACTGCTTACCTTTTTTAGAATCTCTAAGGCGATGGGGAAATGGAGCTTTTGGAATTGGCAAAATGATAGGAGGATTTTCCAAATCTTTCTTCTTCTCTGTTGGAGACTCTATGGCTTCTTTTTGAACTTTGTCCTTTTCTAAGACCTTTTCTCCCGTGTCAATAGGTTGGACCTTGTTGTCCACCTTCTTTCCCGAACGCAAGGTGTGGATAGCCTGGACTGAGTCTTGTGGAGCTCCAGAATGGCTTCCTACTTCGTATTGACCTTTTGATCCGTTTGGAATCAAAGGTTGACCTCTAGGGTTAGGGATAGTCTGACTAGGAAATTGACCTTTCTCTCTTCCACTCAAGGAAAGAGCTAACTGCCCCAACTGAACTTCCATCTTAGCTATGGATTGCGCAGTGACCTGGTTAATCTGAGTTTGATTTTGATGGGTTTGCTGTTGAGTTTGGATGAACTGCTGTTGCTGCCTCATCAACTCGGCAATCATAGATTCTAAAGACGACTGTTGTTGGGCAGGCTGCTGGTAATTGGTCATGGGATCTGGTATGATGGCTCTGCAATCGGTAGATTGTTGGGGTTGATAAGGGACTTGAGGAACAATGGCTTGGTTTGTGGAAGAACCAGATTGCCTAGGAAAACTCCTATTGTAACCTGACGGACCACTAGATTGAATAGGTTCGTTCTGTCTGTATGAGAAATTAGGATGAAACCTATTATCTGGGTGATACGTTTGGCTAAAAGAGTTTGGAGTTGGCTTCTTAAAAGTACTATAGCCATTAATCGCATTTGCTTGTTCAGCTTTGATTTGAGGCAAGGTGGGACAACACTCGACCAAATGGTCATTGCCGTCGCATATGACACACAAAGAACTCGGTTCGACAGTCACTTGCGAAATTGTACGAGGGTCTAGGTGAGGTTTGGATGCTGAGATGGTAAAGGCATCTAACTTCTTCGTGAGATTATTCATCCCACTCACTAGACTACACATGACATTTTTGAGATCAGGGTCTGCCTTCATCTCATACATGCCTGTCTTCCTAACCGGATCGTCTCTATCAAATTCTTCTTGGTTAGTACTCCAGTTTTGAGCACTCTCAGCTAACTCTACGAGGAAATCGTACGCTTGGTTGGGAGTCTGGTTCATGAACTGACCCTTATGCATTGACTCAACTAAGGTACGTTGATTCATTGTTAATCCTCTATAAAAACTTTGCACCAACTGTGCTTTGTCAATGCCATGGTGTGGGCACTTGACCAATAAATCATTGAATCTTTCCCAAGTTTGGGAAAATTCATCATCAGGACGGGCTCTAAAATTTCTAATAGAGTCCTTCATTTTCTCAGTTTTGGCCACGGGGTAGAATTTGGCCATAAATTTTTTTGATAGAACATCCCAGGTAGATATGGAATTGGGTGTTAGGGAGTTCAACCACGCAGCTGCATGGTCTTCCAAGGATAACGGGAACAGAATAAGCTTGATACTCTCCTCATCTAGATTCTGATTTCTAAAAGTTTGACATATAGTCAAGAATCGATTAAGATGGGTGTAAGGTTGTTCACGCTCTAAACCGTGGAACTTAGGGAGCATATTGATGGTGGCAGCCCTAATTTCAAACTGAGGTGCATTGTTCAACGGTAAAACAATGCATGTGGGAGGAGATGCGGAAGCTGGAGCGAAGAGCTCATTGAGAGTTCGCTCTCGATCACCCATCATAACTACTGATGGTGTCTTGCGTATCCTACTGATGGTACGTTCGATCTCAGGATCAAATGGTTCTAACACGTTATTTTGTGAACGTCTACCAAGCATACAAATCACACAGTCGATCAAACAATCACGAAAAGAAAAGACTGGACCTAGATAGGTTGCCTAAAGCTAGACAGCTCCTAACTGGGTAGAAATAGCGCAACTAGCCTTCCAACTCGGTTCTATGAAGTCAAGTTTGAATCATTCGGATCTCCAGATCGGAGGAGGCGCATAATGCATAAGCAAGAGCACGCTTAAATACCTTCCTTTCTTGAATAGACTGAGTCTATCCCCTCAAAGGGCAAGATCTTACTAGATACAAAAATGACCAAGAAGCGCAATTGGCACAACTTGAAGCGGAATTTCTCCTATTGAGCTCGTGGGCCCTATAGTCAAGTCTAATTGATTTTAATTAATTTGATTGGATGACTAGTGAATTGATTATCCTAATTAGAGCAAGGAATTGGTAATGACTTCCAATCCTTATCTTATCATGCCATCCCTAGGAGAGGGGTGCTCTTTACTACTTAATTAACTATTCCAAGTGTGTGCAAATTGGAAAAATAACATACAAAGGCAAGGAGTAACCCACTAGCAAAGAGAGGCGTGGGTGTTTCGGGATTACCTCCCGTGCTAGACGGGGTGAAGACGGTTTGAGTCGACTTAGGCCACCAACTCCAATTTTGGTGTGCGAACCTAAGGAGCCGTGACGGTATTGTCCACCCGTCGTCCTTCCTTAGTCTATTACAATCCAAGCCTTCTTGGATAATTAATAAAAATTACAAGAAATCCTATACAAGAGTTTCTAAAACAGAAAAATAAACCTAACTAAAGATTAAAGGAAATTGAAAAGAAAAGAAGAAAAAAAAAATGTTCACCTACAAGAAGCAAAACAGAAATGTTAGCAGAAATGATAGTAAATGGACTCAAAAAAGAATCTGACTTACCGCAATCTTGCTGACTTTGTCACATTTTATAGAAAATTTCGTTCTACCCCAAATCGATATACACTAATAGATAATCGGAGATCGGAGGAGTAGAAAGTTACAGTCAGTTTAAGTTCTGCTGTCAAGGGTGAAAAAGAAAACGAGAATGATTTTTTTTTTTTTTTTTCAATATTTTTTTCTTCTTTCTTCTCTCTTAAAATCTCAAGAACACTTGAACTTATAGAAAGAAACCAAAAGAAAAAAGAAAATAAAATAAAAATGAAAAAAAAAAAAAAAAATTTTAAATCAAAACTTACCACTACTACCTTTACCTTTCCCCGGCAGCGGCGCCAAAATTCTGATGAGACTATCGTTGTTCTTCTCACCGGAGTTAATAATAATCTTACGTTTACCTTACTTGTGGGGCAAGTAGGGGATCGAACCCAAGAGAAAGGAGGAATAGAGTTAAGCTAAGAAGATAAAATTCAAATTAACTAAAAGGAATTAAAACTGTTTTTCTTTGTATTTTTGAACTTATAAGAAAATGTAAAATTACTAGAAAAGAAACTAAAGTAAATGAAATTAAAAGCAAGTAAACTTATGAAATTAAAACACCATTGGAGGTGGATCTACCTAGAACATGTTGATGAGCAATTCTTAGTTTCAAGCCTTTTTATAACTCAATCGTAAGGGCTTGGTGTTAGCTCCTTAGATCGGAAAGTTTTGCGAATGAAATGAAATAAGGGAACATAAACAAAGTAGAATTCTTTGAAAACTTCTTACTACCAATTATCTAGTTTAAGCATACTTTATCTTGATCTAATCTAAGCATAAAGTATCTATATTAAGAATAAAAGGTGCAAGAAACTTAAAGAGAATTCATAAGCATTTTAAATAAAAGAAAGGCATGAAATTAAAAGTAACACAAGAACTTGCTTTAGGCTTTTCCACTCTCCAATGGAGGGGAACTTAGCCTAATGTCATTGTAAGAGAGGGAAGATAAGAGATGAAAGAACTTTTCTTCATTTCATGGAGAAAATTACAACTTCTTCTTCTTCTACTTCTTACAAGACTAATAGCCAAAAGGAAATAACTAGAAAATGAAAATACAAAAAATAAGAGAATAGCCAAAGAGCCTTAGATTAAAGGAGTCTTGGATAAGAGAACCAAGATGGGACCATTTCTTTAGAAATGAAGGCTCTATTTATAGAGAAAAATGATTGTAGAAGAGTCTAAAAGTAACCTCCACTTTTCTTTGCACAAAAAGACAAAAGAGGAGAATATGAGTTAAGGATTAGGGCATTCCAAAGTGGGCCCAAATGCTTTTGCCTTGAGATTTTGATTCCAAATTGTTGATTTTCTGTACAAGAAACACACGTAATTAGATTTATCTAGTAAATGAGTTTATTTATATATAATTAAGCCTAATTAACATGCAACGTGGTGGTTTGAGGCTTATCATGATTATTATCTTAATATAGAGAAATAGGTACAAAAATCAAGATAAATATCCGGAAAATGTGCGTAGAATTGAGTGTTTGGAGACACTCATCACCTTGCTATCGGAAAGTATAAATTTTTTTATTTATTTTTATCTAGGTTTTTAGCAATGTAATTTATTTGGGAAGTTAGTAGAGACCGGCTTTGGCTGCAGGGTTGGTTGCCTAACACCCTTCAACCCCGTAACATGATCCCCGAATTCAGTTTTTCTGTTCTAGATAGTTTTTATCTATTTAGAGTCATTGATTGGTTCCTAGACCGTAATAACTAGGTTGTGACTCCCAAACCTCAAAGGGTCAAAAGCGGATCCGCACACCTCGCGGATCGAGGGCGTTTTCACCTACGCTGGTTAATGTCATTGGATTCATCTCCGGTAAGAACATGGCATGAATTGATGAAGGACTTTATTGGTCGGTATTCATTCAACACGGATATTGAACTTACAAGAAGAGACCTAGAAACTACTAAACAGAAACCCGGAGAAACTTTCACTGAGTTCATTGCTCGATGGAGAGCTAAAGCCGCTCAATTGTGGGACCGACCTCAAGAGAAGGAACAAGTCAAGATTATCCTCAGGAATCTCACTCCAAATTATGCCAAGTACTTGATGCCTCAGTACCTTCCTACTTTTCAATCTCTCCTTGAAGCTGGAAATCAAGTTGATGACGCCTATTCTTCGGGACTTTTTGGTAACTTGTATGAGTCAAAACCCAAAAATTTCAAACCTAATGTCAATTCCTTACAAGTGGCCAACACCTCCTTCGCACTATCTCCTTAAGCTACTCAGCCTTCACAAATTAAGCCTAGAAGACAGTTTGTCAATCTTGGAATGTCCCTTCAGTGTTACTTATCAAAAATTGATGAAAAGGGGCTTGCTAACGCCTTTACAACCTAAGCCTTTGCCTAATCCTCTTCCCCCAAACATGGATAATGGGCAATTCTGTGAATTCCATCAGATGCCTGGTCATGTTCTTGACAGGTGTATTACTCTCCGTCATGCTATCCAAGATTTGATTGAACAAGAAAAAGTCACCATACCCACTCCTACTACTCCCAATGTTAAAACTAACCCTTTGCCTACCTTTCAAAATCAACCCCCTCCTACTCTGAACCTAATATCCATATCCAAATCCGAATCAATTGACCCAATTTCTTTCATTCACCTAATTGGTCTTAACAGTGCATTCGCTCCTTGCCAGAATGAGCTCAACTACCCTAAGGCAGTGATAGAACTGAAGAATAAAGAAATCATTGAAGTAATGGGTTGTCTCGCATATGACAGGCTTGAATCGGAATATGAAGAGATAGTAAAAGTAGGCAAGTTCAAGTCATCCATCGAAGTGGCATAGACTCTAGAATTGTGTCCTTCCATTCAGAATGATGTCGTCTTTTAAGTCTTCTTAATTTCTTTTAGCTTTAGTTGCGCCAGTCTTTGAATTCAGTTAGTCATCTTTATTTTTTGGGTTTTAATAAGGTTTGTCAGTCTATGTTCTTTTCAATTCCAATAAATAAAGAAGCTTTTGATTATCATGTGTGCAATAATGATTTGAATATAAGATTTAACATGAGAAATGACTTAAAGCTCACTAACTGAACTTAATAAATATTGGAATTAAAGAGTACACTCAAGAAGTACAAATTGGTGATACATTATCCTCAAGAGAACATGAGAGAATAGTAAACTTACTTGAGAAATTCAACAATATTTCTTGCATGATCTCATAAGATATATGGATAAATTACACAAAAACATAGATCAAGTCAAGAGTGATTTCAAAGTCAAAAACTATCGGTAAAAAATGATATAGTTGAAAACATCGATAAATACGCTAAGACTTATAAGTGGATCTACCATGTTTCTCACTCAAAAGAGGAGAGTTTCATTCATAAGAGAATAAAAGATTTTCTTGAAGTTTTAGAAGAGTTGAATAGTCAGAAAACTCAAAAGAAGACTGAAGAATATTCATTCTCAAAAGAAGACCTTACTCGACAAAGCAATCCAGATATCAAATTCTTGAAACTTTGACCAAGTCGAACATCATTCATCAAAGGAGGCCTCCTTTGGTCGAATCATTTTCCTATCTTACAAAAAAAAATAACCTTCTTTAGCCCCTCGTAGCCTTTAAAAAAATAAAAGCAATAGCTTCTTCTTTCTAAACCATACCGACCAACCTTGGGAGGGAATCTTAGCATGAACTACGTTTTGACTTGATAAAAAAAATATATATATTTGGGGTACGTAGGCAACGTGAGAAGTTACTTCAGGCCTGGTCATGCAAAGAATAAGGGTATTTTCTTAAGAAAAATGTCATCTAAAAAAAATCCCCTATTGAAAGGTTCAAAAGAAAAAAATACCAAACTAAGGGCATTAGAAAAAAGAATCAAAAGAATTGATAAAAAGAAAAGAATGCCGAACTAGGGGCATTTAGAAAAAATCAAAGAGAGAATATCAAACTAGGGGCATTTTGGGAAGTTGAGCCTTATATATTTTCTTTCTAAACCATATCCTAAGCCCACCTATTAAGTCCTCCTGAATGCTAATTGACTCGGTTAAGGTGCAGGGAACTGAGAAGTTGTCGAGTTGGTTATACAAGATCATCAAGAAAAAAAAAGAGAAGCCCGCTAAGTCGAAAACCTGAAAAGGTGATTTAGGCAAAATTTAGGGCATAATCATAAAAAAGAAAGCCTGCTAGGTTGAAAACCTGAAAAGGCGACCTAAGCAAAAATCAAGGCATCATCAGAAAAAAAAACAAGGCCCGCTAGATTGAAAACCTGAAGATGCGATCTAGGCAAAAATTAGGACTTCATCAAACGGGAAGAAATGTCTCATCAAGAAGAAAAATTCAGAAGGAAGCTTGTGCAGAAACTAAAAAATGCAGAACCATTCAAGCCACAATCAGAAATCATCTTGAACATTGTAGGATCTTCAAAAGTATGTTTACTTGTTCAAGTGTTCGCTACTGGAAGATGTAGAATCATCAACCACTTTGAAGAGAAAGATATTTTATTCTAATATTTATCAAGATTTTTTAAGTCCAGCTCAAGCATTTATAAAAAATAATGATCAATTCTTTATTGCACATATGATAATCTTAAGAGTCTTAAATTTAAGAGAATGTAAGTTTTTCTATCTGTCATACATCAGAGTCCATATTTTTCAAGCATAATCTATTCCATCAGTCTCGTAGTCAAGTCCCAGTTAAAGCCAACCTTGAAACTAGGGGTATTTTTGAAGGTCATTTAATTCCAAAATTTTTGTTCTTAATCATATGATAAAAAGAAAATCATACAAAATCTTAAAAGTCCAGCGAAGTCCAATGATAATTACGAATTCAAATGCATGATAAGCCAATAAAGGCCTAATCTTTCAAACTTTGAGCTCGATTTTGAATCATAGAATGAATTAATAGGATTGTTTAAGTTGCTTTAAATCTAAGTCCGAGAAACGTGGCTTAGTAAGTTTGAGTCTGAGAAACGAGACTCCAAATTTTTGAATCATAGAATGAATAGGCTTTTTGAAGTGCCTATAAACCTAAGTTCGAGTCCGAGAAACGAGACTCCAACTTTTTGAATCATAGAATGAATAGGCTTTTTGAAGTGCCTACAAACTTAAGTTCGAGTCCAAGAAACGAGACTCCAACTTTTTGAATCATATAATGAATAGGCTTTTTGAAGTGCCCATAAACCTAAGTTCGAGTCCGAGAAACGAGACTCCAACATTTTGAATCATAGGCTTTTTGAAGTGCCTACAAACCTTAGTTCGAGTCCGAGAAACAAGACTCCATGTTTAATAGGATTGTTTAAGTTCCTCTAAACCTTAGTCAGAGTCCAAGAAACGAGACTCCAACTTTGTTTGAATCATATTGAATTAATAGGATTGTTTAAGTTATTTAGCCCGAGAAGCATGGCTACATTAGGTTCGAGTCCGATAAACGAGACTCAAATTTTTTCGAACTCTAAAAAAGAATTTCAAATAGGATTTAGTAAAGTTCCTACATTGTTATGACTCCAATTACCTCATTGTTCAACCTTGCCATGATTGCTTTTGTTGCATAAGCACATTTCAATTTTGAATAATTATTGTCAACGAGAGAAGAACTCTAGGACCTGACACATTTTTACTGAGTAAGCATCACACCATTGCACACACGTGCACTTTAGCATTAGTCAAGGAGAATTTTTTAAAATTCGAGGATCTAACATCGTCAGTGAGAGTTCTCACTCAATGACCTGACAACCTTTAGTTCGGAGAGAGTTTTATGCTCAAGGATCCGAACACCCTGACGAATTGCTAAATCAGGCTGCAAAATGAACTGTCACTAGCTTTGGCATTCTGATATCGCACTATCTACCGAAATAGATTTGCTATCTAGTTTGCTTCAACCCTCTGCCAAATAGGGACATCTGTAGACACCTCATTTTTGCACTCGCCTGATTAATCAACTCGTCAACCCGATCGCAATGGTTCCCAATGATAGATGTTATTTCCAATGCTTTATTTTGTTACCAGATATGTTTCAGAAATAACTAGGTGGCGACTACCAAACCTCAAGGGTCAAAAGCGGATCTGCGCACCCCGCGGATCGAGGGCGCTTTCACCTACTTGCATTGTGTTTCCATTAAATAATGCCATTCAGTTTGAAATTAAGGTAGTTACTATAAATATGCTCCCTAAGTTCCATGATCTATAATGTGAATAACCTTATACCCACCTTAATCGATTCTTAATCATATGTCAAACCTTTAAAAATTAAAATCAAGATGAGGATCTTGTATTTTGTTCCCGTTATTCGTAGAAGATCACAAAATTGCATGGTTGAACTCCTTGCCACCCAATTACGTAGCCTCATGGGATATTCTATCCAAGAAATTCATGGCTACATTTTACCCTGTAAACAAAACTAAGATAATGAAGAGCATCGTTAAGAATTTTAAAGATCGTTGTGGTCAAAATTTTTCCCAAACTTTGGAAAGATACAATGATCTATTGGTCAAATGGCCACACATGGCATTGACAAAGCATGCAAAGTTTTTATAGAGAATTAACCATGAATCAACGTACCTCAGTTGAGTCTATGCATAAAGATCAGTTCATGAACCAGACTTCCATCCAAGCGTACGATTTCCTTGTTGAGTTAGTCGAGAATGCTCAAAATTGGAACACTAATTGTGGAGAGTTTGATAGAGATGATCCCGTTAAGAAGCCATGTATGTATGATATGAATTCAGACCTTGATCTTAAGAAAGTAATGACTAACTTAATGAGTGGTATGAACAACCTTACGAAGAAGTTAGATACCTTTACCATCTCAGCATCCAATCCTCACTTAGACTCTCGCTCAGTTTCACAAGTGTGTCGAATCTAATTTTTTATGTGTCATATGTGATGGTAATGACCATTTAGTAGAGTGTTGTCCCAACAAGCCATACATTAAGGTTGAATAGGCCAATGCAATTAATTGCTATAGTAGTTTTAAGAAGCCAACTCAGAATTTGTTTAGTCAAATGTATCACCCAAATAATAATTTCCATCCTAATTTCTTGTATAGGCAAAACAAATCTCTGCAATCTACTAGTTCCTCTAGTTATACTAGGAGTTTTCTTAAGCAATTTGGTTCTTTCACAAACCAAGTCATTATTTCACAAAGTCCATATCAATCTCAGCAATCTATAAATTGTAGAGCTATCATTCCAGATCCCATAAATAATTATAATCAGCTTGTCCAACAACAATCATCCTTATAGTCTGTAATAGTTGAGTTGATAAAGCAACAGCAGCAATTCATCCAAACTCAACTATAAACCAATCAAAACTAGACTCAAATTAACCAGGTCACTGTTCAATCTATAACTACGATGAAAATTTAGTTGAGTCAGTTAGCTCTTTCCTTGAGTGGGGAAAATAAATGTTAATTTCTTAGTGAAACTATTACTAACCCAATAGGTCAACTTAGAGTTCCAAATGGATTAAAAGGTCAATATGAAGTAGGAAGCTATTCTAGAGCTCCACAAGACTCTATCCAAGTTATCCATACCTTGCATTCAGGAAAGAAGTTTGACTAGAAAGTCCAACCTATTGACGATGAAGAAAATGTCCTAAAAAAGGACAAAGTTCAAGTAGAAGAAGTTGAAGAATCTTCTAAAGAGAATTAGAAAAATTTAGAGAATCTTCTTATTATTTTACCAATTCCAAAATCTCTCATTTCCTTAGAGACAATAAAAGAGTAAACAATTTGAAGGTGTCTTCAAAGCTTTTTAAAATGTGCATATCAATATCTCATTCTTAGATGTCATTATGTAGATACATTTTTATGTTAAATTCCTAAAAGATTTGACGATAAGAGAAAAATATCATTTCCTCGAGAAGCCATCATGGTAGCCCAAGCTTCGTCACTCATCTAGCAAATGGTTGTACCAATATTTAAGCATCTTAGATGTATGACTATTGTCATTCATATTGAAAATCAAGTGGTTAAAAAATATCTATTAGACTTAAGGGCAAGTGTGAGCCTTTTAGCCTACTTAGTTTATAATCAACTAAGTATGGGGGTTTTGAAATCCACCGATATCATATTGAGTCTAGCTGATATGACTATTAAGGTTTCCAAGGGTGTGGTTGAGGGTGTGATAATATAAGCCAAGGATTCTTATTTTCTTGTTGATTTTGTTGTCTTAAACATAAAGTGAGTCATCAATCAAAATAGTCTTGTTTCTATCATTCTAGGACATCCATTCTTAGTAAATTTTTACGCAATTATTTATTGTAGAAATGAGATTATGACTTTAGCATTCAGTGATATTAAGGTCAAATTAAACGTCTTTCATAATTTCTAAAAAATTGATGTAAATGATGATATAAAATAAGTGAATATGATAGATACACTAGTCAATCGAACGTGTCAAGATTTAGGGTATCTGGTCCCTTAGAAAGATGTTTGGCCCACTTTGACCAAGATTTTGACATAGTAGAGTCCATAAGTGAAGTCAATACTTTTCTTGAATCTATTCTACTCTTAGACTCTAAGCATTGGCAAACAAAAGTCGAAAGTCTTCCTGTAGCGCCCCGCCAAACACTAACACAAATCCCAAGGCCAAATCCCAAGGTACTAGGTGGCACCTCGAAATTTCGGCATGGTCTCCTCTATTTATGTTAGCGTTTTACGGAACTCAAACCTGATAAAAAAATTTATAACAAAACCTGTATATAAAAATGTAGATACAGGAAAATAACAGCGGAAGACTAATTACATCTAACATGTAAGTAGATCAGAGTGCGGAAGATTTATCAATATACAAGCTTACCAAAACACTCTCACTCTAACAGAGGCCTAAACTCTCAAATCCAAAAACTACATACATCCTGGATGAAACTGACAACACTAAGGGATGTGGCCCTAGTGCTCACCAGGCAATAAAATCTGATCGTCGATCTGATCGACCAGATACTCCTCAATTACTGCCTCTACGCCTGTCTCGACAGCTGCAAGTGTTGAAACTAAAAAAAATAGGAAGGAAAGGGTGAGTAACAATGGTTACCCAGTAAGTCCACAGCCAATTCCTACTAATAACCCTTCCTAAGCATGATCGAATAAAGCATACTGAACATTTTAATACATGCAAGGTTTTACAAGATAAAATACGATCAACTGGTACATATAGCCAGGGATGAGCAACTAAACAGTTTAAAATTTACACATAACATCAATCATCCATACTCATTATACATTTTCCATTTTATGCAAATAATGTTGACAACATTAAAATAATAGACATGCTTCTCAGTTTGTAATTCGAAATATAACAACAGATACATAATACAAGTGGTGGAGTATTGGAATTAAAGAGTTGGGATTCACGACTGGATCGCTCCCAGTCAGGACATGATATTCCCTAATAACATCGTAGTTCCTGATTTTGTGGCTGGTCGTGTCTACCACGCTTGCGGAACCATTTATCCGGCTCAGGCTGGCCGTTTGACGTGACCGTAAACAATGGGTCTCTTTTCGATGTGTCAGAACGTTTGACTACTACTAGATTGTTAGTGATCACTGACTAATCATCTTCGTCTATGCCTATCAGGCGTGCATGTAATTCCCAAATGACACTCCACTCGTATACGACCACCTTTACAATACACGTTCACTGGTAAAGATAAGAAAGGAATGGACCCGGATTCCAGTTGTGACTTCACTCTCATACGCGTCCCATACCACGTATGAGTTTGGTGGTCCCTACCGTACATCCCAAGATAGTGCACCCCTCCGGATGATGTGACACACTATCCCTTCAGGCATTCACAAACCCTTTAACAGCTCACAAAATAGCTACGTACATATATGATTTTTCATTTAAAACAAAAGAGAAATTAACAGAACAGGGTTGAGAACGGATATCCAGTTCCTACCATGCAACCGTGGCCAATCGGCCTAAAATAAATAACAGTACTCAGCGCAAGTGCTAACATAATCGGAAATAAACATGCAACCCTTTCATTAATAACCTGGATATCCTTTCACCAACCTACACACAACATACAATGTAAAATGCAGACATCACCCATCGGGTGTGATTCTGACATTTTACCATTCATTCCCTTTTCCCATTCTCTCAACATTCTCATTTTTCATCCTTTCAAATCAACCATTCATTTTCAATCTTTCAAAGTCATTCTTTTGGTCTTTCCATTGAAAACCATCGAAATTTATTCAAAAACAAGGTCCCAGCGATGCTCGGGACCAAAGCTGTTAAAAATAGAGAAAGCTGGTGAAAATTTGGCTAAGTGTCAGAAACTCAAATTTTCAAAGTTCTCGAAATTAAAAACGGGTTTTTCGAAATGAAAGTCTTGATCATGAGATTCGACACCATATAGTTTTTGTAATCTAATTCAAAGGAACGCGAAAGTTATTTCATTTTGAAAACTTGCCGAAAATGTCGAAAATTACGTTTTGTTCTTTAAACCAAAATTCGAATTTTGATCCTTTGACATTTGGATCTTGAAACCATTCCCATTGTTCCAAAATGGGGGGTAAAACCTTAATTTCATTAAAGAACTTAAAGTAAATGGAAAGTAAAAATTAAAGGGTGACAAATAGTGTATAAGGTGTGAGGAGGTCAAGCCAAGAGTCAGAACACTGTTCTGGTCAAAACTGTGTCTGTCGGTGGCTGACTCAATATGTTGTCGGTGGAACCGACAGAATACACATCGGCAGGTGTCGGTGGGACCGACGGTCTTGCCGACAGACCAAAGTTTTCGGGTGCTTCTTGATTTCGTCGGTGGCAGAAGCAACATTCTGTCGGTGGGACCGACAGAATGCCTTCGGTAGGTGCCGGTGGCACCGACCTTTCCCACCTACAGCCTGAACCTTACTCGAACCTTCGAGTTTTCGATCCATGTTTCGGATTCTTCTTCCGTTATTCGAATCATTCAACCCACCCATGATTTTGTTATCAAAATTCGATAAAACATAAATAAAACACCTACTTCTATCATGAATTTGGAATCAAACACCAATTTCTACGATTTAAATGCAAACAATAAGTTTCGTTTCAAAACCCTAAATGCACATTGAGAAATCTAAAGTTACCAATAGGAATTGAAAGTCCCTTGCTTGTTTGTGGACGCCAATGGTGATGAATCAACACTAAGGATAAATGTTAGGCGGGTCGAAGTTCCGAAAGTGGTTGAACTCGGGTGCCAACGGAGTGGTTGGTTGTGAAACCCTCTTTGAAGGTGTTCTCCCCACTTCCTAATGACCACCAACGACTCTCCTATGATTTGGATGAGGTTCCAAGTGATTATACAAAAACCCACTTGCTGATTCTTTTGGGAGACCAAGAGAAAAGAAGAGGAAATGGAGGTTAGATGGGGTGAGGACGTAGAGCTCGACAACGCCGACGACTTTGCCTTCTTCGTCGAGGTTCAACTCAGACTTGATTGGGATAGATCTTGATAGGAATGGGTTCAAACCCTAGGTCTAGAAAATGGCTGAGTTGAGTTCTTTGGAGAAGAGTGAAGAAGTGAAATGAAATAAAAGAAAGTGAGTTTTCTTTTATAAGAGGGTTGAGGGTATACTTGTAATTTCCCCATCATTTCTAGTTTCGATCGTAACTTAACTATTCGGACTCGGAAAACGACAAACGAATATACCATTTCGAATAATTTTTCGATTCGGATCTAATGGTGTCATCAAATCTTTTTGATTCTTTCTCTAATGAAATTCCACTGTTTTGGATCCCTCTTAACATGAAATTCGAGGATTCTATAACTTTTCTATCCGAATTCGAATTCGGACTTGCTTACAGGCTAATGTATATATTTCGATCCTTTTGAATCTAATGGCGAAGTTGATTTTCCTCGAAATTAATCATAACAAGATCCGAGTATTTTACTCTAAGTCTCTCCTTCGATATTTTCTTCCAAATCTCACCATTTAATTTTCTCGAGATATGAGTTGAAAATCCGGGGTGTTACACTTCCCGTTCATACTTCTACTGTTGTTCTTTCCCATATCGAGTCTCCCAAATTAGAACTCAATTCGCTTCCAAAGACTTTGAGATACGCATTTCTTGAAAAAAATCAAACTTTGTGTTTGATCATTTTATCTCACCTCAATATAGTCCAAGTGAAAAAATTGTTAGAAGTGTTGAGAGAACATCAACAAACTATTGGTTAGACCATAGCTGACTTCACCAGAATTAGTCCATCTGTGGTGATGCACGACATTAATCTAGAAAATTTTGCTATGCCTTCCTTAGAGATTCAGAGACGATTAAATCCTGTCATGAAAGATGTAGTCCAAAGTGAAGTAATAAATTTACTAGATGTGGGTATCATCTATCCCATCTCTGATAGTCGTTGGGTGAGTCTCATTCAAGTAGTTCTTAAGAAGTTCGGTATCACTGTGATAGTGAACCAAGATGACATGTTAATTCCCACTTGAATCCAAAATCGATGGAGAGTGTATCGATTATAGAAAACTCAACTCAATGATTCCTAAAGATCACTTCCCATTACCTTTTATTAACAAAATATAAGAGCGTCTAGTAAGACATTCTTACTATTGCTTCTTGGATGGTTACTCCTGGTACAACCAGATAACCATTTCTCCAATTAATCAATAGAAAATAACTTTTATCTTTCTCTTCAAAACATTCGCGTATCATTACATACCCTTTGGATTGTGCAATGCATCTGTTACTTTTCAATGGTGCATGATGAGTATATTTTTTGACATACTAGAAAAATATCTCGAAGTGTTTATTGATGATTTGTTGGTATTCGGATCAAGTTTTGAGGAATGTCTTCATCCCTTGACTTTGGCCTCGTATGTTGTAAAGATGTAAACATAATCCTCAATTGAGAACAATGTTATTTTATGGTAACATCCGAGATTATGTTATGACATATTTTTCTACTAGAGGGATTGAAGTAGATAAAGGAAATGTCGATTTAATAAAAAAATTATCACTTCCTAGAATGGTAAAAAAAAGTAAGTTATTCCTAGACCATGCGGGTTCATACCGTAGATTCATTAAATATTTCAAAAAGATCTCAAAACCTTTATGTGATCTATTAGGCAAGGATGTTTTTCTAAATTTCTAAAAGTCATGTCTATCTACTTTCAATCATCTTAAGTTTGAGTTAACCTCAGCACCAATCATTCAACCTTTACATTGGAACATTCCATTTTAGGTTATGTGTGGTGCTTCAGATTATGTAATAAGCGTTGTTTTGGGTCAATAAATCGATAAACATTCTAACGTTAGCCAATATATTAGTAAAACTCTTAACGATTAACTACTCTAGTAGTCTATGTCATTGATAAGTTTCGTTCCTACCTAATAAGATTGAAAGTTATGATTTACACAGACCATGTAACATTGAAGTACCTTCTATCCAAGAAGGATGCTAAAGTAAAGTTAATCGATTGGATTTTGCTCATACAAGAGTTTGATTTCGAGATCTGAGACAAAAATGATGTAGAAAATTTCGTAGTTGATCATTTATCTAGGATAATTACTAAGTCATCCAAGGAATCCTTACCCATCTTTGAATCATTTCTCGATGAAAAACTTATGCAAATCTATTAATTTAATGTTTCATGATATGCTGACATAGTCAACTAGCTAGTTATAGGTCAATTTTTAGTCTCAATGACTAGCCAAGAGAACCACTGTCTCTTTTAAAAAAACAAGTGGTATTTTTAAGACGAGCCATACTTATTTAAGTATTATTTTGATCAAATCATTATACGTTGTGTTCCAACTTGTGAACAAACCAATATCTTAGAATTTTGTTTTAGTCATGCCTACAAAGGATACTTCAATGGTAAGAATACCGCTATGAAAATCTTGTAGTGCAGATTCTTCTAGCCTAACATTTTTTGTGATGTCCACGAGTTTAGCAAATCTTATAATCGATATTAGAAATTATGAAAAATCTTTAAGAAAATGAAATGCCTCAAAATCATATCCTGATCATCAAGATTTTTGAACATTTTTTATCTTTCAGGATCACCAATATATCCTCATTTCCTTTAACTACGTATCAAAATGGGTTGAAGTTGTAGTATGTAGGAAAAACGATCATAAGGTTGTGATCAATTTCATTAAGGAGACAATCTTTTCAAGTTTCAGTACTCTACGAGTTATTATAAGTGAAGGTGACTTGTATTTTTACAATAAAATTTTGTAACTTTGATAAAAAAATATCTCATAACTCATAAGGTTGCTACACCTAACCACCCATAAACAAGTGGGCTAGTGAAGATTTCTAACAGAGAAATCAGGACCATCTTAAAAACAATAGTCAATCCTTAAAGGAAATATTGGTCTTTGAAATTGAGTAATTCACTTTGGACCTATAGAATAGCATTCAAGACACCTATAGGGATGTCTCCCTGTCGATTTATTTTTGGTAAAGCCTACTATCTCCTTGTAAAACTTGAACATTATGCATATTGAGTAATTAAATGCCTCAACTTTGATTTTGATAAAGTCGATGAAAATCAAAAATTACAACTTGACGAGTTAGAAGATATTATAAATGACTCTTATGAGATTGTGCCAAAAGATACAAAGAGTGTACCAAAATTTTCCATGATAGGCACATTTTTCGAAGGAATTTCATTCCCAATCAAACAATTTTGTTATATGATAATAGACTCAACCTTTTTCTAGGAAAACTCAAGTCTCATTGGACTGATCCATATATATTATCCAAATACTATACCCCCATGGTGTTATTGAAGTCCTTAGTCCTAAGGATGAATCCATTTTCAAAGTGAATGGTCAATGTCTCAAACCTTTTCTCGAGTGTGTACTGCAAGAGGAAGTTTTTCTCCTCGATGATTCGGTTTATCAAGATTAACTAAGTTTTCTTCTAGTTGAAAATGTTAAACTTAGTAATTTTGGGAGGAAACCTACTATTTTTTTTTCATTTTTATTAGTTTTAGATTTCAGATGAGTAATGTAGTTTTTCATTTTTGTTGTCTTAAAACTTAGTTATTTCCCTTATCGAGAATAGTTACCAGCTCAAAACCAAAGTTGTAAGTTCTAAAAGAAAAATCATAATTGATCTCATATGTTTAGGGTTTCACAATACTTAATAGAAAGGAGTCTTCTACTTGTTGATAGGTTCCCACCTTACTTTCTCTCTTCAAATAGTCACTGATAAATCAAGATGGTATACCAATGCATTCAAGTTCTACGTGCTTAAAAGTGATGATTTGAACCCTTTTAACGTTAAGCGATACTCGTAGTTATCGTTACCATTAAAATCTCAAGACTATAGGAGTTTTTTCAAGTGTCATCAAACCCACTTCATTTTCTTCTGTCAATTTCATTTTTTCTTGTGCATGTGCATGTTGAAATATTGAGGACAATATCATGTATGAGTTTCGGGGTGTATGGGTCGAAGTTTTACCTATTTTTTCCTCTTTTATTTAAAAAAATTATTAAAATTTTATAAAATATTTTGGTGACAACTTTGTTGTATTTTATTCAAGATCTTAACTTGAATTTTTAAGCACTTGGTTAAAAATCTTAAATCAGTCTTTGGTTGGAAGTTTTGATTTGGAGTCCCTATTAGTGTCTCTCTTAGGCAAAAATTAAAACAAAGTTATCTTATATTTGTAGTTACTTTTAATAAGGTTACCAAGAGTCAAAGATGAATTAAGTGAGCTTTTTTACCTTCTTTATACCAAAGTATGAGAAAAAATTGGGTTTAATGAACTTTGACTTCCTTGTTCATTTAGTTGGTTTATTAGAAGAAAAATAGAATTATGTTTAATATGTCTTGAACAACAAATATTGAATTAGACTAGGTACCTTGAAAAGGGTTATCTATTTTTCTTTAAAAAAGAGTGAAAAATGAATCGAAAGAAAAAAAAAAAGAATAAGAAAAAATAAAAATAGCAAGAAAAAAAAGATCCCTCAAGACGCGAATAATGAAAAGAAATAATCAAAGATTCGAAGCTTTTAAGTTTAGAGTTTCACTAGGGTAAAATTTGTCAAGTGTAAAAATGTGAGTACACTGGCATATCACAAATATAGCCACTTAGAGGTATTAAAGTGAACATCCATACTTCTCACTACCCTATACAAGATGTTAAGTTTTGAATTAAACCTCAAGTTAATCCAACTATTCCTGGGTAGATTGAAGGTTTTTTCAAACACACTATAGGAAACTAAATCTCTAAAGTTTCTAAATTAGAATTATTATTTTTTAAAGGTCAATTTACGTTAACGTTTTATCATAGAGAAATAAGAGTTAGGACCTTATACTACATGTTGCATCTAAATGATTGACAAGCCATAATTGACCTGTGTTTTTTAATTTAAGTTTTGGTTTTGATCATTTTTACTTCAAAGTTGTTTCGAATTTTGTGGGTATATGCTCTACAAATCCTCTCGAGTCAAACTCGACAACTATGGGTAACCTAGTGGCTTAAAGGCTTGTTGTATGAGATAAATGTAATCGAGATGCTAACGAAAGTGACAATATTATTTTCTAAGGATTAGAAAAATGTAAGTTTGGAGGTGTGATTAATATCACAAAACACTAATTTATCTATATTTTTCCCAAGTATTTATCTCAATTTTTGTCTTTATTTCTCTATATTAAATAAAGAATCATGTTAAGCTCCGAAATATCACGTTGCATGTTCTTCCATACTAATTAGGCTTAATTATGCATAAATAATTATATTTGTTAAAAAATCCTAATTATATATGTGCACTATGCAAATCAAATATCAAACCATCAAATTAGGCCCTGAAATCAGAAACTAGACATTGTATTTCAAGATTGAGAGTGTAACTATCTTTATTGAATGAAGTAAGACTTGTTCTTCTCCATCTATTTAGGTTAATCTCCTCTCTATTGGAGAGTGTAGTAGTCTAGAGAACGATTAATTTGTATTTGATTTTTTTACCTCTTAGTTTTTTTTAATGTCCATGAGTTCTCTTGTAGCATACTTAATCTAAATATTTAGTTGTCAGAGATTGACATATTAGAGAATGAAGGAATTCTACTTTAGCATTCTTTAAATTTAATTTTATCTTGCTAAATCTTTTGATCTAAAGAGTTAACACCAAGCTTTTATGATTGAGTTATCAAAGAGGTTAGGAACTAGATTTTGGCTTAATAGTTTTATCTAAGTGGATCCATTTCCAATGGTATTTCTCACCATAGTTTTAGCTTTATTTTATCTTCTATGAATTTAATGTCTACCAAATTTATTTTTTTGGTTACTTCTAAAACACAAAAATAGATTTATTTGTTGACTTAGATTAATTTCATAATCTTAGCTTGATTCTACCCTCTTTCTCTTAGGTTCAATATTTTACTTGCCTCACAAGTCAAGAAAATTAATTTATATGGAAAAGACAACGATAGTCCCATCAGGTCAAAAATAGGCACTCGATTATCTTTGAGGACCAAATTCCTAACTTGAAGTCTGCGAACTTTGACCCTTTTATAGAAAGCATGGGCGACTCTTTTTTTTTTTTTTTATAAACTTGCACATGGTAAAGAACTCTAAGTTGTTTTCTTTGATCAAGTTCAATTCTTCATATTGATGACGGACCCAACCTACTTCTGACAAATAACTTTCCATCAAGACCTTGAGAGACAAAATTTTCATTGTAACTAGTAACATTGTTTCCATACCATATACTAGAGACTAAGGAGTAACTCTTGTAAAAGATCGTATTGAGATGCAATTTGCCCAAAGTGAAAATGGTAATTTTTTTGACAAATCTTGATATGACTGACACATCTTCTTGATGATTCTCTTGAGATTCTTATTGACTATTTTGATTACTCTATTAGTTTAAAGATGGTAAAGAAATTATTTATAATTCTTGATCTTGAACTTTGTACATAAAGTAATAACCCCAACTTTGAAATGTCATCGATTATCGGAGATCAGCTCAGAAGGTATCCCATATCTATTGATAATATTAATTTGGATGAATTTTGCAACTCGGGACACTATAAGAATAGTATAAGAGGCTACTTCAACCCATTTAGTGAAGTAGTCAATAGCTACTAGTATGTACTCATGCTCATTTGATACTTTAGGTGTGAATTTACCAATTATATCAATTTTCCAAACAAAAAATGGCCAAAGCAGCATTAATCCAACTAACTAAGATTGAAGTATACATACGCGGGCTTTGAAACCATTGAGGAGGTTTTGAGCTCATCTACATGGTTTAGAAGTCACTACCATTCAATTAAGGTGTGAATGGACACTATGAAAATGTTTTTTAAAATTATGTTTTTTGACTTGTAGTGACTTACATATCTAAAAGATAAGAGGAAATGGTCTACCTAGAAATCTAAGGTAAGGAGGTTCGATTGAAGGACAAGGAAGGTGTTAGGCACCTTGTCTCTCTCATCGTAAGATGATTTACTAATAAATGATCAAATAGTGTGATTAAGAAACTCTTTTTTTGATTTTGAAGGCAAAGAAAGGTATAGAAAATTAGAAAAAATTGACTGTAATTTTGTTTTAAATAATGAACAAATCAATATGATAAGCAATCCCCTACAAAAAGTAGGTGATTGCTGGAATTTTTTGTGATCTTGGGGTTTTGATGAAAATACACATGGGTCTCATTATTTAGGGTCCCAAAGCTTCAAAAAAAAGTTTATGTGCTCCTTAGGGAGATTTTATTTATTTGTTTGATCTTTTGGCGAGGTTCATGATTAGAACCACTCCATATGAGAATCAAGACTTCATGCATGAGATTTTGTCTACTTTGGACTATTTTTGTTTGCTCTAAAGGTTGAATACAGGTCCATAAGGACCTACACTCCTACTTGTAGCCATTTTGGAAGTGAGTGTGTGCAAAGTGTATACATGTGATGGACTTATCAAGAGAAGATTACCACCAATGAGGGTTTACTCTCTAGCTTTATTACCATCAAAGGGATCAAGATAAAAGATAATTGTTCTAGAATTGAAATTGCTAGGAATTGAAAGTATTTATCCTATAGAAATTAAATTATATAAAAGTATGCAAAAGTAAAGCAATCTAATTTAATGCTCTCAAAAAGCTTATTTAGGACATATTGGGGGTGATTACCTCTAAGAGGAATTACTTTCTCTCCTCAAGCCTGTAAATAATAAATCTGGGAATTTACGTAAAAGAATATGAAATTAAACTTGCAAATTAGAAAAATGCTTAGGTGCTGTTTGTTTCTGCTTCAAAACGCGGATTTTAGTGCGTTTGCATCTAAAATCTACGTTTCCAGCTGTAATTATCGTTTGGTAAAATATGCGTTAAGAAATTGCGTTTCGAAATTGCGTTTTGAAACGCAAATTAGAGAAGCTCTTTCGAATCGCTTTTTTATTCGCGTTTGCGGGGGAATTATTCACCGAATAAACGGCTCATGCGAATTGATGATCTTGCCCATATCTATCGTCTCTATTCTCTCGTTCGACCGAAGCTGATCAGAACCCACTCGTTCGACAGAATCTTCAAACCTCATCTCACAGACGCTCTCTCGCACTCCTCTCTCTGTCGCACTCTTCTCTCTTTATCTCTAGGTCTCGATCTCTGCTTCTTTTCTTCTCTTCTCGGTCGACAAACATCACACACAGCCGTTCGATTTGATCTCGCACAGATCCCTCTCTTGCAAAGCTCTCACTCTCTCTCTCTCTCTCTCGCACATCTCTCTCAACAAAGCCTCGCTCAGATCTGTCTTCTCCTCTCGACATTTCTGCTTAGTAGGTAAGCAAAGTTGATCCCCTCTCCGCTGTTTTTGCTTCGAAATTTAGGGCTTCTTCTTATTTCTTTCAATGTCATTTGATGTTAAAGCTCGTGATCGATTGAATGGCTCTCTAATTTTTTTTTCTATGTGATTTCTTATGGATACTTTATGATCTTTAGTAAAACATTTAATTTGATCTCAAATTTTATTTTCTAAATTTCGATTCAGTATAGATTGTTTTGTAGATGTAATTTCTTGATGTTGTGCATGATTCGTAGTTGAAAATATCACTGATTTTCTCTGAATTTTTTTATCTCAATCTTGAGCTAGGTTTTTTCTGTAGATCTGCACAATCTGAAAATGAAAATGAAAAAAAAAAAACAACTCAAATAAAGAACAGATTTTCATTAGGCTTTCTTGTTGCTTCTTTTTATGTACTTTAATACACCATTCCTTCTTATTTTTCTTCATGTCATGACACCTTCTCCTGTATTAATTTCTATTATATCTTATCTTGTTTAGATCATTTGTTTCTCTTTAGTTTCTTCACTTTTTTGTATGTCTATTATTATTTGGCTGAAGTTTTTAGGAGATTCTCAATGTATATTTTCCAAACTATTATTTGGTTGTAACCTTCAAAATGTACGTGGTCTCCGAGACCGATATAAGTACTAAACGATTGGAAATATATATTATCGTATTTATTTACTTAATCATAGATTAAACTATGAGTTGCCAAGTTGTTCTTGGTGAATCACCTCATCCATGACAATGGTTATAATAGTTAGAGTTTAATCAAGAAAACTAATCTTTTAATCGACAAATGAGCTCACTGATTGGTTTTGATATCAAGAATGGAAAACGCCTTGTATTTTCTCAAGCCTTTTGATTTTGGTGAAACTCAAGATGTTTATGATCCTCTTCAAGGTTATGGGATGGAAGGAGTGAACAAAGGGAAACAAACCCATATGAAAGGAGATTTTCAATGTATATTTTCCAAACTATTGTTTGAAGTTTGAACTGAATCATGAATGTTTTTCTTTAACTTACACACACACACACATCAATTACTGTACTCTGTACAGTCAAAGATTGATGATAAAGTTGAAGTAGAATATGACATGTTCTGTTCCATGTACTTCTGTTGTTATTACCATTGACAGATGGAAGATAACAATTCAAAGAATGCGAAAGCAGATTGGACACCCAAACAACATGAAGTTTGGGTCGAAATATGCTATGAATTAGTTAAAAAGGGGAGGAGACCACATAAAGTACTTGATAAGATCGGATATGAAACATTGGTGAAGGAGTTTAAAAGGATAACTGGCGTTTACTATGATAGAGGGCAAATGAAAAATAAGTGGGATAGACAAAAGGGACTATGGGGACATTGGAATAAGATTTGCACAAATACTGACGTCTCTTATGATGTTGAGACTGGTATATTAGATGCAAGTGAGGAGTGGTGGGATGGGTGGTTAGAGGTATATTTTTTTGTTACTTCTTTATTTTATTTATTTTTTTTATATATAATTTAGAATTTTTATTTTTTAAAGCATCATCCAAAAGATGTAATATTTCGATCGAAGCCTTTGATGTTTGCGAAGCAATTAGATGTAATCTTTGGAGGCACATATGCTACTGGTAGCCGGATGTGGTCGCCTGCATCTGGTACAATGCCATCTACATCAGTAAACCAACCAGATAATCTTGGGGATGATCTAGAAGATGTCATGGAGACCTTGCCCCCGGAGTCTCAGACACCTCTAGACTTTACTCCTGATGATGCTGATGAGTTAGGGGATGATGCTACCGCTACTGTAACCCCACCCACAGATCCTGTTCGACGCAGAAGTGGCGATACTCTACAATCTCAGGGTCGTAGGCAGAAGATGACTCCTGCTATGCTAATTGGCTAATCATTGGTGAAGCTCGTAGATGCAGTTAACAATCAGACATCTGCTTCTATCAATTAGACATCTGTTAAGAAAGGCACTATTCAAGAGTCAATCGACCTCTTAGACCAGCTAACAGATATAACCCCCAACAGTGATCTCTATCATTTTGCGTTGAAGATGTTTATGAAAAACAAGCAATTCAGAGAGATTTTTTGTGGGTTACGATCAACAGATATTCGTCTTAGGTGGTTGGAGAGCGAGATGACTGATTATCTAGCTGGGAGAGATTGTTAGACATTTTTTCATGTTTTTTTTATATTATGTTGGTTTTGGGATGCACCTATAGGGTGCAATATACTTGGTTACTTTTATATTTATGTTGGTTTGATGATGCACCTATAGGGTGCAATATACATTGGTTACTTTTTGCATTAATATGATGTAATATACTCTGTTAGATGGATATGTTAATTTTTGTTAGGCATATATTATATTTTCTTATAGATGGATGTTATTTGCACTATTGAATGTTTATTGTCATTAATATTGTGGATAATGAGTTTTGTTGTATGTGGTGGATATCATTTTATTGTGTATTGTAAGTTGGGTGTATATACAACTAATATGGATCCATAAACTGGTCAAATGGATTCAGATGTTGATAGCACAAATACTGTTGATACTACTGATACTATGGATTCAAATGATGATACCAATAATACTGTTGGGTCAAGTGTTTTAAATATAGGCACGAGAGGAGCTATCCTAGCTTCTTTATTTTATTGTGAGAATGTCTTAGATAGGGAGGAACATAGTAATTGTCCGTTCAAGGGGATTGATTTTGTGTAGAAAATACTGAATGATAATACGACGTGCCACTCATTGTTTAGAATGGAAAGTCATGTATTTGTGAATCTATGTTCCATTTTGGAAGAACGGGATCTGCTAAAGATGTAACGATATGTTACTATTCAGGAACAAGTAGCGATGTTCCTATTGATAATAGGACATAATCAAGGACAAAGAGTAATTGCAGATCGTTTTGTTCATTCACTTGAAACGGTTAGCAAGTACTTCAACATAGTTCTTTTGGCGATTGTGAACTTGTCAATGTCCTTGATTGTACTTCCCGACCTCAATGAAGTCTCTCCGCACATCCGTAACAATCCTCGTTTTTGGCCATATTTTAAGGTAATTTCTCATATACATACACTTTAAATATATTTGTTTTATTAATGTTTATAGATTAATATAATTAAAAAATATGTAGGGTTGTATTGGAGCGATAGATAGAACACATATTAGTGCATTTGTACCAATAGCAGACCAAATGCAATATCGAGGACATAAGGGACTCACGCAAAATATAATGGCAACATGTTCGTTTGACATGTTGTTCACTCATGTGGTGGTTGGTTGGGAATGATCGACGAATGATTCACGGGTCTTCCTTGAGACATTGAATACTCCCAATTTAAATTTTCCATATCCTCCACTAGGTCTGTATTTAAAAGTTTGTCAATTATATATATTTATATTCAAGATTAGGCAATATAAATTTTTTTTGGATAATAGGTAAATACTATCTGGTAGATGCTGGGTACCCGCTCATGGAAGGTTAT
Organism: Akebia trifoliata; assembly: GCF_017979445.1. NCBI lineage: Eukaryota > Viridiplantae > Streptophyta > Magnoliopsida > Ranunculales > Lardizabalaceae > Akebia > Akebia trifoliata. Next base: position 22,433,992 of record NC_141386.1, read on the forward strand.
CTCGCACCTTACCGAGGTGTTCGATACCATCTACAAGACTATCGGAGGTCACGGGCAAATGGTCGACAAGAAATGTTCAATCATTTACATTCTTCACTTCGGAATGTGATCGAACGAACCTTTGGGGTTTTGAAGGCAAAATGACCTATCTTGAAGATGATGCGTTCTTATAATTTGGACAAACAACGAAACATTGTTGTGGCCTGCATGGCATTGCACAATTTTATCAGAAAACATGCGATTGTCGATGAAGAATTTATTCGATTCGAGGAAGAAAGAGCAATGGAAGAGGAAGAAGACGGGATCATTGATCAAGAGTAACCAATTCCCCCATCAGTAGGTCGTCAGAGTCAACAAACAATGAAAATGCATAGGGATTCAATAGCTGATGCCATTTTTACTGGCAATCATTGATGCATTTTCATATTAGTTTTTTTTACTTTGTATTGTAATTATAAATACTGTTCTTCGATGTTGAAATAAAGATTATACTGTTTTTAATTATATTTCGAAGATTCTATGCTTATTTATTTATGTTCTTTGTGTATGATGAATAGCATTGATGGCAAATTATACGTATCCACCATGTTGTTCATGTGGTCGAGTGATGACATTAATCACAGCTAAAACAAAAGAAAATTATAGGAGGATGTTTTATAGGTGTCCATCTTGACAGGTAATATGATATTGATATTAATGTTGGGCGCATATTTATATTTGGTGAGACTGATATTAATTCATGTGTTATTTTACTTTATAGAGACATGCAGGGTCTTTTGTGTGGGCAGATGAAGTTGACATTATCAATGATAATGTTCCTCAAGATAAAGTAACGGAGCCAAATAAGAAGAATGAAAAATATATTTTGTATGCATTTGTTGGATGTATATTTTTCATGTTTTTATTTATTTCAATTTTACTTATTATATTAATTATGATTATTATGTTTAAATGATGTCGGAATGTAAATTAGAAGTTATGTGGATGTGTTATGTATATATGATGTGATGTGGATATGTTATGTATATATGATGTAATGTGAATGTTGAATTGCGTATTATGCAGGTATTTTGTTTATCAGGAAAATTTCATATGTCCATTTTTAAGAGGAGATGCTGTCGAAATTTCTGTAGAATTATAAAATTTTCTATAATTTTTTTTTGAATTATAAATATTTTAAAATTAATATATTTATATATATTTAGTGTAATTATATATTTATAAGGGTATTCTGGTAATTTTTTATGCATTTTGAGTGTTCTATCAACCTTAAGGGTATTCTGGTCATTTTACCCTAAACAGCAGATTCTAGAAGCTGTATCAAACAATAATTACCAGATTCTGGTCAACAGCACAACAAACAAGCTTTTCAGTGTTTCAGCTTCTGACAGCAGATTCTGACTGCAGATTCTGACAGCAGAAGCTAACAGCAGATTCAGGTAGCTGAATATTGAAAGGAAAATAAAGGAAAATAAGAATATGGAGATTAAAAGGGGAGAAGGGAAGGTATACCTTACTATGGTATTCTTCTTTTCTTCCTTCTTTGTCTTCGTTTGTTATTTTAGGAATTTTTAGAGAGATTTTGAGAGAATAAGAAGGCCTAAAGAGGTTACAAGGACTTTTGACAGAATTTTAGATCACCAAAAATGAGCTCCTCCCCTCCCTTTGCCTTAGATGGGGTTCTATTTATAGGATTTTTGGAGATCTTTGGGGATAAACTTATCCTAAATCATAAGATTTTCAATATTTTAAATAAAACTTAAAGAGAAAATCCAAATTATCACTTTTTTCCTTGGACTTGATGGTCTTTTACTCACATGTAAGTCTCACCAATCATGATGATCAAGAGGATACGATTGTAAAAGGTCATAATTTTTAAAAAATTCTTTGAGGAAGGTAAAAAGGTCCTAAGTCCTTGGTTTTAGGTCAAATCCTTGAAAATTAGGCTAGATTACATGTAAATATGGACTTGGGTTTTGTATATTAAGGTCATCTAGCTTAACTAATCCTCTAACAACCTAAGGTTGATAATATCTTTGGTCACAAGTTCTGAAGAATTCTTGAGTTTGGTAAAATGGTCAAAACCCATTAAACTTGGTCTAATTACATTGACTCTTCTTAGATGCGGATAGACTTGGAGGTCATAACTATAATCTACCTTGATTTATTTCTAACAAGATGAGGTTAAGATAGTAATTATACTAATATGAAGATCAATTTGACCAATGGTCAAACCCTTTCATAGAAGATTTTTGGCGTTCTCCAATTTGGCATTGGAAAAAATGGGGTGTCTATAGTTGCCATTCTCTATGAGAATTGTTTGCAGCGGATCACAAAAATGTAAACTCAAACTCCTTTTTGATTGGTCGAGCTTGAGCCTGATTGCTTGTTCGCATTTCACTTTAATGAACTCATATTGAATTTATTAAAATTCAAAGTCAGTCCTCCCAAACTCTAGGTTTGATAGGATTGACCTAAAATTTTAGGCTTCTTGGCTCAATGTATGGCTTTCAAAGCTTTTGAAAGGAATAAGTTTCGTGGCAGGATGTAGGGCTTTTGAAACTATTTGATGAAAGATATGGTTTGAATGTAAGAATTTCAATTTCTTTTCATTTCGGTAAAAGTTGACTTTGCATTTAGAGTTGATGAAACTTTCTAAGACTGGATTTAACTTAGGTATTTACCGATGATTGCAAGTCCAAAAATGAGTTATAAAGTAAAGAGAATCCTACTTTTAAAGGGGTGGCTTGGGTTTGAATGCTCATCCTTTTGGAGGTCTCAAGCTCTTATCATTATGCCACACTTTAGTGGGCTTAGGTTTAAGTACACGTTCTTTAGGGACCTCAAGTTCTTATCATTGCACCTCATCATTGGTGAGCTTAGGTTTAAATGCACATCCTTTAAATACCTCAAGTTCTTACCATTGCACCACACCTTTGGTGGGCTTGAGTTTGAATGAACGTCCTTTAGGGACCTCAAGTTCTTACCATTGTACCATACCTTTGGCGGGCTTAGGATTGAACGTATGTCACCTACGGACCTCGAACTCTTACTACTGCACCATACCTTTGGGATGCATAATAATGCTTGATTCATCTTCGAGAATTCATCACTTTTGATTATGTTGTTCTATTGTCCTTTGTGTGTTCTGAAAAGAAAACTTCTTTTCCCTTTTTTTCTTTAACATTGGATTTTTTTTTTTACTTTGTTACTTTTTTGATATTTTGATTTTTGAATTTTTTTTTTTTTTGACTTTTTTGATTTTCTTTATTTTTCTAAATTTTTTTTAATTTTTAAGAATTTTTCAGATTTTTCAAAATTTTTTTCAAAATTTCACTTGGTCTTAAGTGAGACACGACCAGGAAAAAGAATTTAGCATGGTTGTGGGTCATCTCCATACTAGAACTTTTCTCAGATGCTTAAAATTGAACTTCAACATCAATTTATCATAGGTTTGCAAACCGAACTTCGATTGCTCATTGGCTTGTCCGAATTTCAACCCACAGATTTTTGAAGTTTTGCTTCCAATCTTGACCATTGGTATGAACTCAACTCGTGGTGAGTCACCTCGGTCTAATTTTATTTGCCACATCCGATTCACGACGATTTGAAGATTCGTAATCAATTGTGATCGCGTTGTTTTGATCCTTAGTTTTTTATCTTCAAATTTTTTTATAAGGTACGTGAGTATCTCCGAATTTATTCAATTTGTCATTTAATTCCTTGAATTCATGAGATTGGAGATTTGATTGGGTCGATTGGCATATAGATTGGGCATTTTCGGGTTGGATTATGGGTAAGTTGGGTTATGGATTGGGTTGATATTTATTGGAATTGGGTTGGATTTTGGGATGTGATGGGTGTATGGAGTGTATTAGAGTTGGGTAGATGGATTAGGATGGGTTGGAAAATGATTTAATCGCTTGAGAGAGGCTATTTCAGTTTGGCACTCCACGTGTTCGATGAAATTGATTGAAGAAATGACGGGGTTTGAGGGTATCTAAGGTATTGGATAGGCTTAGATAGGAGCTTAGATGGTTTAGATGAAAATTTTATTAACTTGGGGTAGTTAATTCATGTTGAGCACACTATGCGTTCAACAAAATGCTTTAACAGGGTGGACATAAGTTTGGGGCAAATAACTCGTTATTTTTTATGTTTTGATATTTAAAAAAAAAAAATTGGTGGTTTTTCAGTATGACTCACGGTTAGACTTCTGACTTTTATCATATTTTTTTTTTCCTTAGATGGGTCGATTTAACATTGTCAAAGTTTTGAGGTGGGGTCTTTTGGTAAGAGTAAAAATGAGAAAGTTATTCTTTTAGATGATATTTCTTCGAGTAGTTTAGATGACGCGAGGCCTCAGGTACCCTCAGATAGAAACTTTTGATTCAAGCCCCTATTATTTTTTATGCTCTTTAGCATCCACAAGAGGATGCCGGTTCTTATCGAAGACCACCTTGTGAACTTATGTGTTTATAAAACTTTTATTTCCTTTTACCTGAATTTGCCATTTTTCACTTGTCTTGTCTTTTAGATCTATGTCTCCATAAATACTTATTTTATGCAAAATTGTTAGGCTAGGTTTGAAATGCGAAGGGGGGAACTCCTTGGGGATTAGATGTAAGCAAAATTGATAAATTATTCAAATTTGAAACATGGTATTCTGGGAGAAGTATTCTAGTACGAAGGTGGCGCGGGGCTAAGCCAATCTGAGCTGGCCAAAGGTTAGGTTCATTTTGATAAATTTTTGCCTTGGTCGAAGGTTAGATTCAGCTAGGCAAAAATTTACCCTAGTTTGAAGGTAAATCATGAACAAGAACTCTATGCGACTTTAAAACCTAAAAGTTGAATTTTAAATATGAAAAGTCCAATTTTACTTTGAAAATATTGTGATCATGAAGCCCTACCAAACATCCAAGAACGAGTGATAGCGAGATTGGAGAATAATCAAATTTTTTAGGGTGTGCACCACTTTTTTCCAGGTAAAAAGTATAAAACACACTTATTTTATTTTTCAAAAGCTTTTTTTCAAATTTCTAAATTTTTAGGGATTTTTTGTTTAAAAACTTTATTTTAATTATTATTTGATTACTTCCCTATTCGAATGCAATTTTGACTTTTCGATCACTTCTTCTCTATTGAAACGAGTGAGCGTCCTTTCTTTTATAGCATCGATTTAATTTTCTTGATGTTGACTAGAAAGTATCCACTCTTTGTGGTTAGAAATGAGAACTGGTACTCTTATGTTCAGTCTATTGATGAGAGCATAATCAAATGGGCAAGCTCTTTCCAATATTCTGCTCAATCTTTTTTATCTTTTAGTAGCTACCGTTTCTTAGTTTTGATTAGCTTGTCAGGGTCCACCCACTACTTCTTGTTCTAAGTCTTTTATCAGTATGGTAACATTTAGGAAGTCCATTGTCCTAAGGACTTTAGTAATTTGATCGAAGATTTTGACTCTTTAGACACCCGTTTACGAGATTGGCTTTGTAAGCTTCGGTAGAAAGTGGAGATTCTCTGTGCTCCTATCTTTGCTTCTCATGATTTTGTTCGGTACCATCCTGGTTCAGAGATTTGATGGGTGGTCATCCTCTTCCTATTCCTGATCTTCACCTTGGTTTATGTGTTTCTCGTATCCATGACCACCATAATTGGATTGAGGAGCTTTAAGTAGATCATCGTCGTATTAAGCATATATGGGTACGCTTTGAGCAAAGGCTATAATTTAATATTGATCACTTGAGTATTGCTTTGAGTGATAATAAGACTCTAAGATGTAACGATATTAAGAGGTACCAGACTGAGATTAATGATCTCAAGATGAGGCTGAGCTCCAGTACTCGTGTTGACGACATGGCATCATATCTAGTGAGTCTAGACCTTTCCGATGTCGATAAAGTGATCGTTGATTTGATAGTTCGAGTCCGTGACTTAGAACTTCGCCTAGAGAGCTTATGTTTCCCGTACTAGATGAAATTTCCCTGTATTTCCTACATTTTTATTTTCTGTACATTTGAACAAAAAGATGTAGAATTATAGAATAAATGGAAAATAATTTTTTTATATTATTAGCCTTAGATATATCTACTTTTTTATTTTGAAAACTGTTGTTTTGATATAAATTCTAGATTTTTCTCATATGTTAAAAATATGTATTTTTAATGATTTTAAGATTTTTTTTTAGGATTTTTAAATTTGTGAAATAAAACTGAAAGAAAACAAGTAAATTATTTTTGATTTGCAAAGTTATTTGAGTCAGTTAAGGTTAGGACAGAGTAGGTAAAGCCTAAACATTTTGTAGTTGAAAGCGCCATCGATCCGCGGGGTGCGCGGATCCGCTTTTGACCCTTGAGGTTTGGGAGTCGCCACCTAGTTATTACTGTCTAGGAACTAAATTTTGACTCTAAAAGGCAAATAAACTAATCTACGAAGAAAAACTGAATCCGGGGATCACATTACGGGGTTGTAAGGTGTTAGGCACCAACCCCGCCCGACCAATGCTGGTCTCTACTTAACCCAAATAAGTCTACATTGCTAACAAAAACCTAGATAGAAAAAGAAAGGAAAAAAAATAAAATAAAATAAAATAAACTTTACCTTTGAACGCAACGGTTCTATTCCCTCAGATTCAATAATACTTTTCCTTGTACCGTTCTCCTTACTTCGTTTTGTCTCCGGATCTGATTTCGGATCTCCGAGGCAAGGTATCTCTTCCTTAGATTTGGATTCTTCAAATTTTGTTATCGATTTTGGGGTGTTTTTGAAAGGCTTCTAGGTGTTTTTAAGGCTAAAATCGAAGTATGGGTGTTAGGTAAGGAGTTGGGACTTCAAAACTAGGGTTTATGGGAGGCTAGGGAGGTTTTTTCACCTACTTCTCTTAAGGTTTTTTGATTTGATACGAAAATAGGGTATGATGACCCCTATTTATAGATTTTTTTAAGAGTTGATTTAGATAGAGTTAGTGTTTAATTAGAATTCTTTTAATTAGAGTTGTGTTTTAGTTAGAATTGTTTTAGGTAGAGTTGTATTTTAATTAGAATTATTTTAGGTGGAGTTGTATTTTAATTAGAACTCTATTAGATAGAGTTATTATTTAATTAGAACTCTATTAAGATTTTGACTTTTTGTCTTATTTGATTGACTTTTAATATTTTGACTTTAGTCTTAATTGAATGACTTTTAATATCTTGACTTTAGTCTTGCTTAATTGACTTTAATTTTGACTTTAATCTCACTTGATTGACTTTAATACCTTGATCTTAGTCTTGCTTGATTGACTTTAATTATTTTGGAGAACCCTCCTCTATTATATCTTTAATTCTTTGGACCCCCAAATGGAGGGGTCTTAAAGAAATATCTCACGAACCCTCAACAATTTTCCATGAGAGCCCGATTGATCGATTTTTTTAGTTCAAAATTTTAAATTAATTTCATTAATGTTTCACTTTAATTATTTAATGTTTTATTTATTAATTTCAAAATTTTTAATTATGAAAATTGTGAAATTACCGTTTTGCCCCCGGAGAGGACTTTTCACGTTTTAAGTCAGTTTTTAATGTTCTAGGATGTTTTAGAATCGATTTTTCGTAAGGAATTCAATGGAAATATTATTTTGTGTTATATATGAAATTTTTTGTGTGAAACGGTTGTGAACTTTATGAGGGGCATTTTCGTAATTTTATCAAATTTTGTAAAAATTGGCGAAGTGATTTATTTGGTTTCGATTTGTTGTTTTATGTGTTCGAAAGGGTTTTCCTAATTGTAACGTAGGCTCTAGGGTTGTTTTGATGTTAGGGGTATTTTGGTAATTTGATCAATTTTTAGTGATTTTTATCGTGAAGCTTCTTTTTGGGGTGCAAGACGATGATTTCTATGTTTCTAGAGTCGTATTTTCCTAGCGTAGCGTGGTTTCTAATTTTGTCAGTTCGAGATACCTCATCCGGATTTCTGGGTTAAAGCAATGGAATAAACATCCATCATTGGGAATCATTGCGATCGGGTTGACGAGTTGATTAATCAGGCGAGTGCAAAAATGAGGTGTCTACAGTAGTCATCGAGGTCAAAGAGTCAAACATATTATGTGGACCCATTCTCAACTTTTCATAGATTCTTTAGACTCATCTCCAAATTCGAAAAAGTTTGTCTTCGAGAATTTGAGGAGTTGAGGTGAAATATGTATACGAAGAGGTGTGTTTGGGTTGGTTGACGGTATCTAAAAGAAACTCTTGGCATCTTTTTTTTGTTATTTACTTTTTTATATTTTTTTCTATTTTTCTTACCAATGTTACCCTTAGTGTCTATTAAGGATTTCAATATGTCCGATTTTCTACACTTTTCGCACATCGATGCCCTTTAAGGGTTTTCATCGTGTCAGTAGTTTTGATCTTGCCACAACTGATATTGTAATTCACAGCGCCCTTCCAGATTTTTCCTATGCCCTTTCAAACTGTGCTACATTTATTAATACTACAAATTAAAATGGATATAAATAATTGAGCCCATACGAATTCCCAACGACTCTAATGGTTTGGTGATTCAAGTTGGGCTAGCAAATAAAAGACTCTAATTTGCCGCTAGTCTTCTGATGGTTCAATCTTACTTTTGGTATAGTAATTGTGTCTACTTTCGAATATCTGATCTAATCTCCCCTCTCACGTCTATCAATGACTCTTGTGACCTAGGTCCGAGATGCAAACACAAGATCAATGCGTCCATATTGTTCTTATATTTCTTTTTTTGCTGCTGCCAAATGTTTTTCAAATTCTGTCATCGCCCACCAATTGACTTTATGATCTTACCTTTGACCTTTTACTTGATTGGAGAGTAATGTAAGCTATGGCTATGGTTGAAGAAAGAAAATATTAGAAAGTTAAAAAATAAGATAAATGTACTAGGTAAGTATTGGGGGGGGGGGAGGGTGCCCATATTATTTCCTAAACTATCCTTTTTTGTTAGAATTCTCAATGATGTTATTTTTTCAATTTTCTCTTGGCTTTTGAGCCCAAGATTAAAATTTATTTTTGACTTTTTTCTTTTATTTTTGTATTTTTAACCATTCACAATTTATACTCATGCAAGCTAGGAGTAATCTAACATTTTTTTATTTTCTTTCGATTTTTTTCTTTTTATTTCACTTTTCTTATTATTGAAAATACCTTGTTATTCTCCCAAATTTTCCAGTGTATTCTCTAGTTTGCCCAAGCAAACTCACTAGCTTGCCCCAGTTCCGTAAATTTTGGTAAAATGATGGAAAATGAAAAATGACATCTATTCCTTTCAAGTATTTGATCTTGGCGTAATATTTATTAACTATGTTAACATTTAGTGGCTCAAGAAATACTTCACTATCCATCTCTGTCAGGATTAGCACACCTCTTGACATCACATTCTTGACTATGAAGGGACCTTCATAGTTCGACTTGAACTTGCTTCTTGGATCTTCTTGAATTAGGAAGATCTTCAGAACTATATCACTCAGTTAAAATTTTCTCAGTTTAACCTTTTTGTTGTAAGCTTGTGCAATTCTCTTCTAATACAGCTGTCCGTCATATATTGCTACGAGTTTTTCTTCTCAATTAGGTTTAGTTGGTCATACCATGTGATGAGACTATCGTTGTTCTTCTCACCGGAGTTAATAATAATCTTAGTTTTACCTTACTTGTGGGGCAAGTAGGGGATCGAACCCAAGAGAAAGGAGGAATAGAACTAAGCTAAGAAGATAAAATTCAAATTAACTAAAAGGAATTAAAACTGTTTTTCTTTGTATTTTTGAACTTATAAGAAGATGTAAAATTACTAGAAAATAAACTAAAGTAAATGAAATTAAAAGCAAGTAAACTTATGAATTAAAACACCATTGGAGGTGGATCTACCTAAAACATGTTAATGAGCAATTTCTAGTCTCTAGCCTTTTTATAACTCAATCATAAGGGCTTGGTGTTAGCTCCTTAGATCGAAAGTTTTGCAATTAAAATGAAATAAAGGAACAAAAACAAAGTAGAATTTCTTGAGAACTTCTTACTACAAATTATCTAATTTAAGCATACTTTATCTTGATCTAATCTAAGCATAAAGTATCTATATTAAGAATAAAATGTGCAAGAAACTTAAAGAGAAATCATAAGCATTTTAAATAAAAGAAAGGCATAAAATTAGAAATAACACAAGAACTTGCTCTAGGCTTTTCCACTCTCCAATGGAGGGGAACTTAGCCTAATGTCATTGCAAGAGAGGGAAGATAAGAGATGAAAGAACTTTTCTTCATTTCATGGAGAAAATTACAACTTCTTCTTCTTCTACTTCTTACAAGACTAGTTAACCAAAAGAAAATAACTAGAAAATGAAAATACAAAAAATAAGAGAATAGGCAAAGAGCCTTAGATTAAAGGAGTCTTGGATAAGAGAACCAAGATGGGATCCTTTATCTAGAAATGAAGGCTCTATTTATAGAGAAAAATGTGTGTAGAAGAGTCTAAAAGTAGCCTCCACTTTTCTTTGCACAAAAAGACAAAAGAGGAGAATATGAGTTAAGGATTAGGGCATTCCAAAGGATTAGGGCATTCCAAAGTGTTAGGGCATTCCAAAGTGGGCCCAAATGCTTTTGCCTTGAGATTTTGATTCCAAATTGTTGATTTTCTGCACAAGAAACACACGTAATTAGATTTATCTAGTAAATGAATTTATTTATATATAATTAAGCCTAATTAACATGCAACGTGGTGGTTTGAGGCTTATCATGATTATTATCTTAATATAGAGAAATAGGTACAAAAATCAAGATAAATATCCAGAAAATGTGCGTATAATTGAGTGTTTGGAGACACTCATCACACCCCCAAACTTACCTTTTTCTAGTCCCTAGAAAATAAAACTGCCACTTTCGCAGGCACCTCGACTGCATTTAGCGAATGCAGCAAGCCCTTGAACCGCTAGGTTACCCCTAGTGGACGAGTTTGACTCGTGAGGGTTTGTAGAAAATATACCCACAAAATTTGAAAATAACTTTGAAGTAAAAATAGTCAAAATCAAAACTTATATTGAAAAGCACAAGTCTCTTTTTTTGGTTTTGTCAATCAATTAGAAGTACTGCTTGGTATAGAGTCCCAACCCTTATTTCTCTACAACAAAATTTAGACTTAAATTGACCTTTGAGCGATAGTGATTCTAACTTAGAAATTTAAGAGATTCGATTTCCCAAAATGAGTTTCAACCTTCTAACTACTCAAGAATAACTGGAGTAACTTAGGGTTTAATTCTAAACTTAGCATCCTGTCTGGGGTAGTGAGAAGTGTGGATATTCACTTTAATACCTCTAAGGGGCTTTATCTGTGATATTCCAGTATACTCACATTTTTACACTTGATGGCTTTCACCCTACTAAAACTTTACATAAACTTTTGGATCTTTGACTTTTTCTCTCTTTTTTTTTTTTTTTTTTTTTATTACTTCTTCACTATTTTTCTAAGAAAAGTAGGCAGCCCTTTTCAAGGTACCCAGTCTAATTCAATGGTTGCTGTACAAGGTGTATACAATCCAGTTCTGTTTTTCTTCTAATCAACCAACCAATTGAACAAGGAAGTCAAAGTTCATCAAACCTAGTTTTTCCTTAAACTCTAGGTAGAAAGAAGGTAACAAGCTCTTTTAATACAATCTAGACTCTTGGTAACCTTATTAGAAGTGACTATAAACCAAAAGATAACTTTGCTCTAATTTTTGCCTAAGAGAAACATAAATGGGGACTCCAGATCATAGCTTCCAATGAAAGACTGATTAAATATTTTCACTAAGTGCTTAAAAGATATAAGCTAAGACTTTGAGAAAAATACAACAAAGTTGCCAACCAAATATTTTTCAATTTTTTTTTTTTTTGTATAAAAGAAGAAATAATATGTGGAAATCCAACCCATACACCCCCAAACTTAAACATTATATTGTCCTCAATATTTCAAAATATACATGCAAAGGTAAAATTGAAATTGACAAAATGAAATGAAGTGGGTTAGATAGCACCTGAGAAAGACCTTATAGTCCTGTTGATATTTAACACAATGTCCCTTGAAGTGCATGGATTGCTTCCCAAAGCGCTAAGTTTAACGTCTTTAGCTAGACGAAAACATAGTTAATTTTGATAGACGGGATCATCGAGAAAAAGAACTTCCTCCTGCGGAACATACTCGAGAAACGGTTTGAGACGTTGGCCATTCACTTTGAAAGTGGATCCGTCCTTAGGATTAAGGACTTCAACAGCACCATGGGGGTAAACTGTTTGGATAATATATGGGCCAGTCCATCGAGACTTAAGTTTTCCAGGAAAAAGGTGGAGTCTATTATCATACAAAAAACTTTTTGATTAGGAATGAAATTCCTCCTAAGAATGTGCCTATCGTGAAAGAATTTGGTACGCTCTTTGTACCTTTTGGCACAATCATACGAGTCATTTCTAATCTCTTCTAACTCGTCTAGTTGTAACTTTCGCTTCTCACCGGCTTTATCAAAATCAAAGTTGAGGCGTTTGATCGCCCAATATGCACGATGTTCTAGTTCTACAGGGAGATGGCAGGCCTTGCCAAAAACTAACCGGTAGGGAGACATCCCTATGGGTGTCTTGAATGCAGTCCTATAGGCCCAGAGTGAATCACTCAATCTCAAAGACCAATCTTTCCTTGAAGGATTGACTGTTTTTTCTAAGATAGTCTTTATTTCCCTGTTAGAAATCTCCACTTGTCCACTTGTTTGTGGGTGGTAAGGTGTGGCAACCTTATGCGTTATGAGGTATTTCTTCATCAACGCAGCAAAGATCTTGTTGCAAAAATGCGAGCCACCATCACTTATGATAGCTCGCGGAGTACCAAATCTTGAAAAAATCGTCTCCTTGATGAATTTTATCACAACCTTGTGATCGTTAGTTCTACATGCCACAGCTTCGACCCATTTTGACACATAGTCAACGGCAACTAGGATGTATTGATAACCCTGGGAGATAGGAAAAGGTCCCATGAAGTCTATACCCCACACGTCAAAAATTTCGATGATCAGGATAGGATTTTGAGGCATTTCATTTCTCTTAGAGATTTTTCCTAATCTCTGACATCTATCACAAGATTTGCTAAACTCGTGGGCATCACGAAAAATACTAGGCCAGAAAAAACCGCATTGTAAGATTTTCATGGCGGTCTTCTTACCACTGAAGTGCCCTCCGCAGGCATGATTATGGCAAAACTCTAGGATACTGACTTGCTCATAGGTTGAAATACAACGTCTAATGATTTGATCGGGACAATACTTAAATAAGTATGGTTCATCCCAGAAATACCATTTTGTTTTTGACAGAAGACGAAGTTTCTCTTGACTAGTCATTTTGACTGGGAATTGACCTGTAACTAGGTAGTTGACAATGTCCGCATACCATGGAGCCTTGGCTTGAGAGATTTGCATAAGTTGCTCATCGGGAAAGGATTCAGAGATGGGTAAGGATTCCTTGGATGGCTTGTTAACTATCCTAGACAAGTGATCAGCTACGACATTTTCTGCCCCTTTTTTGTCTCGGATCTCGAGATCAAACTCTTGTAGAAGTAGAATCCAACGGATTAATCTTGCTTTAGCATCTTTCTTTGATAGAAGGTACTTCAATGCTGCGTGGTCTGTGTAGATCACAACTTTAGATCCTATAAGGTAGGGGCGGAATTTTTCAACGGCATAGACCACTGCTAGCATTTCCTTCTCCGTTGTAGAGTAGTTAAGCTGAGCATCGTTAAGGGTTTTACTAGCATATTGGATAACATGAGGTTGTTTTTCAATTCGCTGACCCAAAACAGCGCCTATTGCATAATCTGAAGCGTCGCACATAACTTCGAATGGAATGCTCCAGTTTGGAGGTTGAATAATGGGTGCCGAGGTTAACTCGGACTTGAGCTTGTTGAACGCAGAGAGACATGACTCTAAAAAGTCGAAAGGAACATCCTTTCCCAATAGCTCACATAAAGGCTTCGAGATTTTCCCGAAATCTTTAATGAATCTACGATAAAAACCCGCATGGCCTAGGAATGACCTAATTTCTTTGATAAACCGTTCATGAGTGGTAATTTTTCCATTAGACCTACCTTTGCCTTATCTACCTCAATCCCTTTAGAAGAAACAATGTGCCCTAACACAATCCCCGATGTTATCATGAAATGGCATTTTTCCCAATTGAGGACTAGATTGACCTCTTTGCAACGTTGAAGGACCAAGTCAAGTGAGCGAGACATTCCTCAAAACTTGGGCCGAAAATTGAAAAATCGTCCATGAACACTTCGAGATATCTTTCTAGCAGCGGAAGAAAAAATATACGCATCATGCATCGTTGAAAAGTAGCGGGTGCATTGGCATAATCCAAAAGGCATGCGACAAAGTCAACAGAGGAAAATAGAAATCTTTGACTTTAACTATCACGTCCTCAACTAGACCCTTTGGAATTTTTATGACCTATCAGCTAGACTCAACGTGATATCTGTGGGTTTCAAACCCCCAAACCTAATTGTTTTATAAACCGAGTATGGTTAAAAGGTTCACACCTGGCCCCTAAGTCTAAGAGACATTTTTCGCCACTTGATTTCCAATATGAATAGAAATTGTCGGACATCCAGGATCCTTAAATTTTGGTTGCAATCGTTTGTGGATGAGTGACGAAGCTTGGGCTGCCATAATAGCTTCCCGAGGAAATGGTGTTTTCCTTTTAGCTGTGGTCAAATCCTTTAAGAATTTCGCATAAGAAGGTATCTGCTTAATGGCATCTAGGAATGGGATATTGATATGCACATTTTGGAAGACTTCTAAGACACCCTCAAACTGCTTACCTTTTCTAGAATCTCTAAGGCGATGGGGAAATGGAGCTTTTGGAATTGGCAAAATGATAGGAGGATTTTCCAAATCTTTCTTCTTCTCTGTTGGAGACTCTATGGCTTCTTTTTGAACTTGTCTTTTTCTAAGACCTTTTCTCCCGTGTCAATAGGTTGGACCTTGTTGTCCACCTTCTTTCCCGAACGCAAGGTGTGGATAGCCTGGACTGAGTCTTGTGGAGCTCCAGAATGGCTTCCTACTTCGTATTGACCTTTTGATCCGTTTGGAATCAAAGGTTGACCTCTAGGGTTAGGGATAGTTTGACTAGGAAATTGACCTTTCTCTCTCCCACTCAAGGAAAGAGCTAACTGCCCCAACTAACTTCCATCTTAGCTATGGATTGCGCAGTGACCTGGTTAATCTGAGTTTGATTTTGATGGGTTTGCTGTTGAGTTTGGATGAATGCTGTGTTGCTGCCTCATCAACTCGGCAATCATAGATTCTAAAGACGACTGTTGTTGGGCAGGCTGCTGGTAATTGGTCATGGGATCTGGTATGATGGCTCTGCAATTGGTAGATTGTTGTTGGGGTTGATAAGGGACTTGAGGAACAATAGCTTGGTTTGTGGAAGAACCAGATTGCCTAGGAAAACTCCTATTGTAACCTGACGGACCACTAGATTGAATAGGTTCATTCTGTCTGTATGAGAAATTAGGATGGAACCTATTATCTGGGTGATACGTTTGGCTAAAAGAGTTTGGAGTTGGCTTCTTAAAAGTACTATAGCCATTAATCGCATTTGCTTGTTCAGCTTTGATTTGAGGCAAGGTGGGACAACACTCGACCAAATGGTCGTTGCCGTCGCATATGACACACAAAGAACTCGGTTCGACAGTCACTTGCGAAATTGTACGAGGGTCTAGGTGAGGTTTGGATGCTGAGATGGCAAAGGCATCTAACTTCTTCGTGAGATTATTCATCCCACTTACTAGACTACACATGACATTTTTGAGATCAGGGTCTGCCTTCATCTCATACATGCCTGTCTTCCTAACCGGATCGTCTCTATCAAATTCTTCTTGGTTAGTGCTCCAATTTTGAGCACTCTCAGCTAACTCTACGAGGAAATCATACGCTTGGTTGGGAGTCTGGTTCATGAACTGACCCTTATGCATTGACTCAACTAAGGTACGTTGATTCATTGTTAATCCTCTATAAAAACTTTGCACAACTGTGCTTTGTCAATGCCATGGTGTGGGCATTTGACCAATAAATCATTGAATCTTTCCCAAGTTGGGAAAATTCATCATCAGGACGGGCTCTAAAATTTCTAATAGAGTCCTTCATTTTCTCAGTTTTGGCCACGGGGTAGAATTTGGCCATAAATTTCTTGGATAGAACATCCCAGGTGGTAGATATGGAATTGGGTGTTAGGGAGTTCAACCACGCAGCTGCGTGGTCTTCCAAGGATAACGGGAACAGAATAAGCTTGATACTCTCCTCATCTAGATTCTGATTTCTAAAAGTTTGACATATAGTCAAGAATCGATTAAGATGGGTGTAAGGTTGTTCACGCTCTAAACCGTGGAACTTAGGGAGCTATGATGGTGGCAGCCCTAATTTCAAACTGAGGTGCATTGTTCAATGGTAAAACAATGCATGTGGGAGGAGATGCGGAAGCTGGAGCGAAGAGCTCATTGAGAGTTCGCTCTCGATCACCCATCATAACTACTGATGGTGTCTTGCGTATCCTACTGATGGTACGTTCGATCTCAGGATCAAATGGTTCTAACACGTTATTTTGTGAACGTCTACCAAGCATACAAATCACACAATCGATCAAACAATCACGAAAAGAAAAGACTGGACCTAGATAGGTTGCCTAAAGTTAGACGCTCTAACTATGGGTAGAAATAGCGCAACTAGCCTTCCAACTCGGTTCTATGAAGTCAAGTTTGAATCATTCGAATCTCCAGATCGGAGGAGGCGCATAATGCATAAGCAAGAGCACGCTTAAATACCTTCCTTTCTTGAATAGACTGAGTCTATCCCCTCAAAGGGCAAGATCTTACTAGATACAAAAATGACCAAGAAGCGCAATTGGCACAATTTGAAGCGGAATTTCTCCTATTGAGCTCGTGGGCCCTATAGTCAAGTCTAATTGATTTTAATTAATTTGATTGGATGACTAGTGAATTGATTATCCTAATTAGAGCAAGGAATTGGTAATGACTTCCAATCCTTATCTTATCATGCCATCCCTAGGAGAGGGGTGCTCTTTACTACCTAATTAACTATTCCAAGTGTGCAAATTGGAAAAATAACATACAAAGGCAAGGAGTAACCCACTAGCAAAGAGAGGCGTGGGTGTTTCGGGATTACCTCCCGTGCTAGACGGGGTGAAGACGGTTTGAGTCGACTTAGGCCACCAACTCCAATTTTGGTGTGCGAACCTAAGGAGCCGTGACGGTATTGTCCACCCGTCGTCCTTCCTTAGTCTATTACAATCCAAGCCTTCTTGGATAATTAATAAAAATTACAAGAAATCCTATACAAGAGTTTCTAAAACAAAAAAATAAACCTAACTAAAGATTAAAGGAAATTGAAAGAAAAAGAAGAAAAAAAAAAGAAAAAAAAATGTTCACCTACAAGAAGCAAAACAGAAATGTTAGCAGAAATGATAGTAAATGGACACAAAAACAGAATTTGACTTACCGCTATCTTGCTGACTTTGTCACATTTTATAGAAAATTTCGTTCTACCCTAAATCGATATACACTAATAGATAATCGGAGATCGGAGTAGAAAGTTACAGTCAATTTAAGTTCTGCTGTCAAGGGTGAAAAAGAAAACGAGAATGACTTTTTTTTTTTTTTTCAATGTTTTTTTCTTCTTTCTTCTTTCTTAAAATCTCAAGAACACTTGAACTTATAGAAAGAAACCAAAAGAAAAAAAGAAAATAAAATAAAAATGAAAAAAAAAAAATTTTAAATCAAAACTTACCACTACTACCTTTACCTTTCCCCGGCAGCGGCGCCAAAATTCTGATGAGACTATCGTTGTTCTTCTCACCGGAGTTAATAATAATCTTAGTTTTACCTTACTTGTGGGGCAAGTAGGGGATCGAACCCAAGAGAAAGGAGGAATAGAGCTAAGCTAAGAAGATAAAATTCAAATTAACTAAAAGGAATTAAAACTGTTTTTCTTTGTATTTTTGAACTTATAAGAAGATGTAAAATTGCTAGAAAATAAACTAAAGTAAATGAAATTAAAAGCAAGTAAACTTATGAATTAAAACACCATTGGAGGTGGATCTACCTAAAACATGTTAATGAGCAATTTCTAGTCTCTAGCCTTTTTATAACTCAATCATAAGGGCTTGGTGTTAGCTCCTTAGATCGGAAAGTTTTGCAATTAAAATGAAATAAAGGAACAAAAACAAAGTAGAATTTCTTGAGAACTTCTTACTACAAATTATCTAATTTAAGCATACTTTATCTTGATCTAATCTAAGCATAAGTATCTATATTAAGAATAAAATGTGCAAGAAACTTAAAGAGAAATCATAAGCATTTTAAATAAAAGAAAGACATAAAATTAGAAATAACACAAGAACTTGCTCTAGGCTTTTCCACTCTCCAATGGAGGGGAACTTAGCCTAATGTCATTGCAAGAGAGGGAAGATAAGAGATGAAATAACTTTTCTTCATTTCATGGAGAAAATTAAACTTCTTCTTCTTCTACTTCTTACAAGACTAGTTAACCAAAAGAAAATAACTAGAAAATAAAATACAAAAAATAAGAGAATAGGCAAAGAGCCTTAGATTAAAGGAGTCTTGGATAAGAGAACCAAGATGGGATCCTTTCTCTAGAAATGAAGGCTCTATTTATAGAGAAAAATGTGTGTTAGAAGAGTCTAAAAGTAGCCTCCACTTTTCTTTGCACAAAAAGACAAAAGAGGAGAATATGAGTTAAGGATTAGGGCATTCCAAAGTGTTAGGGCATTCCAAAGTGGGCCCAAATGCTTTTGCCTTGAGATTTTGATTCCAAATTGTTGATTTTCTGCACAAGAAACACACGTAATTAGATTTATCTAGTAAATGAATTTATTTATATATAATTAAGCCTAATTAACATGCAACGTGGTGGTTTGAGGCTTATCATGATTATTATCTTAATATAGAGAAATAGGTACAAAAATCAAGATAAATATCCAGAAAATGTGCGTATAATTGAGTGTTTGGAGACACTCATCACCATGTTCTAACCCATTCAGCTTCTTTCAATTTTACTTCTTTAAGGACTCTAAGAGAAGGAATTTCTACCTCAATTGGAATGATTGCCTTTATCCCATATAAAGTGAGAATGGCGTTGTCCCAGTAGAGGTTCTGATCGAGTTTATGTAAGCATGGAGAGTGAAAGGTATCATTTCATGTCAATCTTTGTAAGTTATTATCATCTTTTCAATGATTTGGTTGAAATTCTTGTTAGCTGTTTCTATTGCTCCATTCATCTTCTATCTATAAACTATCGATCTATGACATTTTATCTAAAAATCTTCATAGAACTTCTTCATGTTGAGAGCGTTATTTGACACAATGACACTAACTAGGCCATATCTACAAATGATATTGTACTTCAGAAATCTAATAACTTGTCCTTTTGTAACGTTTGTGTAAGAGATGATTTCCACCCACTTAGTGAAATAGTCGATAGTAATCAAGATAAATCTATGACCATTTAACACTTTAGGATTTACGAGACTAATGACGTCCATGCCCCAAAGCAAGAAAGGCCATGGTAACATCATTTTGTGGAGTCCATTTGGTGGTGCATTGATTTTATTGGAATTTATTTGACATAAATGACATTTCTTAACGTGCTGAAAATAGTTGCTCTCCATTGTGAACCAATAATAACACATCCTTATTATTTTTCTTGTTAACATGTTCCCATTCATGTGAAGATAGCAGACCCCTTTGTGGACAACTTCTATGAGATTTTTAGCTTCATCTCTAACTACACACCAAAGGATTACTTCTTTGTATCACTTGTAAAATGTCCCATTACTTAATAAGAATTGTCTTATTAATCATTGAATTGTTTTCTTTTCAACTTCTATAGTCTCTGAATGGTAGGTTCTATTTTCTAAATAAGTTTTGATATTAAAGAACCATAAAGTTTTTATTTCTGCATCCTTTATCTCAAGTGGTAAACAATAAGTTGGCTCATTTTGAATCCCTATCTCCAAAGAGTAGATAATTATTTTTTTAGTGACTCTGATCATAGAGGCCACAGTTGCAAGTGTCTTTCCAAATTGGTTTTAATCCTTTGCATGTAATTGAAAGTGATTCGAGAAAAATTAGTACATAGTTCTTCAACATACTCATGGTATGGTACCAGTCTCTGTTCTCGTGTCTGCCATTCATCGGTAGCTTAGTAAACAACTAGATTAGAGTCCCCAAATACATCAATCTCATCGACTTCCATCTCTACTGCTGCCTTAAGACCTACTATGCATGCCTCATATTCTACTAGATTGTTTGTGCACTGGAAACGTAGCCTGACTACTATGGGCATATGCGATCCATTAGGCATCACTAAAACAACCTTGATTCCATTACTCTTTTGATTGACTGCACCATCAAAATGCAATTTCCAACTTGATTTTTCTTCACCTTCCTCTATTTCTATAAAAATAATGGTTTTATCTTGAAAATTGGGCTTCAATGGTTCGTAGTCTAGAAGAGGGTGTGCTTTGTTAGATGGTCTGCGATAGCCTATCCCTTGGTTTTTTTTTATGTGACATACTTGATATCAAACTCTCATAATAATAGTTGCCACTTAATGGTGCGACTAGTGAGTACAAGTATCTCAAACAAGTACTTCAATTGATCAATTTTAGCAATAAGCTATACTTTATAGCTTAGTAAATAATGGCACAATCTTTGAGATACCCAAACTAAGGCGCAACATGTCTTCTCAAATGGAGAATACCTTACATCGTAATTTGTAAACTTTTTGCTGAGGTAGTATATTGCCTTTTCCTTGTGACCTGTCCTGTCATGTTGTCCTACTACACATCCTATGGATGTTTCAAGTACTGACAGGTACATTAACAGAGGTCTCCCTAGGGTAGGAGGAGCTAAGACTGGAGGATTTAACAAATACTTCTTAATTTTGTCGAATGCATCTTGACAGTTGTTATTCTATTTTAAAGATTCATTCTTCCTTAAGAGTTTGAAACTAGGTTTACAAATTGATGTAAGTTGTGCGATAAACTTGTTGATGTACTGAATCTTTCCTAAGAAACCTCATATTTCTGGTTCTGTCTATAATGCTAGCATTTCAATGATTACTTTTGCTTTAGATGGATCTACTTCAATACCTCTTCGACTAATGATGAAACCTAGTAATTTCCCTGAAATTGTCCCAAATACACATTTTGAAGGGTTAAGCATTAAACTAAACTTCCTCAGATGATCAAAAATTATGCAGGTTAACGAGTGGCCTTTTTTCAAATTAGACTTAGCAATCATATCATCCACATAGACCTCCATTTCTTTATGAACCATATCATGAAAGAGCACGTCATGGCTCGTTAATAGGCCCAATATTTTTGAGATCGAATAGCAGAATTGTGTAGTGAAAAGTATCCCAAGGTGTGATAAATGTAGTTTTCTCTTGGTCTTCTTCTATAATCTTGATTTGATTGTAACTGGAGAAATCATCCATAAACGAGAACATATTGTATCATGTTGTGTTATCGACAAGTATGTCAATATGAGAAAGTGGGAAGTCATCCTTTGGACTAGTTTTATTTAAGTCTCGGTAATATACACACATCTTTACTTTGTCGTCTTTCTTCAGTGCTAGTACTATGTTTGCAAGCCACTTTTTGATAAGTTGATACTACTAAAAATCTTGGTTGAATCTGTTTCATTTCCTCGTCTTTAACTTTAACAGTCCATTCTGGTTTCAATCTTCTGAGTTTTTGGTTGATAGGTCTTGCATTGGAAAGAATGGGTAGACAGTATACTACAAGATCAGTGTCGAACCTCGGCTTATCCTAATAGGACCATACGAACACATCTTGGTATTTTCAAAGGAATTTGATCATTCCCGTCTTCTAGGTTGGGGATAGAAGGGATCCAATTTTGACTATTTTTGGATCATATTCGAATATGAGATTTACTGAGTCTATTTCTTCAATATTTGTTTGATGCTCTTCCTCATGACATTTTACAAGTTTTTCTAGTTCTTTTCCCACATCAACCTCTTGTGCATCATGTTCTTCCTCAATTTCCATGAGATTGAAGTTGGGTTCGAGGTGGCAATCATTTAATATCATATTTCCTAGCACAAACAACTTTGCAAGCTTTTAATTTGTTGAGTTTTTTTTTGAGATTTTATTAATAAAGATGGACCTTCTAAACACATAACTCCAAGAATGAAGGTCCATTAGGATCTTTGAGGGGCAAATGCGAAACTAACAACTTGTTTTGGAGGCCATAACAGCCTCAAATGTAACCAGGATGATGTCTTAGTTGCAAAGAACATTTATTTCTTTCGCAGGGTAGACTATTGAGGGGGAGGGAGCCTCTTTCGACTCAATCGTGATAACCATCACAGAATTGTAATGGTCATCTGATAATGATACCTTTCCCAGAGTTAGGGTCACAATAGAATCCTATTCAACATTGTATGTGAATAAAAAATTGTCATTGCTGGCATCATCCATTTTCACAGGTTCTCTTTGCTTGAAATCCTCTTTGAATAAGTTACTGATGTCATCCTTATGGGATAACTCATGTTCGTGGAGTACTTTTAGCTCTTTCTGACCTAGTTGTGGTAATAGCTGCATTTGCTAGTCATTAGTTGCCCTATCATCACTTATCATTGTATAAGTTGACACAAGGAAAGTCTCCTTGATGTGAGGAATCGTCTTGAGATCCCAGATCTTGGGTTCCCGATGTTCCATCCTTGCTAGCTTGAGCTCTCTCTTCTTTGTCTCCCTAGCTTGCCTATCCTTCTAGTGGGCTTGTAACTAAGGCCAAATCATGGTATGGCTTTTTCAATAGAAAAGATCCTAGCTTTACCTTGATTTATCTTTCTTAACCCTTTTTTTAGACAAAATTCGAACTGCTTCATCACCCTTTCCATCATCATTATAGTTGGTGATAAATTTGCCTTCTTAACCTTTATACCTTCTCGAATATAACTAACTATCTCGAATTGCAAGGAGTGATACACGAGTTGTTTACTCGCCCCTTCAATATCTATGTATGGCACATTCGAAGATCTGTCTGTTGGCAATAAACTTTCTATTTTCACCGAAACCAATTCTTGGTTGATGATGAACTTCACCCTCTATTGAAAAGATGATGGCATTGTCCCAATCGAATGGATCCATGGCCTCCCTAGAAGAAAAATTGAAAATACTTCGCATGTTTATCACTTCAAAAGTGATCTACAACATGCAAAGTCCAATTGTGATTGGTAAATAAATTTCACCCATTGATTATCTTTTTGAGCTATTGCAAGCTCAAATTTGCCTAATATTATGTCTTAAGAGAGATTAGTCCATGCCTAACTTCTTTAAAATTGTGTAAGGACAGACATTCAATGCAGACTCATTATTTAGATAGACACGAGAAATGATCATACCTTTGCACATCATTACAATATGTAGTGGTTCTATGTGAGCACAACCATCTGGAGTAAATTCATCATCCGTGAATGTAATGATGTTTGGTGATATGATCATTCCAACTATCTTACCTAATTTCTCGAGTGAAGTGGCTTCTAACATGTGTGACTCATTGAGAACCTTGAATAATGCCTCTTTATGCTTTTCTGAGCTTTCTAGCAACCTTATTATCGATACCTAGGTTGGTACTTTCTTCAATTGCTTTACGAGGCTATATTCACTTTTTTTTTAATCAACTTAAGGAAATCTACTACCTCCTTGTTTGCTATTTTCTTCTTCTTCTTCTCTACCTATTTGCTATGTTTTTCTGTGATGATTGCCTTTCCTTTTCTTTTGCCATTTTTCTCTGTCCTGATTTTTATTACTTCTGTCTCAGCTATCTTTTCTTTTTCGATTACCTCACTTTTTATGTCTATTGCTTCTATGTTAACTGTTGCATGTTCTTTATCAATTGTAACTTTTACTTCAACTGTCTATTTTAACTACTTCATTTGTATCATATCAATAGCTAAACCTTTGTTGATTGCCTGTTCTATACCCTTAGTTTGTTCATTCTACACCTTTTTTGTTGTTTTAACCAATCTCTATCACTACCTGCTTCTTTTTTTCTTTCTTAGTCTTCTTCTCATTGTCTTTTCATTTTCCTATTGCTTCATTTTTAGTCATTTTCACCACTCTTCCTATCCTAGTAATGAGGTCTACATCCTTTGGCTTTTCTTCCTTCTCCAGTTTCTCAAGTTTTTTTTTATCTTTTAGACTTTCCCTCCTTTTAGGAATACTAAACTAGTTTTGTAACTCCAAGGCACAACCTTGTTAGATACATAAGGGAAGGATTTGGGAGTTTTGAAAGTATGTTTGGGAAGTTCTGGTTCAACATGAAGGATGAGAGGTGCTGGTTGTGCAATGGGTGAAGATGAAATGGGTGAGTGAATGATGAGTGGTGGCGAATTTCAAGGTAATGAGAGTAGTGTGATGTTGGATAGAATGATCTAATTTGAAGATAAAATGAGAAGTGGGGGGTTTGGAGGTGGTAAGGGGTTTAGGATGAGGCTTCTGAATTGGGTAGTGATGCGAATGGGAGTGTTATTTTGACACTGAAGGAGGATAGTGTTGACTGAGGTTTAGGAGGTGTTGGGTTTTAGGTAAAATCTGATCTTTGACCCTAAAGGAATGATCAGTTGTGAGGGATCGAAATCTACTTCTTCATCAGAGATTGTGTTTACTGCATTTGTTGGCCCTACACCATTTCCGTTACCATTATGAGTTGGAAGGGGATTTTGATTGATATTCTATTGCATCGGTCCAGGATCCAGAACTATAAGCTTCCTATTTATGAGATTTTAAACGACATTCCTTAACTGCCAACACCGGTCTGTGGGGTGACCAAGAGCTCCCATATAAAACTCACAGTTGGTGGTAAGATCATACTCGAATGTGTCTTCAATTTTTGGATGTAGCTATTTCAGTGTAACATGACTTCCATTGGCAAGGATTGGCAAAAACTCTGATAATTTCATAGGCAATCGATTAAATTCCTTTCTTTTTTGTTATAGGGTTGTCGATATTGTTGCTTTTATGGTTGTACTTGAAATTGAAACTGTTGCTGATTGTTGTATGGCATTGCTTGGGGTTACTGTGCTTGATATGGATGGTTTGGTGGTACTTGAAAAGTCATGGGGTACTTTTGGTGGTCTAGTTGGGAAATGAATTGGTACTTGAGCTGGCTGCATATAGTTAACATGCCCTTCATATTTCTTCTTTGTAATAGGTACAAATTTTTTTGTACTGCTCCACTAGATGAAATGCCTTGTTGTGAAACTGTCCAATCTATAATCATCTTTAACTTCAAACCATCCTCTATCTTATCCATAGTTTGAACCAATAAGGAAAAAATGGACGCGGTGTGTCCTATGAGATGCATATAATAATACTGCCCTAGTGTTGAGATTAACATTGTGTTCATCTTGATTTATTTCATGGGAGGCTTCATTGCGAAGCAAACTCCCTCCATTGCTGAGCATACTTTCGGATGGTCTCTTTGGGCTACCTTGTCATCTTAGCTACACCCTGCTTGTCTAACACTACATCTATATTAAATCTATAATTATCTATGAAGATGGTGGCCAAGTTTCTCCAACACCAGATTTTATTGTGGTCTAACTGAGTGAACCATTTTTACGCTATACCAGTCAAGCTCCTCTAAAACATTTGCACTAGGAGCTTTTCATTCCTTCCAAATTGGCACATAGCACCGTAGTACATTTCTAGGTGAGTGAGTAGGCACCCAATGCCATTGTATTTCTTGAACTCTGGACATTCGAAGCTAATGGGTAGTATGAAGTCTAGATAGAAACTTAGATCATCAAACCTGAAGCTATCTTGAGAATCTCCCCCTTTTAGTCGGTTCAACTCTTCCATAATCTCATCCATACGACTTGACAGCTTATACTTAGCGTAGTTCTTCTCAGGCATCCTAACTCAGTTTGACTCTTCCTCATGTGCTATCTTGACATGTTATGGAGGTGGACATTGAATAAAGATGAGGGAAGGAATGTTCATGGTTTGAGTTGGTACCGATACTGGTGTTGGCACATTGTTTTGAGCTTGTGTTGACGTAGAATCAAGAGTTGGTGCCATTGGAGGAGGTACCATTGTTGGATTGGCCACTATGGGTGTTTGCTGACTAGACTATTTTTAACCGTATGCATGATTCTGAATAGCTTGAATAACCCCTGGAATCTGAATCGGTGTTAATAGCATATTCCTAATTGATTCCATTTGATCATTTAGTTTCTTAAATGCATTTTTACTAATCGGACGCTTTCCAGTTGAATTGTTTTTAACAAATGGGTTTTTTGTGCTGGAGGCTCAATTCTATCTATTGGCTCCATGCTAGCAATCTAAGACCTGAGATGGTATCGAATTTGCGTTGTAGCCTCTCTTCTCAATCCTCTGCTCTTTAGATGCCCAATGTTTGCACCCTTGGTATAGAAGATTGCTCTAAATATGTACCTTGGTCTTGGAAAAAAATAAAAGATTCATTTTTAGTTCCTAAAAAAATGATGACTTTATTATTATATTTTTTTTGTTCTAGGTCATAGAAAGCCCTTCTTATGGTGAGGTTAGTTGCAATCCTTTATTTTTACTTTATTTTTTTTACACCTAAAAGAATGTAGATGAACTATCATAGATGACTCTAAGACATTACTAAGGTGACTTTTTAAAGGTTTAAAGGTCTTTGAGAGACCCAAGCTATGAAAGAAAATGTAACTAATTTAACCTTTAAGAGGTTCAAAGGTCTTTGAGAGACATGAGCTACGAAAGAAAATGCAACAAATTTGACCTTTAAGAGGTTCGAAAGTCTTTGAAAGGCCCAAACTAAAAAAGGAAATGCGAGCTAATTGGAACTTTAAGAGGTCTAAAGGTCTTTGAGAGATGCGAACTACAAAAGGAAATAGAACTAATTTGACATTTAAGAGGTTCACAGGTCTTTGAGAGACTCGAACTATGAAAGGAAATACGAGATTTTGAATTTGAGCTATAAAAATGAAGAAAGATCCCTGTCCAAACCTTCTAACATTAAAGCTTGATCTAGAATGACCTTTAAGAAGTCCAAAGATCTTTAAGGAATCTGATCTATGATCTTAAGTGACCTTTAAGAGGTCCAAAGTTCTTTGAGAGACCCGATCTATGAAAGAAAATATAACTAATTTGATCTTTAAGAGGTCCAAAAGTCTTTAAGAAACCCAAACTATGAAAGAAAATACGAGCTAATTTTATCTTTAAGAGTTCTAAAGATCTTTGAAAGACTCGAATTACGAAAGGAAATATGAGTTAATTTGACCTTTAAGAGGTCATAAGGCCTTTGAAGGACACGAACTATAAAAGGGAATGTCACTAATTGACTTTTAAGAGGTCCAAAGATCTTTGAGAGACCCAAATTACTAAAGGAAATGCAACTAATTTGACCTTTAAGACGTTCAAAGGTTTTTGAGAGATCTGAACTATGAAAGGAAATACGAGATTGTGAATTTGAGTTATAAAAATAAAAATAGGTCCCTGCTTAGACGTTTTAATATTAAAAAATGATTTAGGGGGACCTTTAAGAGATCTAAGGATCTTTAAAAGATCCGATCTATGATCTTAAGTGACCTTTAATAGGTCCAAGGTCTTTGAGAGACCCGATCTATGAAGATGTCTCGAATGTAGAAGGCATAAAGGAAAAAGTCCCTTATATGGGTGCTATGCCCAAACCTTTGAGTTGGGCACCTCGACTATATGAGGTAAAACCCAGAAGACCTTAAACAATGTTCATTATATAGGATTGTATTGCCCTTGAACCATAGAAGTGGGTATCTCAAATGTATGAGATTTGAACCCGAAAGGTCTTGAAATAGATTTGTTGTATAGGATTGTTTTGCCTTTGAACCTTGGAAATGGGTATCTCAACTATATGAGATTTGAACTCATGATTTTTTTATAAGATTGAGCCTTGAGGTTCTAACAAACCTGCAACA
Organism: Akebia trifoliata; assembly: GCF_017979445.1. Classification (NCBI taxonomy): domain Eukaryota; kingdom Viridiplantae; phylum Streptophyta; class Magnoliopsida; order Ranunculales; family Lardizabalaceae; genus Akebia; species Akebia trifoliata. The sequence continues at coordinate 22,462,039 of NC_141386.1, forward strand.
GATAAGGATTTGTTGTGTGCACGACCCTAATCGGCTAACGACGATTGGGGTAACCCACATGTGGCGTCTCATGAAAGGTTCTAACAAACCTAAAATAGATGACGATTGATAGCAATGCATGACCCTTATCGGTGAAGAATAATGAATTGACCCACGAGTGGGTCGATCATAAGAGGTTCTAACAAATCTAAAATAGATGAGGATTGATAGTAATGCATGGCCCTTGCTGGTGAAGAATAATGAAGTGACCCACGAGTGTGTTGATCATAAAAGGTTATAATAAACCTAAAATAGGTGAAGATCAATAATACTTTGTTTCCTAAGAATCTCGAAGTTCTGAGGAAGAAAGACTGAAGGTTTATCCCATGGAATGAAATGAAAAGCTTTTCACCCCACTTTAGTTTAAGTGCAATTTAGACTTCGGGATTCGAGTAAGATTTGAAAGAACGAGTACTTCTAGATGTATAGATGCACCTTAGTCTAAAGAATCAGAACTTTAGTTTAATTTGGAAAGAACTCCACAAATCCTAGAAACCGATATGATTGAGATGAGAAATGGATTCCTAACTTCTTTTAGGATTCTCTAAGTTTGAAACCTATGGTGATAGAAGTGATGGCTTAGGAACTTAATCCTATACTTGAGAAAATCTGGAAGACTTAGATGGACCTAGAGTTTGAATATAAAAATAAGGTTACTCTTGACTCTAACAAACCCTTAGCTTAACTCTAAGTGGGAATATGAAGACACATTAGATTTAGATTTAAATTCATTATAAGAAGTCAAGAGGGTGGGAAAGGTCATGATTTTGTTCTGGTCCATAGCCTAAGTTCAAATTAGACTACACAATTGTTTTGGCCATGGATAATGTCAACCTAGGCCAAATCATTTGCCTGGCTATGGGTGAGGTAGGGTCAGGTAAAAAATTGGCGTTGGCTATGGGTAACCCACGGAATAGAATTATTTTTTGTAAATTTTTTTTTCTTCCCAACATCATATTTCAACTAGATTTGCTGGATTTTGGCCTTTTTCAAGTTGGCAACTAACTTTGGGGAGTCTAAGTCATTAGGAAATGTCATGTAAGACTTAAAAGAATGAGAAAAAGAGAAAATCCCACTTACCAAATGTGGGATAACCTATTTTATTACATGGACCACCAAAACAAACCCTTACAACTTGACCTTTGTGGGTCGACTTGGACTTACAATACTTTAAGGAGTTGGCACATAATCCATTGAGAGTTTTTTTTTCAAAACATGTGTTCTAAACAAATCTTCAAACCTCTACACAAGCCGAAGTAAGTGATTCATAGGTTGGTGATTTAGTTGGATATTTTTGTTTCCATGTCTTAAGGTGAATGACCTCAAGGCGTAAGATTACTTGGATCTGGGGCTAGAAAGTTTTTATAAGATAGGTGGTCTGTAAATTGGCTATGATCGAGAGGTGCACAAGTGCAATTTTTTTAAAAAGGTGTGCTAACTTTACAAGTAAATCAATCCCACAAAATAACCCAAATCAATCTCTTATTATTACAAACATTCCCCACTTAACAAGCAAGAACATAAAAGAAATAAGAATGTTAGTTACAAGAAGAAAACAAAAATAACAAGTTAGTGTTTCGAAATCAACACCCATGGTGATTAAAATTTTGGTTTCAACACTTGGTTTCCCCAATGAAATCATCAAGCTGTAGATATGCGGGTTTCAAAACCTTTGATGAGGTTTTGAGCTCATCTACATGGGCCTAGGAGTTGCCACCATTCAATTAAGGTGTGAATAGGCATCATGAAATGATTTTAAAAAATTCTATTTTTTGACTTGTAGTGACTCATATATCTAAAAGATAAGGGAAAATGCCCTACCTAAAAATCTAAGGTAAGGAGGTTCGGTTGAGGCATAAGGAAGGTGTTAGGCACCTTGTCCCTCCCATCGTAAGATGGTTACCAATAGAAGACCCAATAGTGTGATTAGAAAACTAATTTTTTGGTTTTGAAGACAAAGGAAAATTGACTATAATTTTGTTTTAAACAATGAAAAAATTAATATGATGAGCAAGCCCCAATTAGAAGTAAGTGCTAGCTAGAATATTTTGTGATCTTGGGACTTTAATAGAAACCCACATGGATCTCATCATTTAGGGTCTCAAAGCTTCAAAATAAGTTTATGTGCTCCTTAGGGAGAATTTATTTATTGGTTTTATCATTTGGTGAGGTTCATAATTTGAACTACTCCATATGGGAATTAATACTTTATTCATGAGATTTTATCCATTTTCGGACTATTTTTTTTTTTTTTTTGCTCTAAAGGTTAAATATAGGTTTATAAGGACTTACACTCCTGCTTGTATCAAGAGAAGATTACCTCTAAGGAGGGTTTACTCTCTAACTTTATTGCCATCAAAGCAAGCAAGATAAAAGACACTTATTCTAGAATTGAAATTGCTTGGAATTGAAAGCACCTATGCTATAGAGTATAAATTGCATAAAAGTATATGAAAGTAAAGCAACTTAATCTAATGCTCTTAAGGAACTTATTGAGGACTTATTGGAGAACATTACCTTTAAAAGGAATTAATTTATCTTCCCAAACCTCTAAACTAGAAATATAGGAACTTATATTAAAGAAAGCAAGACATCAAACTTGCAAATAAGAAGAGTGCTTAAAATAAAGGAAGGGGCAATAAGAATATGGAGATTAGAGGGGGAGTATGGAGAGTTTAACCCAACCTTGGTCTTTTTTTTTCTTCCTTCTTCTCGGTTTGTTCTTCTAGAGATTTTTAGAGAGGTTTTTATATAATAAGAAGGCTTAGAGAAGTTTTGTAGAGTTTTGATAGAATTTTAGATTAGCAAAAATGAGTTCCTCCCCTCCTTTTGCCTTGGATGAGATCCTATTTATAGGATTTTGGGAGACCCATGGGGATAAACATGTCCTAAATCATAGGGTTCCTAATGTTTTCAATAAAACCTCAATAGAAAACTCAAATTACCTCTCAACTCCTTAGACTTGATGGTCTTTCACTTACTTATAAGTCTCACCAATCATGATGATCAAGAGTATAGGATTGTAAAAGTTCATAATGTCTAGAAAATGTTTTCAGGAGGACAAAGGAGTCCTAGGTATTTGGCTTTAGGTCAAATCCTTGAGAACTAGACTAGGTTGCCTGTAAATATGGATTTGGGTTTTGGACATTAAGGTCATCTAGCGTAATTAATCCTCTAACAACCTAAGGTTAACAATGTCTTTTTTTACTAGTTCTAGAGAATTATTTTAGCTGGATAAACTAGTCAAAACCTATTGAAATTTGTCTAATTACATTGACTCTTCTTATATTGCGGACATACTTGGAGATCGTAAGTGTAATATATCTTGTTTTAATGCAAACAAGATGAGGTTAAGGTAGTAATCACACGTTTTTTGGAACCAATTTGACCAAGGGTCTTTGTTAGAAGAATATGAAAATTACAAGAAGGCCATGATGGTGGGTTTATTGAAGAATTAAAAAATAGGCAAAAAAGTAAAATATAAGGGGTTTTCTTGAGGAAAAAGTCATTAAGGGGTAATTAACCCTAAAAAAATTCGAGTGCACATGAATTTTCTAACTGCCCAATAGAATTGGCCTTGGGTGAACCAATGCCTGAGAAAATTTATGCCTGGCCGTGGGTAACCCTTGGCCAGGTTTAAATTTTTTTTGGCCATGAGTTATCCTTAGTCAGGCAAAAATTTTCTTGTGACAATGGGTTACCCTTGGTGTAGACACCTCATTTTTGTAGTTGTCCAATTAATCAATTTGTCAATCTGATTACGACGATTCCCAATGATGGATGAATATTCTAAAGTTTTTTGTTACTGGATGTGTTTTCAAAGATCAAATAAGATATTTTAAGCAAGTAAAACTTTAGGAACTATATTACATTTGGAAAATATGACTCAAATACATATAAATTATCATTTTGAGACAAAAAGAAGTTTTATGAAAAAAATCACTAAAAATTTATTAAATTACCAAAATACCCTTGATATTTGAATATCTTTAGAGCCTACATTACGTTTAGGAAAATCCTTTCGAACACATAAAATAACAAACTAAAATCAAATAAACTGTTTAACCAATTTCTACAAAATTCAATAAAATTATCAAAATACCCCTCATAGGCTCTACGATCATTTCACGGAAAAAAAACCCATAAATGATCCAAACTAATACTCTCATTGAATTCCTTATAAAAAATTGATTCCAAAACGTTGAAAATCAACATCCCAAAGCAAAAGTCCTCTTCGGGGGTAAAACGGTAAATTTTCAACCCTAAAATTCAAAATTTTGAAATTAATAATTAAAACATTAATTTATATAAAGTGAAATCTTAATAAATCAAATTAAAAATTTTAAACAAATAAAATCAATTAAGTAAGCCCACGGGCAAAATTTTAAGTAGTGACCTATTTACTTAAGCGGGGCTCACAAGATATTTAATAAAGAACCCTCTACCAAGGATCCCAAAGAATTAAAAATATAATTTAATTAAGAACCCTCCATTGAAAGGTTCTCCAAAAATTAAAAAATTCTCATTCTACGAAAGTCAAAAAATTCAAAATTCAAATAAAATTTATCTAAAATATTATTTTAATCTAAACAACTTAACATATTAATTAGAGATAGACTTTATCTCTAATAAACTTAATTAAACCCTGATCTTATCACAAAAGCTCTTTAAACAAGAGTTTCCACCACTTAATTTTGTAGGTCAAGAAAAATCTTAGAAAAGAGAAGTCAAAAACTCTTCCAATACTTTCTAAAATCCTAAATCTGAAGTCCCAAATCCATACCTAACCCCCAAGTCCTAATTTTTCACCTAAAAACTCTTTAAAATACTCTTAAAATCTAGTAAAAGATTCAGATCTAAGGGAAGAAAATCTCATCTCAAAGGTCAGAAGTAGATCTAACAATAGAGATAAAACGAGAAGATTCACATAAAGAATGCTCCCCGCCAATTTCTGAGGGACTCGACTATCGCAATCACTTAGGTAAAAAAACAAAGGTAAGTCTTCTTTTATTCCAGACTTAGGCCATTTTGCAATGTAAATTTTTGGGAAAAGTAGGGACCAGCGTTTGCTAGGCGGGACTAGTGCCTAACACTTTCTAGTCCTGTAATTTGATCCTCGTACCCATAATTGTTTCATAGTTTAGTATTTCTTTTTACTTTTTAGAGTCATATTTTTGGTTCCTAGACTATAAAACTAGATGGTGACTCCCAAAAAATAAAAGTGGATTAACAACTATGGATCGAGGGCGCTTTCGATGTCGACTTTACTGAAGACATTTTCAGGATCAAACTTGAAAATCACAAATTTTAGTACATTGCAAGATTGGCCTAGTTATTTTTATTTTTATTTTATTTTCCTTTTGCATGATCTTTTTTTTGGGCATCTCATTTTTAAAAGTTTTTTTTATTGATCCAATCAAGGGTCACATTTGATGTCCCGAAACAATTCAATGTTTTCAAAGAATATTGAGATAAAATGATGGTTATGGAGATGGGGAGTTATGAATTTTTTTTAAACAAAATTAAAATTAAAATTAAAAAATTTCTGGTGCTGCTGTGTTGTTAGTAATAGCAAAACGAACCAAATATTTTTTTTACATGATGACGGGGTTTCAAAAGATAAAAAAAATATAAAAAAAGTTAAATAATAAACAAATAGAAGATTGTGTGTGGGTGCAATACAGAGAAAGGAACAGTGAATGTGGGAGTATTAGTTCTATGAGTTGCATGTGAAAAACAAAGAAAAAAAAAAGATCTCTCACTTTTTTTTCTCTCCCTCTATTTCTTTCTTCTTCTTCTTCTTTTTACATAATAATAAAAAAATAATGTAGTAGATTTTACCCTTTAAATCCCAATCTCTCTTCGTAGTCCCATCAAAGTAGCATTCGAGATCTCTCTTTCTCTATGATAACTCTACATCCACGCTTCAATGGAAGTTCAACGAAGCTCATTTGTTTCTTGTTGTATTATGTGGCTCATATTGAGTGGAACACGTATATAGAGAAAGCAGGCTAATGTTGGAGTGGAGAGAGGGGAATGAAACGACGATATCTACCTTTTGGAACATAATTTACTGTTTTATTGCCTGGGACGATTAATAGGTTGGGGTGCGGGGGCAACGTCCCCGCGGTGCGATACAAGGGTATTATGGGAATTTTCTAATATCTATTGTATGGCTAGGATTTACTATAAATTCATATGATGTAACCTTAATTTGACATATAGTGAAAATTCAACCCCTTACTCCTATGGATGTAGGCACACCGCTGAACCACGTTAAATTTGTGTGTTCTTATTTCTTTTTTTTCTTTCCTTATCGTACTATTCATCATAATTGCTACATGTAGCACAACATTTCTCAAACCCTCTGATGTCTCGTACCCTAAGTCCTTCTCACTCATCGACTTTACAAACAATCAGTTTGCTTTGGATGAAACTTGGATCATTTGAGGAAATTACCCATCTAAGTTTTTTTTCAAAATTAACTTTCTTTCTGATGACGGATATCATGAATATTTTGGCGTATGAAGGGGAAGGTTTGATTAGCTTGAAATTTACATTTAGAGGAAAAGGTGGGTATTTTTTTTGGGTGTATGTTTCGTACATGAGGCTGATGTTCTTGATATTAGCTTGCTTGTCTTAGTTAAGTGTTAACATGATTCATTTGGGTTTTTTTTAATCATTTGTAAATGTGTTTGTTTAAGTCTGATTTTGAAAAATAAAAATACATATGAAAGAGAATGGACTCGCTGGCAGACCTATCTGTCACAATATGTATCACAATTTTCTTTTTGAAGTTTTGTTACACAGCAGACAAACTTGAGTTGGAACACACTTTGTGGGTCACACTACCATGACGAAGTTAGTAAGATATTACACCTTACTCAATGTTGTTGGACCCACTTGGATTGTCAAATAAAAAAAATCTGATATGATGACTTTCTAAATTTTAAAAAAAAAAAAAAATTCTATTTTTTTATTTATTTAAAAAGGGCCTTTTGAATCTTGATCATTGGTATAAAAAGAAAAAAAAAATGGCTACGATCTCCCACGACATTCATCACATCTGATCCTTCCAACTTTAGTAAGTGGTTGGGGTTTCTGTCCACAATTTCGCTCCAGGAAGAGTGGTACAGAGAAATTTTTTTATATACCAAGTTTCACTTCATGGGTTTTAATGGCTAGGGCGTTTAATTGAATTACTTGCTAAGTATGAAATAGAAGACTACGATCAAGAGGCATGTTGTCAGTTTAAAAAGAAAAGAGAAAAAGCGTGCACTGGGTTGTGCTGAGAGGGAGGGAACCGAGGACAGAGAAATAGAGGGGTGTGGACGTGTGTAAAAGGCAAAAGAAAACAACAAATTTTTTTAAAAAAAAATCTAAAGGGATTTTGGTTGCCGTGGCGAGTAGGCACTATGGGCAGCAATTTTTTGTATGCGTGTGTGCTGATAAGAATCAAAGAAAAGTTAAAAAAAAAAGTGATTGGAGGGAGAACCTTGTGTGCATGTGTGGTGTGCGTGCGTGTGTGTCTGTGATGCGTGTGTTGCTAGCAAGATAAAAGAAAAGAGGTTGCTGTGGGACAGTCCGGTCTGTTATGCTTTCCTAATAAACCTCCATTACTTTATCAAGTTTGTTTCTTAACAAACTTTGAGGTGGGGCCATATGTTTTATAAAAGGTAAGTTTTTTTTAATACCTTCAATTCATTAATACTAATTTCTCAAATAAAAGTTTAGATGGACATTATAAATAATTGATCATTTGCATTAACATGGTCCAATTTGACGTTCAATTTAGTTAAGGAAATCACTTTCCTTACTAAGGGGTGATCCTGACAGCAAAAGTGTGATTCCCAAAAAAAAGACTAGCCTCACAAGTTTAGTAAGATTTCTTTCTTACTAAGGGTTGTTAAGTTCACCACGTGGCACTCAAAAGCATGATCGCCATAGGCTTGTAAAGGATGGAATTCCATGAGCTTTCAAAAAAATAAAAAAATAAAAAAAATTTATTATTTTATTTATTTATTTTTATTAATTTTTATTTTAAATTTGAGATTTCATAACCATCCATTTTCAAAACCTTGGATTTTAGCGAAAAAAAAAACTTGAATTTTATTCTTCAATCCAAACTACTTCCATCCTAAAAGAAAACTTTGAAATTGGATTATCAATGGGGTGATCACATTGGCGAGATGACCCTTAGTAAAATTAGAAATCCTATTGGTTAGTCAGGATAAGTTTCGTTTTTACACTAGGTTTGTTGGGTAACAAACTTCATAAAGTAAGGGAATTTTGTATAAAAATTTCAACAAATGGGTCTGCCTGATAATTCCTTAAAAAAATGGTCAAGTCAACTTAGTTGACTTAGAAGACCCACGCTTTGACATGCTATGTGATAGCTTAGGTTATATGGTCCCTTTTGATGCCTTGCTTGATTCGATTATGTGATCAATATTTTGATGGTTGATCCCTATAGGTGTTTTAGGTGTGTTAGGATGAGTGATAGCTTATCTTGATCTTGATTATTTATTGTTAAATATTTTTTATGATCTTGATTGGTATTACATGTTGGATTTCTGGTTGATTTCTTTGGCTTATGGGCCCATTTATCAGAGAAACACCCCGAGCTCACCCCACCCTATTTGCACATACCACTAGCACGTCTAATTTATGATGGATCACGTTTGCATGTCCCTCATAGTCAACGTGGTATTAGTGCGTGACCCGATCTCTTTGTAGGATGTGAAATCATTTATGAAAATCACAACTCTAGTCATGTACCTCTATGGTATATAAAACTAGGGTATTAGTACCACTTGATCAGGTGACCTTGAAAGTAATATCGATGCACCCATGCTGGGGTGACCTGAGCCTTTGTCTTACTGTAAGTTGCAAAATCACATGCCTTGATTGCTGACGTAGTACTAGTACGGGGTCGGTCTCCTTGTGGGATGCTAAACCATTTATGAAAGGTATAACCCTACCCTCGTAACTATACAGTATATTAAACCAAATCATCACGAACCCTCTGATTGAGTACGCTCGAGAGTTATATAAGGTCACTTGGGCAAGGGTGGTCAGATAAATTGCATTGCACATAATGAACATAGAGTCTAGGAACCTTTTTATGGGTCACGACCCAAACTTATCGTGGGTGTTATTGGATTGTTTTATTCAATCTAACAAAAAGGCAAGTGGGCAGATCGGTCCACAAATTTCAAATTGAACCCGCAATACCAGTCCCACCCAATAGACATAATTCATAAGACATACCATTTAATGTCAAGTTAAACCAGTTAATCCAAATGGTAAATAGATCTTATGAACTGGTTGGACTAATTGGCTCAAAATATTGGATGAAGTGATTCAAGTAGAATATTAGGACCATTGAGTCGAATCGACCCAAACTCAAATGGGTACATAGTCCCAATCACATTGTATTAGCCAATTTAATTCAATGGATTGGACATTCCATAATCAATAAGAACATGATCAATGAAAAGCATATTAAGTGGTGTACCAACTAGTAAAACCTAAATTTTACTTTTTGAAGATTGTACAACCCTTAATTATGGTTAAAAATTTTCTAAGATTCCTGATCAATCGACAAATCATCTTTATGTAATTTCTTACTTGAAATGTTTCATCGATTAAAGACTTTGAATATAGGAGGTTAACTTAATAAACGCTATCAAGATGGACCTTTTTTTAATTGCTAAAAACCTACTCTAGGGTCTACAACTAATAATCCACTTTTGATGGGGTTTCAAGATACCATTGCACCCAAACTTAAACATCCACCACTTAGTTGGAGTCAAGAGTCAGGTTAGTTAGGGTGGACATCAGCACCAAGTGAACATTAGAAATGGCCTCTTAATTTGAACTCATTGAGATCCGTAAAACCTTAAAAGTCTTTATAATAGACATAAACAACATAATAGTAAAGTAGAAGTGCTAGAACAAATCTTTGAGTTAGCAAGAAACCCCTCTGACGATCAAAGAGGCAAAGGACTAGAAGGTAGCACAAACAGGAATCCGCAAGAAGTTTATAAACTTGATGGAAACGAAGAACCCTTTAATGGGAATCCAATGGTAGCTAGTAGAATGACTCAGTTGGAAATAGCCCTGAAAAATATAAAAGGAATTGATGAAACCACAACAGGCATCGATGCTTTGAGTAAAATCCCTAAGATTCCTCTGCTTAAGAAGTTCGTAATGCTAAAGATGGAAAAGTTCAATGGGATATGTTGCGCAAGAACACACCTCAAGGTATATGTCACAACATGCGCACCCTGGGCCTAAGTGATGCACATATGACATTACATTTTCAACGTAGCCTATCAAGATCGGTACTACGATGGTTGTGAAAACGCCCTCGATCCGCGGGGTGCGCGGATCCGCTTTTGACCCTTGAGGTTTGGGAGTCGCCACCTAGTTATTACGGTCTAGGAACCGATCAATAACTCTAAACGGAAAAAAACTAATCTAAAACCAAAAAAACTGAATTCGGGGATCAAGTTACGGGGTTGGAAGGTGTTAGGCACCAACCCCGCCCGGCCAAAGCCGGTCTCTACTAAATTCCCAAGTAAATTACATTGCTAAAACCTAGATAAGAAAATAAATAAAAATAAAAGGTTTACCTTTCCGATGGCAAGGACTTGGTTCCCTCAGATCTGACAAAAAGAATTCCTTGTACCGTGCTCCCTTGCTTCATTCTGCTTTCGGATTTGACTTCGGATCTCCGATGCAAGGTATCTCCTTGTTTTTTGAATCTGAACTCTTCAAGTTCGTTGCGGATTTGGGGATGTTTTTAGAAGGCTTTTGGGTGTTTTCCAGACTAAAATTGAAGGAGGGATGTTAGCTAAGGAGTTGGGGCTCCAAAACTAGGGTTTATGGGGGGTTAGGGGAGCTTCTAGACCTACTTCTCCCAGGGTTTATCATTTGATACGAAAATAGGGTGTGAGCACCTCTATTTATAGATATTTTTAGGGGTTGATTTGGATAGAGTTAGTGTTTAATTAGAGATCTTTTAATTAGAGTTGTGTTTTAGTTAAAATTGTTTTAGGTAGAATTGTGTTTTAATTAGAATTGTTTTAGGTAGAATTGTGTTTTAATTCAAATTATTTTAGGTAGAATTGTTTTTTAGTTAGAACTCTATTAGATAGAGTTATTATTTAATTAGATCTCTATTATGACTTTTGGTCTTATTTGATTGACTTTTAATGTTTTGACTTTAGTCTTAATTGATTGACTTTTAATATCTTGACTTCAGTCTTGCTTAATTGACTTTAATTTTGACTTCAGTCTTACTTGATCGACTTTAATACCTTGACCTTAGTCTTGCTTGATTTACTTTGATTTTTGGAGAACCCTCTTCCATTATTTCTTTAATTCTTTGGACCCCCAAATGGAGGGGTCCTTAAAGAAATATCCCACGAACCCTTAACAATTTTGCCTGAGAGCCCGATTGATCGATTTTTTAGGTTCAAATTTTTAAATTAATTTCATTAATGTTTAAATTTAATTATTTAATGTTTTATTTATTAATTTCGAATTTTTTAATTATGAAAATTATGAAATTACCGTTTTGCCCCCGGAGAGGACATTTCACGTTTTAAGTTGGTTTTTAATGTTCTAGGATGTTTTAGAATCGATTTTTCGTAAGGAATTCAATGAAAATATTGGTTTGTGTCATTTATGAAAATTTTTATGTGAAATGATTGTGAACTTTATGAGGGGCATTTTCGTAATTTTGTCAAATTCTGTTAAAATTGGTGAAATGATCTATTTGGTTTTAATTTGTTATTTTATGTGTTCGAGAGAGTTTTCCTAAGCGTAACGTAGGCTCTAGGGTTGTTTTGATGTCAGGGGTATTTTGGTAATTTGATCAATTTTTAGTGATTTTTATCGTAAAGCTTCTTTTTGGTCTGCAAGATGATGATTTCTATGTTTCTGGGATTGTGTTTTCCTAGCGTAGCGTGGTTTCTAAGGTTTTGTCAGTTCGAGATACCTCATCCAGATTTCTGAAACACATCTGGTAACAAAATAAAGCAACGGAATACACATCCATCATTGGGAATCCTTGCGATCGGGTTGACAAGTTGATTAATCAGGCGAATGCAAAAATGGGGTGTCTACAGGTTGATGTCTTGGGATCCATCTGTAATCGAGACATGGAAGAATATGTCAAAATTGTTTTGGCACCAATATAAGTACAATACCGAGATTGAAACTTCTTGAAGGGATTTAGAGTCAACTAAGCAAAAGAATAAGGAAACATTTATTGACTTATGTAGATGCGTGATTTTCGATTATGATGACTATTTTTACTAAGGTTTGGAGTCACCACCATTCATATTGTAAGAGGGTATGAATGGTCACCCGATGCACATTTTTAGGAAAACTGCAATCTTTGGTGTTTAGTGACTCACGATGGATAAGGTACCAATCTAACCTTGAGATCGGGGTATGCAGCTTAATTGAAAAAAAAAAAGGAAAGGTGTTAGGCACCCTTTTCTCCCCACCAAGTGTTGGTAACATTAACTCAACTCGATCATTTTGATTAAAATTGTAAAATAAAATAAAGTACCACGTGTTGATAATTTGTACCCTAAGTAGGGATTTATTTTTGACCTGATTATAGGATCATCCCGTGGAAGGAGATGATCCTTATAAATCCTTTTGCCTTGGACATAAGCCACATTTGAAAAGTGTTGGCTAAGGTCATGGATCCATTTTCATGGGTTGAGAAGGATCTGAATGCCAATTGCTTCAAAATAGTTAAGGACTAAAGTCAATTTTATTTTTAAAAGGGATTACAACACCTATACTTTCAATCGAACCGAAATCTAATCTACCAGAGATAGGAAGGGGAAACATCACATCTTAAAGACCTTCTAAAATAAAAATTAAATAGAGAAAATGGATAGTAGAGGAGGGATATGAAGATGGTAGAGAGAGAAAGGGGGGTATTGATCCTTTGACCCACCTTGAAGCTTGAGAGTCTTCTTTTCTTCCCTTTTTTCTTCTTCTTCTTTTATGTCTTCTTGAGTCCTTAGTAGAATCAAAGAGTGTATATTTTTTTTAGAAGATTAATTGTAGAGTAGAAGAGTGAGAGAAATTTTTTTTGTATGAGACTTGGTACCCATTTTGGAAAGGGGAATTTATAGGTGTTTGGAGGATACTTTAGGAATATAATGGGATAAAATATTGGGAGAGTAGAGAATGATATAAGTTTATAAGGTGAGGGGTATGAAATTTAGAGTGGGTAGGAGGGTAATTATTTAATGAAGGTAAATGGGTATTATTTTGATCCAAATGGTTTGGATCTTACCCAATCCATTTGGACAGAATATTTGATGAGATGAGATGAGTGATGTGTGATGGAGAGAATGGGGGTGTAAGGAGTTAGGTGTTTGATTGAGTGTTAGGTTGGTTGAAGATGTGAGGTGTCTAGATTAAGAGAATGGGTTGAGTAAGGAGTAAGGTGTTTGGATTTTTGGGATGATTAAGGAGATGATGACATGTGTTAAAAGGATGGGGAGATAAGGTGATTTAGATGAATTGATTTGAGAGAAGAAGTGTTAGATGGGATATGAGGCGTGTGGGTTAGATTTGTGATAATGATTTTGTAAGAAATGATGAGGGGAGGTGTGGATTGTGATGTGAGTTGGTGGAGTGTTTAGAGAAAGGTGATGGGTTAGGGTATAGGTTGTAATATGGGTGGTTGGTTGTGTTAGAGAAGGGTGAGGTAGGTAGGTTAGGGAAGGGTATGGGTTGAGATGATTTTTGGAGAGAGATGATGAATTGTTAGAGAAAAGTAATAGAGGTAAGTAGTTAGACGAGGGAAGTGAATTGGGGTAATGACATGTGTCATATTTGGTGATTAAGATGGTGATGGTTGATATGGATAATGGTTTGTGGGTTAGGATTATGGGTGTGAATGTGAAATAGATATGGATAAGGGTTTGTGGACTTTTAGTATATTGGACTTGGGTTACGAAAGATTATAGGTTATTTGGGATTGGTTAGGGTCATTTTGAAATGGATTTTTTAGGGTGGGTTGGTTGTAGGGTTTTATGTGATGTGGGATTAAATTTAGGTTAGATAAGAAATGCATTTTAGTGAATTCGTGGGCCTTAGATGGGCTTAGGGTATTTTCGGATTCGGAGGTGGAGCGATGGAGGATAGGGAAAGTGATGGGTATCTCAAGTTTCATTCCAACTTTATTCATCCTTTTAGGGATTTTGAGAATCGTTGGATCAATCGAACTGCCACGTGTTGACAAATTGAGCTTTTTAAGCTCGTTGGCAAGTTTTATTAGAAATCTAGTATTTTTGGTTTCGGGAGAGGAACGGTGAAGGTGGGGGTAGGCCAAATCTTTTTAGGTGGGCCCACTAGACCCTTAGGGGGTCTTAGGGGCCCTCAATTTTGATAAAATGCCATTTTTTAGAGATTCGGGCTTTTAAGGCCCGTTGGCCAAGTTATTTAAGGAAATTGACATTTTTGGGCCTTTTCAAGTGAGGGCCCATTCAAATTGGGGTGTTTACAACTTCGTCAGCCGTTGGAGAGCTACGACTGTACAAATATGGGACAGACCCTCAGAGAAGGAGTAAGTAGCTATCATCTTGAAAAACTTCTCGGAAAGGTATGCTCAGCTTCTAGTCTTCCAGTATCTTCTTCCATTGAAGTCTCTATTGCAAGCTGGTAGCCAACTGGATGATCACACCTATGTAACCAATACATCTACTACCCTCATTCAATCTACTACACTACTTATTAACCAAGTTAACCCTAGTCAACCTCGATTGCGCAGGAAATTCACTAATCTTTGAATGTCTTTAGGCATTATCTTTTAGAAACTAAAGGACTCATTGCAACTTTCCAACCTCAACCTCTACCAAACCCACTCCTTACTTATCACAATCCCAATTTATTTTGTGTGTTTCAGCAAAATCCCAATCATCTTACTAATCGTTGCGTCACCCTTCGTCACATAGTTCAAGACCTCATCGATGCCAAAAATGTTATTGTCCCAACCCCTGTACAACCAAATGTTACCACCAACCCTCTACCCACTTACCAATCTCTTTAGACTTTGAACATGCTGTGCGACTCTCAATTCCAATTTTACCCACTCCTTCTCATCTGTTTAGTCAATCTTAAGCTACCCAGCCCCTTCTTACTAGACTGACGGTCCATAATGAGGTTCTCACCACCAATATGTTGCCTTGGTCAAGGAGAAGAAGTAAGTCGGGACAAGGCAAATAATCTGAAGAAGAAATTCAAGATTGGCCAACAACCGCTAAATCTCTTAACATTGCCCACATGTTCCTGAAAGATCACAGTGCTTCAATCCTACTTCTTGGAAACAATGTCTCAAGTTCTTAGTCTGTAATCAAACTCGTTGTGGGTAATTATCCCTAGTTTTTCATGAGTCTTGAGTCCTATTTTTTATCAATTAGCAATCAAATATATTTTTTATCCCTTTCGAGTCGAGTTTGCAATGGCGTCTATTGCCCATCTGAATTTAATTAAATAAAAGAAATTTCTGGATGCCTAGAGCGAATTAACGAATTAACTAGTAATCTAGCTTCAAAGAGAGATTCCTCTAATAAGGAACCCCCTCCTGAATTAATCGAATTACTTGAATGTGAAGATAAATGTCGAGGAAGCAAAGGTAATTAACTTTGGAACAAAATATAATTCCCATGAAATTCAGATAGAAATCATCTTATCCCTAGAGGAACACGAGAAGATAATGAATTTACTCAGAAATTTTAAAAGTCTTATTCGCATGATCTTATGAGGATATGTTAAGTGCAAACCTGGATGTTATCTGACATGAAATATATACTCACTCGATGAAATGGAAATACCAATGAGATCATAAAAGATGTTATAAAATGTACCAATGTTAGACTTCTCAACATGGTAGAGCTCCCAGAATAGATTACTATTCTCAAACCAAATGAGTAATTAAAGTAGTTAACAAAGATCTTGAAACCATCATCATAAAGAGATGTCAGTAACACCAAGATTGGCATAAGAAATTATCTTTCGCATGCTTAGCATGTCAAACTTCAACTCGATACTCTATGGAGCTGCTTAGTATTCTCTGTTATGTGGCATGAAATGAAGTTTTTGAAATGGAAATCACATCTCTCATGGTCTTGAAGTAAAGTCAGTTGTCAGAAGTAGACTGGGTTCGACATTAGTATGAAGAACTAAACCTAATAAAAAAAAATGAATTAGAGCTCTATACCACGTACAAGCTTGTCAAAGAAGAGTTGCTCGAGCATTTGACAAGAAGGTCAAAGCTAGCCACTTGCAAGTCGAGAATTTGATACTCAAATAATTGAGCACCTGTATTTGACCCTAAAAGGAAGTTCAAACCTAATTGGGAAAGTCCTTTCATTGTTAAAGAAACACTGTCTAGAAAAATCATTAGATTTCAAGACCATGATAGAATGGAACTACGATAACCAATAAACCTTGACTAGATCAAGCGGTACTACATTTAAGGAGGCCATCTTTAGCCGAATCATTTTCCTTGTTACCCAGTTCAATATCTCATTTTTCAACCTTTTGTAGCCTTTTTCAAAAAATAAAATATGAAAAGGAATTACCTTTTTTTCTTTCTTAACCTGATTACCCAACCCAAGGAAGAAATTTACTCGAACTACGTTTTAATTTGATCCCAAACATTTGAGGTATGCAGGCAACCTAAGAAGTTATTTCAGGCCCAACTACGTAAAAATTAAAAAAAAAAGTATATTCCCCACAAACAAAAAAGAAATCCAAAAAATATATATTGTCAAAATGGGAAAAAAGTTAAAAAACATTAAAAAAATATTGTCAAAATGGTGAAGAAAGTTCAAAAAAAAATTCAAAGAAAAAGAAAAATGCCACATAAGGGGCATTCGCGTTTTGAGCTTCAAACTACTTTTATTCTATGCCCAGTCCTAAATTTACCTATGGATGTCCTTTTAAGTACAGTATGAAAAAATCAAGGAAAGTAACAAAGCATGATTAGATAGTAACTCCAAAAGTTCAATAAGGAGAAAAAAGAAAAAAAAAATCCTAGCTAGGTTGAAAGTCCAAAAGGATGACTTAGGCAAAAATTAAATCAAGCTCACAAGGTTGAAAATTCAAATGGACAGCCTTGACAACAGTAAGAGTAAAGAAAAACTAAAAAATAAAAGAAAAAAATTATTAGCTCGCTAGATCGAAAATCTAAAAAGGTGATCTAGGCAAAAGCTAGAGCATACTCACTAGATTGAAAACCTAAAAAAAGGTAATCTAGGCAAAAATTAGAGCAACCAAAAGAAAATCTCCATATTAAAAATCTAAAAGGGTAGTCCGAGCCAAAACATCATAATATCGAATAATTAAGTTTCATCGACTTTTAGACAAACTCTTAATCATCATGCAATTAATACCCATGCTTAAACCAAACAAAGACTCAGAAGCCATGAGTATCTTGTATATGATTAATTTGAAAATTTTCGTTTCCCTAAGTAAACCAAAATGAAGAAGGATGAATTCTATGATGAATCTCAAAAGAAAATATTTGTTTCCCTTGAGCTTGAGTCAAAATCTTGAATATAAAAAGTCAAAATTAAAAGTTAAATCTTTATTGTGCTTGTGGTAATTAGAGATTTCAAACCATTAAAACAAAGGGCACATTTTATTTCTATAGAGCGCATTTTCCTCCTTAAACTAGGGGTATTCATTTTCAAACTATCCCCAATGTAATATTCTCCATCAAACTAGGAGCATTTTGTTCTGAAGCTTGATCAATTTCAATCCCAGAGGATAAGGTTAACCTTGAATAAAAAGGTTGCTCTATCAATTTCAACCCCAAAGGATAATATTAACCTTGAATTAAAAAAATTACCCTCTTGATAGCAATTTTTGAAGACTCCTGAGGTTCAAAGGAAGTTAAAATGTTGGCCTAACCTTCATAAAATATAACTCTTTGTTTTAAAAATAAAACATCCTGAATGGTGTTATCCTCCTATTTGTTCCCCCCCCCCCCCCCCCCCCCGCGCAAAAAAAAAGTTCATTACTCTTTCACTCAGGGCAAGTAGAGTAGAACTCCCAGAAAAAAAAGTTCATTACTTTTTCACCCAAAACAGGTAGAGTAAAACCCCAAGAAAATAAGTTCATTACTTTTTCACCTCGAGCAGGTAGAATAGGACTCCTAAAAAAAATTCATTACTCTTTTACCCCGAGTAGATAGAGTAAGACTCCTAGAAAATAAGTTCATTACTCTTTCACCCCGAGCATGTAGAGTAGGACTCCCAAAAATAAGTTCATTACTCTTTCACCTTAAGAAGGTAGAATAGGACACTTAGAAAGAAAAGTTCATTACTCTTTTTCCCAAAACAAGTAGAGTAGGATTCCTAAAAAATAAGTTTATTACTCATCCACCCCTAGAAGGTAGAGTATGACTCCTAAAAATAAGTTCATTACTCTTTTACCCAGAACAGGTAAAGTAGGACTCCTAAAAAAAATTAATTATTCTTTCACCCAAAATAACTAGAGTAGAACTCCCAAAAAATAAGCTCATTACTTTTTCACCCAAGGAAGGTAGAGTAGAACTCCTAGAAAAGAGTTCATTACTCTTTCACTCAGAGTAAGTAGAGTATGACTCCTAGAAATAAGTTCATTACTCTTTCATCTCGAGTAGGTAGAGTAAGACTCCTAGAAAATAAGTTCATTACATTTTCACCCCGAGTAAATAGAACAAGACTCCTTCATTAATTTTTCACCCTGAGTAGGTAGAGTAGGACTCCTAGAAAAATAAGTTCATTACTCTTTCACCTAGGGTAAGTAGAGTAGGACATTCAACTTTTACTCAGATTTTGCTCAGATTTTACGTAGACCTTTCTCAGAGTTTATTCTGACATCATTTAGACTTTTCTCAATTTTTGTCTTCGTTTAATTCAAATTTTTCTTAAGTTTTGCCCAAATTTTATTTTTTGCAAAGTTATCTTACTCATTTTTTCATGAATGCGCAAAATGGAAGTGCGTCTTTTCAAAATCATCATTTTACTATTGCATACATGTGCACATTCATTACACTTGCATTAGTTAGGGAGAATTTTTTAAAATTTAAGGATCTAACACTATTAGTGAGAGCTCATGTTCGAGGATTTGACACTGTCAATGAGAGCACATGCTCAAGGACATGACAACTTTTAGTTCAGGGAGAGTTTTACCCTTAAGGATCTGAATGTCCTGATGAATTGTTGAATTAGACTGTAAAATGAAGTGTCACTAGCTTTGGCACTCGGATATCGCACTACCTACCAAAGTAGATTTACTATTTAGTTTGCTTCAACCCTCTACCAAAGAGGGCATCTGTAGACATCTTATTTTTGCATTTGCCTGATTAATCAACTCGTCAATCCGAATGCAACAGTTCCCAATAATAGATGAATATTCTAAAGTTTTTTGTTACTAGATGTATTTTCAAAGATCAGATGAGATATTTCAAGCAAACAAAACTTTAAAATTCATATTACACTAGGAAAATATGACCCAAAACCAAAGAAATTATCATTTTGAGACAAAAATGAGCTTTACGACAAAAATAACTAAGACCATCCCTAGATCCTATATTTCGCTTACGAAAATACTTTTGAACACATAAAACAACAAACTAATATCAAATAAATAGTTTCACCAATTTTCACAAAATTTGATAAAATTACCAAAATACCCCTCATAGGGTCCGCGATCTTTTCACGCTAAAAACCCATAAGTGACACAAACTAATACTCTTATTAAATTTCTTACAAAAAATTGATTCTAAAACGTCAAAAAATAACATCCTAACGCTAAAATCATTTTCTAGGGCAAAATGGTAATTTTTCAACTCTAAAATTCAAATTTTTGAAATGAATAATTAAAACATTAATTAGCGTAAAGTTAAATCTTAATAAATCAAACTAAATTTTCAAACTAATAAAATTAATTAATTAAGCCCATGGGCCAAATTTTAAATGGTGACCCATTTACTTAAGTAGCGCCCATATGATATTTAATAAAGACCCTTGTACTTGGGATCCCAAAGAATTAAAAATATAATTTAATAAATAACCCTTCATTTGGGGGCTCTTCAAAAATTAAAAAAATTCTCATTTTACTTAAGTCAAAAAATTCAAAATTCAACATTCAAATAAAATTTATCTAAAATATTATCCTGATTTAAACAACTTAACAGATTAATTAGAGATAGACCTTATCTCTAAGAAACTTAATCAATTCCTAATCTTATCTCAAAAGCTATTTAAAAAGGAGCCTTTACTACCTAATTTCGTAGATTAAGAAATATCCTAAAAAAGAAAGATTAAAAACTTTCCCAATACTTCCCAAAACCCTAAATCTGAAACCCCAAGCCCTAATTTTTCACCTAAAAAAATTATTTACTCTTAAAAACACCCCAAAAAACCAGTAAAAGATCCAGTTCTAAGGAAAGAAAGCAGATCTAACAATACAGATAAAACGAAAACATTCACACGAAGAACGCTTTCCACCAATTTTTGAAGGACTTGACTGTTGCAATCACTTAGGTAAAAATACAAAAGTAATATTTCTTTTATTTCAGATCTAGGCCATTGTGCAATGTAAATTTTTGGGAAAAGTAGAAGCCGACATTCGTTGGACGAGACTAGTACCTAGCACCTTCCAATCTTGTAACGTGATCCTCGTACCCACAATTGTTTTGTAGTTTAGTATTTTTTATATTTTAGAGTCATGATTTGGTTCCTAGATCGTAAAATTAGGTGGTGACTCCAAAAAAATAAAAGTGGATCCACACCCGTGGATCGAGGGCACATTCATTTGGTCATGCTAAATTTGTCTGCAAAATGATCCTTAGATCTTGGTTGGTTGAAAAATAGTATATTTGAACCCTTTTGAAAGCTACTATGGGTAAAATCCTTTCATAAAAGATTTTTGGTGCTCTTAAACTCGCCTAGGCAAAAATAGGTTGTCTATAACAGACACATGTATGAGATTGGCATGTATTTGATAATTATGATGAGTCTTAACCATGTGATGATAGTTTGTTTCCATTATTGGCCAATGATACCCTTGGTTCATAATTCTCTTGGCTAACATCTACCCGTTTATATAAGGTCCACAATCTTCTTAATGTAGTTTAATAATAATCTACTCTATTTGATCATCATTTAACACTTGATAAATGAATTCATCATTAAACCTTTTATATAAGTTTTTCTCACATAGGATGAATTGAGATACAAGTTTCTGTAAGGTTTGTTGTTCTTTTTTCAATGCTTCTTCTAGGAACTCTTGTCTTTCCAAAACTCCTCAAATGTCTATGTACTATGGCTTTCCATCAAAGATTTGTGTGATGATATTGATCTAATGGAAATAAGCTAGTTTATTTTTGACTTTGATAACGATGGCCTTAATTCAATGCTTGGTGGCAGATGAATCATTGATGAAGGTAGCCAAATCATTGGCAAATCTATTATCTTTCTTTCAAAGACATGGGAATAAAATAACCTTGAACTTTCTTAACAAATTTAATAAATACTTGTGATAAGGCTTCAATTTCACGTCCCAAGTTTTCCATTCTTCCAATAATTGGTGTATAACTAATGTTGAATCTTCGAATACCTCAATTTCGATGATTTCCAAATTTAGAGTAGTTTTAAGCTCGATAAAGCTTGTTTTGTATTCAACTGTGTTATTTGTATTAAAAAATGCTAACTTAATAGCAATTGGTATATGACACCCTTCAGGTAAGAATAAAACTACCACTATTCCATACTCGTTCTAATTTGCAGCCCCATTGAAGTATAATTTCCATGATTGATTAGATGACCTTTCTCCCACATTCAGAATATTCTCACTTGAGAATTGATTAGTAGCCCTTTTTCCTTCTACTACCAGATGATCAGCTAAGTATTCTACCCTGGCTTTTCCCTTAATAGATTTTAGTGTAATATGCATGATGTTGAACTTAGACAACTACAATAGCTATCATGTGGTTTTTCTTGTTAGTACCGACTTCTCGAAGAGATAATTAAGAAGATCTATCGGAGATAGTAAGATAACTAAGTGAAAGAGCATGTAATGTGGAAGCCTTTGAGTAGTCCACACTAATTGTATGTAGGTCCTCTCAAGTAAGGAATACTTGTACTCATATTCTAATATCTTCTTGTTGATATAGTAAATGGTTATTTCATTGTGATTGTCTTTATCGTATTTTTCTAGCATACATCCCATAGCCACTTCTAAGACTGATAGGTAGAAAAGAAGTAGTTCACCTAGAGTAGGTGGATCCAAGACAGGTGGACTTGCGAGATACTCCTTAACTTGATCAAAAGCTTTATGACATTGCTCATTCCAAACTGTCAGTGCATTTTTCTTGAGAAGCTTGAAGATAGGCACATAGACATTGGTGAGTTGAATCTATTTTTCTATCTCGAGAGGTGTTATTTCTTTGATGGCTTCAATTTTTCCCTGATCTACTTTAGTTCCTTTCTAACTGACTGCAAATCCTAATAATTTTCTTGAAATAACTCTGAACACGCATTTATGTAGCTTGAGACACAATTGATACTTTTGAATCCTTGTGATAAATTTTTCTAGTTTCATTCCCTGGATTTACTATCACATCGTCTATATAGATCTCGACCTCCCTATGTATAATGTCATATAGTAGAGTTGTTGCTCTTTGATAAGTGGCCCCAACATTTTCAAATCGAAGGGAATAATCTTGTAACAGATTATTTCTCATTGCATGTTGAATGATGTCTTTTGCATATCAGGAGAATCTATCTTTCTTTGATTGTATCCCGAATATCCATCTATAAATGAAAGTATAGCATGTCCCGCTATGTTGTCGACTAAAATATCTATGTATGATAGAGGAAAACTTTCTTTCATACTTATTCTATTCAAATCCCTGAAGTCTGCACACACTCTAATCTTTCCATCTTTCTTAAAAACTAAGATTACATTAACGACCTATTCAGGGTTTTCTACCACTTCCAAAAACCCATCGTTAATTTGTTTTGTGACTTCTTCTTTAATTTTGATGGTCCACTCTAGTTTGATACGTGTAAATTTCTATTTAATTGGTCGAGCATCTGGATGTAACAAAATCCGATGTTGAACAATATCTATTATTACTCCCGGCATGTCCTCATAAGACCATGCAAACACATCTTTGATTTTTTTTAGTAAATTCACTATCTCATCTTGTCCTTCGAGGGATATGGTAACCCCAATCCGAACCTCTTGAGGATCTTCTTTGGTTTTGAGATTAATCATCTCTGTATCGTCCATTAAGGGTTGAACCCGATGTTCATCTTCTTGTTAAAGCAATTTGATTAATTTGGGGGAAGGTTCTTCATCAGAAGACTTTCCCTCCGAAGCTAGATTATTAAATTCTTATTGTGGTTGGGGTAATGAAAATTTATTTTATTTCATTAAACTAAGATCGGGAACATACACCATAACGAACTTGACAAACTTAGTAGAAAATAAAGACTCAATAAAACTAATAGACTCAACAGATGAGCCTGACTTAGTAGATGTAACAAGATCTATAGAACCAGACTCGACATAAAGTAAATGACTTACTACATGATAATTAGAGAGAGACCGAATAGCGGGTTTGATTATAGATTGAGGGTTTAGGGCACCATACCCTATCGACAAGACTAAGACATTGTGATTTTCAAGAAATATCTAATCAATGTTGATAGAGTTCACAGTAATTTGCCAATCTTAAGTTTTCTTCTCTTCTAGCTCTTTGTCTTCCTCCTTTTCAGGCCAATTCATCCCAAACAATATTTCAAACCCTGGCAAATGAGTACCAATGATGTAATCAATAAATGGCTCTAGAAAACCATAGTAAAGGAAGACTTCCATTGTTTTTACAAAATATCTATTGAGAATCTTATGAGAAGACTTCATCTTGATTACATATACATGGCGTCCTTGCCTTTTTTTCATTTGATTTGTCTCATTTTACTTTTCAGTATTGAGCCCAATCTTCCTTACTAGGTTTGTACCCTAACCTGAATGTACCGACGACTTCTTGGATAACTGGTGTTTTTGATACCTTATTATCTACGACCTAAGCCCATGCCATTGAAAAACCTCATGTTCTTGAACATATTAAGCATATAGAAATTGGAGGTATTCTCAATAAGAAAATATTCTTTTATGGATTCATCCTACTGAACTGAACATATATTCTCAATTTCAAACCCACTAAGATTCGCCCTCTATTGTTCTTATTGAATCTCTAGCAATGGTTTGTTTTTAGCTTATATATTGTTCATGACTCCTACAATCTTGGCATTCCCGTTGAGGGTAATTACTAAACCATCCTTGATAAACTTACTTTCTGATGCAGTATAGAGGGTATGACCTTGATTTGGTATAACCATGGTCTCTCCAATAATAGATTGAAAGAAGACTGTTTGTCTAGG
The DNA here is from genome assembly GCF_017979445.1 of Akebia trifoliata. Classification (NCBI taxonomy): domain Eukaryota; kingdom Viridiplantae; phylum Streptophyta; class Magnoliopsida; order Ranunculales; family Lardizabalaceae; genus Akebia; species Akebia trifoliata. The sequence continues at coordinate 22,486,563 of NC_141386.1, forward strand.
ACTTGAAATTCTACAAGAAAATCAACTATGCGCATAGATAATCGAAGATGCAAAATTTTTAGTATATCCCTCTCGGTATTGTGAGAAGCCTTAACACCTTGAATTATTGGTTTTAGATCTTCTACTTTGATCCCAGGACAAGTAGCAGTCTTTAGAGGACAAAAGGTCAGCACATTTCCATTATCAATTCATAGTAAAGGGACCCTCATCCCGTTGTAGTCGACTGTGATGTACAATAGTTTGATGTGGCTTACCCCTTCTTTTGGGAATTCTAAGTCTGAGATGGATAAAATATTCTCCATATAATTGTCCCAACTATATTTACTAGCTGGTCTAGAAAAATGTCAAGGGAAACTTGAGCTGTGCTTAATGCCTTTAGAGTTACTTCCCTATGAGCAATTGAGGCCATGAGTAATCCCCAAATTGATATGTTAGTACCTGATTTTGTCAGTCGGTTTATCACAACATCATCTTCTTCGATGGTTTCCTTAACAAGATTTGTTTTCTCTCCTTTTGCCTAATCTATGTGATTATCAATACTAAGTTCTAGGTGTTTGAATATTCTTCCTCCTCTAATCATGTGTCTGATTTCATCAGAAGATAGGGAAAATGGCTCATTCTCTTCGATCAATTGTAAGATTCTTTATTACCAAGAAGAAAGGTTTTTCTTCATTTGGGCCAAGAGGTAACTAGTAAAGGCAAGGCTGTCATAGCGGGGTGGAGGCAACCAATATGTTTCATTTGAAATTAGGTCAAATAATTCATAGTTGGTGGTATAAATATTATTGGTAAAATCGATTCCAACAAGGGGGTAACTAGGTGGTTTGTAATTGATAGGATATATGAGAATAACTAGGTCAAAGGGTAAATATGTATCAGACATCATGTTTAATGTTTGTGGGTCTGATAGGTAGGTAGCAGGTTTGTAGTGATGTTTGGTTGTGCGAGAGTTTAGATGGTGACCTTTTTGGCATTAATGAGGTTTTCGATAGTGTAGCGAAGGATGATACAGCGGTCAATGTGGTCACTAGTGGAATTTGTAGAATATGTTGGGATTGTATTAAGCTAATAGAGGGTTTGGCAAATGTAGTAGTTGTAAGGGAGTAAGGAACCCTTTTTTCAATAATTTTTAAAGGCTATTGTAAGAGTCATCCCTAAATTTGTGAATAGGCAAAGGATTTGAGGTTGGCTTGGACCAAAATTGACTAGTAAGTTGGGAAGTGGATTGGATAGGGGTGGCAAATGTATTGGCTATATGGATATGATTAGTACTAGGTTTGGAGTTATTGAAAGACTTCTTGGGTGTATTGTTAAAGGGGTTGATGAGGATTCCAGAGGCAAAGACATCCTTAAGTTGACTATCTACTTGTAATAGAGATTCAAATGTGAGAAGGTATTGGACAACAAGGTGTTGGACGTACCATTAAGTCAGGTTCTTCAAAATGATGGCCATTTGTTCTTTTTTTTTTGAGAGTCTATCCCATATTTGAGCAACCTTAGTCCTCTAATGACTGATGAAATCAGTGAATGTTTCCTCATTATTTTGCTTGGTTGCTTCCAAATCCCTTTGGAAGGTATCAATCTCAGTATTGTACTTGTATTGATGCTAGAATAGATTTTACAAATTTTTCCCATGTTCTGATCACAGAGGGGTCTTGAGACATCAACCATCACTCAACCATCACAATGGCGATCCCGATAGGATATGCTGAAAGAGTAACGTCATTTGTTCATCACTGAGGCCCAAAGTGTGCATGTTGGTGACATACAACTTTAGGTGAGCTCTAGCACAACCTACTCCATTGAACTTTTCCTTCTCTGGGATTATGAATTTTCCAGGTAAGGATGAGGTTTAGAACTTTGATACCTGTAGCAATTTCATCAATTCCCTTTATGTTCTTTAGGGTCGTCTCCAATTGAGACATCATGCTTGCTAGCAAAGGACTCTCAATAATGGATTCTTCCTCTTTATCGAGCTCAAATACTTCTTGTGAATTCTTGGCTGCATTATTTTCCATTCTATTTTCCTTTATTTCATCAGAAAGGGTTTCTTTCGATTTCGAGGCATGCTCCAATACTCTGACTTTTCCTTTTATGTCGTTGATGTCCATGGCAAAGGCTACCATGATCTTGCCGATTTCAGTGAGTTTAGCTTCTAAGGCCATTTTTGAGTGTTGACTTGGTACTGAAGTTCATCCGAATCAACCTGACTAATGACCCCAACTAAGCAGTGGACGCTCGAATTTTGGTATAATGGAAACCTAAAGCCCCATAAGAGGTAGATTATGATTAAAGAAAGGTTCCTCCTAATAACATTATTAGATTAACCATTCTAATTCAGAGTTACTAATTGACAAGATATATCATTTAAGAAATGTCTGAACCATGATTAAGACTTTCACCAATTATTTGGGAATTACTTTAAGGAACTCTGAACCATAATTAAGGCTTGTACCAATTACGTGAACGTTTATTAAATTTAAGAACAACTTGACGTAAAAACATGATTCAAAAGCACACAACTTATTCTAACCCAAACACAAAAGAGATGAGGAGACTCTCTTCCTAATACAAAGGAAATAAAGATTTGATTTAGGATTCTACAAATTTTTATGCATGCTCTGAATTTTATTTGTTTTTGTTTCTTAAGTACCATCTTGACCTCCAATTCTGTAATCGTTTGATGATCGCTTGTAGTAGCTATGCGTTCCACTAATTATATGCTGAGTCATGTTTATTACACATTGCTGAAATTGGTAAATTATCTTTTTTACCCTTACAATCATATTATACATTGTTTGCATGTTTCAAATGCCTATTTCTTATCAAATATAATAAAATATAATATTTCTTATCAAATTAACATACGATTCATTTTTAAATAAGTAATACTCAAATTTTCAATTTATAAATAATAATTTATAATTCCAAAAGCCCACAAATTTCAAATTAAAAACAATAATATCATACAAGTCACCAAATTTTGAAATCAACATTAAAATAACTTAATTTTGGATAAATAATTTTTGATGGAAATGAAGGATGTATAATTATAAAAAAATCCTATGAATTAATAAAGGCAATCCACACTATAGGCAATTTTTTTTGTCTCATATGAGTTAAAGTTTTAGGAATGACCAAATTTTTGGTGAAGATGATTTATATTGTCTAGAAATCATCTCACCAAAAATCAGCTTATTTCGTAACTCTCAAACCACGTCAAAAATTATTTAAAAAAAAAAAATTGGACGATTTATGGTTCTTGAACTTGTTTTGATTGGGTTAGAAGTTTCGGGATGGGCTGATTTTTGGTGAGAATGATCTCCTTATTATAGAGATCTTCCTCACAAAAAATCAACTCATTCCAACACTTTTAACCCATATAAAACAAAATAATTTGGCCATGGTGTGGGTTTATTAATTTGAATGCTTGTATACTTATCCATGAGATATAAAAGATAATATCCTTTTAAGTATATAGCCATACTTGTCCGTGCCCAAAAAGGTGAAATGCTTACCGTTTCAACATTTTTTTCAACATTAAAATAGTTCTGAATTTTTTTCACTTATTTTCAACAATAAGTGTTGAAAATATGGCGTAAACAAACATGTTATTTTGACAAAAAGTATTGAATTTTTTTTAGCAATAAGCGCTAAAAAATAGTGCAACTAAACACCGCATTATACTCTACGTGTTGGACCACAGATATCAAAAGTCTTCCTATTCGTATTTCCACTCTCATTTCTTCACAAATTGAATCTCCCAAATTAGAACTCAAAGTGCTGCCAAAGACTTTGAGATACGTATTTCTTGGCAAAAATCAAATTTTGCTTATGATAATTTTCTTTCACCTTATTGTAGTCTAGGAAGAAAAATTGTTAAAATATTTTAGAGAACATTAAGAAACTATTAGTTCGACCATAACTAACATTAAAGGAATTAGTCATTTTATAGTAATGCACCACATTCGTCTAGAGGAGTTTGCTATGTCTTCCTTAGAATCTTAGAGACGGCTAAATCCTGTCATGAATGATGTAGTTCGGAGTGAAGTGATAAAACTATTAGATGCAGGTATCATCTATCCATTTTCGATAGTCGTTGGGTGAGTCATTTTTAGATTATTTCTAAGAAATGTAGTATCATTGTGGTAGTGAACCAAGACAATGAGTTAATCCCTATTCGAGCCTAAATCAGATGGAAAGTGTGTATTGATTATAGGAAACTCAACTCAATGACTCCCAAATATCGTTTTCCACTTCCTTTCATTGATCAAATGTTAGAGCGTCTTGCAGGACATTCTCCCTATTATTTCTTGGATGGTTACTCTAGGTACAACCAAATACCCATTGTTCGTATTGATTAGAAAAAAATAACTTTTATTTATCCCTTCAAAATTTTTGTGTATCATCGCATGCCCTTTGACTTGTGCAGTGCACTAGCTCTTTTTCAACGGTATATGATGAATATATTTTCAGACATGATAGAAATATATCTCAAAGTATTCATGGTCGATTTTTCAATATTTAGATCAAGTTTTGTGGAATGTCTCTATCATTTGACTTTGGTCCTCGTGCACTATAAAGAAGTCAACCTAGTCCTCAATTGGTAAAAATATCTGAAAGTGCCCTCGATCAGCGGGGTGCGCGGATCCGCTTTTGATTTTTGTTGTTTGGGAGTCGCCACCTAGTTATTACGGTCTAGGAACTGAATTTTGACTCTAAAAGGCAAATAACACTAATCTACAAAAGAAAATACGGGTCTGGGGATCATGTTACGGGGTTGGAAGGTATTAGGCACCAACCCCGCCCGGCAAATGCGGGTCTCTACTTTTTCCAAATAAAACTACATTGCTAAAAAGACATAAATAATAAAGTAAAAATATTTACCTTTACGAACGCAACGATTTTGGTTCCCTCAAATCTAGCGGAGAGATCCCTCGATTAATATTCATTGCTTTGTTCTGTCACTAAATTCGTTTCAAATCTCCGAGACGAAATATCTTCTTCTTAGATCTAAATTTTTTTAATTTTTTTTATGGATTTCTGGGTGTTTTTGAAGGGTTTCTAGGTATTTTTTTGAGCTAAAGTTGTGGTATGGATGTTAGGTAAGGAGTTAGAGCTCCAAAATTAGGGTTTATGGGAGGCTAGGAAAGCTTTTTGACCTACTTTTTCTAGGATTTATTTTTTTATATGAAAATAGGTTATGGAGACCCCTATTTATAGATTTATTTAAGTGCTTGTTTTGATAGAGTTAGTATTTAATTATAATTATTTTAAATAGAGTTAGTGTTTAATTAGAATTGTTTTGAATATAGTTATAGTTTAATTAGAATTATTTTAAATAGAGTTATAATTTAATTAGAATTATTTTAAATAGAGTTATAGTTTAATTAGAATTGTGTTTAAATAGAGTTATACTTTAATTAGAATTATTTTAGGATTTTGACTTTTAGTCTCACTTGATTGACTTGACTTTAGGATTTTGACTTGAGTCTTACTTGATTGACTTGACTTTAAGATTTTGACTTGAGTCTTACTTGATTGACTTTAATTTTAATTAGAATTTTACTTTACATTAATTAATATTTTAATTATTAATTTCAAAAATTTTAATTATTAAAATTATAAAAATACCGTTTTGCCCTCGGAGAGGATTTTTTACGTTTTAAGTCGATTTTTGATATTCCAGGATGTTTTAGAATTAGTTTTTCATAAGGAATTCAATGAAAATATTGGTTTGTATCATTTATGATATTTTTTGTGCGAAATGATTGTATACTTTATGAGGGGTATTTTTATAATTTTATCAAATTTTGTGAAAATTGGCAAAATGACTTATTTAATTTCGATTTATTGTTTTATATGTTTGAAAGGATTTTCCTAAGTATAATGTAGGCTCTGGAGATATTTTGATGTTAGGGTATTTTGATAATTTGATCATCTTTTAGTGATTTTTATCGTGAAACTTCTTTTTATCTGTAAAATGATGATTTCTATGTTTTTGAGGTTATATTTTTCTAGCATAACGTGGTTTCTACAGTTTTGTTAGTTTGAGATACCTCATCCGAATTTCTAAAACACATCTGGTAACAAATAAAATATTGAAATAATCATCCATCATTGGAAACCGTTGCAATCGGATTGACGAGTTGATTAATCAGGCGAGTGCAAAAATGGGAAGTCTACAGATGGCCCTCTTTGACAGAGGGTTGAAGCAAACTAGATAGCAAATCTATTTTGATAGATAGTGCGACATCCGAATGCCAAAGCTAGTGACAATTCATTTTACAGCCTGATTTAGCAATTCGTCGGGGCAATCGGATCCTAGAGCGTAAAACTTTCCCCGAACAAAAGGTTGTCAGGTCCTCGAGCTAGATCTCTCACTGACGGTGTCAGATCCTTGAATTTTAAAAAATTCTCCTTGATTAATGGAAAAAATGTGCACGTGTGTATTTGAAATTTGAGATAAATCTCAAAGGGTCTGAGCAAAATTCGAGTAAAATTGAGTAAAATCTGAGCAAAATATAAAATCTAGGAAAACCTGAGAAAAATTTTGACTTAAAACAAAACTTGAGAAAAATTTGAGGTTTGAGAAAAATCTGAGCAAAAGTTGAATGTCCTACTCTACTTACCCTCAGTGAAAGAGTAATGAACTTTTTTTTTTGGGAATCCTACTCTACCTAGTCGGAGTGAAAGAGTAATGAACTATATTTTTTTTAGGGAGTCCTACTCTACTATCTCAGGGTGAAAGAGTAATGAACTAAGCTTTTTAGAGAGTCTTACTCTACCTGCCCAGGATGAAAGAGTAATGAACTAAGCTTTTTTGGGAGTCCTACTCTACTTGCCCAGGTGAAAGAGTAATGAACTGATTTTTTAGGAGTCCTACTCTACTTACTTAGGGTGAAAGAGTAATGAATTAATTTTCTGGGAGTCCTACCCTACCTACTCAGGGTGAAAGAATAATGAACTAATTTTCTAGTAGTCCTACCCTATCTACTTAGGGTGAAAGAGTAATGAATTATTTTTCTAGGAGTCCTACCCTATCTACTTAGGGTGAAAGAGTAATGAACTAATTTTCTGAGAGTCCTACCCTAACTACTCAGGGTGAAAGAGTAATGAACTAATTTTCTAGTAGTCCTACTTTACCTACTCAGGGTGAAAGAGTATTGAACTAATTTTCTGGGAGTCCTACTCTACCTACTCAGGGTTAAAGAGTAATGAACTAGCAAAATCCGAGAAAACCCTCGACGGCAACTAGCTGAGCATAATCCGAGCAAACCTTCGGCAACAACTGGCTGAGCATAATCTGAGAAAACCCTCGGCGACATCTGGCTAAGCATTATCCGAGCAAACCCTCGATGGCATCTAGCTGAGCATAATCCGAGCATACCCTCGGTGGGAACTGGCTGAACATAATTTGAGCAAACCCTCGGTGGCAACTGGCTGAACATAATCCGAACAAACCATCGGCGACATCTGGCTAAGCATAATCTGAGAAAACCCTCGGTGGCAACTGGCTAAGCATAATCTAAGATAACCCTTGGCGGCATCTAACTGAATAAAATTGGCTGATGAATGAATGAATCTTAAGAAAAAATGAATAAATCTTGAGAAGAGTGATTAAAATGAATTTGGATAAGATTGAAAATGAATCTGGAGAATAACGATTGAATCGGAGAACGAATGATTAAAAATAAATCTGGAAGATAATGATCGAATCTTGGAATGAATAGATCTGAAAAAGGATTAATGAATCTAGGAATGAAAGAAGGCATTATCTCCTGCTCTAGGTAAATGAGTTATTTTCTAGGTAAAAACCAAGGTTCTTTTTAACCTCAAGGTTTTTTCAAAAATTTTATAAATTTAAAATCTGAATTTTAACTTCCTTTGAACCTCAGGGGTTCTCCAAAAATTTGCTATCAAGAGGGTAACCTTGAATTCGGGGTTCCCATTATCCTTTAGGATTATCATTGATTAACCTTGAAAACAAAATGCCCCTAGTTTAATAAAAAATATTGCACTGGAGATAATTGAACACAACTCGAAAAATAAATGCCCATAATGTAAAGGGTAAAGCTACATGGTATAAAAAAATGCCCTTCGTTTGAAATATTTGATTATCACAAGGGTAATAAAGATTCAACTTTTAATTTTGATTTTTTTATATTGAAGATTTTGAGTCAGGCTCAAAAGAACAAAATATTTCCTTTTGAGATTCATCATAGAATTTACCCTTTTCCCTTTGGTTCACTTAGGGAAGAAATTTTTTTTTAGATCAATCATAGACAAGATATTTGTGGCTTCTAAGATTTTGCTTGGTTTAAGTTGGGTGTTGAACTTGATTATTCGGATTTCAGATGTTTCAGTTCAAACCGTTTTTTAGCTTTTCAACTCTATGGAGATTTTCTTTTGATTTTTTTATTGCTCTAACTTTTGTCTAGATTAACTTTTCAGGTTTTCAATCTAGCGAGCATGCTCTAACTTTTGCTTAAATCACATTTTTAAGTTTTCAATCTAACAAACTTTTTTTTCTTTTTTCTTTTTTCTTCCATTTTGAACTTTTGGAGTTACTGTCTGATCATGTTTTACTACATTCCTTAACTTTTATGTACGGTACTTAGGAGGACTTTCATGGGTAAGCTTAGGACTAGGTATAAACGAAAGGAATTTTAAGGCTCAAAAACCCGAATGCCCCTTGTGTGGCATTTTTTCTTTTTCTTTAAACTTTTTCGCCTATTTGACAATATATATTTTTTATTTTACTTTATTATTTTTTCGTGTAAGGAAATATATATTTTTTATTTTGATGTCGTCGGGCCTGAAGTAACTTCTCAGGTTGCCTACGTACCCCAGATTTTTGGGATCAAACCAAAACGTAGTTCATATTTTCCTCCCCTAGGTTAGGTAATCGGGCTGAGAAAGAAAAATGTATTTTTTTAAAAAGGTTGTAAAAGGTTAAGAAATAAGATATTGAACTGGGTAGCAGGAAAATTAATTTGACAAAAGAGGGCCTCCTTAAATGTAGTACTGCTTGATCTGGTCAAGGTTGATTCGTTCTAGTAGTTCAATTCTATCATAATCTTGAAGTCTGACGGCTTTTCCAAGAATATTTTCTTTGATGATGAACGGACCTCCCCAATTAGGTTTGAACTTCCTTCTGGGGTCAAAGATATGTGTTCGATACTCTTTAAGTACCAAATCCCCGACTTGTAAGTGTCGGGCCTTGATCTTTTTATCAAATGTGAGAGTGACTCTTCTTTAATAAGTTTGCACGTGGCACAGAACTCTAAGTTATTTTCTTCAATCAAATTTAGTTCTTCGTATCCATGACGGACCCAATCTAACTCTGGCAATTGACTTTCCAACAAGACCCTAAGAGATAGGATTTTCATTTTAACTGGCAAGACTACTTTCATATCATATACTAGACAGTAGGGAATAGCTCCAGTGGAAGACTGCATTGAAGTATGATGTGCCCCTATTGTGAATGGTAACTTCTCTAACTAATCCCGATATAATTGACACATTTTCTTGATAATTGTTTTGAGATATTTTATTGGCTGCTTCAACCTTTCCATTAATTTGAGGACGGTAGAGAGATGACGTTGGATCTTAAACTTTAAACATAGAGTAATAATCTCGGCTGTGAAGTATGATCCGTTATCAGATATCAATTCCAAAGGTACCCTGTATTGACTTATGATAGATGCAGTGAGGACAACATTGAAACGTTTTGTAACATCTTTTTTGATCTCATTGGTGTTTTCATTTCATCGAGCGAGTATCTATTCTATGTCGGACAACACCTAAGCTTGTACCTAACATACCCTCATATGATCACATGAAGAAGTCTTTTGAAATTTGAGTAAATTCATTGTCCCTTCATGTTCCTCAAGGGATAAGATGGTTTCTATTTGAATCTCTTTAGGAATTATTTTCTGTTCCGAGGTCAATGACCTTTGCTTTCTGATTGAAAGTTGTTGAGCCTGCCCCTTATCTTCTTGTTCAGGGGAAAAATATATCCTTGAAGTCAGAATATTAGTTAATTCATTAATGCGTTAGAGGTATTCAAAAATTTATTTTATCCAATCAAAATTCAGATGGGGGACAAATACTTCTATAGACTTGACAAATTAACTTGACTCAATAGAAAACGAGTAGACTTGATCTAAAGAAAACATGACATTGAAAAATTGGACTCGAGCTAAGTCAAATAACTCATGAAAACTCAAGACAACTACCCACAATGGACTTGATTAGGACTGGAAACTGAGACATTGCCTACAACCAATATAATTAAGGCACAGTGATCTTCAGGGAACAACTGGACGATATTGAAAAATTCTGAGACTATTTTTAATTGTTAACTTTGTACAGACATTTGTTTTAACTGATCGGACTTACAACCCTAACTAGACGATAGATGATTGAGCTTAAGTACAATGATAACCCTTATGTCACGCCCCAAAATCTCAACACGAATTCCTATGATTCATTAGTCAGAATCTCGAGGTATGAGATAGTCAATCACACAACCTGATAGAACATTCACAAATAATAATACTTATGAAATGAAAATATACGCAGCGGAATAAACATTTGACTAATATCTATACGAGAGTCTAGAGTAAGCGGAAGAAATCGACAAACACTGATATAAGTCAAGATCCTAAATCTCATAATTCATCAGGTTACAAAAATTTCTAAACTAACATATTTCTTATCTACAAACAAAAACCACTAGGATTCTCTACTAATCCTCAAAGACACGGTTGTGGCAAGACATCAATTTGGTCTTCCTCGAGGACCTCCTCAAAAGACTCCTTAAAGAACGGCTCTTCAATAGTTGAATAATTTGAAAGGGGAAGGATAGGGTGAGTAACAGGGGAATGTTACTCAGCAGGATGAACGTCGTTCTAACAGCGAGTCATACATGCACGAGTAATCATCAGAACAATTAAATAATGCAAGTTTTCATAATGTAACATACGATAAATATCTAAGTATACTCAGTAATCAGTTATAATAACTTTCAATTTATCATTTTCAATCATTTAAAGTAACATATGCATCTTTTAAATGAAAACATCTATCAATCATTACAAAATAAGAAAAAGATACATAATAAGAACACGGCGGTGTAATCGATAAGAGAGTAGAGGAACACACCAATATAATCACCTCGGCTATGGAAATACGATATTCCAAACTTAACCTCCGATGTGGAATCCTATCATTATAATCTGATTTTGTGGCCGGTCTAGCATACCACGGTTGGATGACCATTTATCCGGCTCAGACTGGCCGTTGACCAAGAACCCAATACTGAGTTCAACTAACGGTGAGGTCGACCGTTTGACGACTATAGACTAAAAGTGATCACTAACTAGCCCAGGAGACCCCTCGCGTCGAAGCCTATCAAGAGGCAATGCATGTGAACCCCGCCTAGCTCTACACTATACAGAGACTGCCTTTACACACAACGTTCCCCAGGAAATAAGTAGGAGAAATTCCCGGATTTCATAAGTTGTAATTGCTCTAAGGTATCCCATATTACCGAAGAGCATATGACATCTAGTGTTATCCTAGATTGACTCGCCGCTTCTGGATACACAGTAACGCGTCACTCTTTATGGGTTTTCTACAAACCTTTACTGGTAAATAAAATAATTTATTTTGTATATAATATACATTTCTTTTAATCGAAAATACAAATAAAATTTTGTAGTGCCCTCCAGTGACAGTTATCTGTCATTTCCATCCATCAACCATCTTATCCCTCTATCTATCTATCACGTTTTACGTGGCATGGCCACTACGTATAACTGGAAGCACTGTCCCATCAATCAGTCAAAAAAGTTACGTTCTCTCTATCTATCCATCAATTAAATCGATCAATCTATCGTCTAATTTTCTACATATCTATTAAAGTAATTTTACTTTTAAAGTAATTCAAAATCCATAAATCATTAACCAATTCCATTTGATGATTTTGGTTGAGTCGAGAGACTCGAAAACAAAGATAAAACCATAAGACATAAAAGTTGGAAATCTATGAAAATTTAACTAAGTGTTGAAAAATGATTTTTCAAAGTCGAAATTGAAAACGAACTATTTATCTATTTATTAAAAACTTAAAGTAATACTTAATTGTTTTTAATGAAATAAAGGTAGGAAATGGGTATACATACTATATGGAAGCAATACAAAAAAAATTAGAACCAAACTCAACATTCGGATACTTTTTTGAATTGCTGATTTTTCGTCGAAACTCGACCAAAATCGATCCAAATATTATACCAACTATAAAATGCTTATATTACATCAAATGAACTAAAATTAATCATAAATAAGCATGCAAACATGATTCAAATCGTTCAAATATGTATAAACTTAATGAAACGATCGATTTATCAACAATCATATGGATTTTTTAATGAAATTATCGTATAACTAGAAGGTAGAAGGGAAGGCAACCTACTTCAAGCTATTTTCAACGGTTGAATGGACTTTAAAATCGCCTCCGGCCAATCTCTAAAATTTTCTTCCGGCGAAAATCAGATTTCTTTGCGTCCACGCGAACCCTCGACGAGAGAAACAACTTCCCTTCTTGCGCCTAAGCTCGGATCGTTCTCGTTTAGTGTAGATCTGAGTTTCAAATATTGAAGGAAAAGGGTTGAGATTTGTTTGGAGAGGAGAAAAAGAAAAATCTAATTTTTCTAATAGAATTTAGATATTTATATAACTTAAGTTGGGACATACTTGTCATTTTGGAAATTATTTTTTCTGAATGCCGAATTCGACAAACTTATACTCTATTTCGGATGATTTTTCGACACGAATCTAATTGTATGATCGTTTTTCTCAAATTACGTTTCTAAGGTGTCGTTTACCTAGTGGGAAAATATCTAATGCGAAACTCGAGGATTTGATAACTTTTTCAATCGACTTTAGATTTAGGCGTGCTTACAGGCTAAAATATGTTTTTCGATCCTTCTAATTCTATTGGTGAAGTTAATTTTTCTCAAATATTAAAAATTAAGAATCTATACTTTTAAATCAATGCACGGATCTAAAATTCTTTCCTTGAGATACATTTTAGGATTTTCAAGTCATTACATCCTCCTCCCCTTAATAAGAATTTCGTCCTCGAAATTAAACATACCTCAATTGAAGAATAATTCTGGAAATTGAGCACGCTTCTCCGTTTCTTTCTCCCAAGTTGCTTCCTCGACATTGTGATATCTCCAAAGCACTTTAACTAACGGAAACGCTCGTGACCTCAACATTTTCTCTTTACGGTAAAGAATCTATATTGGCCCCTCTTCATACGATATGTCTTCCTCTAGATTCAAGGACTGCCAATCAATGACGTGGGATGGGTCCGGTTCATACTTTCTCAACATCGATATATGAAATACGTTATGAACCCTTTCTAACTGAGCAGGTAAAGCCAACTTGTATGCAACCGTGCCAGCTCTATCTATGATCTCAAACGGTCCTACATACCTCAGTTTTAGTTTACCCTTAATCCCAAACCTACTGATTCCTCTTCTTGGAGAAACCTTTAAGAACACAAAATCACCGATTACGAACTCTAACGGTCGTCGATGATGATCTGCATAACTTTTCTACCTGCTCTGTGCTACCCGCAACCTTTCTCGAACTGTCTTAATCTTCTCAGTAGTCTTCAAGACGATGTCGGGTCCCAACAGAATACTATCTCCGACTTCTGCCCAACAATTTGGCGATCTGCATGGTCTGCCATATAACACTTCAAACGGTGCCATGCCTATACTAGATAAGTAACTATTGTTATAGGCAAATTCAACTATTGCCAAGTGATTCTTCCAGTTACCTTCAAAATCTAGTACACAAGCCCTCAACATGTCTTCCAATATCTGAATAACACGTTCTGACTGCCTATCAGTCTATAGGTGGAATGATGTACTCATCTTCAGCTTCGTACCAAATGCAACTTGAAAACTCTGCCAGAATTGAGATGTAAAATGTGGATCCCTATTAGATACAATAGAAACTGGGATTCCATGTAATTTCACAATCTCTAAGACATAAATCCTGCTCAGCTTATCCACAGTGTAAGTCATCTTGATAGGTAGAAAATGAGCAGACTTAGTAAGTCTATCTACAACCACCCATACAACATCAATCCTATCACTGGCCTTCGGTAACCCACTAACAAAATCCATAGTTACGTGCTCCCATTTCCATTCCGGAATAGGAAGTGGTTGCAATAACCCTACAGGTCTCCTATGCTCAGCCTTTACTTGCTGACATATCATACAACGACTCACATACTGGGCAATGTGCTTTTTCATTCCTGGCCACCAAAAATTTCTTTTCATGTCCTGATACATCTTGGTACTCCCTGGATGAATAGAAAAATACGACTTATGGGCTTCATCCATTATGTCCTTCCTCAACAAGGCGTCATGAGGAACCCAAAGTCTATTCTTGAACCGTATACTACCATCATCATGAATTCTCCAACTCTGCTCACCAAAGTCCTATGCTTTCTCCTGGTACCCTTCCAATTCCATATCCATCTTCTGTGCTTCAATAACCCTCTCAACGATCTGGGGTTGTACTCTCATGTGAGCTACATAGGATTTCTGCTCATCTATTTTTGAGGGAATGTTGAATGCATAAGCGGTTGCAGTTTCTAGCATTTTCCATTCCTCAATCCTTATGTGAGCAAACACCCCATCTTTCTTACGACTCAACGCTACTACATTAGCCTTACCAGGATGGTAATGCAATGTAAAGTCATAGTCTTTCAAGTACTCCATCCATCGCCTCTGCCTCATATTCAATTCCTTCTACGAGAATAAATACTTGAGG